>NC_088408.1:68640924-69276996 GCF_034236695.1 Oncorhynchus nerka | reverse complement strand
GTTCCCGAAGTGAAAGCGTTATATTCAGCCAAGAAGTGTTCTTTTATGTGTTGATTTGGAATGACAGTGCAAAGCATTTCACATAGTGTGTCCTCCATTACCTTCAAGGGAGCCCCAGCAGCTAACCTCCCTGGTCCCATGGGATATGGGCCCATCCAGCTAATATGCCATAAGCCGACAGCCCTTCTCTGAAATGTGTGTTAAGGAGACGGGTTTGAAAACATAAACGGATTCTTCAGAAACCCGAAAACATCCCTTTTCATCATCGCAACTCTCAATAGGTGTGAAATGCTTCCCAGCTGCCTCGGAGCCATATGGAGCAATGCAAACCTAAACACACACATGCACTTTTACATCTAACTCTCCAGGTGGATTCTGCCATCAAGTCAAGGCACATACTGTATAATCATACAGTTGACGTTAAATGACCAATTATGTATACTGACTTAAATTGTATGATTAAAAACATGTGCTGCTGGACTGAGGACGGAGGGACAGCAAGAGCATAAATAAGGGTAATCATGAAAACAACTAAATGGGCTTGAAATAATATTTGACGCAGGGATATATAAACAATTTTGCCAGCACTTGAAATTGCCTCAGTTAGTTTTCCAACCCCCGCCTTAATCCGCTCAAGGGGGATTTGCAGACGATTCCCCAAACCATTTAGAACTCAAACTTCACACAACCAAGGAGAAAAAAAACAGGAAAAACTGAAATCTTGACAGCGTGGTGCAACCCTTAATGTTCTAGCACAGCCGTTTTCATTTAAATCCAACGTATTATTCAGCTCTCTCAAAAGACTTGCATCATCCCAAACTCATGTAATTTAAGGCTTGTTGTTGAAAGGAATCTGTGTGTGCATGCACTCCATTTGGACATATTCTCCTTGTATTACAGCTACTGTCCATGTTCTTGGGATTGTAAAGACAGCACAACCTGACCTGTGACCTCTACCATCTATGGGTTTGAGTCTCCGTGTTTACAACTAGATGCCTTTTGCAGTTGCGTCTTTATTCAACTTACAAAAACGACAAGAACATAACTTTTTACTATGTAAATTTAGAAACAATGTTGACTTTATCAAACCTACCTTTGAGATACTATTAAAACTGAGAACACATCTTACTTTTGTCATTGTTAGTATTTATTTCATTTCCCCCCGTAGCCTTAGTTACTAAGCTCTTGCAAGTCTCTCAGTAGCGTATTGCTCAACAACTGAATCGGCAGCCATTTAAAGACCAATTTCCACAGACCATAACGCCTTTATGGCTGGTGTTGTCAACTCAATTTACGAATTTCACCCAACACTCTGGCTCCCCTATTGAAGTGTCATCTGATCTGCAGAGTTACTGACGAGGCCACAGTCATCACAGTATCCTAAACACCTCTCTCTCTCTTTCCAATAACACATCTCAGTGCCTGCCTTTCCTCAGACCTCAGACTTACAGATAACAGCTCCGTGGAGAAGCAGAGGAAGTCTGAAGCCTGGTAGTACATTATACATTCAAGCTACGCTACTATTTACAAATAAGTGTGTTCCTCTTTCTACACTGGTTTACTGTGCATGCTGTTTCTTCTGTTCCAATTTACGTAATGTGTTGGGGACAAACATTGCGAGGTCAACCATTGCACCAATGACCGTTTTATTGAGATTAGAAAGCAGTAAATAAACTTAACAGCCATTGGAAACCTTTCAATTCGTAGATGTTTATGGACAGGCACAGCCATTTCTGATGACCTACAAAAATCTGTAAACCTCCAAAAAGCATGAGTCTACATTTTCACTTGTCTGGTCTTTGGATTCAGGGTCCTACATAAGTCATGGAATTAAGTACTAGTCAGTGATCTCTTCATGTTGTTGTGTGTGAAATGAGTTTTACGTCTGCTAGCAAAAAAAAAGAGTCAGTTCAAAGCCTGAGATCCTCAGACCAGTATTAAGTCCTGTAGTCCCTCATCACCTCTCACCAAGTGAAAAGGTGACCTGTTCTCACAGTATTCCCAGGTGTAATGAAAGCAGCTGAGGGATGCCCCCTGAGAACATATTCACATCTTATCTAAACTGAACAATAATATAATTGCAGAATGTAAAGTTCTGGTCCCATGTTTCATTATCTGAAATAAAAGATCCCAGACATTTTCCATATGCATACAAAGCTTATTTCTCTCAAATTTGTGCACAAATTTGTTTACATCCATGTTAGCGAGCATTTTATCCATTGTCAAGATAATCAATCCACCTGACAGTGGTGGCATATCAAGAAGCTGATTAAACAGCATGATCATTACACAGGTGCACCTTGTACTAGGGACAATAAAAGGCCACTCTAAAATATACAGTTTTGTCACATAACACAACGCCATAGATGTCTCAAGTTTTGAGGGAGCATGCAATTGGCAAAACTGCACATTGTCCACCAGAGCTGTTGCCAGAGAATTTCATGTTAATTTCTCTACCATAAGCCGCCTCCAACGTTTTCGAGAATTTGGCAGTACGTCCAACCGGCCTCACAACCGCAGACCAAGTGTAATCACGCAAACCCAGCACCTCTACATCCGTCTTCTTCACCTGTGGGATCATCAGAGGGGGTGGGCCTATGCGGGTGGGTGGGCCTGTGCCCTCCCAGGCCCACCCATGGCTGCACCCCTGCACAGTCATGTGAAATCCATAGATTAGGGCCTAATGAATTTATTTCAATTGACTGATTTCCTTATATGAACTGTAACTCAGTAAAATTGTTGAAATGGTTGTGTTTTATATTATTGTTGAGTATCGCTATACCACCAAACACAGAAAAAAGGAAGGGTGCTTATATGGTCATAAGGGAATATAAGAGATGACGTGGGAAACTTAATATAAACCAATATAGTCACAGAGAGTAAAGCAATACCTACAACTGAATTGTACAGTTTTTTTTATCTTACCTTTATTTAACTAGGCAAGTCAGTTAAGAGCAAATTCTTACTTTCAATGACGGCCTAAGAACAGTGGGTTTAACAGCCTTGTTCAGGTGTAGAAAGACAGATTTTTACCTTGTCAGCTTGGGGATTTGATCTTTCAACCTTTAGGTTACTAGTGCAGCGCTCTAACCACTAGACTACCTGCCACCCCAATGTGACTGTGAGCATAGAGATATGACACTTAAATGCCGCACCAACAATATAGATCTGTATCTTTACGGATAAAAATAACAATTTGTACCATTCAAAACTGAGAGAAACATCTCTGAGCATTCTCTGTGGATTTAGCAGCTCTGCCTGCAAAGTCTGGGGAACAGCAGTGCCTGTGTTTTCAAGTAATTGAAAATTCTGCCTGCGGCAATATCACATTAATGGTCATAAGAGACCGGTGTTGGAATTGCTTTATAGACTAGAACCCCAAGAAGAAGAATTCTGTCCTCTTCAATTTACCATCACATGGCCAAGTTGGATTGAGGGGCTCTTATGCTGATGATTGGTAAATAAATGACAGATTCTTTTGCATAGTCCCTCCCGCTTGGCCATAGTCACCACTGACATGGAGCATTACCAAGAGCATTCATTATGGATGGATCTTAAAAGGAAGTAAGCCTGCATGGTCTCAAAATACAGACTTGTTGTGTTCTTATATATACAATACTGAAGACAAGTGTGTCTGGTGATAACACTAAACACATGGCATCATAATCTTCATCACCATCATTCTACAGCCAGTATGGAACAGTTAGCAGCCTAAACCTAGACAATAACACATCTAGTGGAATCATGGAGATATCCTCCTCAAACCAATAGTTCCACAACACTGTAAAGATCCATGTCAATATTTTCTAGCACCAACACAAGTTTGGATTGGAAAATATTGACAAAATCTCAAAGTCTCCTCCTCTGATAATCTCTTCCCCCTAATGTCTGTTCCTCGTTGTGTTCCTGTTGCTCAGGTGAGTGTTCTCCTGGTGTGAAGTGCAGACCTTGTGCTGAACATTGATTCAGTGCCTCCATTACCGCTCTGCCTCCGTCCGAGGAGTCCATGCTGTTGTTTATGACGCTGACACGTGCAGTAATGTGGGTTTCACTTCTTCTGCACGCATACTGGGAGCGTTCGCAGGCAGGACACACTGATACATATGGTGTGTATCCACAACGTCAGTTCATTTCAATTTGAACTGTGGCATTAGACTGATCATCGGTCGACCTCAAAGTAATCGAAGCAATGATTATTGTGTGTCAATGTAACGGAAGCAATGTACTATGTATTGTATTTGCGATGTTGAAGTTAAATTATATTTGTTAACATTTAGAATGGAAACAAATTGTCCTCCATATTGCTTTTATGAGAAACCAAAATGGTTCATGGTAAAAATGGAAAGTGTACCTACTCATTCAATCTAAAACTACAAATGTAATGCCTGATGCACTATCGATGCATCTGGATCTTCAATGCACAGAAAAGTACTGTATAACCATTCAAAGGTGTCCATACTTCTGAAAGGCTCCTACTGGTACTATTATACAGTCTCTAGAGTGAAGGGAATTATCAAACATTCCAAAAGAGATGGCTCTCAAGGGGGATGTGAGGAGCTTTATAGCTGCGAGTCAGTGGAAGAGTGTGTCCCAACTGACTGGAGAACATGGCAGCTGCCACTAACAGGGAGAGTCATGTGCCAGTCCTCTCCTTTGTGTTCAAAAACAAACAAGTGCAGTACTCCATTATAACAATTTACCTTCAATTATACTGTGTCAACTTTTATTTATTTTCACTAACAGTCGTACAGTACAGTTGGATTGATGCAGCCTCTTTTCATATAAAAGAAGCATTGTTTTTACTTCAGAGAGTGGAAAAGGACATTACAACTGTTTCATTCAAATTTAATTTAGGTGGAAGATTCAGCTTTTTCTAGCCTGGGGGTATACAGTGCCTGCTGTTAAATTCTTTAAGAAGGCTTTTAGTTACACAGAGATTCAAAATAAAAGGCTCTCCAGGAGCTGTTAATGTAATGAAACAGAAGCCCTCTATCATGTCTCGATCAAACAAAGGAAGTTCTTAACTATGTTTAAATATGAAACCCTTCTAACTGTAAAATCCCCTCTATTTTGGTGGTCTTCAACACTGAGGGGATCTCACTGGTATACGCTGAAGACAACAATGTGATTTCACAGCTCCTCTGGAGTTTGTTATTAGTACAAAAAGCCCATTTCTATTTACACTGCAAGCTTGAATCAAGTGGAGGATTGTGCACATGAAATTACCATAATAGGCGGCCACTGAGTCTGCTAATATGGCACTCTGGATGATGGGGTGTGGAGTGCTTCAGGGAGGAACAGACAATCAAGCAAAAATATATATTTAAAATATTTGTAAGCCTATTTACACATTTTTCCCTGTCCAGTTTACTACATGGGTGTTACCACCTGGGAGGGGAGAGGTTACCCACACATCTGGGGAGATGAGTTTGACCCTTTCAAAGGGCACCGGAAGTTGCCCCTGAAAGCTGCAAACAAAAGCAGCAGTGGCGAGCGGGAACCCAGAGCGCCATTCATCGCGGCTAATGACTTGTTCATTAAGAGTGATGATGGATAAAGACTTCTCACGCTGAGATGAAATCAAGATTTATATGCGTTGTTTCCTCACCCAACTTGTGGGAAGATCATCATCATTTAATTCTATCTCTGCGGCCGGTGATGGGCATCCAGAGAGCGGGCTATCAAACGGTGCAGTCAGCTGGCAAAATCCAAAACGTGCCGTTGGCACATCTGGAGCTTGCTGCTGCAGCTGAGGGTGAGCAATGGCTGCTGGCGGGTGGCCAATTTACAGGGAGAGACGCTTCAGCACTCCGCTGCCTCCACCCCGGCTTCTCCTCGTTTAGATCATCATCATTATTTATTTGCTTATTTATATTTTTTTCTGTTTTGTGTGTTGCAATTCAACTGCACTTCCAAATCAGCGCATTATCACTGTGCTCCAGACCCTTTCGACCCACCTCTCTCTCTTTAGGTTCTTATCTGTAGTTGGAAATAGGCATCAAGACACTTCATCAGTATCCTTCACTCTGCTATCTGCTGCTACACCCAACTTTTATTAAAACTTCAGCCTTTATCAGCTCCTGGGTAATTCAGGCGTGACAAATTGGGCACCAGATGCCACCTCCATGAGGCCAGTGTACATCCCTCGCTCCCCTATCAAACCAATAGGAGGTGGCGGGCCGTTGCATTGTGGTATATTTACCTTTATCCTGTCACATCGGGCTGCTATAGCAAACTTTGAAATACCCACAGTAGGATCAATAAGAATCTTGAATTGGATTACGTTTATATAATTGTTGATGAATAAACATTAACCAATGTTCGATGGACAACCCCTTTTCGTCTATTGTGTATCATACAGAAATAAAGAATACATATATTCTATCCTGTATATATACTATATACAGTATACAGTATATAGTATTATGCTTGTAATCAATGTCCCCTGTTTTAGAGCCTAATATCCAAATCTACAGTAGTCACCTTCATACTAAATATTAAAAAGAAAATTCCTGACAGCTTTTATGGAGTAGGGGATACAAGGTGGCAAGGGTCTGTTTTAGTCTTGAGAATGTCTTGTGTGCCTGGGTGCATGTGTGTGTGTGCACGCGAGTGCGTGCATCTGTGGAGGGGGATAGGTAGCATAATCATTAAAGATTAAAACGGGACCATGGTCCAGTTTGATTCAGTACCAGCCAGACACAATTAGTTATCCCAGAGGCTTTGATAGCGCTCATCTGGATGTCATGGATGGGAGAGGCAGCCACCGAATGGCTCATATTTACTGTCTCCTCTGCACATTTTAGTTTGGGCACTTTTAAAGATAGGGCACTATTTATGATGCATTTAAAAAGGGAGAATATGGAGCAGACCTGCTAGACCCTTTCACTCAAATTATGTGTACGCTCTGTTAAATAAAAGCACATCGGCTCAGAAATTTGCAATGAAAATCAATCAATGCCAATAATTCTCTTATATTATACAGATAAATAACACACACTGTTGTGATAGCACAGGATTGAGTGTGATTTCTTAAACAGAAATAGCTCATACACACCCATCCATAATCAAAGAACCTGATAAAACAAATGGTGCTGTTCAGAACCATGAGGAGTGGCCACACTAAGAACTGCCTGGGTATAGAGTAGCCATCAAACAGCAGCCCAGAAGTGCACTGCATTGAATACAGAGCACTACATGGGAGATGAGTCCTATTCCCCAGAGCTATGGGATGGGACAGTGGGCAGGCAGGTAGCCGCCTGCTCCCCAAGGGATTGACTCAGGGTCCAGCCTGTAAATAAGAGACCATGATGGAGGTGCAGTGGATGTGAAGCATGAGATTGAAAACCAAAGGCATCAGACAGGCCTGTTGGCTCTCAGTGATTTTGAGCTACACATAACTCCAGTGGAAATCACTAAGCTTGGCATGGCTTCAGGGGCACACATACAGTTAGAGTGACACATCACATAGAGGTAGACTTTCTTACACACTGTCCTCCGTGTTCTACGGTGTGCTTTCTTGTTCATAAAAAAAAGAAGGCACAATCATGTCTGACCAGTATAATGATCAAACAGTCTTCCAGGCTACTGGGTTCCAAACAATATACAGTGGATGGGTCCGAAGAGAATGGAAATCGCTGGTACACAGATTGTTGGATTGATCCACTCGCATGATTTAATCTGGATTCCATTTGATTCATTCCCCCCCACATTCCCTCAATTTGTCCTTTCCTTCTCAAGAGAGCGTCACTAGCCAAGATGCCAGCTGTTTTCCAGGGCTAATATGTGTTTTAAGAGCTGCAGGATGGTAATGTGTTGTGCACCCTGCCAGCCCACGAGCGTCCTAAGGCAAGTGGGAGGAGCAGTGGTTAAAAAGCAGGCTTCTTTGGGCCAGGGCCAGGGAGTAATCTACCGCATAGAGGCATGGCATAACCGAGGGCTACGGTCTGGGATATTTCCCCCAAAGACAACACTTTAGAAAAACTCCCATTGCTGACTGCCAATGCTCTCTGGCACAGAAAAGCTTCCTCAAGTCAATTAACATCCAGAATTAAAAAGCGCTTCACATGGCCCTGTAAGTAAATTAGCAAAACAACTGACTGTCTTTGTCAATGATGCTGCAATCCATACACAATTCCAGTAGTTAGTGTGTTTGATAGCAGACCATGTCAAGGCTCTGGTGGAGAGGCAGTGGTTTTAACCTCCTGGACAACAATGGGACTGTGGTTTCTTTTTTTTTCTCCATTCACAATATTGGATAGAAAAATAAGCCAATTCCCTTGTTGAAAATGCTTTCATTTTGGCTATTTGTATTGTCACCCAAGTTTGCTGGGTAAACTGGATTTTGGTACACAGGCATTTGATTAATAGTATCCATTAAGCTGGGATCCTGCAAACCTTAACTAAAAACATACCTAAAACAGGAGCATCATTAGGAAAATGAGGAAAGAACCCAGTCTGTTTGTGAGCAGAGATGAATGATGGCATCATTCCAGCCCATTCTAGATTCTATTTATACTGCAGGACATATAGAAGCAGCACCAGGTGGAGGCTTCTTACCAACTCGGTTATTACTGCTTAGGGAGGTTCCCTTCCTTTTCAAGTAAACGTTGAAATTAAAACCTTTAAAGTCATGGTTTCTCATCTGAGATACAGCGCCTTCAAAAATTATTCACACCCCTTGACTTTTTCCACATGTTGATGTGTTACAAAGTGGGATTTAATGGATTTAATTTAATTTGTCAATGATCTACACAAAATACTCTAATGTCAAGGTGGAAAAAAAATTCTAACATGTTTAAAAAAGTGTGAAAAATAAAACACTAATAGATCTTCATTAGATAAGTATTCAACACCCTGAGTCAATACATGTTAGAATCACCTTAGGCAGTGATTACATCTGCAAGTCTTTCTGGGTAAGTGTCTAAGAACATTCCACACCTGGATTGTGCAACATTTGCCCATTATTCTTTTCAAAATTCTTCAAGCTCTGTCACATTGGTTGTTGATCTTTGCTAGACAACCATTTTCAGGTTTTGTCATATATTTTGATACACCATCCAAAGTGTAATTAATAACTTCATAATTCTCAAAGGGATATGCTCATTAGGTACCTTTCTTTGTGGGGCATTGGACAACCTTTCTGGTTTTTGTTGTTGAATCTGTGTTTGAAATTCACTGCTCTACTAAGATACCTTACAATTATCTGTATGTGTAGGGTATAGAGATGAGGAGTCATTCAAAAATGATGTTAAACACTATTATTGCACACAACTTATTAAGTGACGTATTAACCACATTTCTACTCCTGACCTTTTAAAGGCTTGTCATAACAAAGAGGTTGAATACTTACTGACTGAATTTCTGACACATTTCATCTTTTCATTTTTAATTAATTTGTAAAAATGTCTAAAAGCATAATTTCACTTTGACATTATGGGGTATTGTGTGTAAGCCATTTACCAACAAAATCTAAATTTAATCCAAATTAAGGCTGTAATACAACTAGGGGTGTGAATTCATTCTGAAGGCACTGTAACTGTCAACAAGATAATTCTGACATAAACATTTTGGCATACCCAATTTGTCCGGTCTGAATGGATTTTTAAAATCCAAATAAAAGTCAGATTTTTCTATCTTGTAGGTGAGTTTGTGATGAAACTACAGTGCATTTGGAAAGTATTCAAACCCTTGACTTTTTCCACATTTTGTTACGTTACAACCTTATTCGAAAATTTATGAAATATTTTTTCCCCTCATCAATCTGCACACAATACTCCATAATGACCAAGCAAAAATAGGTTTAAATTTTTTTAAATTATCTAGTAAAAATGAAAAAATGAAATATAACATTTACATAACACATTCAGACCCTAAACTCAGCACCTTTGACAGCGATTACAGCCTCAAGTCTTCTTGGGTATAACATTCCAAGCATGGCACACCTATATTTGAAGAGTTTATTTCATTCCAGTCCCTGCCTCTGAATAAGACATGCACACAGCATGATGCTGCCACCACCATGCTTCACCATAGGGATGCTGCCAGGTTTCCTCCAGACGTGACGTTTAGCATTTAAGCCAAAGAGTTCAATCTTGGCTTCATCAGACCAGAGAATCTTGTTTCTCATGGTCTGAGAGTCTTTAGGTGCCTTTTGGCAAACTCCAAGTGGGTTTTCATGTGGCTTTTACTGAAGAGTGGCTTCCGTCTGGCCACTCTACCATAAAGGCCTGATTGGTGGAGTGCTGCAGAGATGATTGTCCTTCTGGAAGGTTCTTCCATCTCCACAGAGGACCTCTAGAGCTCTGTCAGAGTGACCATCGGGTTCTTGGTCAGAGTGACCATCAGGTTCTTGGTCACCTGCCTGACCAAATCCCTTCTCCCCCGATTGCTGAGTTTGGACTGGCGGCCAGCTCTAAGAAGAGCCTTGGTCGTTCCAAACTTCTTCCATTTAAGAATGATGGAGGCCACTGTGTTCTTGGGTGACCTTCAATGCTGCAGAAAATGTTTTGGTACCGTTCCCCAGATCTGTGCCTCGACACAAACCTGTCTCGGAGGTCTATGGACAATTCCTTCAACCTCATGGGTGGGATTTTTGCCCTGACATGCACTGTCAACTGTGGGACCTTATATGGACAGGTGTGTGCCTTTTCAAATCATGTCCAGTCAATTGAATTGACCACAGGTGGACTCCAATGAAGTTGGAGGGGTATGAATACTTTCAGAAGGCACTGTACCAACTTGACCTACAAAAACAGTATGATCTATTAGGAAGAATTACTGGACTTGTTTCAGAATCCTTCAGAGAGCCTACTACAGCACAGCTGACTGTGCCTGGTGTGAGACTGTAGTGTCCCTTCTGTTGCCAGTGTCCTACGGAGCCCTGAAAGCAGATAGGCAAACCCCAGGATGTCCAGGTGTAGTGTGATGTGGTCCCTCACACAGAGTAGTGGTAAAAGTCCAGGTGTAGTGTCGCGTGATGTGGCCCCTCACACAGAGTAGTGGTAAAAGTCCAGGTGTAGTGTGATGTGGTCCCTCAAACAGAGTTGTGGTAAAAGTCCAGGTGTAGTGGGATGTGGTCCCTCACATAGAGTAGTGGTACAAGTCCAGGTGTAGTGTGGTGTGATGTGGTCCCTCACACAGAGTAGTGGTAAAAGTCCAGGTGTAGTGTGATGTAGTCCCTCACACAGAGTAGTGGTAAAAGTCCAGGTGTAGTGTCGTGTGATGTGGTCCCTCACACAGAGTCGTGGTAAAAGTCCAGGTGTAGTGTGGTGTGATGTGGTCCCTCACACAGAGTAGTGGTAACAGTCCAGGTGTAGTGTGGTGTGATGTGGTCCCTCACACAGAGCCCGAGTGACAAGACAGCGCCCAGCCGTGGAATTCCCCATGCTCCTCCTCATCGCAGGACATCATGGCCTCACTTGAAGTGGAGCGAGGAATAAAGGATTGCCTTCTGTATTTTTTCATTAGACTTTTCTTTTGTTACAGAATACATAAATCCATTGTGGCACAATGCAATATGTATCATGGCGCTCCACCTGCGGACGTCTCATAATGGCTGCCATGTCCCTCCAGTCAGGGATGATAAGTGAACCCCCCCATGAATGTTAATGATAGTGATCATTCTGAACCAGTCCGCCTCTCCATCTTCCCTCACAGCCCACGTGTCACACACAGGGTGGCAAGGTTCAAGGGACTAAAACGAAAACAAACACTCAAGGTAAGCATATAAATAAATAAAGGTAGCATTGGACAGAAAAAAAGTAAATGCATATAAATTAATGCAAATATGCTCCAATAGTGTTGGGATTATCACAACCACATATAGTGGTTGGAGCTGTCTGGTGTGTAGTGGCTGGATGGCAGTGTTTCCTATATTTTCTTCTTCTACTGTCAATTCTATTTCTGGACAATTCAATACAAAATTGTGTGAGCTTATCATATATACAGAATATTGACTTTACAACCCTTGTAATGTGCTAAGCATGTGGCATGTACAGTATAGAGAGAATGGTTGAAGTTGCTTGGGGGTTAAGGTTGGGAGCAGGTGGTTTTACACAGACGTGGCCATTTACATGAACACACAAGTCTGGGGCTCATATCAGGTCATTGCTGTAAATGGCTATGACAACATGCGCACTTACTGGGACTGACCCAGGTTAGACTCTGCTAATCAAAACGGACAATATTGAATATATGAAATGAGTTTGTTCCTATTATGAACTACGGTATATTTGAAATTGATGGTCAATAGGACTAACCAGTTGTCTGGTAATACTCTGTTGAATGTTGGGCATGCAAGAATCATTGACTAATGTGTGAGCTGGAAAGAATAGTAATTTACTCCAGTTGTATTTGGAAAACAATGATTGCTACAATTATTTCCCATACAGACCTAGCCTTTTATTTAAGTAATATAATATTGGAATTATATTATCACCGAGTTCATAACGGTGTAATTGGTTTCTTAACATTTTACACATATACTGTACGTTAAGTTGTATTCTGACAGATGAGAAAATTGGTCGGCTGTATAGTAGTTGCCCCAAGACACGGTGAGTCTGTTACTACACTATCTGTTGCTAGTGCACTAGCTGTGTCTCCTACATTAGTGTCATTCATAATAAAGTCTTGTAAGTTTGGGCTTTTATTTTGATTTCCTCTGAAATAGATCTCATCTTGTTGAGCACCCTCCCTCAGATTCCTCTCTATTTCTTCCCCATTTCTCTCTTCCAACAGTCTTTCCAATTATTTTCAGCAACACAACAGCAACTCCAAGGAACACGCTCAACTAAAGTAACAGCCAGGGGAGAGAATTCAACACGTCCCTGCGTAACCTCACCCCCTCTCTTCATTTCTCAGTTTCTTCCTCATATAACTTTGCCAGAGTCCTTGGAACTTGCCAAATCCGGTCATGCCTAGTTAGCTTGCTGGACTGATTGTGCCAGGAAAGAAAATAAGACCCAGATGTACACAAAGTCTTGGTGGTGCCAGTGTAGAGACAGCTAATGGCTTCATCTCGACCCTCCCATTGCAACTAGACACAGGTGGGGATAATTAAAGGTCTCTTCAAGCTCAAAGACAATTATTTACCAGTTGTGACAACCGAAAGGAGGCTAGCATGCTGTGCCCACCCCACCCCACCCCATCCAGAACCCAAACCCATCAACCCCCCCAAAAAACAACCACGTGAACCCGTTTTCATTTGATACCACTGGGCACTGCTTACCATCCTAGACAGGTAACAGTTTGTATTGGCAACGACGGTAGCAATGCAAAGTTCCCCAAACAGACACTCCCCTCACACACGTCCTGCTGAAAACAGTCCCAAACCAGACTTTTTACTGTCAGGCCAGGCTGCCTCGACTAGCTGGAAGAGAATAGCTAAAGCATGAGACAGAGGGATTGGGAGGGTATTAATAAATATGGCAGCTCATACCAGTCAGGTTGTATCACAGAAGGCAAGACTGGCAGATAATGCTCACCACGAGAATACAAAACGTTTACTGTAGGGTATTTCACAGCAAGATAATTGTGCGTTGCATTAAAACCACAGCTGATGCACTATAACAACAAAGAATAACAACGAAAACAACAGCAGGTACAGGAAAACAAATACCAAGCTCTGAATGATGTCTTTCCTGGTGAAACCAAAAGTGGTCGGAAACAATTACACCGCAAGCCACAATATTTCAGTCTCAGTATTCTGTGTATATTTTAATCATTTTGTCTTGTGGAACTACAGATGTTTGAAATTAGCTCCAAAGACAGAACTGTGACCCCCAGCCATCATTCTATCAGACATGGAATGAAATAATCCTGTATGGCCAATTCTTGATGTATAGTGCATTAATGTCATATAGCGAGAGTGCCTTAAAAGACTTGAAAGCCTTTTCCTTTGTGTTAGCCTGAGTGACAGCAGAAAGACATATGGGTCTTCAGATGATAAGAGGCAAGTCTCATTACAGCGTATTTGGTTGACACTGAGTGATTCAAGTGTTCCTGGACAATTCAGACACACTGATATAAAACACATTAAATGTCTTTCACAGCACTTTACCTGACACTGTTCATCTACACATATCTATTATCCCTGATGCTATGGCTTTTGTCATGGTTTAAAGTTTGAAATTTAATCAGGGTTTCTCAGAGGAAGCGGTAGGTATAAGAAACCCTGAAGACACCCAGAACCTTGCCAAAAAGGATGCTAAATCAGAACGTAGAACTTGAAAATACTGAAAAAGACTATTCATTTAATTTTCCTATCATTTGTTTTGCAGTGCTGTGGACAACAACGGAACTGCCCACTTATGCTGGACATTTTGCTGAAATCATTAAATACAATAAATTAGCTATAGAGCCCTACTAGAAAAATGTGAAGTTTGAAATCAAATAAGTTTGCTAATATAGGTGATTGTAAACAGGACAATTGATATCTACAGCATTCAAAGTGGTAGCAGTTTTAAGGGTAATACTTGTGGTGCACATTCATTTGATGAACTTATAGTTCTATTTATCGTTATCGTGATAATCCAGTAGTTGTATCGTGATATGGACTTGTGTCTATATTGTCCAGCTCTATAAAGTATGTGATGACAGTGGATACTTCCTGGAACTGAAACTGAAGAATTTAACATAATCAACAACCTGCTACAAAATAATGGAGCTTGTTAAGAGGAAACCAGAAAACATTAATGAGTAATAATTAGGTGATTATCATTACTATTTCACACATCTGTATAAAATGTCAATAAAAGCCAGCTAAAACAAAACTTGTGAGATAAAATGTTTCATGTAATGGAGACATGGAAACCACGCCATAATCTTTCTGAAATGGGTAGGCATAAGATAGAAGGACAAGGGGAAGACTGGGACATATGGTCATTCACGGAGGTCTCCATGAAACATGGTGACGCGCTGAGCTGAGCTGAAGGAGCCTGTAGAAATTGAACGGAGTGGATCCATCTGTGATAATGGAAGGTCTCTGACATAACATAGATAATGATGGGGGGGGGAACTCCTCCCACCTACTCTCAAATAATGTCTCGAATGTAGTCGTAAACACAAAAAGAGATTACATGAATTGAATTGAAAAATCGAATTGAATTGAATTGATGACATGATATGATGTCAGAATAAATTATAGGGCAAAATGTGTAAGCACATATTTAAAGCCAGCAAAACTGTTAACATGACTTTACACAATGAACTTTCAACCTGAATCATGTTGGTGCACATACAAATACGTTCATGTAGCTAGCAAACAGTAAATAGTTGTTCAGTATAACATAATAAAATACCCGGCTGGGCAACTTACATTTATTGCCAGAATGAAAGAAGGGGGTTCCACCAGAGCCAAAATCCGAATTGATACACAGGAGTCCATAGTCAGAAAGAGTTTAGTTTGCCTTGACTTCCGCTTCTCCAGCACCAGGGTAGTAGTCCCCATTCCTTCTGCAAAGGCAAAGAGAAGCGTGTGAACGAGGGAGTAGGGAGTCGGTAGGTAGTTAGGAGGAGGGGAGAGGGCAGGTGGGTAGAGAGCATGCCAAGCCCAGTGGTCAGTGGGTATCAGGGAGAGGGCTGCTGTCACCTCCCGCTGACTGAGCTAAGACGGATCAGGTAATCAGCACCTCAAGGCCTGGACAGCGCCAGGGCAGAGCACTACCTGGATCCATCACCAATGGATGACATAAAGCAAACTGATTATGTATTGTATGCCGTTATACTGTACCTATAAACCTTTCATTTTAAATACATGACATTGTTTCTTAGTCGTTACAAAACAACTTGTTTTTATGACCTTTAGTGATCTATTATAATATGATCTTAATCAGATATTGATTGAAATTGATGTTAGAGTGTCCTCTATAGAATCTTGCAAATATATTCAAAAAATATATTGAAGGACATTCTTCCAAATATATTTTCTGAAGCAATGTACTACTAACCAAATTAACTTGAGTGTGTTTTAACAAGGTCATATTTTGTACTTTCCATCAGAAGAAAGTGTGTGTGTGTGTGTGAGAAAGAAAGAAAGAAATAAAGAAAGAAAGAAAGAAAAAGGGAGACAGTGAGAGTGTGAGTATTTTTGTCAAATTTCTCCTTAGCTCCCTCTCCTCTGAAACCAGAGTCCATGCGCTGAACCCCTCCTCAGCTCCCTCTCCTCTGAAACCAGAGGCCATGCGCTGAACCCCTCCTCAGCTCTCTCTCCTCTGAAACCAGAGGCCATGCGCTGAACCCCTCCTCAGTTCCCTCTCCTCTGAAACCAGAGGCCATGCGCTGAACCCCAGTTTTGCCTCCCAACCTCTCTCCTAATTGCATTGCTTTTTAGCACAGTAAATCTAGCTGTGTCACAAGCTGCACTCTCCATCCATGACGTACTGCCTCAAACGCCAGGCTGCCTGCCTGTTCCCAAAATTGCTGTCTTAAAATCTGAACGGTAATGGTGTGATTAATGGTTAAATTAATTAATTGCTAAATGTCTGCTAATTGTTTAATTGGCCATTTGATCTATATAAGATAATTTATAAATTAAATGAGTTGATTTACAAAGTTTATTGATTGAATGTGACAATGAGTTATTTGGCCGATTTACCTGATTTGCAATTCCCCCAATTAATTCACAAAGCTCTTCAAAGAATGTTTTTTCGAAGTGTGCCCTATCCAAGTGATCTATACCAGACCTGACACAACTGCACTTATTTAGGAGACCAGACAGGTGATAATGACGCATTAATATTAATGCCAACTGTACATTCTCATAAGGGCTGGCTTTAAGGAAACCCAGAGCATTTGTCATTGTAAATCCATCTAAATTGCACATTTCAAGAGCAGATTAAAGTGGAGGTCTTTGGTAAGGTCCAGTATATGGAGAGTATAAGTGTTTCTGTCTTTAAACCACAGGTAAGCTCTTCCTTTCTATAAAAGACAAGCTTCATGTCTAGGCAAGAGCATTGTGCATGAATACTTCTAATTAACCCTACCATTTTTTAAGATACAGCAGTCCTTATTAAATGAGGAAAAGGCTGTTTAGTTTATTACATTTAGATGCTTTTATTGCTCACTCTCTAAAATGACCAGAGACAAAAAGCTCAGCAAAAAGAATGACAAACTGCTCCAAAACACTTTTAAAGGCTTAGAACTCGGTACGCATTCAATATTTGTTTACAAGGCTCTAAGCCGATAAATCTAACAAGATTTTTTTCCGTTGCACTTTCCCTGGCACTGATTTACTGCAGGATTTTAAGACACTGTGCGGATAAGCACTGAAAGCTGTTGGCTCCTCACAGCAAAAAAAAATCCATGATGGAACAGAATGAGGGAAAAAGAACACAGAAGGCCCTTTCCATACACTGTACTACCATGGCAAAGTCTCAGAACAAACCAGCAGCACCTATGTCCAGCCCTGGCACCATACATCTGCTCCTGCCTGGGAGACACAGGCTTCCATTTCTGTCATGCCCTACCCGTGGGCATCCCTAACCTGCCAAAGACCGGCCGGGATCAGCCAGCCGTGCAATAATGTTGGCAAAGTAAGGTGCCATTGCACCCCATACAACTCCTCCCCAGAGAGAGCTCATCAAGCACTGGTGCCAGGGAGAGTGTGGAGCTATGATGGAGTGTAGGGCCTATCGACTAGCTGTGTCTGGGTACAGGGCTTCCCAGCACTCTGATCACAGACAGGTCCTGTGTGTCATCAGAACGGCTGATCTGCTACACTATATCGTTTCACTTCTCCAAACACAGAATGTCTTCCCATATAATAAGTCAGAGAGAGAGAGAGAGAGAGAGAGAGAGAGAGAGAGAGAGAGAGAGAGAGAGATTACAGCTATATCAGTTAAAGGAGGTTTATGCTGTCATACCTACAGTATAGGCACATATTCTGAATAAAGTCTGGGAGACCCTTTTTCAGTGAATAGATGACCAATATGAAACTTCAGATTTTGCCTGAATTCTGAACTGCCAAGAACTCTACCCTCGGACACATTTATCTTCTTCTTTGTCTTGTCTCCCACCGTCTGTTTATTCTGGCATTCATCAGCGCCATTACTGCCATGGCCGTCAGATCTCTTTGGAGGAAATGAAAAACAGCAGTCATTTTAGGGAAAGGGAAAGGGGATACCTAGTCAATCGCACAACTGAATGCATTTAACCAAAATGTGACTTCCGCATTTAACCCAATCCCTCTGAATCCGAAAGGTGTGGGGGGCTGCCATGTCATCGAGACCCGTGGTGCAGTTGTTGTTGGGGGGTAACTGCCTTGCTTTTAGGTGGAGGCTAAAGTAGAGTGGTTTTAGGTGCAGGCTAAAGCAGAGCGCATTTGTAGTGAGACCCATGCATCCCCCTGCCTCTCTCTACAGGAGCCTCAGGTATCCAACACACCATCACACTGCTATGCACTTCTGGTTGGTCCTGCCTCAACATCAATCCATCAGCCTTGTGGTTCTGTTTTATTGTTGACCTAGCTGTTTTTTATTTATTTTAAAAATCGTGACCAACTTTAATTATTTCTGTATATATTTTTTGGATGGGGAGTTATAGGTACAAATAAATTATCAAAGAAATGCATACAAAGATAACCCCATCCACTTGCCCGCATCCTCCCTTCCCACCTGGAAACCATGTCCCCCCTCAGGCCTCCCACCCCTTCCCATCCAACCCAGAAACCAAGGTTGCCCATCAGTCTCCCTCAAACCTATCCATTTTATGCTCAAATATTGATATAATAACCATCATCTCGAAGTAAACTTGGAGTCACGAGATGACATGTTGTGTGGTCCTCCCACTGCGAATTGTCTGGAAAGCAGGCAATGTATTAGGCTACAGATAAAATAAATTATGGTGAACTTCACAGGGTGGTGAAAGTGCAAGGTGATGTACTTGATGCGCCTTTCCAATAAATATAGAGGGTCTTATTCTGGTGACATGATCATCAATGCTCGGCTGCCGTTTGACAAATAAAAATGATCTCGCTCTTTTGTCAATAATAATCGCATAATGTAGACTAATCCCGCACTGTATTTGTGAGCTGTTGGCTAGATCGCACATCCCAATACCCGAGCGGGCACACCCGCAATATAACGTAACATTTATTTTGTGAGAAAACCATCAGTAGAGTTGAAAATGCGATGGAAACCCATTTCACTTTATTCTGTAATTTAACGGCAAAAGGTATTTTATGTGCCCTACGTCATCGCACACAACCTTTGTTGTTTTTATGTGGATTTTAGAATATTCACATGAAAATCTGTCACCAATTGGTAGGAAATCTAGCTTGTGAGATGGCTGCCATCTTAGAGCCCCCCAAAAAATGTGCAGCAGTGCTGCCTGCCAGCAGTAATATTCTCTGATTGATTGAGAGATTCAAGATGAATTGTTAAGTAACATAATAGATGCAAAGCATTCAAGTACCTCTAAATGAATTTTGTAACTTTGCCCCAGAATCAGTTAACTGCAGGGCACATCATACTCCATCAATTGTGCTTACCTGATTAGGGAACACAGTGAACAGTTGGGAGTTGGGGCCAATTTAATCGTAAAACGTCTTCTTGGTGTTAAAAACAGTCTGTGAACAAACTTAAAATGCATAAATTGATGGTTTGGATGCCAAGGTCATATTTTTTTCATATTTTGTTCCAGTTAAAGGGTTGTTCAGATTCAATTAGATCTGTGGGCCATACTTTTTTAATGGCTAGCTCAGGATATGAACTTTCCAAAAGTTGTTTATATTTTATAGAGATCAGTACTTTTGGGAGCCCAGATAATTGATTTATAAATCCCATAATTCATGGTTTGGTAGTTGTGTTTTCCAAGGGACCACAGGCCAACATAGCTGACCTAAATTGTAAATGGTAATGTTTGTGTATCTTCCAAATATTGGAATGTTTTCATTCCAGATATCGGTAAGGGTACACATTCCAAATTTGGGCAATTGGGGGGATGCAAAAGGCCGCCCTCCAGATCGCAAGGCATTATTTTGAGATATTGGAGTATGGGCATGCCATTTTGATTCCCAGGTACATTGTTTTTCAATTTTACACCAAATATAAATTTCATGAGCAATAATAGGACCAATGAGTACTTTACATTGACTAATGGATATATCAGTGAAGATCACTTCTTCCAGGGCAGTAGGAGACACCTTATTTCTCTCAGCCAGGGGGCAGAAGAATCATGTCTAAACCATTTTAGGATGGGGCGAAATGTTAGTGCCATGAAATACAATTTCAAGTTTGGTACAGATAGTCCACTTACGTCTTTCGCTCTTTCTAAATGTGTTAATTTTATCAGGGATCATTTACTTTGCCATATACATTTTGAAACCACACAATATATTTCATCCCAATAGCCAGGAGGGGGAGCCATGTGAAGCACTGAACTACAGAAATTCAGCACGTGGCAATATATTCATTTCGACAATAGATATTCTGCCGTTGTAACGGCTGTTTGAATGAGAGGACCAAGGTGCAGCGTGGTACGTGTTCATGATTTATTTGAACTGAACACTGATTAACAAAAACAACAAAGAGAACGAACGAAACCGAAACAGTTCTGTCTGGTGCAGACACAAAAACAGAAAACAACTACCCACAAAACACAGGTGGGAAAAGGCTACCTAAGTATGGTTCTCAATCAGAGACAACGATAGACAGCTGCTTCTGATTGAGAACCACACCCGGCCAAACACACAGAAATAGAAAACATAGAACACAAAACATAGAATGCCCACCCCAACTCACGCCCTGACCAAACCAAAATAGAGACATAAAAAGGATCTCTAAGGTCAGGGCGTGACAGCCGTTCAAAACAACTGGTATATTATTCCATCTAGTGAGGTCATACTACATTTATTTGAGCGTTCTGTTAAAGTTTCTGGCAATGGTTTTATCTAAGGAAGGAAATATATCTACTCTCAAATATATAAAATGGGAAACAATTGGGATTCCATAAGTCAAGATGGAGTCCTTCATTGGGGTCTTGAGAGGCAGTAGGGCTGATTTGGTTGGTTTAATTTTATAGTTTGAGATTATGCTGAATTTATCTATGATCTTCAATGCATTTGAGAGCAATTGAGATACATTGTCTAGATATTTAAAATATTGTCTGTGTATAAAGAGATGAAGTGATCTGTAGATTTGAGGGAAATTGGTGTTATTTACTTGGGCCATGGGTTCCATGGATAATAAGAATAGCAAAGGCAAAATTGGATCACCTTGTCTGCTGCTTCTAGCGATTCAGAGTGGAGCAGAGCAGATATTACATGTAATAACTATGGATGAGGTATTGGGATATAGTATTTTAATCATATTAATGAAATTGGACCAATTCCCCTATGTTCCAAGACTGACCAAGGATATGACCATTCTAGTCTATCAAAAGTTTTTTCTGCATCGAGAGATAATACAACCCAAGAAGATGTTGTTTCTGATGAAGCACCTAAGATATGTAATAGTCGACTGACGTTGTCTGAGTATAAATGCTTTTTAACAAACCCACATGGACAAATTTGTAAGTCTCGAGGTGGGACGACAAGATTTTAGAAAAGAGTTTCATACCTATGTTTATCAAATATAGGTGGCAATAGTGACAGGGCTGGCTCTACGGGGTGGCAAAGCTGGACGTGGGGCCCGCAGATTGAATTTGTGCCCCTCCCCCCTCCCAGTTTTGTTTCCCCATAAACATATCAAATGGTATAAGAATCACAATGCCCGGTTTTCACAATGTAGCACCACTGGGCCTGCCAGTAATGTAGACTGGGACAGAGGCCATGTGCCGGGTGTGCACTCATGATCTGAGGAGGGGGAGGGAGGGGGATGTTATTAGTAATGTTATTTTTAGCGGCTAACAAAAAATGCTTTCTATTTGGGCACCTTGCCATGCATTACCTTGTTTAGGAAGCTCATTGGATCCCAGGGTGGGGTCAAAGAGAGAAAAAAATAGTTAACTTTTCTAGACAGCTAATAATAGGCTAGCTAGTAGCTACTAACTTCGTTAAGTTTTGGTATGCTGAATAATAGTAGCTAGTTAGCTAAGCTTTGTTCAGCATGGATATCCAAAAATGGCTGTGCATTGCCAAGAGCAAAAAACTGAGGACCACCATGTCGAGACTGAGCGATGCAAAGCTCACCGAGCAGCCTGCTGGTCCAACCACCGAGGTTAAGTGGCTTCCTTCGTTGAGAGAAGAGGAGTCCTTAGTTCTTTTAGAAGGACTTAGTCTTGGTGTGGATTTACATTCAGAGGTGTGCAGTTCTTTATTGAAGCGTGAGAATAGTTGATTGATTAATTTGGGTTCTGCTAGTAATTCCCTTGTTTCAGATTCAATAGTTGCTATATCAGCTAATTGATTATTACTGTGTAGCTTGTTGGCCAATAAATGACTGGGATGATTACCATGGAAGAAGGAAAAAGGAAACCGCACACTGCTCTTGATAGTATCACTGATCTTTAATAAGCTTACGTATCGGCCTCACGGCCTTCGTCTGAGATTTTGTGTTCAACTGTTGCCATGCACCTGCAAAAAAGATTGCTCAGATGTGTGAGTGCCTTTTGAATTACGATTACCATGGAAGTAATGGTTGAATCTTACTCGATTGATGGCAAATTCTGCTCTCTGTCTTATCAATAAATTAAGTTCTGTCTTGACTTTGGAAAAAGTAATAGCTACCTGGTCTGAAAATGTTTGTTGAGAACGCCCTAAGACAGTTGACAACATTTCCAAATCTGATATCTTCTTGAATTGTCACACCCTGATCTGTCTCACCTGTCTTTGTGATTGTCTCCACCTCCTTCCAGGAGGATAAAAAAAAATTCATGCCTCCCTCTGTCCTTGATGTTTCCTAAATCCTATATTACACACTGTCATTGTTAGAATCTTAACATGACAAACAGAACTGGAGTTATAATCAGTTTCAGGAGGGAATGTCATTTTTTGGTTTCCCCCCATTGACCTTGACCGCTCCTTCACCTGACATTTGAAAGAGCCGTGCCCAGTTGATAATCACCCTGATAATTGCCTCAAAACTGAACCTAAACTATAACAAAACTACCTTCACACATATAACAACAAATTAAATGAATGAAGTAGTAGAAGGGTGAGTTGATGAGCAAGGGGAAGTGAATGATGCATAATTATGTAATCACCAATTGTGAATGAAGAACAGCAGTCCAAGCAGTCGTATCAGTTTTCTCTGGCCTACTTGGAGTACACAGTGAGAGTGTGTGTCATTTACAAAATGATGGTGGTGGCGAAGGAATTGATGATTATTCTTCGGATTCCGAGCCTCAGCCTACACCTCTGAGGCCTATTGCACAAAAAAGCAGACCGGGCTCCCACCAAATGAAATGGTGAGACAGGAGCGAGGAAGAGACAGCGCCATTTGGATAGAACAAGCCGGTGACAATGCTACGGGACGATTATCAGCACAAAATGTATGGGATACCTTTCTTTGGAGAAACCATGTGTCGTGTCTTTGGCTATGCCGGATTAAGTGATATGACATGCTATTCTATAAAATCCTTTCTCTGTAATTAATATTACCTGATTGATCTAATCATGTAAATGTAATTAACTAGAGAGTCGGGGCACCACAAAATAATATTTATAGAGCTGTTATCTTCCGAATAAACTCTTAAAGACCTAGTAATATTTGACATCAATAGCAGTCAATATTAATCGTCACCTTAATTCAGTTTCATCTGAAAGTTATAAATTCTTGGTTATCTTCACGAACCCTGGCTAACAAGTTGAATCACCAATAAAAAATTGGGTTTAATTACTTATTTACTAAATACCTAACTAATCACACAGAATTACATATACACAGAATTAATTATACTTTGATTACAAATTACGTCATAAAGGAAAACGTCCCTAGCGGGCGGAACAGATATGACAGCTGGTTACACAAAAGAAAAGGGGCTGGGTTTGAGTGAAAGAGCGAGAAGACTGAGGGACAAAGGGAGAAGCTGTGCTATCGTAAATACAGTATCTTATGCATTCTAAATGACCGCCCATTTGGAAAAGGAAAATGCAATAAATATTTACTCTGAGCTGCGCTTCGGTAGGTTGGTGGTAGATGAAGGCCATGTTGCCAAACCGAGTCCTTTGTCCTTTGAAGAATGTCTCTGGTGGTCAATTGGATACGTTGTAGTAAAGTCGTTGTGTGGTAGACGGGATACTCTGTCTGTTCTTTCCTAGCCCGCGTTTGCAGCTGCTGTTGCTAACTCAACGGCTAGGAGGTATCACTTCTGTAGTGAATAAGAGTTCAAAGTTCATACCATTCGCAACCAAAGCTCACGCTGAGGTTGGCTTAGTTCTGTAGTTGACATGTTAGTCCTTTTAACGCAGAGGCTGCAGACCTCATGTACTTGGAACAGGAGGTTACATTTTCGTCAAGGCTTTATATAGTGGAGCGAGAAGGGTGTGTCTGAAAAGTTTTATAACCCATGCCTCTTCACAGGGGCAGGCCACTGATTGAGCAGAGCCATAACCTTATGAAAACCCAAATCTCTCATTTGGAAGCTGAAATTACATTTAATCTCTTCACCAATAATTTTATATTCAAACATTTAAATTGAACAACAATTCCATGTGACTCCAATAACTACAATGTGCAGACTTTCCACTGTAGAGTTTATGTCATCCTATCATTGATGAGAATGTCCCAGTTGACAACCGAACTGACATCATATTCATAAGTACCACCGTATATGTTCAATTGGTCGGATTACCAGAATATAGTTCATTTCCCCCCACCTTCTGATGTTCCCAGAATCTCTATGTTAACCAAGAGGTTTTCAAATTGCCCATCAGTAGGGTAGAGAGAGGAAAAAGGGGGAAAGGTATTAATGACTGTCATAAACCTCCCCCAGGCCAACGTCATGACACATGTCACTGGATCGCTTCAGAGAGATCATTTTGATGACAAAGAAACTAGAAGGTGATGCCTGGAAACATTTGGAACATGTTTTTATAGAATAGCAAGCACTGACAATAATGGACTATGTTTGACTGCTGTCATATTGACACTTATATTCACCATAATGCCATTATTGCTTTTGTGCTGATATTCCTTATTTATCAAGCACAATTGGTGCTTATAATGATGTTTAGGCTACTGGTGTTTTCATCATTTGACACACATATGCTTTCTGTTACATAGTTGTAAAGATGGCATTCCATGAATAAAATTGATTGAATGTTGGTGTTTTTGTTTTTACATATAGATTACAGTAACATAAACTAATGGAAAGGCTATTGTGTTATATAAAAATACCTTCATAAACACAACCAAATGATTTCTTTTGCAATAGCGTATATGAAATTAATGAATTACACCGTTAAGAATTGCTGCAGTCGGAATTAATGCTGAAGGGGGGGGGGGGTCCCTTAAGGCCCAGCAGTTCTAGTGTTAAGGGAAGAGATTCTGCCTTCTTGGTCTTAGCCTTTACCCAACATCATTATGATTACGCCTTTAGTTTTGTTTGGGGTTGATGAAACAAGCGCCCAGTTTGTACAAATGGTTCTCTGTTTTATGTGAGTTATTTTGGAGCAGGTGTGTTTCTTGGAGCATTGCTATATCAATATGGTTTCTTGCTGGGATATTAAGACAGCTGGAACTTTTAATAGGACAGTTAGGCCTTTCAATTCCAGAAGAGAATAGCTAGCATTGCCATTGTTTAATTTTTTTAATGTATTATTAATTATGTAATTGTTATCTTTACAGGGTTTCTGTCCTTTAATTGTACGTTTGCAGACTTGATGAATAAGGGTAGGAAATGATTTTTTAAAAAGTAGGCTAAATATAATAACAGAAATGCAAGCCTAAACAGTCAAACAGGATGTCTGTCCTGGTCCATTATCATTAGCAAAATGGTATAAATGATCCTAAACATAATGTACCCTCAATTTGTATTAGGCATGTATGTATGTGCTCTATAATATGTACAAAAAAATGAAAAAAATAATAGGGTATGTGAAAGAAATGCAGTCTATAATCTAGATCTTCACTATAATCAATCATGACCTATAAGCCACGTCTTCACTGGGATATAAATTCGGCAGCGTAAACGGAGGGGGACAGCCATCAACAGGGAGAAAAAACTAAAAGGAATTGTGTGGTACTGGCCATCTATCCTAAACAGTTTAGCCAATACGGGTGCAATGTGCTGTAGCCCCACAAGGAAGCAACCCCAGCCTGTATGAGACTTCAATATATTGCCCATTGTCATTGGCGTCGTTGTCTAAATGTCCTGGACCATAGGCAATATAATATTCACGAAGTCCAATGGTCAGAAATAATAATAATAATAATAATAATAATAGTGTTCCTTTTACCCAATTGAGGGGGTGTCCTCATCACGGACATGACTGCGTTATTGTGTATGGATAGCATACCTGAATATTGAGCTAGTCAAGTTGGTGTTAGCCTAGATCTGTCGGCTCTTGCCTTGTCTGTTGGACTTGAGGTGCTTCTCCAAGAAGTCTTGTTCCTTGGCAGTGGAAAACGTGTGTGTTGTATTCTGGAAGCTGAAGATCAAATCAAATCAAATTTATTTATATAGCCCTTCGTACATCAGCTGATATCTCAAAGTGCTGAACAGAAACCCAGCCTAAAACCCCAAACAGCAAGCAATGCAGGTGTAGAAGCACGGTGGCTAGGAAAAACTCCCTAGAAAGGCCAAAACCTAGGAAGAAACCTAGAGAGGAACCAGGCTATGTGGGGTGGCCAGTCCTCTTCTGGCTGTGCCGGGTGGAGATTATAACAGAACATGACCAAGATGTTCAAATGTTCATAAATGACCAGCATGGTCGAATAATAATAAGGCAGAACAGTTGAAACTGGAGCAGCAGCACAGTCAGGTGGAAGTTGAAACTGGAGCAGCAGCATGGCCAGGTGGACTGGGGACAGCAAGGAGTCATCATGTCAGGTAGTCCTGGGGCATGGTCCTAGGGCTCAGGTCAGTTGAAACTGGAACAGCAGCATGGCCAGGTGGACTGGGGACAGCAAGGAGTCATCATGTCAGGTAGTCCTGGGGCATGGTCCTAGGGCTCAGGTCCTCCGAGAGAGAGAAAGAAAGAGAGAAGGAGAGAATTAGAGAACGCACACTTAGATTCACACAGGACACCGAATAGGACAGGAGAAGTACTCCAGATATAACAAACTGACCCCAGCCCCCCGACACATAAACTACTGCAGCATAAATACTGGAGGCTGAGACAGGAGGGGTCAGGAGACACTGTGGCCCCATCCGTGGGCACCCCCCGACAGGGCCAAACAGGAAGGATATAACCCCACCCACTTTGCCAAAGCACAGCCCCCACACCACTAGAGGGATATCTTCAACCACCAACTTACCATCCTGAGACAAGGCTGAGTATAGCCCACAAAGATCTCCGCCACGGCACAACCCAAAGATGAGTTTTGCCAGGTACATGAAGCCGCATCACAGGTTTAGCTTGCGTAGCTGGGATCTCATCTCATTATAGGACACCCTCTGTTTCAACAGTCCAGCACTCAGATCTGGGTAGATGTTGAACATCTTCTCTACGAGGCAAACAATTTGCTGTTTGACTTCAAAACTGTACACTGAGATCCATTCCGAGGAGGACCTGTGCTGTGTGCAATGTTTATCACCGGTATGGGACCCAGCTTGTTCTGCTTAAAGAGTTCATAGAAAAGATTGCTCATGAAGGAATTTGGGTTGCCCGCTTCCACACCAGTTTCAAGTCCTGTGATCCACACATTCAATTTACAGGAATGATTTTAGAGTGATTCTGTTTTCTTTTTTAGGAGATTGATTTCCTCTTCTAGTTTAGTTAACGCTGTTTCCAAGTCATGGAGTCGCCCCTCTGTCACATTAGCTGCTGTCTCCAAACTTTCCACTTTAGTTGAGTAGGTATTCACTTTAGAAGTGAGCAGTGCTAGAGATTCAGTTATTGGTTTTCATTTCAAGTCGAAGGCAGAGGTACATTCCTCACGAACAATCGCTTGGATAGTAGTGGCCAACTCTTTCTGTTGTCGGGTGTTGAAACACGCCATGTTCCCACAGGTGAATTGCGAACCAATTGAATATGCCAGCTGCTGGAGCAAAATAGACCTGCTATTGTTCCTTGTAATACAGTGGACGCCCCAGAACCTTAATGTGATGTTATACTGTATGTTGCCAATTATTTGAAATTAAGTTATTTTGCTAAAGAAAGCCATGAAAAAGCCATGTATTTCAATGTATGCCACCGGAACCGGAACACAACTAGCTGGGTTTCTAAAAGAAATCTAAGACTTGAGAAAGGACCCCAGTGTGGTGGTAGTGATGGTAAGGGTCACAGAGGTGGAGGTGCGGTTAGCTGTTTTTGCTTGGCTTTTTGTGGTGTCTGTGAGTTGATGAATGGCGATGGGTAGTGCCAGTAGCGTTATCTGTAGAAGTAGCTTATTCTGTGCTGCCATGCATGATTGATGATAAGAGGGCACTCTCTGACTTCACCATTTGCCATGGCCTCCCACTCCTTTCCATAGTGTCTAAGAAGGGTTGGGGGGGGGGGGTGTAGATAGATGTAGATGTAGATCTACCTACAGGAGTCTCCCATCTAGACCATGGATGGGAAACTGGCAGTCCCCCTTTTATTTTAGGAACTCAGTCGGGATCTCAACTTACTGTTGAGTGTTAGAATTAGTATAACACATAACATGCAATTTTGAAATGTGTTTGTGCATCAGCAGTTTTCTGTTATGTCAGTCACTGACAATTATTTCATAAATTCTTCGCTACTTCGCTATCCGAGACTTAACAACAATTTAAAACTTTAGTTTTAAATACTTCACTGATGCTAACTTGTGTTGTCCTCATTGGCTTCTCAAAAACACATAATATAAGTGCGATTTTCTCCACAACTTCTGAACTCTGTTAAAAAAGGCCAGCCTGAGCCATCTCAACAGAAATTGGTTCTCACCTACACCACCTGTAAATCACCTTCCACACTTCTGCCCTATTCCTAACCAATCAGGGTGCTTGGATGCATGGTAGTACCCCTCCTCCTTCCACTTCATGCAAAAATAACAGAAAGTGGGCGGGCGCAGAGAGAAGAGCGAAGCAGACAGAGGACGGGACTGGGAACGGGTTGCAACCAACAGACATCGTTGCAGATTCTATCTTGGCTGGATGTGTGTTTAGGAGCTAGCAATATTTTATACGTCTCTGCTACTTCATATTAATTAATCCCGTCGGTTATATTTAGTATTTACATTGGTAATACCATCAATAGCAAGCCAGAGTGGTGTACTACGACACAAGATAGAGGACTTAGTGAGCTAACTTTGATCAACTATTGAGTTCAATCCGGGAAAACCTTTGACAGGAAAGGTGCTTCCCTTTTAGCCAGGTTCATTTCTATGGCAACAAATCCTTCAGAATTCCACTTTATCCTGTTTGAACAGCGAGTTGAGGACCAATCAAATCAGATTCCCTCCCTCTCGCAAAGTGCGTCATCATCCCCTTCTTTCTCTGGACCATATTTGAGGAAGATGAATGATTAAAAAAACATTTTTTAATGTAATTTTCAAATACATATCACACTACACATTTAGTAAAGACAGAATGCATTTGAAACTTTACACGCAGTAAGCTTCTGTATGACTCGATACAAATATGTTCGTGGGAGGAAAAGGTGCTCATACATTGGTAAGCACAACAAAGCACACCAGAGACGGAATTAACGACACACATAATAAAAGAAAGATGGAGCACTTCCAGACTATTTCCCAACGTAGCCTGCTGAAATTGCAGGATAACTTTTCAAGAATGTCGATTTCATCCCAAAAAATTATATGGTGCCTACTCACCCAAGGATGACGGTTTCAGCGTTGTCTCAGTGAAGAATTTGGCGTTGGACTAGCCATGTGCAACATGCAAGCACAGTTACAAACCTGCTTGAGTTAGCAGAAGATGCAGGATCAATATTCACCTTTTGCAACATGGATGAAGCCTGAGCTGGAATGTTATGCTAACTGAAGCTGGCTAGCTTTAGAAAATCCTGAGTAGATCTGGGTAGTGTCATAGTATAACACTCAGGTTTGCTGGCAACTTGGATAACAACAATAACAGTTGAAGTGGGAAGATTACATACACTTAGGTTGGAGGCATTAAAACTTGTTTTTCAAACACTCCACAAATGTCTTACTAACAAACTATAGTTTTGGCAAGTTTGTTAGGACATGTACTTTGTGCATGACACAAGTCATTTTCCAACAATTGTTTACAGACAGATTATTTCACTTATAATTCACTGTATCACAATTCCATTTGGTCAGAAGTTTACATACACAAAGTTGACTGTATCTTTAAACAGCTTGTAAAATTCCAGAAAATTGTGTCATGGCTTTAGAAGCTTCTGATGGGCTAATTAACATAATTTGAGCCAGTGGATGTATCTCAAGGCCTACCTTCAAACTCAGTGCCTCTTTGCTTGACATCATGGGATTTTTTTTTTTAAATCAGCCAAGACCTCAGAATAAAAATTATAGACCTCCACAAGTCTGGTTCATCCTTGGGAGCAATTTCCAAACACCTGAAGGTACCACGTTCATTTGTTCAAACAATAGAACGCAAGTATAAACACCATGGACCCACGCAGCCATCATACTGCTCAGGAAGGAGATGCTTTCTATCTCTTCGAGATTAATGTACTTTGGTGTGAAAAGTGCTAATCAATCCCAGAACAACAGCAAAGGACCCTGTGAAGATGCTGGAGGAAACAGGTACAAAAGTATCTATATCCACAGTAAAACGAGTCCTATATCGACATAACCTGAAAGGCAGCACAGCAAGGAAGAAGCCACTGCTCCAAAACCGCCATAAAAAAAAGCCAGACTATGGTTTGCAACTGCACATGGAGACAAAGATCATACTTTCTGGAGAAATGTCCTCTGGACTGATGAAACAAAAATAGAACTGTTTGGCCATAATGACCATCGTTATGGTTGCAGGAAAAATGGGGAAGCTTGCAAGCCGAAGAACACCATCCCAACTGTGAAGCACATGGGTGGCAGCATCATGTTGTGGGGGTGCTTTGCTACAGGAGGGACTGGTGCACTTCACAAAATAGATAGCATCATGAGGCTGGAAAATGCTACAGGAGGGACTGGTGCACTTCACAAAATAGATAGCATCATGACGATGGAAAATTATGTGGATATATTGAAGCAACATCTCAAGACATCAGTCAGTAAGTTAAAGCTTGGTCACAAATGGGTCTTCCAAATGGACAATGACCCCAAGCATACTTCCAAAGGTGTGGCAAAATGGCTTAAGGACAACAAAGTCAAGGTATTGGAGTGGCCATCACAAAGCCCAGCCCTCAATCCCATAGAACATTTGAGGGCAGAACTGAAAAGGTGTGTGCAAGCAAGGAGGCCTACAAACCTGATTCAGTTACACCAGCTCTGTCAGGGGAATGGGCCAAAATTCACAAAACTTATTGTGGGAAGCTTGTGGAAGGCAACCCAAAATGTTTGACCCAAGTTTAACAATTTTTTTTAAAAAGCTACTAATTGAGTAAACTTCTGACCCACTGGGAATGTGATGAAAGAAATAATAGCTGAAATAAGCTATTATTCTGACATTTCACATTCTTAAAATAAAGTGGTGATCCTTACTGACCTAGACAGGGAATTTTTACTTGGATTAAATGTCAGGAATTGTGAAAAACGGAGTTTAAATCTATTTGGCTACGGTGTATTTAAACTTCCGACTTCAACTGTAAATGCACTTTTGTGCACACTTGAAAAATTATTTTTTTTCCCTACAACTTAGGCCATACAAATTGTATTAAATGTTTAAGGGATTTCATTTTTTTTAAAGTGAGAAAGTGAGGCAATAGCGAGCCAATAAAATGTATTGATAAAAAATTAGACCCCCTTGTTAAAATATCAAGAGATTTTTATGGAAGCCCGTTTCCAACATCATTTTGTTTAAAATGTCGATCCTATCTCGATATTTCGAGATACATAAATATACATTTCGAGATACTATCTAGAAATATGCAATTAGAGATATGCAATTAATTGAGAAACGCAATTAAAAATGTTGACACACTAACTCGGAATTTGGAGGCACAGAAAACAATCAGACAACAACTGTTATATTGGACAATATAACTAACTGGGCTGAGCTTGCTTTATGCAGGGTTGCATCGTGTAGGCCTATGCATCTGTAATTAAAAAGTTACTTACACAGTATGTCATCACTATTCTGTTGATTGATTTATTCCAGTCAATCATTTTGGATTGAAATGGTCTAGATTGCGTAGCCACCCAATGTGTGAATATAAGGATTTACCTTGAAGTAAAACATACATTTTAATCTCCCCCTCTTTCAAAATCGTCAACAACACCTCCAATGACAGTTGCGGCTTTTGCTTTGATTGTATGCTAGCAGGATAATCCATATCGCCAATCATCTTTGCTGACAGTGTTGTTGTGTTTCCATAAGTAATACATTGGTCTAATTTAGCATGTATGGTAAAGCCTCACCCCTTTGCCACCTCTTTCAATTTATATGAGTTCGGGAAAAAAACTGAGTGAGGACATTTTAATTATTTTGTGTGACTGCAATCTAATTGAGCTGAGTGTCAAAGCGGACTGAGCGTTCACTGCCGGCGTGCCCAGCTTCAGTTGGGTCATTATCATTCAAAATGAGGCATTATAAAATACACGGAACAAAAATGGAAAGTGTTGGTCCCATGTTTCATGAGCTGAAATATAAGATCCCAGAAATGTTTTGTATGTGCAAAAAGCTTGTTTCTCTCAATTATGTGCACAAATTTGTTTACATCCCTGTTGGTGAGCATTTCTCTTTTATTAAAGGTATTGTGACCAACAGATGTATATCTGTATTCCCAGTCATGTGAAATCCATAGATTAGGGCTTGATGAATTCATTTCAATTGACTGATTTCCTTATATGAACTGTAACTCAGTAAAATCGTAGAAATTGCTGCATGTTGTGTTTATATTTTTGTTCAGTGTAAATTACACGGGCACCTTACATGCAAGCCCTTAGTGTGCCTTTCTCCATGTCTGGGGAAGACAAATTGGGGTTGTCACTGGATAGATATTAAACATATTAGCTAACCACATCATGATATGATATAGCAATCTGATGTTGATGCATTGCAACCCCTGCACATCTAGTTGGGCAGGAACTCGAACCACTAACCACTATAATTCTATCATTTATCTTCTTAAAATCTGTTTTTAAACCTAACCTTAACCACACTGCCCAGTGAACAAATGAAAAAAATGTTGATTTTCAGTTCTATTTGAGATTTGAAAAGACGTCTTTTTGAGGTCGTTGTTTCAACGGTTCCATTTCAACCTAATTTCAACATGTGATTTTGACTGTATTTATGTCTGTATCAGCCCCACCCCCATCCCAACCAACTACATGTAGGTAACTGGTTCAACAATCTATACTGAACAAAAATCTAAACACAACATATAAAGTGTTGGTCCCATGTTTCATGAGCTAAAATAAAATATCCCAGAAATTGTCCAAACAGCACAAAAAAACTTATTATGTCCATCACCCATTTCATATGATTTGTTATGAATTTCATTGTTGTTGTTTCTACTATATGTGAGTGTGATATTATTCCATCCACTACTGTGTAAGAAATGTAATGTGATTGCAATGCATTCATTAGCATGTTTATGCCAGGTGTTAACACAACTATGGAGGTGACATTCATGTTTTCACTGAAGTAATTTGACCAGTGTTTTAGTACAAGCTTTATAACAGAATGAAAGGTATGCACAGGGGTCTAAAGGTTTAACCCTATACGCTATAGGGGTCTAAAGGGTTAACCCAATACGCTATAGGGGTCTAAAGGGTTAACCCTATACGCTATAGGGGTCTAAAGGGTTAACCCAATACGCTATAGGGGTCTAAAGGTTTAACCCTATAAGCTATAGGGGTCTAAAGGGTTAACCCAATACGCTATAGGAGTCTAAAGGGTTAACCCAATACGCTATAGGAGTCTAAAGGGTTAACCCAATACGCTATAGGGGTCTAAAGGGTTAACCCTATACGATATAGGGGTCTAAAGAGTTAACCCAATACGCTATAGGGGTCTAAAGGTTTAACCCAATACGCTATAGGGGTCTAAAGGGTTAACCCAATACGCTATAGGGGTCTAAAGGGTTAACCCAATACGCTATAGGGGTCTAAAGGTTTAACCCTATACGCTATAGGGGTCTAAAGGGTTAACCCAATACGCTATAGGGGTCTAAAGGGTTAACCCTATACGCTATAGGGGTCTAAATGGTTAACCCTATACGCTATAGGGGTCTAAAGAGTTAACCCTATACGCTATAGGGGTCTAAAGGGTTAACCCTATACGCTATAGGGGACTAAACGGTTAACCCTATACCCTATAGGGGTCTAAAGGGTTAACCCTATACGCTATAGGGGTCAAAAAAGTTAGCCCTATACGCTATAGGGGTCTAAAGGGTTAACCCTATTTGCTATAGGGGTCTAAATAGTTAGCCCTATACGCTATAGGGGTCTAAAGGGTTAACCCTGTACGCTATAGGGGTCTAAAGGGTTAACCCTATACGCTATAGGGTTCTAAAGGGTTAACCCTATACGCTATAGGGGTCTAAAGGGTTAACCCTACACGCTTGGCACTTACATAAGTCTGACTTTGTAGTATCATACTCATAATTAAAGAATCAAACTCTAAATACAAAGATGCATTTGCCGCCACAAGTGATCAACTTGGCAAGACTTGGTTTAAAGGTCATCATATCAAATCAAATCAAATCACATTGATTTATATAGCCCTTCGTACATCAGCTGATATCTCAAAGTGCTGTACAGAAACCCAGCCTAAAACCCTAAACAGCAAGCAATGCAGGTGTAGAAGCACGGTGGCTAGGAAAAACTCCCTAGAAAGGCCAAAACCTAGGAAGAAACCTAGAGAGGAACCAGGCTATGTGGGGTGGCCAGTCCTCTTCTGGCTGTGCCGGGTGGAGATTATAACAGAACATGGCCAAGATGTTCAAATGTTCATAAATGACCAGCATGGTCGAATAATAATAATAATAATATCATGTCAAAAATAATATTTTTGAAGCTGAATTGCAAAACCTCCTACTTCACATAATTGTCAGATCAATGGTTTCTTCTGCAAAAAAAAAAAAATAACGCTCAAAATATTATCTTAGAGATGAAAAAAAAAACATGACTTCTGTGGTAATTATCAGGTTGGTGCTGTCAGAGAGTTGATTAACCCCCCCTTTAAGAAAACATGACCCAAAGCCCAACAAACAAGGCCAGTCGTATTTAGAGCAAAATATTTTCATTTGTGGCTAATCTGTATTTTTGTATAAAATGGTTGGAGTTTAAAAAACACAAGAGTCTATTGATGCACCAAATCTAAGAAATTCCCATCAAAATCCGCCAGTTTAAGCTAGAGATGTTTTTTTGCATGAGCTGCAATAGTTGTCCAATATTAGCAACTTGTGTCTGACGTTGCTCATTGACATAAAGGTCCCATTTATTGTGATCTTTAAGTAATAATAATTTAATGTTTTACATGTTTTAATTTAACCTTTATTTAACTAGGCAAGTCAGTTAAGAACAAATTCTTATTTACAATGACGGGCTACTAGAGAACAGTGGATTGACGGCCTTTTTCAAGGGCAGAACAACAGATCTTAACCTTGTCAGCTCGGGGATTCAATCCAGCAACCTTTCGATTACTGGCCCAACGCTCTGACCACTAGGCCACCTGCCGCCCCAGGTAGCCACAAATGATTAGTTATTCAGTGCTGATAACCAGGTTGTCCATGATCTGTGATTGCTTTAAGTGAGATTTTCTTATCTGTACAATGTTCTGACCCATCTGGAGATGGACAGACAAAACTTGAACTGTATTTAATCGAAGGAGACAAGGTGTAGCTCGGAGTAAGCGGTTGCTGTCTGTGCTAATTCTGACAGGTAAGATGTTGTTTCCCTAATGAAGGAGAGTTGCTCATTAAGAGCAGCACACAGAGTTGTGGCATTGATGGCTGGCAGACACACGCCTGTGTCAGGACAGACCTGGCAGGAAGCAGCTGCACACAGCCCAAATAACAAACGAAATAAATAAATCAACTAATAAGGCTCTCAGAGTGAAATCAAAAGTGTGTACTTTATTTGAAGATGTCACCTGTCCTTTTGGTGCCATAGGGTAATCTGCTTAATATAATGAGATTGAATGGCCTTTGTGTGCCAGTTTTGTGCCGTTTGACCCCTGGCACAAAAAAAGAGTGACAAATTAAAAGGAGTGACACATTTACTGTAGTTTGTTTTTAACTCACCCATGAAGTCCAGGCATCAAAAGCACATTGAGTTCCTAAATAATTCACTCCGCAAGGTGTTCTATAATGGTAATGCCAAATTCTATAGTAATGATACAACATCAGTGCCAAATGAGCATTTTATTGTTCAGATGCACTTTCTCCTTAAATCGTACAATAAAATCAATGTGGCTAACACATTCCAGGAACATTTCAACACCATAAGGATGAATTAAACATGCTGAAACTCTATTAATTTCAGCGGTACATGGTGTCATATTTAGATTTAATAGAACATTTTTAATGAAGCGGATTGGAAAAGGGATGCTCTCCTCCATTACCTGATGATGGATAACTGGGAAAGCTTAGCAGACACTCATTAACACTATCTGAAAATACAAAAGTACTTCCAGCTTTTTCTTTTCTTTCTTTTTTTCTTCTTTTCCTTAAATAAGATAAAATAATATTGAGAGTTGAATCTAGTTCAGGCATAATTAAATACATTGATGGGGTGAAAGAGTTCTCTAACAATGCTGGTCGGAAGTGTTGCCGTGAATCAAAATTGGGTAGTAACACTTATTATCTATCAAGCCATGTCAAATCCATGGAAAGCTCAACACTATAGAAGAATTTTAGATTTTAGTTTTAGATTTTTTTGGGCTATGAACAGCATTAAAACCATTTTTTTCCTTTTTTATTCTTCTTCAATATTTGATCAGACCAAGGATATTCTAACTGTATAAAATGGTTGGAGTTTAAAAACCACAAGAGTCTATTGATGCACCGAATCTAAGAAATTCCCATCAAAATCTGTCAATTTAAGCTGGAGATATGTTTTTTTGCATGAGCTGCATCTCAATCCACCACATCTGCCGATGTCGCCCCTCCGCTACTGTGGTGGAAAGCGGCAGAGCTACAGCGCTGTTTGTCAGACCAAGAGACATCCTGAAAATCGGTCTTCTCACGAAGACGTCAATAGCATGCAAATGTTTTCACCTACCACTCTATAGAAAGGGGAAACTCTCACGAACACAATGGTGTTCTCTGTTTTGCTCTACCCCCCCCCATTGCATGCTAATCAAGATATTAGGATGTAGAAATGCACACTGTATGTATACAAATACAGTCTATTTGAGGCCTTGTGTGTATATTTTTACAGAGGTGTTAAGAACTCAAAAAAGAAAAGGGAGACAGGAGGTAACAGAGCATCTGATAAAAATAGAGGTCATGGTAAAGTATTCTTCATTTTGCTGAGTGCTACAGAAATGTTACCACTTAGGATGATTCTATATAGGACACATGCTGGTAAAACACTGCCACACAACCCAATGATTTCTACTTGATTCTTCCTAAGTTGAAGGCTCATGCTTGTGGAAATCAACTTCCCGAGGCTAATAAATACACTCTACCCTAGGCTCAAAAGGTAATGGCATAAAATATAGATAGAGAGGAGCCAGATGTTTATGTAGTGAACCAGCATTAAGACAACATGGTGCCCCCCTCCACTGCAGAGGAGCCCGATTAGTAGCGTTGGGTGGAGCGAGGGTGAAATAGGAGGGCCTCTGGCTGTGTCTGTGAATAGATCATTAGGACACCTCTTTAGCTTCCCCGCGTGACAATCTATTGCTCTCCTCTCCTGTCAGAGAATCATTATGGCCTGATCATTAGTGACATCGCCACATGCCCATCACTCAAAGTGGTGCCATATTGGCAGATGAACAGCCCCTGCCCCTGGACCACAAATCTGGAGCCTCCAGACTGAGAGTATGAAGGAATGTTCACGTGGAATCACAATGACAAAGGAGTGATGATGCCTGCCTGCCTAAACCAGATCAGATGCACAGACTGCAGGTCTTATTTGACATGATTGGGGTGTGCTGCTCCCCACACTCAGCCAAAGGACATGTGGATTTATATCTTCTCAGAGATCAGGTTTAATTAAATATGAAGTGGGGAGGTAAATCTATGGAGAAACCATTCAACACATTAGTAGCTAGCACCTAATTGCTTGTTTTACGACCAGGAAGTGTAAGACAATAATACTGCTACTGTACAGTCAGATCATTTTTTTATTTAAATTGTACAATTTCACCTTTATTTAACTAGGCAAGTCAGTTAAGAACAAATTCTTATTTACAATGACGGCCTACTGGGGAACAGTGGATTGACTGCCTTGTTCAGGGGCAGAACGACAAATTTTTTCCTTGTCAGCTCGGGGATTCGATCCAGCAACCTGGCCCAACGCTCTAACCACTAGGCCACCTGCCGCCCCCAGATCATGCATGCAAACTGTAGGTGTAGAACATTGACCTCAATGTAGAGGCAAATGATTTGTAGTCATTTGCATACCTCAAAGCGAAATACAAATCCTATCCAGAATGTAATCCGTATTGAAATTGCTGTACCAAACTACATACTGTAAGTTCCACTACCTTCCTTGCGTTACAACTATTTTTTTAGTTTTGAGCATTATCTATAAGTACTGTTTTATTCTTTAATGACTGGGAACAAAATTGTTGCCCCTTTTCCAGTGACCCATAAACAATGATAAACCAATTGTCTCATGTGACTGACACACCACATAATGAAGTAATGCAATTTTCTCAATTACATTTTGGTCTTAATTGTTGACTTCAATTAGTAGAAGTACCAGCACGGCAGAAAACCATGGCATTTTTCAATTAAAAGGTCCAGATGTTTTTGGAGGCTTCAGTAGACACAGGCAGTTATGAGAAATGCTTTATCTGCATTGTAATAATCACTACAACATCAGCTCCAGGCTGCATTTACATACTCATGTTTTATTCCAGCCCTCTTTCTAATATACCACTTAATTATACTGAGGGCATCACAAAGCCAGACCCCCATAGACCAAAATGTATTACTTTACTGTTGTGTGGAGAGGCTACAATCAAGTCTGCTGCTGAATCCACATGAAAACATTACACTCACCTATCACATGTGTTTGTACACCGAGTGTACAAAACACTAGGAAAAGCTGTCTTTCAATGACATAGACTGACCAGGTGAATCCAGGTGAAAGCTATGATCCCTTATTGATGTCACTTGTTAAATCCACTTCAATCAGTGTAGATGAAGCAGAGGAGACAGGTTAAAGAAGGATTTTTAAGACTTGAGACAATTGAGACATGGATTGTGTATGTGTGCAATTCAGAGGGTGAATGGGCAAGACTAGATATTTATGTGTCTTTGAATTGGGTATGGTAGTAGGGTCCCGGTTTGAGTGTGTGAAGAACTGCAAAGCTGCTGGGTTTTTCACACTTAACAGTTTCCTGTGTGTATCAAGAATGGTCCACCACCCAAAGGACATCTAGCCAATTTGACACAACTGTGGGAAGCATTGGAGTCAACATGGGCCAACATCCCTATGGAATGTTTTTGACACCTTGTGGAGTCCATGCCCGACAAATTGAGGCTGTTTTGAGGGCAAAAGGAGGTGCAACAAAATATTAGGACGTGTTCATAATGTTTTGTACACTCAGTGTATATTGCATGCATGTAATATACACGCACAGTTGAAGTCGGAAGTTTACATACACTTAGGTTGGAGTCATTAAAACTAGTTTTTCAACCATTCCACAAATTTCTTGTTAACAAACTATAGTTTTTGCATCCAACAATTGTTTACAGACAGATTATTTAACTTACAATTCACTGTGTCACGATTCCAATGGGTCAGAAGTTTATATACACTAAGTTGACTGTGCCTTTAAACAGCTTGGAAAATTCCAGAAAATTATGTCATGGCTTTAGAAGCTTCTGATAGACTAATTGACATAATTTGAGTCAATTGGAGGTGTACCTGTGGATGTATTTCAAGGCCTACCTTCAAACTCAGTGCCTCTTTTCTTGACATCATGGGAAAAATTTTAGTCCTCAGAAAAAAATTGTAGACCTCCACAAGTCTGGTTCATCCTTGGGAGCAATTTCCAAATGTCTGAAGATACCACGTTCATCTGTACAAACAATAGTACGTACGTATAAACACCATGGGACCACGCAGCCGTCATACCACTCAGGAAGGAGATGCGCTCTGTCTCCTAGAGGTGAATGTACTTTGGTGCGGGTGGAAGCATCATGTTCTGGGGGTGCTTTGCTGCAGGAAGGACTGGTGCACTTCACAAAAAAGATGGCAGCATGAGGAGGGAAATTATGTGGATATATTGAAGCAAGATCTTAAGACATCAGTCAGGAAGTCAAAGCTTGGTCACAAATGCGTCTTCCAAATGGACAATTGTCACAGGCCGGCTCATAGCCTGTGGCAAAAATGAGGGGACACGAACAACAGGTAGGCCAATCAAAAAGGTTCTTTATTATAAACCAAACTATTAACTTTAAACAAAGAAAAAGGAATTAGGTGTGAAAGTATCATAATGTAAGGTGTATGTAAAGTGCAGGGATGTGTGAATCTGTGTGTGTGAATGACTGAGTGAAAACAATGCAAAACTACAAAGGAACAAACAAAACAGGATCATACCTGGAGGAGGAGCAGAGAGAGAGAGAGAGAGAGAGAGAGAGAGAGAGAGAGAGAGAGAGACAATCACTAACGACCCTCCTCTGCCTGCAGGAGGAACCGCCCCTGCACCACAGAGGAGGGGCCATGACACAATGACCCCAAGCATACTTCCAAAATTGTAGCAAAATGGCAACAAAGTCAAGGTATTGGAGTGGCCATCACAAAGCCCTGGCCTCAATCCTATAGAAAATGTGTGGGCAGAACTGAAAATGCGTGTGCGAGCAAGGAGGCCAACAAACCTGACTCAGTTACACCAGCTCTGTCAGGTGGAATGGACCAAAATTCACCAAACTTATTGTGGGAAGCTTGTGGAAGGCTTCCCTGAAACGTATGACCCAAGTTAAACAATTTAAAGGCAATGCTACCAAATACTAATTGAGTGTATGTAAACTTCTGACCCACTGGGAATGTGATGAAAGAAATAATAGCTGAAATAAATAATTCTCTCTATTATTATACTGACATTTCACATTCTTCAAATAAGGTGGTGATCCTAACTGATCTGTACATACATCAATATACACTATGCATGACTATAGTAATAGTGGCAGCCAGCTATAAGTTTTGCAACTAGCTACACTATCTGATATTACAGTGGCTACCCCATATACTGTATATTAAGTTCAAAGAACACTGCCACTAAGAGTGCACAATAAATAAATAAATACACGGACAAACACTTTGCATACAAATAAGCAGACTATCTATCGTTTTGTAAAGGTCACAAGTTCTGTTAAGATGAGCAGGCAAGAGAGAATACCTCTGTGCAAGGCAAACAACCGGAACCAATCCAGTGTGCGTTCTATTTCCTCCTCCGAAACAGCCAAGCATGAAAGAACCATCCCCATTCAGACTGAGGGTCTGTTAGAGGTATATACTACATAGATACAGTGAGTGGTATGGCATGCATTGAGGTCTAATCCAAACACACTCTTCTCTACAGAAGCCAATCAAATCTGGAACTCATATGTAAACACTTGTCTGATTGGGGAGTATTTCAACATCATTTTTTCCAAGGGAAGTGAGTATCTGTACTGACAGCAGTTAGCCACCGTATTAAAAAAATAAAATAAAAAACTTTATTTAACGAGGCAAGTCAGTTAAGAACAAAATTCTTATTTACAATGACGGCCTGCCAAAAGGCAAAAGTACTCCTGCGAGGACTTGGGCTGGGATTAAAAATAAAAATAAAATAACGGACAAAACACACATCAGAACAAGAGAGACACCACAACACTACATAAACTGAGACCGAAGACAACAACATAGCATGGCAGTAACACATGACAACACAGCATGGTAGCAACGCATGACAACAACACGGTAGCAACACAACATGGTGGCAGCACAACATGGTAACAGCGCAAAACATGGCACAAACATTATTAGGCACAGAAAACAGCACAAAGGGCAAGAAGGTAGAGATAACCGCGATACATTCATCTCTATGGAAATGCCACCAAGGAAAGAAGAAAAAACAGTGACATTTTCTGAATGAGAGGTAAACCCTGCAATCACAAATAAAACTAACATTTGCTTCTTAGTATTCAATTGATCGATTTATTGACGTCACGGTGGAAGAGATTTTAGGGAGATAAAGATACAGATTTTAATCAGTAACTCTCATCTCGCTAGCACGCTGTTACCCTACTTTCCATGTTCGCTGCAGGCATGTTTTATCATTTGTTTGAAAACAATTTTCCTCTATCATCGCCAGGCAGGTAATATATGGCACATTACACTGCTTGAAGGAAGCAAGACTTAATGCGTTTCTAAATTCAAAAACAAATAGCTCACTTTTGATATTGTTGTTCAGATGGGTTATATTTCTGTTAGCTCATGCCATGCACCCCAAACGTACCTATTTAGTCAACTTCAATAAATCCTCTAATGTAGCTTTCAGTGCAGCATGACAACACTCCTGCTAAAGACAGAGACTGATGTTAACAAAAGAACTGTAATATCACAGGTATACATACCTGCAAGTGTGGAATGACTTCCCCAACCACAAGTGAAATTAGTTCCTGTTTTAGAGAGGGGTGAAAATCACATTTTCCCACTCTTACTTTATAGCATTAGTTCATTGTCATGGCTAATGGAAACTCCCCCATAGATTGTCGCTCCTCTGTAAATTAGTGCACAAGTCTTCTTCCAAAACAATGACTAATACTGCACTTAATCATAAAATGCTCAACTCCCATGAAAGATCTTATAGAAGGGGCTAGAGTGACAATGATGCATCGGAGCATTGCCTGCCATTGCATTCATCATGTTCCTGACTAAAGTAATCTTGAAAGGCTAGAGATCAAATTACTTTAGTTCACACACATTGTTCCCCAAAAGTGCTGAACAAATGTTTATTGTTCATTTCTGGTGCCTAGTGTAATTATAGATATGTGATAAGAAATGTTACATAAAAATGAAATGACAGTTGAGAGTCGCTAATAGTTTTTACATTTCACACAGACACAGCAGAAACCAGTGCTGTGCATTGTACACAAATGAGTTCAAGCTCCTCATTCCATTGACTGGTAGCTTGGTAGACACATCACAGTAATGATAACATCAATTACAGTAATTATCTTTCTCTCTACATACTCCCTGATTGTAGACACCCCCCATGTGTCGTCTCCATATTCAAATACAGCATGTGCATGTTTTATTTCAATTCTTAATTGTCAGATGGTAGACGGTAGTTCACTATGAGGAAACCAATCAGTAAACCATATTAATAAACGTTGTACAGTCCTGTGTCAGCTGATATTTTCCTGGTATTTATGAAGGAAGTGTGTGGTAACGATGGGTAACATACCTGGTACCAAATGTTAGGTAATTGTGTTTGTTTGAATTAACCTTAGAGAAACAATGGAGTAAGATTTAGGTCATTACTAAATTATTACATTTGTAAATACTAGGTAAATAACAGACATGCAGAGCTCCTGTTACTTATCTTCCAAAAGAACTCATTTTATTTATGACTAATTAATATGTTGAGTGGAAGAAGAACATTGAAGGAAGAAAGCATTGTTTGTAAATTGCAAATGTATACATTGTTCTGTAACTTATAGAGAAACAAAAAGTGATGTAACGCAGAGTACGCTGTCGTCACCAGTAGGTAGAGCAAAGCATTTGTATTATGTCGCTAAATGCTGACACACCAAATGGCTAGACAGGGCCTTCAAATATTGGGAAGTTTGCCAGTCTTTTCAGGTGCCCACATTTTAAAATACATCATCATGTCACTTCTTTAATGTACCGTGATCTATTAGGCACATGGCAAACTAACAAGTATATTTTTAAATCATGGGTTTTATGGCTTTGTGTTGGTGATTCATTAAATAAAAAGATGGCGTTTCACAAATCATCCCTTTAATAAGTCTGTGAACGTCACAGTGGCAATGCTACTTACGTCTAAGGCTGGTAGGCGGGGGGGGGGGGGTGCCAGCCAGAGCTCCAGCAGGCATAGGGGAGCTGTAGGGGGGCTGTGGAGTGTGAGGGAGGCCAGCCCCAGGCAGCCTGATCTGCACACCCAGGTGCTGGTGTCAGCTGGAATCCAGCTCCAGCTGCTCACACAATAATTATTTCCCTTCTTTCTGTTGGTAATTCTTTGTCTACTTTCTTTTGGTCTTTATTTCAGTCTATTGTTTGTCTCGCTACATATTTTCCCGGGACTTCAAAGCACCTATACCAAAAGCACTGCAATGTTTGCATAGCTACGGAATATTGTGCATGTTGTAGAACTGTAGTAATTACAGTGTTATAGCACAGGTATAGAGAAACCTAATGTACACCTTAAACAAACAGTCAGCATGTCAGTCCATACTGCATGTCTTTTCTTCATCATAATGTATGTAAAGTGTGCATGCCTATACCGTTACACACTTTACATTCGCTAAGTAGGCAGTATTACAATAATGTTGTGCAATTTTTTTCATTGTTCAATCGACATTTTTTATAAATGGTTTATGGAATTAACCATGCACATTGTCTGTATAGATTTTGTGTAGAATAAATCATAGCAGCAAATGGCATATGTATGATAGCCAATATCCAATTCACCTTCCTTTATACCATAATGTTAAACCCTTTGACCAACTATCTTAATCCACTTCCCTTTATCTAGAACCCATTTAAAATAATGAACAAGGTTCATTTTATAATGATACCATTTACATAAGTACTGTATTGTGACAGTCCATATAACTGCTGAAAGAGATTTTTGTTACACTCTACTAGTTCTAGGTCATGTGAGTTGTGTTATCAGTCCTCGGCAATTGAAATTACCAGGGTTATTTTTTATTTTATCTGATTCTCTAAAGACCCTGAAAAATCCCCTCTTTTCACGGAGATCCATCCTCAATCACGGTTAATGTTAACTTCATGTACGCATGAGAGGGCTGATAAAGAATCATTAGTCTATTTAATGCAATCATGGGTCCTATCCCTCCATCCTTTTTCTATTGAAAACGGCTGTTCATTTCAAAGTTGTTCTGCTTTATTAAAGCTCATTACCATTTGTCTTTTAATAAGCATTTTTTAAAGTCATTACCTGCAGTGGAGTTAAAGGCTCAGCTATTAAAAGGTTACTTTGATGTGAATAATGGCCTCCTGATATACTCAAGTTAATTACTATTGGAAACTGGTTCTACTTTAATTTAATGCTGAACGCCTAATGAAGGATATGCCAGAGTAACAAAATGTACAAAAATTATTCATGGTCAACAGACCTATTTATGCTATCTCTTTTCACAATGATAATTTCCTCCTCTAACACTAAAGAAAGCCATCTTGAAGGAATTCAGGACCTTACATTAACCTCCCGTTTCCTCAATATAAAAAAATGGGATATGAGGAACGTTCTTTTTAAACAATTGAATTGAGTCTCCGATGTTCTGTCTGAACCAGTCACAGCCTACTGATGACAGTAAATGAGTAAGAGAAAACATTGAAATAATTTCACACATTTTCTTGCTTCCTATTCAACTTCTCTTTGAAAACCTCAATGTCAAATACCAAGACATAATTTGAATTCAATAGCATTCATCGTTCTATCTATCAGCCTGTGCAACAAAGTTGGGGGGCAACTTTAAATAGAAAATAGCCTAATTGATTTCCTAAAGTTATGGTAGATACCGTAAGTCTTCCACAACCCTTCTCCTACAGAGCTACAATAATTCCTAAAGTACAGTTATGACCTGTGACCCAGTTCACCTATCCACATATGCAGCACATGATTTAGTACACTATATATACAAAGGAATGTGGACACCCCTTAAAATGAATGGATTTGGCTATTTCAGCCACACCCATTGCTGTCCAGCAAATCTAGATGATTTTGTGCTTCCAACTTTGTGGCAACAGTTTGGGGAAGGCCCTTTTCTGTTTCAGCATGACAGTGTCCCTGTCCACAAAGCGAGATCCATACACAAATGATTTGTTGAGATCGATGTGGAAGAACTTGACTGGCCTGCACATAGCCCTTACCTCAACCTCATCGAACAGCTTTGGGATAACTTGGAACACCGACTGCGTGCCAGGCCTAATGGCCCAACATCAGTGCCTGACCTCACTAAGGCTCTTGTGGCTGAATGGAAGCAAGTCCCAGCAATGTTCCAACATCGAGTAGAAAGCCTTCCACCAGTGGAGGCTGTTATAACAGCAAAGGGGCGACCAACTCCATATTAATGCCCATGATTTTGGAATAAGATGTTCAACGAACAGATGTCCACATACCTTTGGTCCTGTAGTGTATGTGGAGCAGTCAAATTACAGGGGGGGCCCATCCAATTGTTATCAGCCTGCTTGATTAAACTCTCATATGACCATTATTGTAATCATCATACTACTTTATTATATTTCTGTTGAACTCTATGTTATCTGCATCTCACAGACTTTAAGAGCACATGTTTAAAGCTGTCCCTTAAACTCAGCACTACCATTTACATTGTTTTTAAAAAAAAGCCTAGTTACAAGAATTGCTGCAGAAAAGGCTGGTGCAAGGGTTCCTACCTCACATTAATATTCAAGGCTTTCTTGACAAAATATTTTTTGGGTGTTATTGTGATTTTTAACACCAAGCTGCAGAACACTAGATTTTCTCATAGAATGAGACTTTAGGGACAGAGAGGCTACAAGCGCCCACTAGAATGGATAGTGAAACTAGGAGGTGACCAAGAGTCACTTTCTGGTTTCAGTGAAATGGGGTTGAAACCCAAATCACCCCCTTCCCTCGCCCCGTGGTCATCCATTTGAGCATTCAAGTGCTCCTCCACCATTTGCACAAGTGTCACAAAGCTGAGGGAGTGAAAATTATCTAGGGTGTAAGGGCTAATTCCACCGAGCTGAAGTGCTATCCTGACACACACTGCAATGTTTACGCAATTTTATACCAAAGAATAGATCATTATATGCCATAAAGGGATTGTTCATTTGAATTTCATGCTAGTTTTATTATTTAAAAGTGGAACATGAATTGCATCAGTCAAGTCAGGAGTGTGTCCCGAAGTTGATGGGTTTATTGGTCTCATCACCACTCTCTGATAGTCACCCTCTGAGTTTCTTCAGCAGCACATGACAACGGAGGGCCCTCCGAGTGAGTTGTTAGGGGTGAGGGGATGGTTTGGGATTCCCAGAAAGAGTGAGTGTGACAGAAATGGGAGAAGCCATTTGGGGACTTCGATTAAGCTGGTCCGGGCACCTGGGCGGGCGGGCTTTGCACCGGGTTAAAAGTGATTGAATTCGTTATGGAACAGGACTGCCTCCCGGGCGTAAGCCTGGTGTCGTGTTCTGGTTGAAGGCGAAGTCGGCAAGTAATGAGTAGGATTTTGTGTTTTTACATGCAAAAGTGTTTGCTTTTGATAAAAATGCTTTATTTGAATTCTCAATGAAACATAGTTTGATCATTTTAACATACAGTGCCTTCAGTAAGTGTTCATACCCCTTGATTTTTCCACATTGTTGTGTTACAGCCTGAATTCAAAATAGATTTGCACAACTGGATTACACAATAGTTGCCCATTATTAATTTTTTTATCCAAGTTGATTGTTGATCATTGCTAGACAGCCATTGTCAAGTCTTTCCATCGATTATCAAGACAATTTAAGTCAAAACTCTAACTAGGCCACTCAGAATCATTCAATGTTGTCTTGGTAAACAACTGCAGTGTAGATTTGGCTATGTGTTTTTGGTTATTGTCCTGCTGAAAGGTGAATTTGTCTCCCAGTGTCTGTTGGAAAGCCATTTGAACCATGTTTTCCTCTAGGATTTTGCCTGTGCGTATAGCTGTATTCCGTTTATTTTTATCCTAGGAAATTCCCTAGTCCTTGTCGATGACAAGGAAACCCATAACATGATGCAGCCACCACCTGCCAGGTCGCAGTTGTAAATGAGAACTTGTTCTCAACTGGCTTACCTGGTTAAATAAAGGTGAAATCAATCCAAATAAATGCTTGAAAATATCAAGAGCGGTACTCAGTGATGTGATGTGTTGGATTTGCCCCAAACATAACGCTTTGTATTCAGGACAAAAAGTTAATTGCTTTACCCCACAAAAAAATCTGTATTACTTAAATGCCTTGTTGCAAACAGGATGAGTGTTTTGGAATATTTTTATTCTGTACAGGCGTCCTTCTTTTCACTCAGTCATTTAAGTTAGTATTGTGGAGTTACTACAATGTTCATGGTGAAATCCCTGAGCAGTTTCCTTCCTCCTCGGCAGCTGAGTTAGGAAGAACACTTGTATCTTTGTAGTGACAGGGTGTATTGATACACCATCCAAGCCTAATTAATAACTTCACTATGTTCAAAGGGATATTCAGCGTCTGCTTTTTAAAATTTCATCTACTAATCAGTGGTCTTTGTGGTTGAATCTGTGTTTGATATTCACTACTCAACTGAGGGACCTTAAAGGTACTTGTATGTGTGGCGTACAAAGAACGGTTTAGTTATTCAAAAATTATGTTAGCCACTATTATTGAACACGGAATGAGTCCATGCAACTTATTATGTGAATTTGTTAAGCATATTTTTACTGCTGAACATATTTAGCCTTGAATACTTGTATTCTTGTAATACAAATTCCACTTTGACATTATTGTTTACATGCTTTGCATGAAGAACGATTTGCCTAATAAATCCTGTTTCTATCGACACATCTGAAATCAGGCTGACTAATTGGTAGAAAATCGGCAATCATAATAAACATTCTACCGTGGTAAGCATATTTGATTCTGAGTTCTGACATATAACGTTTGTATGTGATAACGACTTCTAAGACAGATACATTCAGTTTTCCGAACTCAAGTCACTCGCGCTGAACAGGGAGGCTCGCTCGGCTAGAGCACATGCACATATCAAATACAAATCTGGAACACTGAATAAGGTGTTTACATGTCGTAAAAATGTGAACGTTTGCTCAGAAAACCAGGAGTTTTTAATCGCCGTAGGCTTACTTCGATTTTGACTCAACGCCGATTAAGATAAGCAGAGTAAGGTGTTTACATGACTATTGCCTAATCTACCTACAGTTTAATATCCAATTATTATTGTGCAGGTAAAGGTACTCAATGACCATGGGGTTAAAGTGCAGACTGATAGCTTTAATTTGAGGGTATTTTCATAGCCACAGGAAGTAGAGGTGCTGCAGTACCCCCTGAAAAATCTAAATCTATATATTTTTTAAATTTCACAAATGTAGTGCACTGGGCCTTGACAAGTCCTGTATTAGCTGACCGATATAGCCGTCTGCAGGGTGGGAATATTTCTTTTTTCTATTTATGCCTCTGTAACTTTATCACTCATCATTATTCACAATTAAATCAGGACTATTCGTAATCATGGTAGCATCCACATGAATGTAGAAGTGTTTAGAAACATTCTATTTCTATTTACAATGAAGGTGGCTCCAAAATGCCACATTATATTATTTACCATTTATTTCTATTGGGCACAAACTAATCTGAAACACAACCAAAACAAACAACAAATGCATCCAACAGTCACAAACTTGATGCAATCATTGCGTTCTAGGAATGTGGGACCAAATTCTAAACTTTTGACTTCTTTAATAGATGTACAGTGGGGCAAAAAAGTATTTAGTCAGCCACCAATTTTGCAAGTTCTCCGACTTAAAAAGATGAGAGAGGCCTGTAATTTTCATCATAAGTAGACTTCAACTATGACAGACAAAATTAGATTTAAAAAAATCCAGAAAATCACATTGTAGGACTTTTTAATGAATTTATTTGCAAATTATGGTGGAAAATAAGTATTTGGTCAATAACAAAAGTTTATCTCAATACTTTGTTATATACCCTTTGTTGGCAATGACAGAGGTCAAACGTTTTCTGTAAGTCTTCACAAGGTTTTCACACACTGTTGCTGGTATTTTGCCCCATTCCTCCATGCAGATCTCCTCTAGAGTAGTGATGTTTTGGGGCTGTTGCTGGGCAACACGGACTTTCAATTCCCTCCAAAGAATTTCTATGGGGTTGAGATCTGGAGACTGGCTAGACCACTCCAGGACCTTGAAATGCTTCTTACGAAGCCACTCCTTCGTTGCCGGGGCGGTGTGTTTTGGATCATTGTCATGCTGAAAGACCCAGCCACGTTTCATCTTCAATGCACTTGCTGATGGAAGGAGGTTTTCACTCAAAATCTCACGATACATGGCCCCATTCATTCTTTCCTTTAAACGGATCAGTCGTCCTGGTCCCTTTGCAGAAAAACAGCCCCAAAGCATGATGTTTCCACCCCCATGCTTCACAGTAGGTATGGTGTTCTTTGGATGCAACTCAGCATTCTTTGTCCTCCAAACACGACGAGTTGAGTTTTTAACAAAAAGTTATATTTCGGTTTCATCTGAACATATGACATTCTCCCAATCTTCTTCTGGATCATCCAAATGCTCTCTAGCAAACTTCAGACGGGCCTGGACATGTACTGGCTTAAGCAGGGGGACACGTCTGGCACTGCAGGATTTGAGTCCTTGGCGGCGTAGTGTGTTACTGATGGTAGGCTTTGTTACTTTGGTCCCAGCTCTCTGCAGGTCATTCACTAGGTCCCCCCGTGTGGTTCTGGGATTTTTGATCACCGTTCTTGTGATAATTTTGACCCCATGGGGTGAGATCTTGCGTGGAGCCCCAGATCGAGGGAGATTATCAGTGGTCTTGTATGTCTTCCATTTCCTAATAATTGCTCCCACAGTTGATTTCTTCAACCCAAGCTGCTTACCTATTGCAGATTCAGTCTTCCCAGCCTGGTGCAGGTCTACAATTTTGTTTCTGTTGTCCTTTGACAGCTCTTTGGTCTTGGCCATAGTGGAGTTTGGAGTGTGACTGTTTGAGGTTGTGGACAGGTGTCTTTGATAACATGTTCAAACAGGTGCCATTAATACAGGTAACGAGTGGAGGACAGAGGAGCCTCTTAAAGAAAAAGTTACAGGTCAGTGAGAGCCAGAAATCTTGCTTGTTTGTAGGTGACCAAATAGTTATTTTCCACCATAATTTGCAAATAAATTCATTAAAAATCCTACAATGTGATTTTCTGGATTTTCTTTCTCATTTTATCTGTCATAGTTGAAGTGTACCTATGATGAAAATTGCAGGCCTCTCTCATCTTTTTATGTGGGAGAACTTGCACAATTGGTGGCTGACTAAATACTTTTTTGCCCCACTGTAAGTGAATTTGTCCCCATGCTTTTGGTCCCCTAAAATGTACAAAAAGTGCTGGAATTTATAAACAGTTCACCTGATGTGGATGAAAATACCCTCAAATTAAATCTGACAGTCTGCACTTTAACCTCATAGTCATTGTATCATTTCATATCCAAAGTGCTAGAGTACAGAGCCAAATCAACAACAAAATTGTCACTGTCCCAATACTTTGGGAGTTCACTTTATTTTATGGGAAAGATTATGTTTGTTTCGGAACCATGCATCATACTGCCTTGTTGAGAACATGACCGAGGGGAACAGATTACTTCTCAATTTGAGCAGAGTGTGCATCCCTCACCAGCTTTGCCCGGTCTCTTGAGGGGCCATAGCCCGGTTCAACGCAGGCCACTTAGTCAAATCCCCTAATTTTGACTGCCATGTTGTCAGAAATGTTTAGTAACTAGGAAACGTGGGTGGATTCTCTAGAAACCAAACAGAAGCAAACGGAACGGAACGTGGAGGGACCTACCTGAAATTGTTCAATAGGAACTCTTATTTTCGTTGCAAAACAAAACACTTTGCAACTGTTTGGACTAATGATTACACCCCTGTTAATGGTTTAAAAGACTAGTTTTCTCAGTACAAGAGAGACCTTTCTAAATTATTTGTAAGAGATGCCTACCTGGCTCCTCATTGGGAAGGAAGAACATTGATGTGCCAGCTTCCAACCACACCCTCTCCAATCCCATCCCTAGCCCCACCTCACTCCCTCCACCACTCCGCCTCCGCCTCCCCCAGAGACTGACAGCTGGGCTTAATTGCAGAATTTAAAGATGCTCTCACTGGCAGACCACAAAGCTTTCCAATCAGCACGTTTCACTCATTCGCATTATACAGTAAGAAAAATAATAATAGCCATGATGATATCACCCCCTAACAAATTACACATGTTCCTCATAGCTAAAATGAAGATGTTCTTAATGTTGAAGATATAGTGAAAGAACACATCATTCTAAACTTCCATTTTTATTTGTCTACTTAAAAAAATGTATTGTAATTGCCTTTTTAATTCATCTAGGCTGAATGCACCGCATGAACGTTTTCCGGGCAATCTGTTTCCCTCACTCTCAAGGTTGTGTGACTTTAACTCTAGGCCTAAGTAAGACTTATGAGTGTCAGTGTGAACCCTTTCATAAATCCCCTGGCCCTTTCTGCTGGATACTAATTAGTACAGGTCAGGATGTCATCGGATCACTTTTTCAAACAAGATTGCATTAAGACAATGGCAAAGAATTAAACAAGTTATACGCTAGAACATGCAGGAGGAATAGGGAGAGGCCAGTCTAAACAAGTTATACGCTAGAACATGCAGGAGGAATAGGGAGAGGCCAGTCTAAACAAGTTATACGCTAGAACATGCAGGAGGAATAGGGAGAGGCCAGTCTAAAATGTAGTCATGATGAAAACGTTTTTGCCAACATACTTTGAGTATTCATTAAAGGCATCATTGAGATGCTGTGGATAAATCGTGATCATTGACAACTCCATGATAGACAGGTTATTTGCAGAACTTCAATGTCTCTTTGAAGCCCACAGGTCAGCCACTGTCAGCCGAGCAGATACTGAACATTATAAATGAGAGGGTGGACAGCCGACTTCCAGCAAAGACATGACGAAGAGGCGTTATGTAGACATTGTTTCTTGATCAAGAAGATGCAACTGCTATTGAGCAATGGCATTATTTTAAGATCAAATATTTCATTGTTTAAAACTGACTATTGCGTGGGCTGAATGGCTTTAGAGTAGCACAGATATTGCTCACATTTCACTTAATGAGTAGCATACAAAGAAGCGAGTCACAGTGATGATACTGACAGACATGCTCAACAAAAGGAGTTTGAAGTATGGTAACAATGGATAGCATTTTCAATTGTATGATTCTGTTGATAGGAACACAAAATACGGAGATTGCTTTTAACATGTATGATACTGTAAGTGTACCTGAATGCACAGACACTTCATTTGGACAAGGTTTTTCTTTTTCAGTCACTGTTACTTTCTCCATTGTAGCGTTCTGTTGCCTGCTTTTTTGCTTTTTATGTCTTTGAGCTTAAGACGAGGACACACAAAAGGAGGAATAGAGATGATGGAAATGATCACACAGTGCTGTCCAATATTAATCAACTATTGTTCTCAGTTGTCCTTTTGTATCTCTGGCATTTGTCATGAAAGATGACTGCGGATACGGATCAAATAAAGTGAATCTGTCTACTGCTTAACAGTACGAGTTCAGAGAGAGAAGCAGTCTTACAATAGCAGCTAAGTCCAGGTCCTACTGCATAGTAAAGGTCCCGAAGAGTACTTTAAAAGTCATGATTCTCAACATAGCAGAATAAAAACAACAAAAGAGAAAAATAAGTCATAAAATATCTTGTGATACACAGAAGTAGTAAAAGAGAGAGAAAAATTGCACAACTATTCTCTGAACATTTTGCTGATCTCTCCAAGCAGATCGATATGTCCACTGGACAGGAAAGTTGTCTCTATCCCGCCCAAACGAGAGCTGACATTATACTGATGAATGGAGCACCCTGCCAGATTACTTGATTTGATAAGCAGTCGGTAACATAATACATCACAAATTGTTTTGTCAACAATTTATGGCACTATTTATCAAATGACCATCGCAGTAGGCTGAGTTATGGTGTCATATCTGGCATGATGTCAACACCCAAGTTGAGTTGAGGGCAGCCTGGCTACAGTGATTTAGACACACTGTGCTATGACCTTTGCACAATGTTTAATGAATGTAGCAGGGAAAAGTGCTGTACCATTTAAAAATCAGACGGACGGATACCAAGACACTGATGTGAATTGTGGGTGTGTCATTCAGGTAACACAATTGCTTTATTTATCATGGTCATCCTCATTTTCTAATCTTTACCATATCTGTCTGGGAGCATTTGAATAAGACGGTATACTGTATATTCAAAGTCTACGTTTCAAGTTGTTTACAGGGTATAATCAAATCAAATTGTATTGGTCACATACACGTGTTTAGCAGATATTATTGCGGGGTAGCGAAATGCTTGTGTTTCTAGCACTGACAGTGCAGTAATATCTAACAAGTAATATCTAACAATTTCACAACATACAGTATACCCAATACACACAAATCTGAGTAAAGGAATGGAATTAAGAATAATTATATGGACAAGCAATGTCAGAGCGGTATATTGAATGATACGCTGTTATTGGGATGATTCACATCATTATAGGCTACAGCACATCAATGATTACACAAACAACATTTGCCCTTGATGAGAACATACTCTAGGCTTAATCCAAATCTAACATATTTAATAAAACATACTTTCCCAAAATTGTAAACAACTGAATAACTAGAACTCATGATTAGCGTTACTGCTAGTTAGCATCCTCAGTAGTTACAGATTATTCTATGATAAATGGATAACAATGATCTCACAGTACTTCGCTTTGCTTGTGTAACATATCTGGCATATTGATGACTCATTGATTTATAATACATTGTTTGATGTGGCATATACTATCATGTTGGGCTAATTCAATGCATAATTACTTAACCAACAACACAATTCAGTTTCCTCCAATGTTTCATGATCTGTTTTACAATGCCAGATTTTTTTTGCTTGCTCTTCAGTGCAGCCTTGAAATGAAGGCCTGAGTCCAACATAGTCATAAAATAATCAATGGAACTGCAGCAAACAGTCAGTGAGTGGCAATTAAAAGGGAAAGGCCTTAAATGCTTCCTCAAGTCAATTCTCAATCCTGTATTGGACGGGATATATGGCCCGTGTCCAACCCACCACTGGCCGATCTTAAAGGTTATTGCGACCACTACATGGACCCACATTAACAGGTCTCCTCACACTCAGGGTTTATAGCCTGTGTAATAATTTTAAGCAAAGAGAACAGTGCATTCAGTGGAGACAGTGTAACAGCTGGAGTCTAGGAAGGACAAGTAGAGTATGATTGATCGTGGGGAGCAGTATAGCTGTGTAGCTCTCACCTTCCCTTGTGCTTACTGCCTGCTCCTGATCTCTCACATCTGTCTTGACTTCCCAAAGAAACACTCCCCCAGAATACCTCTCACAGTTAAATTCCTGACTCTCTTTTGACGGGTACTTTGGAGGAACTTTGGGATTAGGGACAAGACTTTCAAACCATAGTGTTGGGATTTCCAGTATTGTTAATTGTACGTATTGTATTGATGAGGGTTAGTTGTAGGATGACAGTAGGTTAAGGTTAAGGTTAAGGCAAGGGTAAGGAGTAAGGTCAGGGTTAGAGTCAGGGTTAGGGTTATGGTAACGGGTTGGCAAATGTTTACCCCAAAAATGTAAAACATTAAATCATGAGATCAGACTGTGTTGAAACAATTGGGCAAAAGGTTCACTGTGCCGATTGTCATTCAAATCAAATCAAATCAAATTGATTTATATAGCCCTTTTTACATCAGCTGATATCTCAAAGTGCTGTACAGAAACCCAGCCTAAAACCCCAAACAGCAAGCAATGCAGGTGTAGAAGCACGGTGGCTAGGAAAAACTCCCTAGAAAGGCCAAAACCTAGGAAGAAACCTAGAGAGGAACCAGGCTATGAGGGGTGGCCAGTCCTCTTCTGGCTGTGACAGGTGGAGATTATAACAGAACATGGCCAAGATGTTCAAATGTTCATAAATGACCAGCATGGCCAAATAATAATAATCACAGTAGTTGTCGAGGGTGCAGCAAGTCAGCACCTCAGGAGTAAATGTCAGTTGGCTTTTCATAGCTGATCATTAAGAGTATCTCTACCGCTCCTGCTGTCACTAGAGAGTTGAAAACAGCAGGTCTGGGACAGGTATCACGTCCGGTGAACATTTCAGGGTTACATAGCCGCAGGCAGAACAGTTGAAACTGGAGCAGCAGCACGGCCAGGTGGACTGGGGACAGCAAGGAGTCATCCTGCCAGTAGTCCTGAGGCATGGTCCTAGGGCTCAGGTCCTCTGAGAGAAAGAAAGAGAGAAAGAGAGAATTAGAGAGAGCATACTTAAATTCACACAGGACACCAGATAAGACAGGAGAAGTACTCCAGATATAACAAACTGACCCTAGCCCCCCGGCACATAAACTACTGCAGCATAAATACTGGAGGCTGAGACAGGATGGGTCAGGAGACACTGTGGCCCCATCCGATGATACCCCCGGACAGGGCCAAACAGGAAGGATATAACCCCACCCACTTTGCCAAAGCACAGACCCACACCACTAGAGGGATATCTTCAACCACCAACTTACCATCCTGAGACAAGGCCGAGTATAGCCCACAAAGATCTCCGCCACGGCACACCCCTGCCAATGAGGGTCATATTCTCAAGCTTAATTGTGACTGAGTACATTTATCTTTCTGGCTTCATTTATTAAACCTCATAAACCACATATCACATCACAAACACCCTGGCACCCTCATCTTATTCTTTTAAAATTACAGTGGTGAGCTGCCAATGTACAGTATCATGGACTTTAGAGTTTATTCATCTACGGTGGAGCAATGTAAACAGCCATGGTCTACAAAGCAGGAACGGCCAAAGATAAAGAAGTGTGGGGTGAGAGGCACATGCTCTAACCCAGATATAGTGGTGGTTACTCATTTCTAATGACCCATTAAATCAGGGCCCATCTTGAGACCTATTTTTCAGACAGACTTTAGACTATATTGCTTTAAAAAGGGTCTGCAAATTCCCTATAAAAATTACTGCTCATGAATATGTTATAGAAATGTCAGCATGCTAATTGTGCATTTAAAACATTCTTAATGGTTTGTTCATTTCCCCCCTACACTAAGATTGCACTTGAAATTAGTTAATGATGACAGTGGGAGTTAACAACATGCAATGGCAGATGCAATATTTTAAACATATGTATTTACCTTTGCAAAGAGCACACACATGGACTTCTAAAGAATCAACATTAAAACTGGATTTATTAATAGTGAAACTGCCACGTCTGTTTGCAATATTACAACAATAAAGAAATTACTTCAAACAACGAACAATGTTTTTCCCCTCTGACAACATAGCACATCATAACACATCATAGCACATAATTTTACATCATAGCACATCATAGCACATAATTTGACATCATAGCACATCATTTTACGTCATAGCACATCATAGCACATCATAGCGCATCATTGCACATCATAGCACATAATTTTACATCATAGCACATCATAGCACATAATTTGACATCATAGCACATCATTTTACGTCATAGCACATCATAGCACATCATAGCGCATCATTGCACATCATAGCATGCCATTTTACATCATAGCACATCATAGCACATAATTTTACATCATAGCACATCATAGCACATCATTTTACATCATAGCACATCATAGCACATCATTTTACATCATAGCACATCATAGCGCATCATAGCACATCATTGCACATCATAGCACATCATTTTACATCATAGCACATCATAGCACATCATTGCACATCATAGGACATAGCACATCATAGCACATCATGACACATCATTGCACATCATAGCATATCATAGCACATACTTTTACATCATAGCACATCATTGCACATCATAGCACATCATAGCACATAATTGCACATCATTTTACATCATAGCACATCATTGCACATCATAGCACATAGCGCATCATAGCACACCATTGCACATCATAGCACATCATTGCACATCATTGCATATTATTGCACATCATTGCACATCATAGCACACCATAGCACATCATTGCACATCATAGCACATCATTGCACATCATAGCACACCATAGCACATCATTGCACATCATAGCACATCATTGCACATCATAGCACATCATTTTACGTCATAGCACATCATTGCACATAATTTTACATCATAGCACATCATAGCACATCACTGCACATCATAGCTCATTATTTTACATCATTGCACATCATTGCACATCAAAGCACATAGCACATCATAGCACATCATTGAACATCATTGCATATCATAACACATCATAGCACATAATTGCACATAATTGCACATAATTTTACATCATAGCACATCATAACACATCATTGCACATCATTGCACATAGTGCATCATAGCACATCATTGCACACCATAGCACATCATTGCACATCATTGCATATCATTGGACTTCATTGCATATCATAGAACATCATACACATCATTGCACATCATAGCACATCATTACACATCATTGCATATCATAGCACATCATAGCACGCACAATAGTACCACAGAGTACGTATTGCATTTTTACCACCATACTCAATGCTCCTCTCCGCCATGTCATAAACAGAACAAAATTAACAAATACGCTGGGGGCGAACAGTGGCGCTGTTTCCCCTAATGTAGATTCCAGCTTTAAAGTAGGCAGCATTGACAATTTTCTTGGACCAGTTATCCCTTTCCATGAATAAGACCATTTCATAGATTCATTTTGGAACAGTCGATGCAGGCAATACACAATCACAAAACATCTATTGCATGTCATATTTCATACAAATTTAGCATGGATTTAGAGCCTGAAGCAAATCATATATTTACCTCACATTGTCAATAAAAATGTCCATAGCTTGATATTTCTGAAACAGTATCATGCAAAATTATCGCAAACAAGAGCAAAGATCCTAAAAGTCAAGCCAAAAGCAGGCAGCATGTATGTTTCTTCACCCCTCTACAGCCATAAACAGATGCAACAAACAGTCACAGTACCTCTCATCTTTCACATGTGCAGCAATAATGAAGACAAAGTGCAAGCCTGGAACAAATGCCGGGAAATAAATAAACAATGTACACAAACCAAATGAAAGACTGTTCATAATTTGGTTAGTAATGTCTCTGGCACCGTCTGCTTGGTCATTTCCTCGAATCTCCCTCAACAAGGGGATCACAGAGGCGACACTCAGACCAGGATCCATCTCACCGCTCCATTGTACCATTGGTCAGAGGTAGACCCATTACCAGCAACTCTAGTTCTATTGAACATACAAAATATGAATCATAACAATAAGATATACATTGTTAATTCATATCATTTTGATATCTTAAGCTGCAATCCTTAATGGTGAAACGGCCACGTCCGTTTGCGATTTTACAACAACAAAGAAGTTACAGCAAACAACAAACACCACTTTTTTCCCCCTGACATCATTGCACGTGCGATAGAAGAGCACAATACTGCAATTTATTTTCTCCATGCTGGAAGATGCTCCTTAGCTCGGCAACAAAAACAATAACAATGGAGGTGGGTCGGCCAGTGGTGCTGTTTCGCTGATCTCAGCTTTAAAACACAAACATTTGGATTTTCAGTTAATTTGGAAATGTTGTTGATTCATTTGTTTTGTGTTCAACAGCACTGGGTGGTTTACAGAATTTTCGTGTTTCTTTTTTTAATACTCTTTAGTATTCCGTTAACCCCTTGCAGACAACAGCCTTCTAAAATCACGCACCCATAACTTCCTCACTTAAACTGTATCCCTCCCATCAAAACAGAGCAAGCCACTCTATCAGTAAATGCTAATCTCCTAATTAACAAGCTAATTAGGCAATTACAGCTTTGCAGAAGGATGCCTAAATGAAATATGACAACACAGTCACTGCTTTCTATGGCACCTGTGGGTCTTTTCAGATGTCACATTGAAAAGCATAATATACATTTGAACAGATGACAAAGTGTTGTCTCTGCACACTCATGTGTAGCTCAAACAGACGAGCATGCTCTGCTTTAAAAGTCCTCATTTCATTAGTAATGGTGAGTTGATGAGGCTCAGTAATAAGTCCTCATTTCATTAGTAATGGTGAGTTGATGAGGCTCAGTAATAAGTCCTCATTTCATTAGTAATGGTGAGTTGATGAGGCTCAGTAATAAGTCCTCATTTCATTAGTAATGGTGAGTTGATGAGGCTCAGTAATAAGTCCTCATTTCATTAGTAATGGTGAGTTGATGAGGCTCAGTAATAAGTCCTCATTTCATTAGTAATGGTGAGTTGATGAGGCTCACTAATAAGTCCTCATTTCATTAGTAATGGTGAGTTGATGAGGCTCAGTAATAAGTCCTCATTTCATTAGTAATGGTGAGTTGATGAGGCTCAGTAATAAGTCCTCATGCATTAAACATATCATGTTATACCACGCATCCTTTCCTCCAATACCATGTCCATTCTTGACAAAGTCCACAGAAGGTAAATCCTAAAATGATCAAATGATCTCATATGCAATGTAATGTGATGCTTGTTTTTTCCCCCCTTGATTCAAGTGGTGTTGCCATAACAGCAATAATTCATTTCAAATGTTCAACTTTTCTTCATCGAAGTGGTGATGTCTCAATTAACACAAATCAACTAAAAAATAAATACCAGGTATACAGTAAAATTGACTTTCGGTTTATGTCTTACTCCTTTTAGATCAACTGCAGTCGCATTATAAATGCAATAGAAGAGGCTTTTATTACGTACTTATTTTTTGCAATGGTTTTCCACTGAAAATGATTAGGGAAATGAATAAAAGTAGAATAAATAATATATTTTAGATTAATAATATTGTTTCAGAATTGAAAACATTGTTTTATGACAATAGTGCACGACTGGTTATGTAAACATAGGGTGGTGAATTTGTAATGGTACTGTGTCTTTTTGCAGGGGGCTGTCATAGGACGGAAATGAATTATGTTGACATATGACTGAAAACAATGGTGAAAAGGTATGGTATGCAATGCAATGAAGAATCATGCACTGCAACAGAGGAGAGGAGCTCGAGCTGTACCTTTGAGCCCTCCTTGACAGGTATGCAGTGTGACTTGACAGCTCCGGTATTTCAATGATAAATGCAGTAGTCCTGGGACTCCCATTCACTAAACTCAAGAGTGTGTTGAGCTGATACTTCAAGGTCAAGTGAATAAGAAAGGAGCGGAACCACACAGTTCACTTGTTAGAAGCTGTTTGCCGTGATCTCAACCCTCAGACATTTGAGGTTCTTGATTCAATCCAGAACCAAATCTCTCTTGGATTTATTTAATTAATTTTGTGAAGGTACACAGTACACAGGGTAGTGTATAGTGTAGTGTAGTTCACTCAGTGGCATTACTTTTCCCAAAGGCTACATTGTAATCTTGATTTTATTTTGTGACGCAAAACCTCTTGGTGTTCCTTTCTGATAAACAAACACTAAAACACTTTTGTTGTTATATTTTATGATGACTGTATGATCCAATAACAGTTTTCAATTTTTGTTGCAATTTATCTCAAGAGTTTTGACAGAATTAGAGAGGCTATATGGAACTTCATGCTCTGGGAATGCTGTTGAGCCAAAAGGGGTTCCCTTCAGTTTTCATTAGAGGCTGTACAGTACCTTTATTTTGTAACTAATGAAAGCACATAATCTTTTCTTTTAGGCTAACAGGGCTTTTGCTCATGGGCATGGATGAGACCCTTTTTGTCTAATGAGTTCATTTCTGGAGAATATCTGTCCATTTAGGGGACCCCCTTTGGCTCAAAAGCACCCCTAGAGGCAAAGATTCTGTATAGTCTTTTTAAATGTGTCAATGTTATACTTACAATGAATTAAGATAACATGTAGTTATTATGTCTTGGTTCATATTGCACCACCACAGTTTGTGTGACCTACACCCTCACCAACATGTGGAGCTCTCCGACAAGTTTGCACAGAGATACTCTTCCCACACTTGCTATTCTGGAGTGCTTGCATGATGGTGACATTTCATTAAAACCTGTCTTATATGAATGGTGGGTATATAGATGATGATTAAATGTTGTTGCCCAAGAATTAGGAATTTGACTACTAGAATACTATTTAATAGGATCTCTATGGTTGCAGCCTTGCATCCAGCTCAACAACTTGTCTGCTGCCATAGCAACTGCAGGGGAGCGCTGAGCAGTGTTGCCTGCTTGTGCTATGGATGTCACCCGTAGCAACGACCAATCAGAAGTTTATATACTTTCAGAGATCTGTATATAATGAAGAGATGCTCATGTCTCTGCCCTAACAATTGTAGTAATTGTCCCAAAGACGACAAGCTTAGGTCCAAAATAAGCCCATAAGAAACGCATAAGGATTTTTTCGGACAGATTTTGGGGAGAGTGAAACCCCTCGCTTCGCCTCTTCCTCTGTGTCCTTTGTAGAAGTACATGAAGGGATGTGGTGGGTGGGCTTTCAGGACCATGCATCGGCCAGCAATAGGTCACCCTGGTCGTCAGTCGCATTCAAACACAGCGTTGATTGGTCGATGAGGTTTACTTCCAATATTATAAACATGTCTACTGCTTGCCTACCCTATGAGGCAAGGCTTGGTAGGGACGACCATACATAGCATAGCCCTGAGAAGCGAAGAGTCAGTGCAATTCATTATCAGTTCTGTATCAAACTATATAAAACTCTGCTAAGCCTTTTGTTTTGTGTGTTTACACTCCAATTTTTTATTATGTGTGGAGAATGACGGCATTTTGGTGCACGTGCACGGGTAAGGCATACGACAAGTGGGACTCCACCGTTATTTCATCATTATAATAACAATCTCAAGCACTGCTCTAGCATTTTATTTTCGGGGTTCCAGAGAGAAGTGACAAGAATATAGACCCCTCCTCTGAAGGGCGGAGCGTGCATTTTTATTCCGATTTAGTATTTTTTTTGCTCTGACACGTCTGCACTGAGTGAGTGGCATTGGCACACTGTCAATCGCTCACTACCGCTGCCATCAAACAACATAAAGCACACAGGCAGAGGCTCGGGCTCATAAATTTCAGCAGGCAGATATTTTTGCGCATCGCTTTAAAGCGTGTAGCCTAATTAATTTCTCGCTGTTATTTTTTCTATAATTTTTCCACTAACGCTATTAACTTTTTCTACATTTCATATTTTTATTTTTGCATTTGGCTACCAATGCCGCTAATGATTTATTTAATTTGCAGTTATCTTGGAAATAATTGCTATACATTTACAGGTAGATGGTACTCATTTACTACCTAAGTGTTGTATTTTGTTTTTAATTGTTGTTTTTTCATTCACTTGCTCATTGCTTTATTTCACTTTGGATATTTTTCGCGCTCACAATAATGTGGATTTGAACATTTACAAGAGGAATTGCAAGAGGAAACATAATCAAAAGAAGACCGCTAATAAATGAGAGATCAGCAAGGATCAGCAATACCCAACACGTCAAATCTAAAGAGAAAGACGAATTGACAAGAGGACTCGTGCAGGATACGAGGGACAGCGGCTGTCATTTTGACAAAGAAGTTTTGAAGAATTATAGCTTATGCATTTTCGGACACAAACATTCATAACTACACACACTTCGGACCGTAAATAAACAAGATAATAAGAAAGTGATTACATGGACACGCGATATTGATACCATCACTGGTACTCACCTATTAATTTTTTCTTATACGCGTAAGCGCAATATCACCAATATTCAGCTCCTTAACGCAACACATGTACTAGTAGTTTTTGTATGTGAGTTTTTCAAGCTAAATTTCCGTTTGTGTAGCTTAGTGCATTGATTCTGTTGCGGCTGACTATGGACGAACAAGCCCGGATCATGCAGGCTCTCGGCGGTGTCAGCTTGGCTGGCCACTCCGTACAAGGAGTCATGGGACTGCAGCCTCCACATGGACACGATGGGACAGATGATGGGCGAAAACAAGATATCGGTGACATTCTGCATCAAATAATGACCATTACTGACCAAAGTCTGGACGAGGCGCAAGCAAAGTTGGTTCATTTATATGTTTTCACTACAAAACACTTTACGCACCATTACGCACTATAGCTAATTAATGCCCATGTAATAACAGGTAGCTAGGCTATAAAATGCTGCTCCATACCTGAAACCCACGGACAATTAGTTGCAGGGACCAATGTATATTAAAAGGTTAACACCTGTCATCCAGTAATTCTAACAGTTTTGACACTTGCATCTTTGCCTTGTGTGGAGTCTACATAAACTTTTAGGGGAAAGTGCAGGCTATATATTTCATTTACATATAATGTTGCGTATTGGTAGGCTGGGCTACTGTAAACATTGACTGATGCGTATTTGTAGAATAATGTGTTTCACAGTAACTCATGATGTTTTAAAATAACGTTGGGTAATGTCCTAATTTAATTCCATAGCAAGTTATTTTCCATTAGTAACCATTTTGAATGTACACTCTTGAGTAGTTTCAATTGTGAATGTTCAACAAATAAACTTTTTTTAAACTAACTTTGAAGTCATACAGAATAGTTAGTATTTCAACAAACAATGCATCCATTGTCATTCGTGTTGACAAATAACTCTTTATGTTACAACTTTGAGATGCATGTCAACATTACCTACAGATCCCCCATGTGCAAAGTGAGCAAGACCTCGAAGTTATTGTAAAGAGCAAGGACATTTCAGTAATTTCTTAAAAGTTTTAACAACTGTGGTGTTATAGTGACTATATTTCAATGTTGGTTCTTGTCTCAAACTGAAACAGGAAACATGGATTGAACTGCCACAGAATGAAACCTGCACTCTTCAGCGTCCTCTGCGAGATCAAAGAGAAAACTGGTAAGATTTCACATGCATTAAAGTGTAGGATTAAACAACACGAGGACTGTAATAATAGGAAACATTGCGGAACCACAACGCATTTGCACACCGCCATCTTTATTTTCCTCTAGGCAGCCTTATCCGATGTTATCAAGCGGGAGACAGAATCAGCTCCGCAACGGAGCAAATTTGTAACGGGAAAATGTAGGCTATGGTTTCACCCGTTGAGAAGCATCCATACCCCACAAAAAATGTATTATGTGCTCTCACGTACAAATTGATAGTGGGTTGTTATTCGGTAGTTTCATTGCCGTGGAATGAACAAACTGGCAACCTGCACATGTTTACGCTGTGCGTCACATTCTCCCGTTTCGCACAAATAAAGGACATTCACCGGCTTTGGTGTTTTTAGGCTACACCACACAGCGCCCATTATGTGAGCTGCATCTCAACTATGCGTCGTTGTGTTTTTATTAACATAGAAAGTATAGCCTACAGTGATTATCCCAGTTTTCACTATTTAAATTAATCCGAAAATGTGTCAGTTACAATGTAATCTCCTGCACAATGAGGTTTTCTGACCACAGGATCACTATTGACATTATTAGCGCCAGTCTATCTAACCGTTGTTGCCATCTGTAACGCACATACAGCATTCATTGGATCAATAAAGTCAGACTTTTCTAACGTGACAAGCTAAGTGCAATGAAACGGTGTAAAGTATATATACCAACACATACAAATATTTGCCAGGCATTCGTGGACAGTCTTTAGAACCCCTCTCTGCACATCATTTGACTTTCCTAATACATATGGGTAGCATACAAATGAGTAATTGTATTAGGGTTCACACATTGTTAGAAAGTAGGACATGATTTAAGATTTTAATTATTATGTTTAATTCATTTTAAGTATATATTTTTTTATATTACATTTGTTTGGTCGTCTTAGTAGCCTTCTGTAAGATGATGTGTAAAACACGTAAGGGGAAACAAGCGCGCCCCCCGAACAACAACATTGTGTGTGTGTCCACTGTGTGAGTGAGTTTGTGCATGTGCAAGGGAGTGAGTGACAATTGTGGCACCATGCGACTTTAGGATCACCTTTTTCAAACTCTAACCATAATAAATCCACAAACGAATAGGTTGCTAAAAGTGGGTTAACCTGTCTTGTGCACCTTTCTTGTGTGTTGCGATGCCATGCAATCCTGACTTCACAGCAAATGCAGCAAATCAAATATGATACACTGATAGCACAGTATTTTATCATAATGCGCCTTTTAATTTCTGCCGAGTGGGCCTGTAGGTTTTGGTGAAAGGAAAATGCTCATAAGAAGCCACAAACACCACAGCCAATGATGTGATGCTTTTGTTAGGACAGGTTGCCAGTCATTCCAAGGCCAGATGGATATCGTATGGACCTAATACAAATAATATAACATTTGGATATGACAAAAAAATACTAAGGATTTTATGCCCACATTATTGGAGAAGGTCTTTTTCATGGATTGGATTCCTCTCACAATTTTTATGAGCCAAAAGGAGGTTACTGCTAGTCAACTTCTCACATATAAACCTATTACAAAAATGTGTTTGCACTGCAATGTAAAACACAAATACAAGTTTTCAGTATTGTAGGTGTATATGAAACATATACAAAATATTGCAATATATTGTTAAAGTGTGTGTGGCTTGTTTTTTTGGGCCAATACCCTATACAGTCTAATAGGAAGAGGTTCTTATTCTTGCCCAAAATATTGAACTTTATTAAATACATTTAATATAAAATGTCCTTTTCATTTGAAAGATTTCAAGTTGTGGAAAGTTTTTTTTCAATCTGTTGCCAGGAGCATTATACTTACTCTTGCTAGTGAATATTTGATATATTTGGTATATTTGATACCAATGGCAAAGTTGCATTAGTTAATGACTACAAGAGACAATACATCAGATTACAAGAGTGATGTAAGCATTTGGCATTTTCCCCTACATGCCGGTCAGGTCTAAGTTTTGTATATTGGTGTCTGTAGAGAGAGAGAGAGTGATGACAGCTGTCAAATACCGGTAAACTCTTAAACCCATTTTAAAACATAGGAAAGTGGCCTATCATACAAAAAACCTTAAATGACATTCACTTGCTACTGCTTCAAAATAGTGATGGCTTGCCAGATTTGTGGCCTTTGTGGGGCTAATAATAAGCAGAAGTGACTTGGGGAAGACCATAAAACTTAATGAACTTCTTGGCCACAGGAGGTGTCCACAGGGGCAAGAGAAGGGCCCGCTTGGCTGCCTTGCCTACTTGAGGCATTCTTTATGCCTGTCGAAAAGGAAGAGGGAAAGCGAGTGAGCGATCGTGTAAGAAAAAGGGACAAAGTGATCACTGGATGGTTTAGTTCGATGTAATAGTGTGTGATCGACTGTGCATACAGTATTGTGTATGCTTCTGTGTGTGCATCATAGATGAATCCATGCATCAATATAAACACACACACAATATGTATGTTTCCCTATACGCTTTCAGATCTAAACCCCACCTGTAGAACTCAAATCTCCATGGGCACATATTGGATTACTTTTTACATATTTATATTTCATATTACATTAAAGATCTAATTAAATATGCATGAGGAATAGGGTCTCCAAGTGTGCAAATTATTTAAATGAGCTTGTTTACCAGCTCAGTTGTTGTAATCTTCTTTAATCCCTTTGATGGCCTTTGTTTCAATGTATTTTTCCACGAAACAATATTCTTCTGTATTACATTGTTTGAGCACTCAATTTAGAAATGGCTGTGTAATAATGCTTCTTCTGGTTGTACATTTTCTCTATCCCAGTCCCTCTGATCAGTGTGTGTTTTGTGTGCCGTTTGGCATTTGGAAGTAGCTGTAAAGTTATTGTTTTTACTTTTATGAATTTAAATCCATTTCCTGTTTTGAATTGAGACGTGCCTCAAAATACAGAGGTGTGTGTGTGTGTGTTTAGCTTCTTTGCAGTTTTGTCTACATCTTATATGTATGAAAACATTTAACAGGTGGACATTATTGATCTCATTGTAACCAGATACTCCAGTGCCTTCATTTGATTATACTTTATCAATAGATACATAATGCAATTCAATGCAATTAGTTTGCTAAGATATTTTGTCGTAAATCAAAGGAGAGAGTAATGTTCGGAAATATAAAATGCTCATTATTATTCTTGGATCACACTGTATCAAGCATAAATAAAAACAGGCTAAATCAAACCAGAAGTGTTTGTATTGTAGCCATGTAAACAATGACAGCAAACATACATATTTACATCTGTTTAAAGAGTGAATGGATGATGTGTGTATCTGTCTTGAGTGTGTGTGTCTGTGTGAGTGTGTATCTGTGTGAGTGTGCGTGTGGTTAACATGTGGTTTGGAGTCACAGCCTCCCCCCTCTTAGCCATTGACAGAGCTCAGCTGGTCTGGTGGCCTTCTTGACCGGGTTGTTTTCCTTTCCCACTGTGGGCCATTCACATGCCCCTGTGAATCTTTGCCCCTTTCATGTCTGTTCAAGTGGCACACAATCCCAATGTCATTTAACCATGCAATGATCCCATCCGGTGAAAATCATTTCCAACCATGAATTTGACAGCAGTGCAACAAACAAACACGGCTTTAATTATTTTATGTTTAAAGTATGTGCTTCAAAACTGAGCAGAAAATGTATTTTTGGGAGAAAAGTAGAGTAGTTGTATCAAGGCTCGCTTAAACAGCTCCAGTGTAAAAATGTGAAACAGTACCTGATATATATCTAGAATCTTTACATTAATATCCATGTTAGAAATACGACGGCCATTTCAACCTGTGTGGAGAATTAATGTATGTATGCCTCCCACTTAGAATCTCAGAAACTCACCAGGGACCTCGGTGCATGGCGTCAAGGGCGAGGGGTTAAGTTAAATCTATTTTTCCGCTTGGGTCAGTAGCCCGTGTTGTGTGGTTGGGAAAGAGAGAGGGATGCACTTGACTGGTAAACAGACAGATGGGTTTTGCAATGCAAGGCTGTTTGTAGTGTTCGGAGGATTTTTGGCACTCTTATTGTAGACCTAGAGCAGATTTCCTCATTGCTAAGACCCTAGAAGTATTAATTCACTTTGATATGCTAATTAGAGGGCATTATGGAAGAAATGAGATTAAGTGGCAGCATGAAGTCATTTACTTGTCAGTAAATTGAGTGTTTTTAGCAGGAGGGGTTTGTTTTTTCACTTTCTCTTGGTTTTGCATTTCAATGAGCTGAATGTGAGATATTGCTAAAACTGCTAGAATTCTGTGCCCTTTTGCCCATTTTGTTTTTTCTCTCTCATCATGTTCGACACTAGCAATCTGCAAAAGATCACACAGCTTTGTTCTTCAACATTACTTTTTTCCACACCTCTTCTGAATTGTGCCCAGCATGTCAGGGGCAGAAAAAGAAAAGTAAACTCTAAAAAGATAAGTATGCTGTCATTTCTTTCTGCCATAGGAAGAACTACAGTGCATTGTGGAGGGAGATCTCAGTGCTAATCAGATGTGCTGGGTTTGTTTTCTCTTGCTCTCCTTTCCCCTCTCTCTCGCCCTGGAAGAGAGGCTTTCAGCAGCAGCGGGTGCAGCAAGAATAACAACGGTGAAAGATTACCTCCATATGGTATTTCTGACCAGGAAAGGAGAGGTTCTGCAGCAGGACTCCTCTTTGATGTGAGGTTTAATCAATAGAAAGAGATTACAGAAAACTATTACAATCTAAATCACAGCGCACCACTGAGAGGCTTAGTCCTCTTCACAGCTCTCTCAGCTGCACTGCACTCCTCCTGGCTGCTTATTGACCTGTTGTTTTCTTGACCTTTGACTCATCAAGTTCAGAAACGGGAGGTCTGGAGAGGTAAGAGAGTGCAGGAGGCTCAGGCTGATAGATACCCAGATCCAGTGTGTAGAGCAGAGGATTAGAGAGACTAGCTACAGACTAGGGGAATGTCAGCATTGTGTTGGACAGCATTATGTTAGCCTCCTCACATTACTGAACACACTGCTGAACATGCTACAAAATGTGTCTGTTCATCTATGTGCACGCTGTGGTTATGAACACTGGACTGGCTGAATTAATTTCAGAGTGAGGTTGTAATTAACCACATGCAAGGCTGAGTAAAAGCATTACCTTGCGTAAATATTGTTAGGTTTTAGGGGTAAGCATTTCTCAAACCTTTAGGGAACATTAATTTCAAGGCTCTCTGACAGAGTTAATGAGCCACCTTAATCTAGTTTGGTGTTAATTTTACATCCCATTATTATTATTATTATTAGTAGTAGTAGTAGTAATATTTTTATTCGTATTATTAGTATTTGTGTTAGTATTATTATTATATTGAGAAAACAATCTAAGTTAATGATATCAGTATCCTTACCGTGGCCCAAGATCAAAAGTCAATATTTGTCAAGACTGCCTTGTTCTTTACCATTTGTTTTTTTCATAGTGTTGATTTGCGCACAATACCAGAGTCAATGTATGCCGGGGAACAGAAAGCTATTCAGCAGACAGACAATTGACTTTGGCTGCTTTTTGTTTGAGAGTGCCTCAGTGATGTGGCTGCAGTGACTAGATAGCGCTCGGCAGAATGGTTCTCTCACAGCTGGGTTCCTGGCCGTCTCAATGGCAGGGCCACTTGTGCTTCCTCTGCATCGGGCAGCGGGCAGGGGATTGGGAAGATGGGGCTGTTATCTAAGCAGCTCCCAAATTCCCTCCTTTCTCCTAACAACAGAGAAAAAAGAGCAAGCATATGACAAAGAGAGAATGGAGAAAAAAGTAGGGCGCATATCAGTATCTATAGGGAGGGGAAATCTGTAATCTCATGCTTTCACATGCTCTGAGTATTTGTTGTATTTTGTTATCCTGACTCCTACAGTATATAGCAGCACCGGAATCTGATTCTGATCTGAACGAGGCGCTTTTGAACGATAATCCGCTGGTGCTGATGTCCCTCCATCTGTACAAACGCAGAACCATGCACTTGCCTCTCTCGCTCCCATTTCTATAGCTGGAAGCGTTTTCTGTGGGCTCCTATGCGAACAACAGCCGATAATTGTTTTTTCCACATACGTTATGCAAATGAGTCTTTATGGCAACTGGCATAAGAATTAGCATCCTCCAACAATATTTTAGTAGGTTAATTGCGAAATTTCGAAATTGTACATCTGCGTTGTTAATTAGGCATGACAGAGGTGGTGAAATAGCTATCTTCAGGCGGTGGCAGCCAGGAAAGGCTGCTTGGGATGCAAAAGGGAAGGATTGATTGAAATTGAGGGGTTACAGCTGTAGGAGTGTGGCTGTCAAGGAATACTTCTTTGTGTCTGCCACACGTTTATTTCACACGTTTGACATCGGTAAAGCTTGGAGCATCATGGCCCTTGCTTGCTTTCTGTGCACTCTCCATTATCCTCAATGTTCTGGTGCCTCTCTCTGCTAACCAAACAGAGTATCCCACCTGAACCAACATGCTGCTGAAGCGTGATGAATAATAGAAAAGAAAATTAGAATAAATCTCTCAGATCCTCCTCAGCATTGTTCGTCCTCCATCAGGCAGAAAGGCTCCTCCCACATTGACCCAGTCTGGGTATCAATGACATTGTCTTATATTTGCTAATCTCATTTAATAAATGTGGTCCCTGCACCCCCACCCCCAACTCTTTCGATGAGCTCATGTTTCATTTAAGTACCTTCTATCTCAGATCCCTCGGTTTGCTCCATTCTTTGTAATTCAAGAAAACACAGTGAATATGAACATATAGAATATTAACTCATAGCCAGAATTCTGGTATTGTAATTTCATTGGAGTTGATCAATTCAGTTGGCTTAAATTTTTTAAATAAAAAAAAAATGGGAATATGTTTGTTTTACGTGTGAGTTACTCGAGATGTTCAATCCCTGCAGAATATATAATGTATTTTTCTACACTATATATCCCTTGTGATCGTTGCGTAGCTAAGCCTTCCTCTCCAGGGGCCAGAGGTCATAATGTTTCCCCCTGTGGGCTACATGGTGCCCTTATGTTGATGGAGGAACTGAAATGTTGTAGATGTTTTAGGGGCACAGCAACATGGAGGAGGTAGCTTGTTCTCTATCAGGGCCCCGGCATCTGTTAGCATGGCATCTCCTCTAATATATTGCCGTGGCTGCGCGCTCTACAGACCAGAAAGAGGCCGGCTGATGAATTCGATATCACCTTTGACTCGGCAGCTATTCTTTGCAGGTTAACCAAATTGTGCTCAGTATTGAAACATTACATTTTCATTTAAAGTGAATGTTCCACCAGCCACGCTGTTTTCAATATTTTATGCTTTTCCCCTGACATGTGTATATGAAATAAGTACAATTTGTGATGTGTTATCATCAATAATTTTGTCAGCAGGCGTAAAAGCTTAAAAAGCCATCCACCCACCACGGTGTTTATGTCTACAGCAAAATGTAAAATGACCATTTACCCCATGCAGACCTCGCTGGATGGTTCCTTTCAGATATAGATCTGACAGCGAGTATGTCTGTTAAATCAATTCGTTTCATGTTTACTTAATGACATTTTCTCAATTATACATTGCTAGATTTGTGTCGGTAATATTCAGTTCAAGCCTATAAGGGACTAGTCTGAAAGTGTGATATTGTGTGATAAGTGATATTGATTCAGTAAGAGCTGATCACAGATCAGGTCATGTAACAGAGACACTGGACCATGGGGAAGACTGTTACACAGTTATAACAATGATACAACTAAAGGTTTGGTTACCGGATGTTTCCTATAGAGTTTCTTTATCTGAGCCCAATCTTGGTCTTAATGTTTTAACGCAGCATCGTTAGATGGTGGAGCTATATTGCCATATAGCAGTTATTAGTGTAAAGAGGGTCAGATGGAGAGACTGGTCTGCTGTCAGTAATGATACTGCTATTTATAGGTCCCCATGTCATTAGCTCCAGTGTTTCAGGGAAGAGATTTTCTCATGGGGCAATAGATGCCTGATGTTAATTTACTCTCCATACACATTACATGTGGACAACCAACATGCTATAATGGTTTTTAGTACAGAGGTGCACCGCTGCTGTTCATAGGAAATATATTTTGATGATGCTATTTGTTTTGGGGTTTATCTATTTTATGATTGGCCGTTTGTTTTCTTCGTTATACGATGAATATAATACTATCCATCTAATACAGTAACATGTATAGTGAATGGAACTCTTACAGGTGATCAGTTTTTCTCTCAGAGAAGTGTTGGCATTTTCAGATGTAGGCTATTAGATTTACAGATTTTATTTGAGCATTTATAACAGTACAACATTGCAAGGCTGCTACCGTGTTCAAGTCATTATCAGAGTTATCACACACATGCTCTACCATGTCGAATAACAACGCGTGACTGTAGTCCGTTTTCTCCCTTGCTGTACCATATATTTATCTTCCCAAAAGGTGCTTTCTAAAGTTCTCTCCTTATTTGTTCAGCTGAAATGAAGACTCCTTTCCATTGTTTCACAAGCCATTGTTCCACATGTTTCACACATTAGAATGATATATTGAAGGCCGAAATGGGAAAAAGACTGCAATGCAATGAAAATTTAATCAGCGTCTTCTGCTGCTGCTTTAATAAGGCAAATAATTCTTATGGCTGCTGTGTTAAGATTTCTAATATTTAATTCATAACAAACCTTGCATTATTCTGCTGCTGCCCTAACAAGCCCCACTCTGCTGCCTGCCAAAAGGCAACCATAAAAATGTAAAAGCAGATGTAAATGTCTAACGACAACTGGATGAGCAGCTTTGAAGTCATCAATAAATACTATACTGCCTTACATTAGACTATTAAAATGGGGGCAGAGATTGTCTATTTTTACTCAACATTAAGATAATGATAGAAAAAGTGAAAATATATATTGAAGGTCAGATGAAAACAATTCCATGATGGGGCTGTATTTGTTTTAAAGGCAACATATTGGTTCCTGGTGTTGAACACACAGAGAAACCTTCTATTATTGAGTGATCCAGATTTACTATCTCTACTCCTAGAACAATACACAAGGGACTGAAATCCCCTTCCTCTTCTCGCGTCATATTTACTCAAGCAAGGGTTGGTGAATGTATAAGCCTACTCTAAATGTATCTTTCTTTTTCTTCACCTAAGCCCTTGAAGTTCATTTTTGTGGGCTGAAGCAATGGAAAGATGGCAAGTGGCCAACGACTAGGTTCTGGCTCATGTTACAGTGAAACGGCGGGTCCTGTTTTCGTCTCTTGGTGAAATGGCTTAATTGGTGTCAGAGCCCCAGGGATAAAGGCCTCTTGCTCTGAAGCATAGCCACACCGGGCCTGTATTCCCTCAGCCAGGACGAGCGGGTAACGCCTGGTGGTGAATGAGGACTGAGCCGTGCCATAACAATACGCAATGATGTTTGGGATGACAGAAATTAATACGCTCTTGCTCCCAGAAAGCCATGATTAATGACGGCGAGCAGGGGAACGCTGTCCCTCCTTTTACTCCACATTGACGGGCATTGAAAAGCGAAAAAGGCTGGCTTCTCTTCCCTTTAGAAAGTGGAGGTCACCCAGAGTACATTACTGCTATTTTTCTCTCCCTTTTTTTCCGGTGGGAGATTGGATGGTTCCTCCTAATGAATTTAGGATGGGTCCGCTCCCCAGATTTGTGAGCTGGTATCCTGTCCACTAGCATGCTGTTGGGAGTACTCAGTCTTTCCTGGAGTTATGGCTGTTAGGAAGTACATGGGAAAGGAAAAGCACCTACTGATATATGGAATTACTTATGTTACAACATAACAGGTATTGACTGATGTTTGCTTGATTTGTTTAACAGGTGTCCCTAATATCTTCACTACATGTCTATAGATATTATAACACAGTTAGTTGGCAACCTAGATCCATGTATCGATGTGATCGATCATGTCTGTACACTTGGAAAAGGACAGCAAACAAAAATAAGATATATTCAATGTTGTAAAGAAAGGCTGATGACAATGTGCTTTTTCATAGTAAGTGTGTTTTGGGATATTAACAACAGTCGTTTAATTGAACATCTTAAACATTGAGGATTTTCTGAAAGTGAAAGATTCGGGGGCCCATGTGTGAATACACTGAGCTGATGTGCAGTAGCCATGATATGAATGTCTGTTGTGTCCTAGCAGCAGACACATTAATATTTAATCCTGTGTGCCACAGACATCCCCAGAGCATTCTGTTCAGGCCTTACTTTCACTAATGTCTTTTCCACCTTCCCAGGTATTTCATTTCTACGTAATGGAGAATTAAAGCATGCATTAGGATGATACCAGGCACCTTGTAAGGGATTTCTAAGGTCATTTCTCTCTGCACATTGCAGTGAAAATTCTAAAAGCAAGTTTTGCCAATGGACATTCTGCTGACACGGTGTATTTCCCGCACTCCTGCTTCTCAAATAAGCACTAGCTCTGTCAGAATGATTGATACATATTTAGGTAGCACTTTCTTTCTCGTAGCACTGTGGAAGGTAGGAGTGTATGCGAGCAGCAGAGAAGTCAAAGTTTTAAACAGTGAATCAGAAAGCCTCATAAGGGTCTCTCTCTGCTCTCAGACGGGTGCGTAGGAAGACACTGTCAGCTTTGGTTTGGCTTGTCAGTGATTTGAATAGTTACTATCTCACCATTCGTCATTTCAATTGTTTCCTGTGTATGAAGGCTCAAAGCTCCCATCAACAAAATCTCACAAAGTCACTGAATCAGCATAGTTGCAAGGGTTTGTTTACTATTTAAACCTCTACAGTTTTACTACATATAGTAAGTTGTGTCAGTCTGTACTGTATATGTAATGCCCTCAATTTGCTTTCGGTCTTTTAATACAATTATGCAAAGTGATAGGCCTCCCATGCAAATGTGCACATAGCTGGGTTAGAACAGAAGGCGTGGTTCCCCACATTCTCTAAATAATGAAAAATATCCCCTAACGTAGTGTGTGTGTGTTTTTGTGTGGGTCGGCCGACCCGTCAGGTCCTGGAGTGAAGGCTGGGTGCGAGGGCGCCTGGTACCTCCGTCTGTAAGTATGCCGAGCACGGCCTGGCCTCTCCCGGGTGCTGATGGAGAGCATGGAGTGGAAGAGTTAATTTATTTAATGACTGAGTGTCTTTTATCTCCCGAGCCCTGATTAGAATCCATGCTTGATGAGGGAAGGGATAGAGTGGTGTGCACCAGCCTCACGCACTTAGACCCACGGACTCCGATTCCTCCATCCTTTCTCCTCCCCACCTCCACTCTATCCGTCTCCTCCGCTTTCTCCAGTAAAGGTCAGAAACTAGGGTTAAGGAAAAATCATGCTATAGAGTCAGATATTTTATTATTATCTGTACGCCTTTGATAATTGTGTAGCCTACCTTGTATATGATTTAGCATGGTGAGCTAAAGGGAGCTATCCTGGGAAATCCGAGTGAGGAGTAACGTTACATTGTAATTGTGATTAGTTGTGTGTGGCATAGGGCGTGATAAAGATGAAGGGCTGTGGAGCTAGCTGTATGAACGTGGGAAAGCCAAACAGTGTGTGTCACTTTGGCAGCAGTGGCTGTCAGCAGTGGGGAGCTGCTGTTGTAAAAACCATGACCTCGCTCTCTGCCAGCATGCCTCTTGTGGAGCCAAAGCACTGCCCTGTAGATCTGGGCCAGTGGTGGGACGGAATGCAAAAAACACAGAGGACAGTGGAAATAAGTTCTAAACCCCTAATTGTGAACGGGTGGAAGTAATGACATACTTCTCTGAGCTATCATGACCAGAGAGGTGAGAGAGAGTGGGAGAGAGGTGAGAGAGAGGGGGAGAGAGGTGAGAGAGAGGGGGAGAGAAGTGGCGCAGAGGGAGAAAATACTCCCTGCTTCTAACATTTCCATAAGCCATCATCAGTAATGCAACAGCAACCTCACAAACCAGAAATGATTTCTTCAGGCATTTCTGTCAAGTCTTATTCAAATAACACCAGCCTCACATTTGAATAACAGGCGACATTTTGAATTAATTAATCAGACAAGATAGTCTAGGCCTCTTCTCATTAGTCTACGGGTCAGGCTGGGGAAGATATATGCGCTGGAGATGATATACTTCTCTTTAATAGTGATTTATGGAGATTTTGGATTGCGCTCGATTTGTCAAAGGGCCTGGTAGCAGAAGAAAATAGGACAGTACATATTTCATTACCTAATCCTTGATTGATTCCATGATGCTAAAAGATATAATGCTTTTGTTTAGATGCATGGAAATCTCTTGTTGAGGCTGCAACCCAACATCGAGAGCAGAAACACAAACACACACACACGCACAAACACACACACACACACGCACACACACACACACGCACACACACACACACACACACACACACACACACACACACACACACACACACACACACACACACACACACACACACACACACACACACACACACACTCTCTCTCTCTCATTTTAATCTCCTCTTAGACCTTTCCCATTTTACTTTTCCTATGCAATTAAGCGAGGGCTGTAAATTATAACTGTGCAGTACTTTAATTATCACAGTGTAAAAATAGAGTTCTTATCTTTGAGAGGATTTCATTAACTTACTGATTATCCTGTGTGTGCTAAATTTGTTCTTCCAGAATAATACGAGGAATTGTATTTACATTATGTAGTCGGTATGTAGTAGGTATGTACTGACACAGCCAGCCTTGGGCTATTCTGGCTAGTGAAATATAAGCACCTATTCTAAAATAGAGACAACATATTCATGTCAGTTCCCAAGTCAATAAGATTCTTGACATTTGCTGACAGCTTGGTGTTAAACTATTTTGGCTTTGAAGTTGTTTCCGTACTGTACTGTAATGTAATGTAAGTTTAATATTTAGTATAGGTGTGAATCCAATACATACCAGTTTTATGACATGCTCTCTTTCTTGTTATTTCCTGGCCACAACAACATGATGTATTTCTTTCATTCATGAATATGTTTGTAATCCACCGTGCAGCCAATTATGGTCAATCCACTCTTGTTTATTGCTCTTAGAAACGAGTGTTTGTGGTTGCAGATTGAAGTACAGCAATGCTTTAGCTGTCTGTATATGTCTGTGAGTGTGCTTTGGGCCGGTGGTGCCTGTTAGCTTGCTTTGGGCCGGTGGTATTAACACTGTGTGAGAGGATGAGGCTGCGGATGAGGCTGCGGTAGGATCTGTTCATAATTCTCTACTTGGGCATGACTTGCAAGCGTGTAATTGGGCATAGGCCTAAACTTATCAGGGTAAAGGCTGTTTGTACAACCCGGAGGTGCAGAGAGACTGCTGATCTCCACCTGCTAGAACTCCTTAATAATACTGACTATTCAGCAGCGACTGAGGTTATAACACACAAGCATTGTTATTGATTATTGTCTGATTGCCTTACATTGGTGGAATGTGTCAGTGTGTCTTTGACTCGGTTCATTTTGCACAAATCAGTCATTTTGGTGGTTTCGATGGTTGAATATAAGACATACCCCAGGATCTGGGTTGTGAATAAGGAATTAAAAACGTGTCACCCCCTCACTGGCCATTTGGCTAATATGGTAGGACTTGTGACAGCACTATGTGTGTGTCAGAATGATACGAGCTGTTGCCATTCTGGTGTGCGGACAGCCAACACAATATGCACCACCGTTGTGACGAAACATTCAAATAAATTGCTGTCACCCTGCTGAAACACCAAGCGCAGAGATTTCCATCTGACGTGTGGAAGACCCAGACATGCAGTCGTGACAAGTAACGCTGGAGCACCTGTGAGAGACTGACGATAAAAATCAGGATATGCCTGATCCTCGGCATAACAATACCTACCATTACTTGATATTATTACTCTTCCTTAAGAGAGAGCTCAAGATGGAGAGATATTTGAAACGTGGCAGCGTTTTTAAAGCCTGGGTAATGAATACACGCCTGCTTTTTTATTTTTTATTGTACTGCACAATTCATTATACAGTAAAATGCAGGACTGCTGATATTGAACTGTCAATTCTCTTTGCATTATAAATACATTTAAACTCCCCTTTCTGAAAGATGAGTATGTTCGTTGAATAGCAAAATTGGGAACGATAGGTTTACTTTTTGCACAATTGTGATTGTGATTTCTAAACATGATGATGTTTCACCCATAGGCCTCCAGTGCTTTAAAATGTACACTGCAACATTTTAGTCAACTTTAGAATGAGAAAAAGCTCTGCTGAAAACCAGAGGACACGTTGTAAAATCTGCGATCCATTCTCCACTGCATTGTTATATTCTACCTTATAGGTTGTTAATGAGGAATAGGCCCTCATTATGAGTTTAAGGATGAGAGAGGAAAGCTTTTAATTAATGATATGTAAATGGTTCTGAATTGATTATGTTAGAATATCAAGAGAGATGGGTAGAAGCTGTGGTGTAATATATTTTAATTAAGAATTAATTAAAAATGATGGCAATTTCATAGAGCCTCACAGAAAATAGTGGAATTTACTCTCTGTCAGAAGTAAATTAGCCTTTGATTAAATAAACGAGCACATACTGTATTTATAGAAGAGTTATTTTTAAACTTTGCCAGGAAGAATTACACAGTTTTCCAAAAATAATTAGCACTATGTCAGTGGTCGACCAATAACTGAGTTTGCCGTGGGTTAATTGTGATTTATCCCAATTATAATGTATTAGATTTCCTTGATTTGTGTCAGCTGAAGTTTATGGATCAATAAAGCTGTATTTCATTTAATGTACTTAGTGCCTGAAATTAGATTGGACATAATGAAAGCAATTGAAGTGCATAGAACTGCATCACACAAAACATTGTATATTTATTACATACTGTATATGTATATACTTATCATATATGACAAGTCAATTGTAAACCACAAAGATATCAATACATTTTTTGAAGAATCATACAATTTCTCAAAAAAGATTACTTGTGACTAGTGTGAGACCCTGGTTAACCTGTATAATAGTGATCTAATCTTTGGAGAAAAAAAAATATATATATTTGAGACATTAGGTGCACTAATCGTGTGCAGTAGTTTATCAAGGCAGCACAGGCCTTTGTTCTCTGCTAATACTAGCATGCGTGCTCTTTGCAAAACTCTGCGATCAATGGCAGAGATGCTGGTATCACAGCACTCAGAGAAGGCATAGCTCGGGGGAGGGTGTGTGTGTGGGGTGGGGGGGGTGGGGGGGGTCCCTGGTGGTTCATTTTGATTGGAGCACAGAGTTTTGTGTTGAAAGGCCAGGGAGAGACAGGCTGTTGGAACCAAATCCCCCTGGATCAGTTAGAGCTTTGCAACAAAAACACCTTGATATTCCGAGGGAACATTTTGCTTTGGAAAATAATGAATTTAAATGAATGAGCTATTTAAAAACTGAAAAAATAAACAATGAAATGGCTATAAACGACGCGTATGTGTGTGTGTTTACAATGTATGAATGTGTGTCCTGTGTAGTGTATTGGGTGGATTCGTTAAATATACAATACTTATGTAGAACTGTACCACAATATTTTATAGTGTATAGTCTAGTATAGAGTATTGATTTGTTATTATCAGTTTTCTATTGAACGTATGTCAACAGTACTGTATTCAAAGGTCACATACATTATGGATGTTGAGATGAACCAGGCTGTTAGCTGAGTAGTGCTGTGAAGAAGCAGAGAGACAGAGAGAGAGAGCAGAGGAGAGAGGGGTTTGTGAGAGGAGAAGATGAGGGCTTTGATGGGGTAATGAACCAGTTGTGGGAGGCAGTGTGGACATGGTGGCTGAGAGGAGATGGGGTATCAGTCCTACCCCCCCCCCCCCCAAACACACACGCACACCAATGGCTGGCCAAGCCTCTCTCTTCTCTGACACCTGCAACCAGTTGCAATACATCACTGTCAGGATTGCTTTCCCCACCCATCTGCATTTGCACGTTAGTTACCCATGGAGGCCCTCATCAAAATAGTTGAGCAGTCCTGACACAAGCTCCCTGGTGGGAACACGGAAGGTGAGGCAATGTTGGGAGGTGCCATGGCGGGTGTCACTGCTGGCTGCACTCTCTACCAACACGAACCTGATTAATACTGAAGGCAAAAATGGATTGTTAGCTCATTGGCTGTAAATGCTCAGATATCACACCAATCACTTAATAAGTTAAATATTGAACACATCACATGAAAATCTTGGCTTTGGTTCTTGAGAGCTGATATAGGCACACATTAAGAAAAATATATTACATCACACTTCCATAGCATATTTCCATTACAACGTCACGACAGCGGTTATCATAAATGGAGTATAACACTAAAATAGTCTGAGTCTGAGGTAATCTAGGTTGAAGTTCAGAGTCATTGATCGTCAATGAATGGTTCCTGTATCATCTGCAAGGTTGTCAATCAAATTGGTTGTGTGTCTGGTCATTGAGAAGGAAGTGAATGCATGGTGCCTCCAGTGTGTGTGAGCTCACTGTGGCGTGGGGGGGGGTAGTAGTCATCTGACAGTGCCACTGTTAGCTAGCGGTCAGTGAGTGGAGCGGTGGCTCCGGCCACGATGGCGGGGGGTCAGCATCTGAACTCACTGATGGGAGCCAGAACATGAAACAATGCCGGGGGAACGTCTGGTGGGCGAGCAGCACAGAATTACAAGCGAGGGAGCGGGCCTGCTGAGGCAATTACGGCTTAATGGGGTCATTTGGAAGGCAATTGCCAGGGGTTAATGTAGTATGGAGAGATGAGGTGAGATTGAAGTGAAATTTGGGGCTAGTAAATGTGTTCAAATGAAAAGGGAGCGAGCAGACATGTTGTGCATCGACGAGTTGGGAGGTTGGATGGGGGAACGAGAGCACGGGCACTCCCAGCAACACATATGGACACATGGCTCTATCTTTCACACTCATGCACACACACACACACCATATGCCCTGGAAGCACTACCTCTCTCCCTACTGGAGGTCTTCTTCTCTTTCTCCACTCTGTCTCTTCTGTCTGCCCCTCTGTTCTTTCCATGGCCTCTCCTTGTTGGCTGCTCTCTGAACAAGGGCTGCAGTGTTTCACCCCTGCTGATGACAAGGAAGTCTACAAGAAAGTGTTATTTTACAGACGTGTCAGCACTTGTGATATTATTTATTGTGTCATAAAGCAGGGTTGTGAAGGGATGGTATATTACTGTAAACTTTTGAAGTTTACCAGTAATATACCAGAATTTTGGTATCTTTCAAGGATTTTATGTGATCTATCACAAGACATCTAGTGGTCATTTTGGGTACTTCAAATTATCACAGGTGTCTGTAATCATCTCTGACCCTCTATGTGTCTTTATCACATGTTAAAATATATGAAATAATTAAATACAATGATTTTCAAAATAAAAAATGTAATGAAAAATCTGTAAAACATTATCCTAAATATAAACCATCAACCTAGTGAATAGCACTGGTGTTTAATGTGAGGGTTTCAGCATGAAATATCCTTTATATTTTTTTGTACACATTTGTATTTATTTTACTATGTCAGTATGTATTTGTTGTCAATGTTTTGGCATCGAACTGGTGCCAGTTAGAAAAGTTGCAGAGTTTATTGAAAATATTGCCATTGTTGATGAGATTTTTTAGTTTTTTACATTAATGAGGCTATTTTCTCTTTAATCATTTCCCCTAGAAACTCAGGGAAAATATGGAGACCAATATTTATATTCAAGTATAAATTACCCAAGTTACACTAGATACCATAGATTTTCTGTTAATTACCAAAATTACTGAAGATTCCGGTAACTTTGGTAAACTACCGGTAGCTTAGCAACCCTAGACATAAGTGAGAATATTAACAGTTAGGATGATCATAACATATCAGTTTGATGAATTCTGGGTGATGTAGGATAGGGAGGTCCTCAGTTAGAGACAGGTCAAGCCCTCCTATCAGTTATGATAGAGTGGTAAACATGTTAGAAAATGAGAGGCACCTCAATGGATGGGGATAAAGAAGGTAATTATGCGTTTTTACGTTGTCCAGTTCATTATGTTAATTGCCAAACAGAATCCTGGTTTGTAAGGGTGCACTGGAGCTTTGGGAACAGATCTTTGCCAGGGCCCCTGGCTTTAGCCCCTGATCCCCTAGCCTGATCTGCAGCAGGCAGCCCAATCCTGCTAACGCTAAACTTTGATCAAAGCCAAACTTCCTTAAGGTCAGCCATGTGAATTCCCCTGGAGCCACTGTGTGCGCTGAAGCGGACTGCAGTATAGGACGTTGTAGAGCACTGGGTGCCTTGCTGCTGCTGCCTGGGACCGTGCTGGATCACTGGCCAGCAATAGCATTATCATCAGCCATTTCAAGTCTTCAGCGTTTTTACACGATTATGCTCAACACTGGAACTTAACATCATCCATGGGTGAAGATTCCTAGAGCAGTCTCTCTCCTTCTCTCTCTCTGCCTCCCCCTTTCTCTCTCACACACTGTCCTGCCATCTCTGTGAAGTCAGCGCCTCCCCTCCCTTCCCCTTCCCCTCTACACATAGTTTTGGCCAGGAGCCGGCCACTTCACTGAGGCACATTTTCCCAGGCTCCCAGAAGGCTATTTTACTAGGATTCCCATTAGGTCTTAACCCATTACCAACGTTCCAAATACAGAATGATTTACTTTATATGCTAATAAATGTATTTCACATGGCTTGCTCAATGCTCATGAACACCAGAATTCCACATCCATGTCTTACTCGTTTCTTCTGCATAGACTTCATGATTTTCTGTTGAAGTTTTGTGACATTTGAAATACAGTACCAGTCAAAAGTTTGGACATACCTACTCATTCAAGGGTTTTTCTTTATTTGTACTATTTTCTATAGACATCAAAACTATGAAATAATACATGGAATCATGTAGTAACCAAAAAAGTGATAAACAAATCAAAATATATTTTAGATTCTTCAAAGTAGCCACCTTTTGCCTTGATGACAGATTTGCACAGTCTTGACATTCTCTCAACTAACTTCACTTGGAATGCTTTTCCAACAGTCTTGAAGAAGTTCGCACATAGGCTGAGCACTTGTTGGCTGCTTTTCCTTCACTCTGCGGTCCAACTCATCCCTTTTACCGAATAGGGCTATCTTCTGTATTCCACCCTTACCTTGTCACAACACAACTGATTGACTCAAATGCATTAAGAAGGAAAGAAATTCCACAAATTAACTTTGAACCAGGCACACCTGTTAATTGAAATGCATTCCAGATGACTAACTCATGAAGCTGGTTGACAGAATGCCAAGAGTGTGCAAAGCTGTAATCAAGGCAAAGAATCTCAAATATAAAATATATTTTGGTTTGTTTAACCCTTTTTTGGTTACGACATGATTCCATATGTGTTATTTCAACAATGTAGAAAATAGTAAAAATAAAGAAAAACCATTGAATGAGTAGGTGTGTCCAAACTTTTGACTGGCACTGTACATATTTACATGATTTTTCAGTATGACAGAATTTGCACTCAAATGCCTGCAGCCTTTATTTGTGTATAGTTGAATTGTTATTGGAATACTGTACATAGCGCTCTGTTGTCTGGTCTGGTCAAACTGTATCCTCTCAACCATAGCACAGCCCCATGTGGAGTAAGGATTGTGTCAGTGCCATGGGGAGTACTAGTATGATGCAGCTACAGTATGTTGTCATTTCAGAGTGACAAATACACACTGGCAGAACATCAGAATGGGGGAATGGAATGGTGTCACTGACAAAGTGCCCTGACCTCTTGGGCCCCTGGCCTCCAGAGGACCCGGCACTGATTTACCTCAGGTCAGCAGTGGTGTGAATATGGTGCTCCCCCATGGAGAGCAGCTCATCCCATCGCAGTTCAGACTCCACTGGTGGAGAGGACAGGCGTCAAACCCTTTAGCCTATAGAGTGGGATGGAAATTGGGTTAAGATTTTGTTTGAGATTTTCAATGATAAACATGTATAACCTTTTTGTATTTAAAAAAAAAATCACCATCTTGTTGCATTTTAAAATACCGTCATTGGTCCCTATGACATCTTTATACCTAATTTGAGAACAGGCCATAAAGCAAAGCCTTTACAACGGCAACAGAAAATAAGATGTAGAAAGCCTGAAGCTACCGAATGCCTCGCTTCACCTGCCTCCATTTCATGTCACCAAAGCATCCCATCAAACCCAGCCTCCTTCCTGTTGTAAGGTAGGGGGAATCAATGCTGCAATCTTTTTCTTTTTGCCTTCTCCAATCCGTAATTGAAATGGAAAATCAAATGAACGGCAAGCAGATAATTGTTTTATCAATATTCCCTGCCTGCCCTACAAGGGTCAGCGCAGAATGATCATGAGTCGGGGATATGACGAGGACAAAATGTGAAATTGAACAGCTAGGAGGCAATAAATCATCAAGAGTGACCAGCATGTAGCTGGAGCAGGCAGCTCTCCCCTCAGAATTTGTCCTAAAGCTTTCCACGCTAAATAGGGAATATTCATCTCATTATGGCTACAGTTAATATCGTTATCAAATAGTACTCTTAGAATTCATGCCGAAAGTCAAGGTCAGTTTTGTTATTATTGTTGTCATTGTGACTCTGGTATCAAGACTATAATAGAGGGCGAAGCAGAATGGCATACGCTTGCTGAGATGAGAGAGAAAGTAAACAGAACAAATTAAACATAAAAAGGAAAAGAAATAAGATTAGAATTCCTATAATGTAAAGCATAAAATATAAGTGCATGCTGTTTGGTCATAATACAAATATGTCTTACCTTTTGCTAGTTTGTGAATGAGCTTTTAGGTTACAAGTCTAGGAAGATTGTATTTTAAATGGTTGTCATTGTTTCCTAAATCAAGTATGAGTTTTTTTTGTGCTCCACAGACATACATGATGTGTCTCTTGTCTCACAGAATTGCAGTGTTTTATCCCCTTTTTTCCTTTAAACATTTGTTTAGAGAGGTGGTTAAGAGGACTGTTAGCTTACAGTGATGGACAGCACATTCTTCTTCCTCTCTATGTCCTTAAATGTAAAAGTCTTGTAAAAACTGCAGATAAAACTGTTGTAGAAAATCGACATCCTAAATCATGTATAGTCCCTTTCCATCAGGCTCATCCTCTTGCAAGGCATTGACAAAAATATGAAATTGATTTGGTGGAAGGGTGTTAAAGAGGCGACAGGAGAATGTCACAAACAATGAATGGTCGCAGCTTGGAGGAAAATCAATGGAGGAGGTTGAAGCCGGTCTCGAGAGCAACTTGGCAGGCGCACACTGTTCCAGGAACAAATCTGCCTTCTGGCCTTGGTTGCATGATCAAAGGGAAAACTTGATAGGTTTAATGAAGGGAGATACGATAGAACTGACAACAGAAATATAGATATTGCGGCGCAGTGAATTTCTACTTCAGAGCCCCAGCCATGCAATAGGCCTGATTGATAATACATTTAAATTTGCTGCTTAGGGGAAGTAGAGAGACTGCTTTTGCTCTGCATAAACACGCTGTACACTACTGTAGCTAGTCCGTTCAGGTGCTCGCAATACAGCAGCAATATTGAGGTATTATACTTTTCGATATAATTTTATATCAGCCAGGATTTGTTTGACTGATACCTTGTGACAAGTTGTTTAACATGGTAGCATGGTAACATGGATACTTCCCCACTTGCCAGTTGTAAGCTATTAACCATATGGTGCCATGCTGCTTATGTTGCTTATGGTGCAGTAATACACTCTTATGATGTGTATTGGCATGATTCAAATCATGACAAAAATGAATGAATAAATAAATCCCATGAGTCGGGTTAATCTCTAACAGTGTCGATGATAACCTGTGAATGAAAAAAAAAAGAGAAGAGTATTGGCTATCCAATATCCTTCAAGTGGACATAGTGTTATAAATCCCCCTACTTTGTTTGGATTGCAGTTGTAAGCCTGATGCCATATGCTACTTTCCTCTTTAACTGGGATTATGCCATCATTATTGCTGATAAAAGCTGTTTACTGCCTTGGCTCCAAATCGATGCTCAAGGCGCTCTGAAACTGGCATTCCCTCTACAGAAGAGTTCATTTCATGCCAGCTGCTCAGGATTCCACCCTTTTGTAAAAAAAAAAATGCACAGGTTTTTCAAATTTTTATTTTCCAGTTAGAATAAAACAATTCACACAATAGGTGTGTTTTCTCTTCCAACTGACCATACGTTTTGACAATATTCCCTTAACATTTGCGTTTGAGCTAGATTTAAGGGAATAAGGATATGTTTTAGTTCTGGCAGTTTGCCACCAAACAGACTGCATAAACATTTGTTTTCAGTATTCCAAAAATCACTTTTGTGTTTTGTTTTTAAAGCAAAATGTCTGGCATTTACATTTCAGAGATCACCAAAGAATATCCAGAACCGCTACTTAGCCCAGTGTTATCAATCAGTGCCATATCAGTCAATGCAGATGCAGGTTGACAACTTTGTTAAGATAACAACCAGTTCCCAGGACTATCAGGCTCCAATGACCTTGTGTGTCTCAAATTAATAATGTAAAACCAACATCAGATCACTACTCACTGGTTCCCAGGCATTGATGCATACTCTTTACCTGACCAGCTAAAGCCCCTCCGTTTAGCGAACCCACTTAGCTAACTCATCTGTTTCAGGGGCTCTAACATTCCAGCCAAGAAAAACAGGCAACTCAGAGAAAATAGCAATTATTGATTTCTGAAACATGATTACATGCTTTGATCTAGTGCAAATAATGGCAGATTCCGCTCCACAGTTTTGAAGTAAATGTAAGTAAGAAGAAAAGAGCTTTTCCTACCATACCCATTAGAATACCCATTAGAATACCCATTAGATGAGCTAGAGCCAGTGTAGCCAACAGTCCCACGTTAAAGCAAATCCACCATTGTCAGCACAACAACGTACAACACATGCAGCATGGGGAAGTGATGCGTGTCGTCTATCAGCTTATCGGGATGTAGAAAACATCTGCAAAAAACATCCCCTCTACTTTTTGGCTCCATGTCCCTTAAAGAATGTCTGTCACTCTTTCTGCCTGGCTCTGGCTACCCAGGGAAATCACACTGATCAATATTCCCCATTTCAGAGGAATTGCAGCAAACATTAAAGGAGAGCAGGATTTACAGTAGCCTTCTACTAGGCTCTCTTCAAACTAGCATTTAAATCAATTGAGCGAATGGTTAAAATTCTAATTCAAAGGTGATGTAAGACAAGTGCCTAGGAAGGCTGTTTTTAGTATTTCAGTTCGTTGCCAAAGGTTACTGGCCTTTCCTTCTCATGATATTCTAACTCATTAGTGTGGTATAGCAACGCTTTTGGAGCAAAGTGTGTTTGTTGGTGTTTGTATGTGTGCATAGGCATGTGTGTGCATGCATGTGTTCACAGGGCATAAATCAGAACATGCAATCCAAGCACTTCTTTGTATTGATCAAAGGCTATTGAGCAAAATGGCTTAAAGCTCTCTTAACCTTTTCAATGCAGGCAGCAACTGGAGGAAGTGCTGCTTACTGCTGGTTAGCTGGCACTTGAGCCGAGGAATAGTACACACTGTGACTCTCAGTGTGTTTACTGTTCAATGTGATGTACAGTGTGCAATCTCAACAGCATTACAACTCTCCTTTGGGCTATTCGTACTGCTCCCTCCCTTGCACAGGCCTCTGAGTTAGCTAGCTAGCTCGGGTTAGTAATAGAGGTGATTATCAGGAATGCGTGAAACCCCTCTTGCTGTGAAGTAATGTCATTAAGTATCAGTACATTTGACAATACTTTTCTATTTAACATCAGAGAATGGCTTCTGACTGTTTACATGTCTTTTTGAGTCATAGGGTTAAATATCTTGCTATGGTGTCCTGGCTCACTGAAGGAAAAAATGCCTTAATTGTGTGTGTTATCGGGCCTCCCGAGTGGCACAGCGGTCTAAGGCACTGCATCTCAGTGCTAGAGGCATCACTACAGACCCGGGTTCAATCCCAGGTCTGTGTCACAACTGGCCGTGACTGGGATTCCCATAGGGTGGTGCACAATTGGCCCAGTGTCATCCAGGTTAGGGGAGGGTTTAGCCGGAGGGGGTGGCTTTACTTGGCTCATTGCGCTCTAGTGACTCTTTGTGGTGGGCTGGGCGCCTGGAGGCTGATTTTGGTCGTCAGTTGAATGGTGTTTCCTCCGACACATTGGTCCAGCTGGCTTCTGAGTTAAGCGGGCGGGCGGCTGTTAAGGAGCGTGGTTTGACGGGTCATGTTTCGGAGGACGCATGACTCGACCTTCACCTCTCCTGAGCCTGTTGGGGAGTTTCAGCGAAGATTATAATTGGATATGGAGAAAGGGGGGGGGGTAAGCTGTCATTCTCATATAGCTGTCATTCTTATTGAAAGCAAATCTAATAAGTGGTAGATCTGTTCAATATGCACTATTTGTATGCTTCCCGTTCTTAAGTTGAGTTTTTTTGTCTTTTACTTTCGGTTTTGTACACCAGCTTCAAACAGCTGAAAATAGATGGTACAATGATATAGATGATAAATTATTGTTTAGATGGTACAATGATTCTCTACACTATACTTTCTTGTTTTGTAAACTGAAATTGGGCGAAATATTTGAATTTACCAACCAGGAAATGGTGGAGCAATTTCTGCATAGTGAACCATTAAGATTGAGAAATACAGTGAACACCAAAAGTATTGGGACTAGGACAATGTTGTTGTTTTGGCTCTGTACTCCAGCACTTTGGATTTGAAATGATACAATGACTATGAGGTTAAAATGCAGACTGTCAGCTTTAATTTGATCCTACCATGATTACGAATAATCCTGAATGACTTGTGAATAATGATGAGTGAGCGTTACAGATGCACAAATATCATACCCCCAAGACATGCTAAGCTCTCACCATTACAATAACAGGGGAGGTTAGCATTTTTGGGGGGGGTATTATATTTATAACTTCCTCACTCATCATTATTCACGATTCATTCAGGATTCATAGTAGCATGCAACTTAATGTAGAAGTCTTTAGAAACATATTCTATTCTTATTTAAAAGTGACTCCAAAATGACACAATACTTTTTTTACACACTTAGAAAAAAGGGTTCCAAAAAGGTTCTTCGGCTGTTCGCTTAAGAAAACCCTTTTTGGTTCCACCTAGAATCATTTTGTGTTCCATGTAGAACCCTCTATGTAAAGGGTTGCACATGGACCCAAAACGTCTCTACCTGGAACGAAAAGGGTTCTACATGGAATCAACAAGGGTTCTTCAAAGGGTCCTCCTATGGGGACAGCCGAAGAACCCTTTTAGGTTCAAATCTTATTTACAATAAAAGTGACTCCAAAATGACATAATGCATTATTTACCATTCATTTCTATTCGGCACAAAATAATCAGAAACACAGCAAATGCATCCAACAAATTTGTAATGTCACAAGCTTGATGTAGTCATTCCATACTATGAATTTGGGACCAAATACTAAACATTTTACTACTTTAATAAGCATATAAGTGAATTTGTCACAATACTTTTGGTCCCCTAAAATGGGGTGACTATGTACAAAGAGTGCTGTAATTTCTAAACGGTTCACCCGACATGGATGAAAATACCCTCAAATCAAAGCTGACAGTCTGCACTTTAACCTTATAGTCATTGTATAATTTCAAATCCAAAGTGCTCGGGTACAGAGCCAAAAACAACAAAACATGTGTCACTGTCCCAATTCTTTTGGGAGCGCACTGTATTTATCTAATCCCTTAATGTCAAGGTTTTGGCCGAGGATATTCTTTTCATAGCTCTTGGGTATTGTGTAGCACTTTCTCACTCATGCATGACTGTCTGCACACCAAATCAAGCTTTAACCCCATCCAGGAAACACTCAAAGCTCCCAAAGGGCCTGCAAGCTCCATCAGGATCTCTGTGAGTGAGTCATTGCCAAGGTTAAGGTATGCTAGTCACAACCATGCTCACTATGGCATTTGACATAACTTTGCCCCAGAGTTGTATTCTTGCTCAACTTTGAAGGCTAGTTTGCATACTCACATACTCGCACAGGACGGCTTGAGCTGCATTTGAGAAAGTTAGGGCCAGGGGACACAGGACTGATGTTGAGAATTTTGGAGAGGGCCTGTAGTTTAGGTGTGGAGTAAGATGGACCTAAGTCTACTTGGGACCCCATTACAGATGTTAAGAGTTGGCCCGGGGCTGAGGCTGGGTGGCAGGACTTTGGTAGTATGGGGATTACAGCATGCAATAAGCCAGCTCCATATTGCAGGTGGTGACAGGGCATGTGTGGTCTCCCTCACAGGTGTGTGCAATTAGCCTGACAGCTAATCCTGGACAGCCATGAAATAGGACCCCTTCCAAAATGCCTGTGTGCTTGTTTGTGTGTGTGTTTGTGTGTGTGTGTGCATGCGTGTGAAATAAACAGCTGGCTTTTTTTAATATACTGTATACAAATAATAGATAGTATTACATGACATTCATTTCAGAAGAATAGCTACTTATTCTTAAGATCTAATGCACTTACTGTACAATTTCAGGAGGGTATTCATACCCTGTTTCCTTCCACTATGTTGGAAAATGCACATGTCGTTTATTCAGCGCGTAGTAATGGGGAATGGACTTGGAAGAGAAGAGAAGCTAATGTATTGGAAAATGTCCCTTTCAGCACCTCAGCATTACTTGTCATAGGTCAGGCTTAAAATGCGGCTTGATACAGTTATTAACTATAATCCGGGCATAAACACAAATCCTCTAGCACCAGCCCAATTAATAATTTGCATAATTAACATGCATTTTAAACAGAGGCTGGCCCTGTGGTTGCCAAGGCAGGGCTGGGGGTAATTAGGGCTAACGGAGCAGTACCTTGGGCCCTTACCCGCGAACACACTGCACTCATTCTCAGTACAGGGATTGACAACTGCAAGACAAGCTCTCCCGGCTTAGAGCCGAAACCCCCTTTGACAGAATTAATAGTTGACAAACTGCTCCTAAAGCCCCGGCATTGTTTCTGTCAGTTGTTTGGTTTGATGTCACTGCTAGACATTATAAATCAATAGTGTCAGGATTTGGTAATGTTTATAGCAAGCCAAGGTTTATTATTTCATGTGACTGTCATGGACAAATAGCATTTATCATAGCTGTCTATAAATTACTGGAGGCAGACTGTTGGTTTACCCAAACCCACACTGCTCTTGCATGGCCCATTCTGACGTCCACTTACATATTTCAAGTCATTTATTTTCTCAGCCGTGGGCCAAGGTTCACCCTTTACTTTCTCACTCTCCTGTGGGACTCTGTGTGTGTGTTGATTTACCAAGGTAATGCTGCCACGTGAGCACCTCAAAAACCTGATCAAAGCTCATCGAAAACAGACCCCGTCGAATGTGTTTTAGACGCTCACTAACTGTCGAGACTTTTTCAGACGGACTGTTGTGAAGATGGAGAAATACTATTGTAATCCTTCTCCTTTAACAGTATGAATATGCTTTTGTGTATTTCATGATACTATCTGTCTGAGAGATCTGAGAAAGGGAGTATGAACTTCTCAAGGAAATGCCAAACTGACTAAGTTCAGGGAGTGGTCATGTCCAAACAAAGTGTAGTCTACCAGGTCAGACGCAGAGGAACGTCTCCTCCCCCTCCATCAGCACAGATTTATGTGTCAAATTCAGACATAGTGTAGCACATCGTCCACTCTGGGCTGAGCCCCAAGAAAGGGCCTTAACTTAACCTTTGTTTCAGAGCTGCACTAATCAAAGCAGTTGGAGTCATCACTTTTAATAAGATGATAAATGAGTCATCTTTCACTACAAAATGTGTCAATGCGGCGCAGGTACATCAGTTGTTTCTGTATTCGGGGATTGATGTCTTGTGCTCTGTTAGCCATACTTGCATTTGTAGACACAGTATTTTATTTGCATCTTTACATCCAACTTCTCTGACAATTATCTATGACAAATGAAATAGATTGGCCTGAATAGTGTCTATAGTTTTCTTGATCATACAACCCTGATCAGAAATCTTCTCTTTCTCTCTCCACCTTATTCCACACTTATGGCTCCCATGGTAACAAAGGGTCTCATGTTTGTATTGAAGATGTATCTATAGTGTGTTATAGGCTGAGAAATCAACAAAAAGGGAAACAGGAAAGGGAGAGTTGAGGCTTTGGTATTGATCAGCAGTGCGGTCGACGATCAGTTCTACTTTTAGTAGGAAGGTCATAAGCCCAGTGCGCTAATTCATCCCTGGATTGGAGTGTATCCGTTAGAATGTTAATTCACTACTAAGATCAGACATGTAGGAGTTTGGTGTGGTTCTGGTGGAAGAGGAGGAATGCGGCACATGGGATATGTCTGGGTAAGGGGTGCAGAAATGTCCCCTGCTGTCTTTGCCCTCTAGCAGTAATGATGCAAAAGAAAGATGACATTTGGTGTCCACATTTAACTTGCATTTGCAGTCCACTTGAGAGGGCCAGTATGCGTGACCTACCTTGATTAAGCCTGGGGCTGCCTAGGACAGTACCCTTTAGACTGAAACAAAAAGTGGGAGCGCAGAGGAGAAAGCTGAGCCTGTATAATTGGGCCAAGTAGAGCGGCGGGAGGCAGCCAGTCTCCGCTTCGCCTTTTGTATATTCATGACCCCCCCGACTTGATTGATGGAAGGATAGCATTTGGTGACACTGTCATTTGCAAGTTGAAAAGGTAGTGCAGTGGCTGGAGCGGCGCTATGGCTGTGCCTTAGAGGGGGCAGTAAGAGGAGCCTCATTTCTATGCTGATGATATCCAGCCCCTTCTCATTTTCTTTGTCTCTGTTAGAAGGACATCTGCTGACACCACAGAGTTGAAAAAGAACCACATTGAAAATGAAAAGGGGGGAAAGAAACATCCATCTGTGTGTTTGCATGTGAAAAGCACAGGCTTGGGGCACATTTGTAATCAGCTCAAAGTTGTGTAATTGATCTGCATATTTTGTCTGATAATGTGTTTCTTTACATTTGTATTTATTTAATTGATAACATTTATTATTATTATTGTTTTGTGTTTCCTGCTAATTATTTGCCATTTTCTTGTACACAAATACTCAAAACAGTAAATTACATTGAGAATATATGGGGATTTTATTAACAAGGTATAGTAGATATTAAACACGACTCACCATGTGTTCATACATACGGATTGTTAGAAGCACTTTGCTGCAATCACATCATAAAGTTTGTTGCTGCACTTGAAAGGAGAGGCTATAAAATCAGTTTCAGAAATCTCTCTGTTCCCTTTGCTGTCCCTCCAACACGGCAGCCCGCACTTATCAGAGCCACAATTTATAGCTGGCAGTCTGAAATGTTCGCCTGCAACTCCCATCTTTGTATTTACACCAATTAACACATAAACTCTAATTACCCAGATCAAGGCAGTTGGGAGTCCATAAATGCAAAGCGACATGGAGAACCTAGCCAACTGACAGAGGGAAGGTGACGACAAATAGAGAAGTATCAATTAGGCAGAGGCAGTGGCGGTGATGCGTGTGCTGGGAGGTGTCATGCAGGGGGTGGAGGTGAGAGTCAGGAGTGTGCTGTGTGGGGGCGGAGGGGTCTACAGATAGCTAGCTACAGACAGAAGCTGTGGAGTCCTGCAGCTCACACATTGACTCACTGTGTAGGGGTGATGACACACTGACTGCATCTCGTGTTGGCGCTTTAACAGCACGTTACCCCAGACACTTTTAGTTTTTTTTATGGATATAAGGTGTTGCTTTAGGTGATGGTGTCTACATGTGTAATGATTAGCACCTAGTCACATAGAGTAACACATTCAGCCTACAAAGTTGGACTTTTTATGACACTTGGACTGGTTTTTATTTTTTTCTGTAAGGAGTTGTTCAAAATGTACAGTAATAGCATTTATGGTGAGACTTGCATAGTGGTGTGACAGACAACCTGCCAGTTTATGTTTGTATATAATAACTGAGCTTTGCAGACTCAATCGTAGAGAGGAAAAAATAGTGGCTTCTTATAATGATTTGAAATGGATCACAGACCACGCTTTAACCGCATGTTAATCCCAATAAATTTCACTCGATCAAAGACCACAGCAGTAAAAAAGTATGGCTCTGCACATGAATCTAGTAAACGCATAAAACAGCCCTGGGTCGGCTCTATACATTAAACACTGGCTGCAATAATGCTGATCTTATGAAATTCTGCATGTGTTGGCTCCAGCTCTGTTAGGAGGTCTTGTAAATCCACATTTCTCGATCTCAAATGATCTTCTATCTGCTCTCTTTTTTCTACAGTATTTGGGTTGAGCAGGATAGCAAGGAGAGGATGGCTAAATGATGGATCTGCTAAGAAGTAGATTACAAGAGTGTATAAAGCATTAAAGAGCTGCCAGAAGGGCCATTAACATAAATGTTTAAATCAGACAAACAAATTTATGTACCCAAATGAAAATGTTCCCTGCATTAATCTGGCACAGACGGCCCCAGCCTAACAATTAGTGCCCCCTCTGCCTCCGCTCCCAGCCGCACCCCAGCCCAAGTTCAATCAGTAGTACCAGTAGTGTTTATGTAGAAACGACCTGGGACAGCAGATTTGGAGTTCCATGTCACTGCTGAAGCAGCACCTTTGCCAGACACCACTCCAGAAATCTGAAAATAATTGTCAGACTTGTATATTAGAACTGAGTTTGTTAGGTTGCTGCGAGGTTGTCCAGAGCAGTAAAGTAAAGGACGACATAGTTTATCTTGTTTTCTGTCTCTCAACACATAAATGGGCCAAACTGGAAGGACTGATTGAAGGGCTAGTAAAAGTGTCTGCTTTTAAATACTGTTTGCATGCTACCCCCTGGAAGACATTTCATATTCAGCAGATTTACATGGCCATTATTATGGTTTTATGAACCATGAGCTTTTAAAACTATTGCCTCAAAAGTGCATGGGGATTTCTCAGGCTTTGCACAGGCACATGTAAATGTATGTCTATGTCTGTGTAGCTCTAAGAGAAGAGAGAGAGAGGTTGTTGCTGCATGACTCCGTCTCTATCCCTCACTCCCTACCCCCTGAAACCCTGTCTCTATCCCTCACTCCCTCCCCCCTGAAACGCTGTCTCTATCCCTCACTCCCTACCCCCTGAAACCCTGTCTCTGTCCCTCACTCCTGCCCTCTGAATCCCGTCTCTATCCCCCACTCCCTACCCCCTGAAACCCTGTCTCTATCCCTCACTCCCTACCCACTGAAACCCTGTCTCTATCTCTCACTCCCTCCCCTGAAACCCTGTCTCTATCCCTCACTCACTCCCTCCCCTGAAACCCAGTATCTATCTATCACTCCCTCCCCCTGAAACCCTGTCTCTATCTCTCACTCCCTCCCCCTGAAACCCTGTCTCTATGCCTCACTCCCTCCCCCTGAAACCTTGTCTCACTCCCTCCCCCTGAAACCCCATCTCTATCCCTCTCTCCCTCTCCCTGAAACCTTGTCTCACTCCCTCCCCCTGAAACCCCATCTCTATCCCTCTCTCCCTCCCCCTGAAACCTTGTCTCACTCCCTCCCCCTGAAACCCTGTCTCTATCTCTCACTCCCTCCCCCTGAAACCCTGTCTCTATGCCTCACTCCCTCCCCCTGAAACCTTGTCTCACTCCCTCCCCCTGAAACCCCATCTCTATCCCTCTCTCCCTCCCCTGAAACCTTGTCTCACTCCCTCCCCCTGAAACCCCATCTCTATCCCTCTCTCCCTCCCCTGAAACCATGGCTTACTCCCTCCCCTGAAACCCCATCTCTATCCCTCTCTCCCTCTCTCCCTCCCCCTGAAACCTTGTCTTACTCCCTCCCCCTGAAACCCCATCTCTATCCCTCTCTCCCTCCCCTGAAACCTTGTCTTACTCCCTCCCCCTGAAACCCCATCTCTATCCCTCTCTCCCTCCCCTGAAACCTTGTCTCACTCCCTCCCCCTGAAACCCTGTCTCTATCTCTCACTCCCTCCCCCTGAAACCCTGTCTCTATCCCTCTCTCCCTCCCCCTGAAACCTTGTCTTACTCCCTCCCCCCTGAAACCTCCTGAAAATGTTTTAACTGATTTAATTCACCCCATGTGCCACACAAAGATAATTCCTGCCAGTTTTCAGGCATCTTTTCTGCTGTGATAGCAGTTTGAATAAACTATCCTCTCATGCAGTTGACCTGGAGGGAGAGAATTAGAAGCAGAGTTTAAAGCTAAATTAGCCCTTTCATATGCTCATGTTTATGTTCCCACATTAACTTGATTTCCAACCTCTTGGTTTCTTTAGTCTGTGATGTCCTGTGTTTAGTACCAACATACATCATCTCTGACCACATGACTCACGGGTAAACCAAAACATTGCTACGGCAACGTTTACGGTTGTGATCGAGTAACACTTTCAGGCACATATATCCGTTTGATGTTTTAGATGTTCGGATGCACCATTGGAAATAGATGAATTGAAACAGAGACAAAAAAAACATTTGGATTGATTCCTCCATTACCTGGCTAGACTGTTGATTTTGGGGAGAGTTATCGCTGTTTTCCTAAGTGTGGCGTGGAGATTTGCTGGAGGGCTGAGTGATCGATTCAGCAGCCTGGAGCATCCTAGTGTGTTTATACATGACTTGTATGGCAGCTTTCATAAGACATTTACCCCATGATTTGCGATGAGCTTATGTGTGAATAATTAATGGCAATTAATCCTTAATTACAGTAATTAGGCAAGTCACAGGAAATTAAGCTGCAGCTGGAGAAGCCTGTGCCTATGAAAAGGGAGGACTGGGGCTGAGAGAACGTGCCATTTAGTGACAGTGGAGCTGTGGCACAATGAGTGTGTGGCAAGCTTGCGCCAGTGTGCCTGTTTGGCAGCAGAGGCAGGGCGTGTGGAGAGACAGATGCTCCTGGGCAGTGGGCCTCTGTCACCAGGCAGCCAGTCCTACTCTGAAAACACAAGGACAGTGCTCATTGGCTGTATTTGTATGTGTGTTCACCATGCTCACCCCATAAAACCCACCTACCTATAAAACACCCTGGAAAATGGCCCATGACCCAAACACCACGTAGCTATTTCAGTTTTCACAAAATGACGTTGCCCTCTTTTGGACGGGAGGGATGCCGAGAGCATCAGACAGTCATTTCCTCCCTTTTATCTTGTTTTTAATGAAACGAATTTACAACTTGGTGGAGCACATGAGCTATAAAACTTTAATGCCATGTTTTGCTCTTAAGACCCAGTTTAAAATCTCAGCTGATGTGACTTGAAGGACCAAGGCTTCTGGAATAATTCGCTAATATTTGCAGCAAAACCATTAACTTTTCTAGGACTGTCCAGGGAAGGAAACAACTAATCAAGAGTTGTTTGGTTGCTGATTTAATTGTTTGGTAAGCATTGGTGATAGTAGGTGATTTTATTCCTGGCAAAGACTGGGAAGGGGAGTGGCGGAGCGGCTCTCTACTTTTCCTTCAGAACCCATTTGTGCTTTTCCATGGTTGCCTTGATGAATTTCCGCTTCTTTCTGCTCCTGTTGCTTCCAATTACACTCTTATTCAGAATCCTAATTGATATGCCAGTCCCACTAGATGAACCATGGCTTTTGTACACTCCATTTTTCCATAGGCTACTTAGTCTAACTTCCTCCTATGACCAAATTGGGTTTATGAATATCTCCGTTAGTTAAGAAACTCTGAATAAAGCTTAGTAATTATGATTATTTTCACAAACTGTAGCTGTTTTTTGAAATTATGTTCATATGCTTGTTCATATTGCAATGGAAACAGCTTGTATTTTTTTCTTCGTTATCTACTCCCTACATATCTACTCCCTGAAGTAGGTTAGACAATGCTCTTTGCTCTTTAAGTTACTGCAGACATTCATTTTTTTGTGCATAGAAGGACTGTTTTACTAATAGGGAGTTTAAGTGGCTTGGGGATGCATCCAACTGTGATATTACATTAACCCATAGTGCTTGACCGTGTCTGCCACTGACTGCAGAATAAAGAGAACATGCTCTGCTCTACTCTCTAGCCTTCAAAAATGCTATTTGAAATAATAAGGATTTATAGGGAGCTATAAGATGCCCTCCTTGCTCCTGATTTACAACCACTCCTCCCCCTTTATCCTTAAAGTAACTGCCCAGTGAAAATTTCACTTTTAAATGTTCATATCCAAATAATGTTGTTGACTCACCCTATACTCATATTTGTGGCCAAAGCACATATTGGAGACACAACCCCACCCCAAACTTGTATCTCAGGCTGTTTAAAAAATGCTTGCTTTTTCCTCATAGAACATGATATAATCTCTGCGAGGAGGATGAGCTGGCCAATTAGTGGTCTAGAGTACGATGAGCTGCCCAATCAGCGGTCTAGAGAACGATGAGCTGCCCAATCAGCGGTCTAGAGGTCGATGAGCTGCCCAATCAGCGGTCTACTTGCATTAACCTTTTTAATTACCTGTATACACACCATTCTGTTGTTGGGGTATGCCCACACCATTCCAATACTGAAAAGCTATTTTAACATAGAAGGAAAACTATTTTACTCGTATTGTAATTATACAATATTTATAGGTCATATTTCATAGAAGATAGGAAACACTGTGCAGTTACTGGGCTCTGGGCTCATTGGTGTCATTGGTGTCATTTTAAACCATCTTTAAGACTATTGCAATGAATGCTTAGGTTCTCTTATACTCAGCATATGTATAAGGCAGGGCTCTCCAACCCTGGTCCTGGAGAGCTACCCTCCTTTCGCTCCAACCCCAGTTGTAACTAACCTGATTCAGTTTATTAACCAGCTAATTATTAAAATCAGGTGTGCTAGATTAAGGTTGTAGGGAAAACCTACAGCTCTCCAGGAACAGGGTTGGAGTTAAAACCTACAGGACTGTAGCTCTCCAGGAACAGGGTTGGAGTTAAAACCTACAGAACTGTAGCTCTCCAGGAACAGGGTTGGAGTTAAAACCTACAGAACTGTAGCTCTCCAGGAACAGGGTTGGAGTTAAAACCTACAGGACTGTAGCTCTCCAGGAGCAGGGTTGGAGTTAAAACCTACAGAACTGTAGCTCTCCAGGAACATGGTTGGAGTTAAAACCTACAGGACTGTAGCTCTCCAGGAACAGGGTTGGAGTTAAAACCTACAGAACTGTAGCTCTCCAGGAACAGGGTTGATGTTAAAACCTACAGAACTGTAGCTCTCCAGGAGCAGGGTTGGAGTTAAAACCTACAGGACAGTAGCTCTCCAGAAACATGGTTGGATTTAAAACCTACAGAACAGTAGCTCTCCAGGAACAGGGTTGGAGAGCCCTGGTATAAGGAAACATGTATCTTCTTGCAAAACCAGATATACCCCATTTATGTCCTATTCATCTGATATAATGTACTACATTGAATAAAATCCCATAGGCTGGGCTCAGAAATAAGACCAACATGTTACTGTGTCTTACTTTACAAAAAGGTTAGTCATGCCTAACCCTACAGCAGACACCTGTTCTGCTGTCACACATAACAATCTCCTTTCTGTTGTGTTGTAATGGGCCAGAGGGTGGATGGGTAACAGTACTTTAGCACCAATAGGCTCCTGCTCCTGCAGCCCAGGGTGATTGCCAGCCTACCCCCCCCCCCCCCCCCCAGAATGACAAGGTCAGCATGTTCTACAGGGCCTCTCTATAAGTCAAATAAATGAGTCTGTGTTAGCTGTAAACTCACATTGCGTTGCCAGTAAGCTACAGGAGCTCCTTCTGAGCAGGTCACACTATGCAGGGCTCCTGGCTCCTGAGAGATGGACACCACTGCCTTAACAGCAGTTCTTCATGCTGGCATGTTTTCACCCCATATGCTTTACCACATAGAGCCAAACACAATCAATGTAAATGCCATAAAACAAGCAAGCTAAATAGCGTACCTAAATTGCGTACCACAATATACTCTGAGTGTACAAAACATTAGGAACACCTGCTCTTTCTGTGACAGACAAACCAGGTGAGTACAGGTGAAAGCTATAATCCGTTATTGATGTCACCTGTTAAATCAATTTCAATCAGTGTATATGAAGGGGAGGAGACATTTTTAAGAAGGATTTTTAAGCCTTAAGACAATTTAGACATGGATTGTGTACACTAAGTGTACAACACATTAGGAACACCTTCCTAATATTGAGTTGTACCCCTTTTGCCCTCAGAACAGCCTCAATTTGTTGGGACATGGACTCCACATGGTTTTGAAAGCGTTCCACAGGGATGCTGGCCCACGTTGACTCCAATGCTTCCCACAGTTGTGTCAAGATGTCCTTTGGGTGGAGGACCATTCTTGATACTTGCAGTTCTGGCCACACTCAAACTGGTGCACCTGACACCTACGACCATACCCCGTTCAAAGACATTTAAATATTTTGTCTTGCCTATTCACCCTCTGAATGGCACAGAGGGTTGAACAGTCAACACAGTGAGAGCATCAGAAAATCCATCTGAAGCATTTGAGCCTCTCATGGAGAAAGCTAATTATGGTTTAAATGTTTTTCCAGGAAGCCAGATCTTCGTTATTGGCCAGAAATATGTTGTATTGTTCATTTCTGAAGTACCTACTTAGAACCAGTCAGCAGGCTAGTGAGATTGAGTTGTGCAGTTCACAAATAAGTGAAAAAGTCAACAACAACAAAAATGACTGCTCAAAATATCATTGTGCACTTTTCAAAACTATGTCATCCGCAATTACTAACTAAAGTCTCCAAAGGTATGCTTCTTTAGTACAACACATAAAGCAAGACACGTGCTACCAAAGAAACAACTATTGTGTGGTACTAATTCATTTCCTCTTTAATCTCTGTGGTCATGTGAGTGAGCAGACTGAGGTTATGGTTGTAATGATAATGAGTGTTGTTGAATGGCATCCTGCAAGATACCTTCTTCCTGTCCTGCCGGTAGAGCCGTGCTGAAGACACCTCTGCTGATCTGCTAATGGACCAGGACCTGTAAGGCTATCCCCTGGCCTCGCTCTGACCCCTATGTGGAACTGAATTCCTCAGATGTTTGCAGGATCAAGTCACTTAATCTGTAGCACAGGCCTGGGCCAGAAACAGAGGACAAGGGAGTGAGAGAGAAAGAGAACGAGAGAGAGGGGGAGAAAGGGGGAGGCAGGAGCAGACAAGTGCAGCACTCTGCTGGAAGTCGGAGGGAGTAGCCGATGTGCATACTTGAGAACTGCAAATGTCTGCCTTTCAAGTATCTTTCCTAACCAGTTTTAGAACGCTAAATGTTGGACCTATACATAAAAATATGCTGAATTTCAATACTTGTAATTGCGTAAATGAAAACAATCTATACCCTTTTAGAAACAGGCTTAAATTGAATATTCCTCCAGCATTGTTCTATTAGACGGAACTCGGTTTGTGTCTCTGACTGCATCCCTGTCGCTTACCAATCGTGAGAGACTTCCCATCAAGCCCCAACTGCTCCCACATGAAAGCAGCAATCCATAATTTCAGGTCTGTGTCACACACAAAAAGCAGGCTCTCTGTGCCTAATGGTTTGTCGAGCCTGATGCGAAAATGATATAGCTTAAATGGAATGAAACCTGGAGAAATATTTGAGAATCAGGCAATGATGTATTCTGAGGGGTGGAGAGGCTGGGCTGGGCCAGTATAAATAATGTATGTGCCGAGGCCCCTAAACATAAGCTGGAATTTGCTTCAGTACTTTTTTGTTCTCAATCACCTTGATGAAACAGTCCTGAAGTAGTCCCTTGAATGGCAGCTTGAATGAGACCCATGACAAGCATATTTCCCACCCCTGGCGCGAGGCTGCTTTCTCTAGTTAATGTTCCTCGATAAAGTGTTGCAGAGAAGTTAACCAGAAGAGCCTCCACTCTTGACGCAAGTGACAGCATTTGCATCAATTATGTAGTCTGTGGCGGCGGAGAGGGAGAGAAAGAGAGTGGAAGGGAGAAAGAGGGAGAGGAGAAGGGTTTGTGACAGAATGATGAGGCAAAATGAGCATTTCTACAAAAAAAAAGCGTTCTTTAAAAAATGTACATGAAAGCAATAGCGGCATTACATTTGGTAAAGGAGCGAGTGAGTCTATGCAGCATTTACTGTAGACATTAAACCCCAGGCAAAAGAAAGTGGAGCGGGTATTTCTTTGTCTGCTTTTCATTGACTGTAAGTTGAATATCTAGTGGCAGAAGCAGGACAATGGAGAGAGAGAGAGAGAGAGAGCGAGGGAGAGCGAGAGAGAGGAAGAGAGAGAATCCCTGCTCTGAGTGAACCTCCAGCCCCCTGATTGCTTTGTCAAACAGAGCAGGCATCAGCTGCTCCATAGACTCACCAAAGAGACCGGCTCTCACAGCCCAGCATAAGAAGCCAAATAAACTGCATTAATGAGGAGTGCACTGGAAAGGCTGTACTTTGTTCACAGGCTTACTGCAAGTGCTGGGGCACTCTGTGTAGGCATTCTCAGAAGAGTAACATTGCCTTCTCCAAGGGATTTCTTATTATAAATGTGATCGTTTCCATTATATTACCATGTGTTTACACCATACACTTCCTTCACCGTTTGAGCAGTATTTTTAGTCCAGCATCATCAGGCTGTTTTAGTTTCCTAAGAGACGGTGCCAGTGTTGCCCGGGTCCTGCCACCTGTGTGGAGGGAGATGCCCAGCTGCTGTGGCTGTACTGAGCCAGTGGCAGTGGCGTGACCAAGCTGCACTGGCAGCACTGTGGCCACACTCCCTGGCAGAGGAGCTTATTTTAAACCATGTCCCAGATTTAATATACCCCAGCGCAGCACTTCTCTTCTGTGTGTCCATCCTCATGTCACGTGCCACTGAAATACACACTCAAAGCTGTTGTGCCATGGTCTCCACACACACGCACGCACACACACACACACATACACACGCACGCACGAACACACACACGCACACATGCACGCACACACATGCACATACGCGCGCGCACACACACACACACACATACACATACGCACACACACACACACATACTCACGCACACACACACACACACACATACACACACACGCACACACACACCACCTGTCACTGCCTTTTATCCAACGTCAACCTTCAACTGTCTCGCTTATCCGTAGTGACACTATAGCAAAGTGCTTGACTGCTTTTTGCCAACAGACTGCAACACTTTAACTGTACTTAGTCATGCATCATTATGGCAGACTCAAAGCGGGGTGTCTGGGAATGCCTGCAGATGGTGGAGGCAGAGCCATTTGGAAGGGAAGGAACTGTGACAATGATGCTTATTGCATGAGTAAGTGTGTATGGACATGAGGAAGTGTGTATGGACATGAGGGCGTTTCTGAGTAACAGTTACTGAAAGGAAACGCTTGTGAAAGACAAAACAAACAAACAACAACAAAATGACCAAAGGTCAGAAAAAACTATATCGTTAGTGTTGAATAATAACAGCCAGAAGTGACAGTGGGTCCAGTAAGTGCTATTTCAGCATGCTTGTCCAGAACTATCTGTTTTTGAGATATGATATTGTATATGAATTCTACATGCAGGTCTTTGTTAGGAAGAGGCTTGTATGTGTGTATTGATCAGACATTGTTCCTACAATCAATTACGTTGGCTGTGTAAAATAGCAACACCCTGCTGTCTTTGAGACTTAACCCTCTTGCATCCAGCACATTGGCTTTGTACGTTTACAAAAACTCATCTCGCAAAAACTGTCATACCATTACTGTCACTTGTCACTTTCTCTTTTGTTCAATATATAAGAAAGCTGTTACATTACAACCTATGTTACACGTGGGTATTTTCAACAGATCTGTGCTGCTATGGAAAACTAAAATGCTGTTAACCACTTTCAATAGAAGCTGATTCAACGTTCATATAAAAGGCTGGTTTCTTTATTCTTAAGGGGAATAATGAAACCATACTAACTCACAGAGAGAAGAAAATAGTATCTTTATTCCACATGATCATACAGTGACATATTCCTTTTGACATCATTGTGTAAAAGCAATGTCTCGCCCACATGAACTCTACTCTGTGACATTACCACGTCTATACACTCCTGGTTAGAAAGTAGGTGGCCTGGAGGAAAATGTACGTATTCATTTCCTATGGCATAACATATGCATATAGGTTCCTCATTTCATCTCCAATATGTGCTATTCCTTTAAAAATTCACAACTGCCTGCAGTCCTCTTAAATATCCAATTTGACAACTTTTTAATCTGTCATTATGCTGTTTTGAAATAACCGCCAACTGTCGCAACAAAAAAAAACTTAAATTATACTTGGAAATCAGAATTTAAATGATTCAAATGGTGGGGGCTGTATATTTGTTTTTGCACAACTAATAATATGAGCCTGAGAGAAAAAAGGGTTCTACTTTGTTCAAATACTCATTTATTCATCATATTCACTCTGCCCACACATACAGTAGGCTGCTAAACCTAGTCTGCTAGTGTATTACCGTCATCCACTCTGGCTGTTCTCGGACTCTGTGTGCTTTGAGGACAGCCTGGTAGGGAGGGACACAGGAAAACAAAGTCATGGTTTTCATAGGACTACTGGACATCTATTAGCCCACTGCACTTGTGTCCTAACCTATTTCCACACATTCCTTACTGTTTCCTTTCCATTCTATTCTCCACTCTGACACAAAAGCCTATTTGCTATCACTTTTAAAATGGCATAAAAAATGCTAGCTACTAATGGAAGCACACGGCAGTCAAGTACATAATCACTGATATGACATTTGTAGTATTTTCTACAGTGCCCCCTTTGGTTGTAAAACAACATTCCAAAAATTCCTATTGACCCTGTACAACAATGGACCTCAAAATTATAACATATATCTTAACAAAATAAAAAAAATATTAAAAAAATAGAGCGCATCTGTTTTAAAGAGGCCTGTAAAGATTACTACAGCAGTACATTCTGAGTTGCAGTCAACATGACAGATGCCGTGTCTCCAACAACGTATTTTAGTGGGGAAGACTTTGCCTTTGTTAGTGTGACCTTGTTGCCAGACTGGATCTGAAGATTTCTGTGTTCGTTTGCTTAAAACAAGTTGCGCAGTTGACTTACGAGATGCTCAAAAGTCCTTCACCTATCAGGGAGAGTCACAGAGCAATGATAATTACTGGCTGTCTTTTCTTAGCTCTTTCTGATCTTTAGTGATCACAGATTATCCATCAAGCTAGAGAAATAATTACCCTGAATGTCTCGTGAACAGACTGGGAGCAGATGCTCATATACCACCACTGTCTCTACCAAGGTGAATGCAATTTCCCCCTGTATCACTGCCTAGTGAGATGGCCAGACAAGCCTCATTTGGACATCAAAGCAAATAAATAATGAAACAACTCAAATGAATGTAGTACCACTGGTCCAGATGAATGGGTTTAGTGCCCCGGCCCTCATCTAGCCTCTACCTCCTCCCTGTTCAGCCCTTATACCACAAGGCCTCTCTACCAATCTGGCCATGTTGGGCCCCCACTGTGAAGCAGCATGGCACTGGGAGTTGTGGAACCCAGTCCCCCCATAGCCCCAGGCTGCCTCTACCTTTGGTATGCTGCTCAAGGTTAAAAGGATCCCAGTTGGGTGTTTAACAATGCGTACGGCTTGGACCCGGGCTAACACTAACATGAGCTACTGTATCTTGAACAGGAATAGGAATGCTGCAGAGCACTGAACCTTGAGGAATATCTCCCTCCTATTTCCGGGTGAACTCTTTGTCTTTGAGTGAATGAAGATGATCAGTTGTCTCAATTAGATGGTTTTGATCCATATTTTTCATCCACCATCAATATGGATGCCAGAAAGCAGTAATAATTGAAACATCATTACTACCGTTCCAAGTGTCAGATTCGCAGGTTATACTGTACTAGAGTCACAACCATTGGAATAGGTTACAATAGTTACCCTGTAACATGCTAGTAAGTCAAAGTTCCCTGAGAAATTCAACAACTCCTGGACCGAGAGACATTTTTTATTGGCTTCTTGCTGCTTTTGCTGGTGTTCAATTTTATAGCAGACAGAGCACTTGTGACTTTGAGTAACAGAGCTCGGGGAAACTGCATGCTGGGCTCTATAGTGACTCTACCTCTGACCCAGAGTAAGGGAGGCTAGATTTATGAAATCCATATGTTTAATACATTTAATTTTGTCCAGGGGATTTGTATCGCTTATCACAGGATTTTAGGCTTGCAACATTTGGTGTATCGCCAGTGGTGGTATTGTCTGAGGGGAAAGAAGCGGACTAATAATTATTCCTGTAGATTTGTCTCATGACACCTCCCACTCCACACATTGTTGTGCAGATGTGTGCAGTACATGCCTCCATGATACTTCATATGGGTAAATTCCATGTAATTTCAGCAAGTGATGACACCCACTATCTCAGATTGTTCTGAAATCATTTCTGTAGTTAGGAAACAGATAAGATTAGCATTCCTGAAACATTATTTTGGTGAAACTGTATTTGATCTCTGAGAGATTAAGCTAATTGATGGCACCCAAATTGACCCTTTTCATTTATGGGATTCACATAATATTCAACAAAAATAGTAAGCAACATTTGATTTGGACCAAACTTCTTCCTACCATTGAGTACTTCCACAACACCCTTGTATCCATTTTCTGATCTCTTGTGTTTATTAAATGGATCACAACATTTTCTTTGCCACTTTGTGTAGAAAACGAATAGCTTCTCACAGGGAATACACTACAAAGGTTGAAGAAGCAATACTCCAAGCAGCAGCTCCATACTACTTGTCAGACATAGAGAACTGACTGTGTATCCTGGTTGTTGGGATGGGATTAGCGTGGGGTGTGGGGGGGTCCGTGGGTGGCTTTTGACCATTTTATTGGTTTCCTCACGTCCTACTCATTGTTAAGAAGAATTATGTTCCAAATTGGATGTTGGGTACTATTTTTTTTTAATACTATGTGAATCCTGTCAATTCAAATGTGGGTGCAATCAATTTTGCTGACATCTCATTATATTCAACAAAATAAGTTTTCAGCAACGATAACTACAGAAACAATTTCAGAACAATGTGACATGGTGGGTGTCAAAATCCTCTATGTTGTGCTTTTTGAGGTGGAATGACTCATACATAATCCTCCCTAAAAACATGCAAAAGAAATGGAAAACGGATATCCACATACAGCGATTGAATATTAGGTGTGTTATTTAAAAGACTGAAAATGGCCTCAATGTGATTTACGACCTGTGGTGATATATTACCTCAGAGTATTCATACATAAAGCCACAGATATGATACATACAGTACAGTACTGTAGCCTGTTTGCAGAGGAACTTTTCCCATTGGTAAACACATCCTGTTGGGATAACAGATATGGAGAAAAGGGAAAGAACACAAAATGGACCAGACCAAAGAGAGGCCAGTCAGTCAGTTGCTGACCTATTAGCTTTTCTGAAGTGTTGACATAATGTAAAAGGTAGAAAGCCATGGCTTTGCTCTCACCTGTAATCAGGTAACAGTTTTTATAGTGTAGTGTTTGTCTTCGTAATGGTGTTTCCATTTAGGTAAGTCTGTGTCATCACCCTCCCATTTGGAGAGCAAACAGGAAGGGAACTCTACCTTCTGGGTGCTGTCTGTGGTGGGAGTCAGAGAGTGGTACCATCTCCTGCTGCTGTTCTTTTAGAGATAAAAAATTCAAAGAGAGAGAGAGAGAGAGAGAGAGAGAGTTCACAACCTGGATCAGTAACTAGGCAGCATTTAATACAATGTGTCACTGCCCAACACAACCAGCTGTGTACTGACAGTTAGGCCTGGCACAATTACTGTATAACCGTGTAACCAACGGGTATGTATGTAGACTGTCATGAAAATATAATAACCATCATAACCCCTCCCCCCAAAAAAATATATATTTGTGTTTGTGGAACAAACATGTGCATGTGCTACCATAGAAATAGAATGAATAGAATGGGCATCCCCATTCAAGGGAGGACTGGGGGCCATAGCGACTGTACCCATAGGAGCAAAGCAGGAAGTAAAATATGTGCAAATGTCAGTTGAGTTGAATCAACAAAACACAACACATATTTTAGCACATACAGTATTTGACTTCCTACTTTGCTCCTATGTGTACACTCGCTATGGCCACCAGTCTACCCACTATGCCATCATTGTCTTGAATGGGGATTCATTCTATTTCTAGGGAAGCTCATGCAGCCAGAAAAAGAAATGTGTAAAAAAAAAGTAAATATTTTTTTGCTACTCGAACGGTTATTACGGTCACCGTGGTAATTTGGCTGGCCAATTACCATCCTCCAAAATTCCATGACCATCACAGTTCTCTCTTGTGGAGGTGGATGTTTTTTTACATCTAGGATGTAGGCGAGTTTTATGTTGACAGATATACGTAGCGAGTGACGAGTGATAGTCAGAATGTATGAGGGCTCATAATGCTGTTGTCATCTTGTGATGCCATGTTGAAAATAAGCAGCTCACCTCTCTTTTCATTCAGGAGAGCCCGCAGCAGACAGCTCTGGCTTCTCGTCTGTATTTATTGACTTGTTTTACTAGCCTCAAACAGGGCGCTTTTATACAGGCCTGCTCAGTCTTAAGACTCTTCAGACATTTACATTATTCCTGGCTGAGTTACACACACATATAAAAGGGCACGTCCCCAGGCCAGAGCGGGTATGCGCACTTCACACACACACACACGTGGACGCCCAACAAATATGCTCAGAAAAACGTGATCATATCTCCATGCACTGTACAGTATGTCACAGGCTTAAAGGCTACACAGATACATATTCTATACTAGTATAGAGTTATTTTTGAAAATGATTCTCAATTGAATATTTTGTCCATGCATGAAATATGAAATATTTTTGGGGGAGGGATTATACATTGTAGTTGAATATATATTTTTTGCACATGCCTCTGTTAATAAAAGTAACGATTTGGAAAGGCTCTAAACATCATCTCTCCTCGGCTAATTTGCAGAACTAAGATGTCCAATATGTTGGGCTATAAATGATCATGAATATCAGCAGCAGAGTCACAGCAGAAGCGATGATCCCCAACCCAGCCCAAACCTTCAAACAGTATTTACATGATTTTTCTTCTTCTGAATAAACCTCTTTTCTCTCCCACTGTGAGGATATTGAACCCTTTCACACAGATGTCATCTTAACCAAAGCTTATTAAAAAGATGGACATCAAAGTTGTGTGTGCCCATTTATCTTATACCACTCTAATTGGCCACCACAGACAAGAGAACAACATACTCCAAAATAAGAGATGTGGAGCCGTTGGGCTGGAGGGCTAAGAAAGAGGATGTCTTAAGTTCTCTCTGTGGATTCATTGCCAGTAAATCCTATGGAATGAAAATGCAGTGCTTTTCAAAAGTGTATGGGATTTCACAAACACATTGTGAAAGGCGATACCGTGAGTTAACACTTATGGCATGAGTACCCATTTTCTTTCTTCTTGTGTGTGTATGGGCGTGCAATGTACTGTGTTTGACCTGGAACCTCATGGTCTGCTTGATGTCTATGGGGCTATTTTTTACGTAGAAGCAGTGACATAGGGCAATACAGTCTGAACAGGTCAGCTAGTGGCTACACGGAAGTTGAGATTAAATGTATGTTTCCAACACTGAGGTTGAGATGAAATGTATGTTTCCAAACGTCTGTTATAGAACTGCAAGTTGACTGCAGGTATTCAACGTTAGCCATTTAAAAAAGGTTCATAGTTACAGCCCTTTGCCACTCCATCACTCCAACTCAGAGGCCAAGCTGAGTAATGGGCTATGTTTTCCACACAAAAGCTAAATCATTAATTGCCCACATACAGTAACCAAATGCCATCAAGAGCCCATGCTCTCATTAACCTGGCACCTAATTATCTGCTTCCAGTTTGAGTCGTGACGAGCCCCGGCATCTGAACCCAGTGCTTGTTGTGTCAGCAGTGGGCTGCAGCGCTACCGCAGCCCAGCCAGCCAGCTAGCAAGCCACTGCTCCATTAGGTGTGTACCACACAAAAGCCCTGTGCCGCAAAGGTTCTCTCCGCACACGCCGCCACAATGTTCCTCCCGTTAATGCCTTCCCTTCCAATTAAATCTGCAACTGTTAATTACTGTAATTATGGAGCAAGCCCCTCGCTCTGTCCCCCCAACCCCCTCTCTCTCCCGGTAAGCCGAGACGAGATGGCACGGGAGCTGTTGTCTTGCTTCGGTGAAGCCGTTGTAGAGAATTGAGTAGGGAGAGGGACTTGATTCACATGATGGGGGTGACGTGGGGGAGACTGGACGGTTCATCTTGGATAACTAGGGGAGGAAGTCATAGCCCATGGCCACTCCTCCAGACAAACTCATTAAATGGTGTGTAAAATACACTTTGAGAATAATTAGAAACAAATAACCTTTTTTAACTTGTTCACTGGATACCAGACAAGCAGTAGCACCATAAATACAGAACAGTTACTCATAAGATCAAATTAAACACAAAAAACAAAGGGTTTTTCCCTTTAGCAATTTGTTGCTGGAATTATTATAGACATTTTTATTTTATTGTGAATCCCTATTATAATAGTTTGTATTAAACCCCAATACCACTGTAGTACTGTCACAGTTATTCTTGCGATGGATATGATGTGATGCGTTGAGCAAAAGGAGAGCTGATTAAGAGTAGATTGGCAGCCTTCCTGGTAGTCTCTGTTCCTCTGTCCATCCTCTCTGGCCTGCTTCTGTCACATGCTGTTGTTGGGACTGGACGTTGATTTGTCCAGCTCCTCCTCAAAGTCACACTGCAGACCACAGCAACCTGCAGCATCAGGCACAACAATACGCCAGAAGCTATGATGCTCCTGTTCAGGTACACGTGACTTTGGCTGACCTGAGCATTCTGTCTCTCCAAATCACATTCACTATTTACCTTAGGTCATAAACACTGTAAAAACAAATGTATGGTGCGCTTCTCAGCATTTCTCACCGCTCAGCAGTATGATATTCTTTTGTGTGTCAAAGACGCCCATTTTCCACCGGTACAGCCTCTGCCTCCAAGTGTAATTGGGACTATATACGTTAGCTCGGCTGTGAAGGGAATGTTAATTTATAATTTGGAGTCATATTCTTCTCTATAAAATACATTCTTCAGAGGGAAACAGCTCCTTCTCCTTCAGGCAGTGCAGTCTCTACCGTGGATACACTGCAACAAAATCTAAATGATAGACTGTCAACTCTCGTGTAGAAATGCCACTGCAAAGAATAATTTGTCTGGCACTGGATCATGGTCTGCTGTATGTTCCCCATGCTGCTTTATGGTTTATGTGTGCATGAGTAACACACACACACACACACACACACACACACACACACACACACACACACACACACACACACACACAATTCTTCAACCCTAAACCATTTCTTTAGAGGACAACAGTAAAATCATGGGATTAATAACACCCTTAGCCTGTAGAATAATGTATGCATGGCTTCATGCACATGATGTTTAGATGAAATGGTATCTGTATATATGCCTGGTTGTCTGTGTGTACAGGACCTGCTGTGTGACCTGGTTTCATACAATCTTCTAATTAGGGAGCTGCAGAGAAGGCTGGAACAAGAGGAGGAAAGATTAGTTGCCTTTGGGTATTTCATAAGTGGCTTTCAGTGCCACATTTGCATTATGTGCTTGGGGTCTGAATAAAAAATCTGGGTACTTTTGCAGTAAATTGAGGCTAGCAGCTAAAAACCAAAAGTACATAAGATATGAAATGAAGAGGGAAGAAGCAACAAATTATCTTAGTCATATTGAAATTGTACATGAGTACTTTATTGTAAATCTCATTTATTTGTTACTAAAGTAGAGCAAGATGCAATTTTTTATGAGGTATATAAATATGTCATATTTTTCTACTAGGTTTATGTTAATATTGATGGTAAGTGGTTCATTAGGTAAACAGGCAGAATTGAGTTGGTGATTGCTGCTGATCCCTGTATGTGTTCTGTAGGGTCAGTCTGTGTGCTGATCTGTAACGGAGGTCCTGTCCACTCATTTGGCCAGTCTCCCCGACCGCCGCGTGCGGCCGCCACAGCGAGGTCTGGTCAGCCATCACCGCGCCATTTGGCTGCCTGCCCACCACAGTCTGAGAGGGCAGCATTCAGAGTGGACGCACACATACACACACACACGGACACACACACAGACACAGCAAGTGACACTAGGCCTTGTTTACCCAGTCTCCCTCCCTCAGTTGTCTCCCATCCTCTCTCCCTGGCCTGTCATGCCTTGTGTCACATTCTAGAAATGTCCGTGCCACAATGGGACAGTGATTCATTTTGGTGTACTCGGCAAAATGTCTACAAGATGTTTGTTCGGGTTATCTATTCCCACCCCCTAACCCATCCCCCCTCCCATCTTTCTGATTTGGAGTACACCCCCTCCCCATTACCTTGTCAAAGCCTCCTTTGGGAGAGGAGAGCATCATCATCGAAGGACAAAGGCTACCTGAGCTGACAGGGATCTTCTTCTCTGACCGGAGCCACTTTTTGTCACGTCTTGTCCCTCCACCCTCGCGTGCTGTCCGTTTAGAGTGTGCTGGTGGTGTATGACTTGATCCAGCACCGGGGGGCTGTACCACTTCACTGTCAACGGGCCTGCTGATTATCTTATCACTCACCATACTGGGAGGAAATACAGCATCATGCTGGACAGGGATTCCCCAGTTTAGGGTCCCTTTCTTACCCTCTATTACTCTGCATTTAATCGGCATGCTCACTTGTTCATCCCCACAGTTTCTCTTCCTTTAAAGTCAAACCCTTTGCGGTTTACATTGAATACAACGAGAACTTGCATGCTTTGAAGTCTCTTTTTATTGAGATGGAATAGTAATGTAATGTGTGTATCTTTTCCTATTGATGCAGTTTGAAAGAGAGAGTGTGAGCACGCATTGACAGACATGTGCAGAGAACTGTCAAAGCCACTGTTTCTGTCTATGGGGAAATATAATGATTTAGCCCCTGAATTAGACAGGATCCTTTTCAGCTCTTTCATGGTAAGAAAGAAATTGGAACAAAATGTGGCTAATGCGTGCTAGCTTTCCCTCAGTGTGATTGCCATTAACATTGGGAATAGCTAATGTGTATTAATGTGTTAATGGCATGTTAATTATGTACATGCTTGAGAGAGCCCGCAGGCATTCTCCCAGATTCTTTGTACCATGTGGATGTAGGCCAAGCTTATAAGAGACTTTAAGGACATCAATGAAAGAGAATCTTTATTTTTGATTTGCCAGAACAAAAGATTTCCAATGGTAATTTGATGCACTTCCCTGCTTCCAAAGAGGACAGCCACTGATCCGGGGGCTTTGAAAATTGAGATGATATTAAGTCAAAAGAGACATGGGAACAAGACTGTAGTGACACGGTGCTCTTTGTGATAGTGTTTCTCTTAAGTCCTCCGTGGTCTCTGGTGTGTTGCTTTGGCAGTGTGGTCTAATCACATGGTGGAAATCAGGGATCTTCACTAATACACACAACAGAGAGGGCTGAGAGGAGAGAGGAGAACCACAGCCTGCCCGCATCTGTACTGCCTGGGATTGTCTCCTGGTTTAAGAGAGATGACCTATGCAATTATTGACAGAAAATAAATTCTGTTTCGATTAGTTAGCTTTGGGAGACCTTTGTGGATCGATGCAATTAGATGCAGAGTGTGTAGATATGCGCTGGGCCCATTCGTTGGAAGCATTGAGCAGGAAAGGAACTGCAGGGGATCAGGGTTAAGTGTATCGAACAGGATATTTTGAAAGCAGTGGAAGTTACAGAGATACAATGTGTTCTTTCAAATACAGCAAGGCACACAGTTTCCTAACAATTTACGACACTATTCTACAGTTTATATTGTTCCATATTCTTAGCCCTCTATCCAATCACATGCTATAGAGAGAAAAATGATTAGTCTTTTGATTCAATCTGTGGAAGAAATATTAAAAGAAAGGAAATGCAAAAATAAGAAAATCATCTCATTAGAAAAAATGATTGTCACTGTTCTCTATAACAGTGTAGTACTGCAGTATGAACTGGTGGATAACCCTGCTCCAGCCCCTGATTCTGCTCCTCTACTCAGAAGCTCACATTAACCCAGCAGGGCTCTACCTTTATGGCTCTCCAGCTCACACTTCAGTGATGAGAGTAAACAAGCACTGGCCAAAGGTCAGCTAAGCCAACGGAATGAAAGAGGGCACAGGGGGAAAGAGGTGGTAGGAAGGAGAGGCTGGAGGCACTGCTCAGATCACTGTCAGAACTTCAAGCAGGGGTGATGAACGAGACAACGGCCTGAAACCGGAAATTATCATAAACATAGGAGGGGAGAGAGGCTGTGAGAGAGGCCTGCTTTGTCTTTATCTGTCGTATGTGTTATTGTCTCGGATCAGATACGACATTGAAACATGTACAAATAAAAAGTCAGGCCAGACCTCGCTGATATGAATGTATTAATCACATTGTCGACTTCTATTCCTTTCAACCCTAGAGGAGAAATTAGGTATTAAGTAACATGAACAAAGATTTCAATGATGAGAGAAAACAAAAATACAAGGGGAGGGAGAGGGAGAGGGAGAGAAACACCCCGCTGGGCACAGGCGTCATTCCAACGTCTAGTTTTGATTGACATTTGGTTGAGTTGTCAACTAACGTGAAATCAACGAGAAATCCCCCCCCCCCAAACTTAATCACCATGATATTGGATTTAGCTTAAAAGTTGGGTGAAAAAAAGACAATTCCCTTACAGTACGTTGATTACTGTTTTGCAAATCCAATCAGTTTTCCACAAGGATTTAACACCATCACATATACTATATTGTTTTGGGTTGAAATGACGTGGAAACAACATTGATTCAACCAGTTTTTACCCAGTGGGACAGTAGTAGATAGACTTTGTGAGGAAAATCGCAGCACTTGGTCTTTTGAATGAGAGCTGCTCCCTACTGTATGTTGAGCCAGGTGGAGGGTGGCAGTGTTTCCAAACGTGCTTGTTATGGATGGGGCTCGATAGCTGCTCTGGCACAAACACACCCTAGTGGGCTGCTGGAGGGGCGGCACAATCTCAGACCAGTAGAGTAATCATTTTTATCCCGCTGATTTCCCAAATAGAAATGGACACTTATGATAAAAATGTCATGGCCACTCCACACGTCAGCTTCATAACAGGATTACATGTCACTTCCTAATACCTCGGTCTGTTTTCCCAAGCTCTGAATGGCCACATTATTGCTCATAGGAACTTTGAGGTAATATATGGTAAGAGACAAGGAGCTCTTTATGGCCGGTGATTATTTGGTTGGAATGAAACCAGTGATTTATGTCCATTTAACTGAAAAGCCCTGTAAATTCCCCCAGCTGTATTTCCCCTGGATAAAGAGTGGAGTGAAAGTGACAACATGGGCTTGGTGTGGAAATGTGAACGGCTGCTCTCAGAGTTCTAGTTAATATACCTGACATGAAAAACGTGCCTACCTACTTACTAGCACCTCCAGCACAAAGGAAAGTGCAGACTTAAACAAGTGTCTGCAGCAAAAGGTAGACAAAAATACTGCTCTGAGCAAACCTGTTTGGTAGATCAACCTCCAGCTATTGCCACCACCATAGATACGATTCTAATAGCTTAGCATCTTTGCAGGTATGATGGGGATGGGGTTAGAGTTAGTGGAGTTAATGGCATATTGTCCACATGGGTGATTTGGCTTGGCAGACCTGATGCTACAACTCTTCCAGCATCAGTGTCTCCAACACAAATGGCCACATTCATCCTCTACTTTCACACCATTACACCTACAAGACAAACATCCAGACAATCCATGAATAGACACACATTTGTCTTGCATTCGCATCTCCACATCTGAGCTACACACACCATACACACCAATGTCAATTGGGAATGTGATAGGAGAAATGACATCATGTTCATTTATTAGGACCATATAGTGTCACTGTTTTCAGCTCAATTTTGTGTTTATGTGTCTGAGCGAGAGAGAGAGAGGCTTAACACACTCCAGTGCCTACTCACTAGGTGTGCTAGGTCAGTCGCTCAGTCAGTGCCAGGCACTTCCGGCGCAACAGAGATGGAAGCCTCGCTTTGCGTTCCTAGGAAACTATGCAGTATTTTGTTTATTTATGTGTTATTTCTTACATTGTTACCCCAGGAAATCTTAGGTTTTATTACATACAGTCGGGAGGAACTATTGGATATAAGAGCAACGTCAACTCACCAACATTACGACCAGGAATACGACTTTCCCGAAGCGGATCCTCTGTTTGGCCCACCACGCAGGACAATGGATCGGATCCCAGCCGGCGACCCAAAACAACGCGGCTGTAGAAGGGGCAGACGGAGCATTCTTCTGGTCAGGCTCCGTAGACGGGCACATTGCGCACCGCTCCCAAGCATACTACTCGCCAATGTTCAGTCTCTTGACAACAAGATGAAATCCGAGCAAGAGTTGCCTTCCAGAGAGACGTCAGAGATTGTAACGTTCTTTGTTTCACGGAAACATGGCTCACACGAGACACACTATCGTAGTCGGTACAGCCTCCTGGTTTCTTCACGCATCGCGCCGACAGAAACAATCATCTCTCTGGTAAGAAGAAGCCTTATGCCTTATGATTAACAAGACGTGGTGTGATCATAACAACATACAGGAACTCAAGTCCTTTTGTTCACCTGACTTAGAATTCCTCACAATCAAATGCCGTCTGCATTATCTACCAAGAGAATTCTCTTCAATCATAATCACAGTCGTGTACATTCCCCCCCAAGCAGACACATCGACGGCCCTGAAAGAACTTCATTCAACTCTATGTAAACTGCAAACCACATATCCCGAGGCTGCATTTATTGTAGCTGGGGATTTTTACAAGGCTAATCTGAAAACAAGGCTTCCTAAATTCTATCAGCACATCGATTGCGCAAACCGGGCTGGCAAAACCCTAGATCATTTTTATTCCAACTTCCGCTACGCATATAAGGCCCTCCCCCACCCTCCTTTCGGAAAAGCTGACCACGACTCCATTTTGTTGCTCCCAGCCTATAGACAGAAACTAAAACAGGAAGCACCCGCGCTCAGGTCTGTTCAACACTGGTATGACCAATCTGATTCCACGCTTCAAGATTGCTTCGATCACGTGGACTGGGATATGTTCTGCATAGCGGCGGACAACAACATTGATGAATACGCTGATTCAGTGAGCGAGTTTATTAGCAAGTGCATCGGTGATGTTGTACCCACAGTGTCTATTAAAACATTCCCCAACCAGAAACCGTGGATTGATGGTAGCATTCGCGCAAAACTGAAAGCGTGAACCACTGCTTTTAATCAGGGCAAGGTGACCGGGAAACATGACCGAATACAAACAGTGTAGCTATTCCCTCCGCAAGGCAATCAAACAAGCTAAGCGTCAGTATAGAGACAAAGTGGAGTCGAAATTCAACGGCTCAGACACGAGAGGTATGTGGCAGGGTCTACAGTCAATGACAAAAGAAAAATCAGCCCTGTCGCGGACCACAATGTCTTGCTCCCAGACAGACTAAACAACTTCTTTGCTCGCTTTAAGGACAATACAGTGCCACTGACACGGCCCACTACCAAAACCTGCGGGCTCTCCTTCACTGCAGCCAGCGTGAGTAAAACATTTAAATGTGTTAACCCTCGCAAGGCTGCAGACCCAGACGGCATCCCCGGCTGCGTCCTTAGGGCATGCGCAAACCAGCTGGCTGGTGTGTTTACGGACATATTCAATCAACCCTTATCCCAGTCTGCTGTTCCCACATGCTTCAAGACGGCCACCATTGTTCCTGTTCCCAAGAAAGCTAAGGTAAATTAGCTAAATGACTACCGCCCCGTAGCACTCACTTCCGTCATCATGAAGTGCTTTGAGAGACTAGTCAAGGACCATATCACCTCCACCCTACCTGAAACCCTAGACCCACTCCAATTAGCTTACTGCCCCAATAGGTCTACAGGCGACGCAATCGCAATCACACTGCACTAACCCATCTGGACCCTGGGTCTCGACGCCGCCCTGTGCAACTGGGTCCTGCTCTTCCTGACGGGCCGCCCCCAGGTGGTGAGGGTAGGTAACAACATCTCCACCCCACTGATCCTCAACACTGGGGCTCCACAAGGGTGCGTTCTCTCCTGTACTCCCTGTTCACCCACGACTGTGTGGCCATGCACGCCTCCAACTCAATCATCAAGTTTGCAGAGGACACTACAGTGGTAGGCTTGATTACCAACAACGACAAGACGGCCTACAGGGATGAGGTGAGGGCCCTCGGAATATGGTGTCAGGAAAATAACCTCACACTCAATGTCAAAAAACAAAGGAGATCATTGTGGACTTCAGGAAACAGCAGAGGAAGCAGCCCCTTATCCACATTGATGGGACAGTAGTGGAGAGGGCGTACACATCACGGACAAACTGAAATCGTCCACCCACACAGACAGCGTGGTGAAGAAGGCGCAGCAGCGCCTCTTCAACCTCAGGAGGCTGAAGAAATTTGGCTTGTCACCAAAAACACTCACAAACACAGATGCACAATCGAGAGCATGCTGTCGGGCTGTATCACCACCTGGTACGGCAACTACTCCGCCCATAACCGTAAGGCTCTCCAGAGGGTAGTGAGGTCTGCACAATGCATCACCGGGGGGAAACTTCCTGCCCTCCAGGACACCTCCAGGACACCTACACAACCAATGTCACAGGAAGGCCAAAAAGATCATCAAGGACAACAACCACCCAAGCCACTGCCTGTTCACCTCGCTATCATCCAGAAGGTGAGATCAGTACAGGTGCATCAAAGCTGGGACCGAGAGACTGAAAAACAGCTTTTATCTCAAGATTGTTAAACAGCCATCACTAACATTGAGTGGCTGCTGCCAAGATACTGACTCAACTCTAGCCACTTTAATAATGGAAAAATTGATGTAATAAATGTATCACTAGCCACTTTAAACAATGGCACTTTATATAATGTTTACATACCCTACATTACTCATCTCATATGTATATACTGTACTCTATACCATCTACTGCATCTTGCCTATGCCGTTCGGCCATCACTCATTCATATATTTGTATGTACATATTCTTGTGAAATTGTTAGGTTAGATTACTTGCTAGATTTTACTGCATGGTCGGAACTAGAAGCACAAGCATTTCACTACACTCGCATTAACATCTGCTAACCATGTGTATGTGACAAATAAAATGTGATTTGATTTGATTTGAGAGGGCCTCTGATTGCTAGGCTACTGCTTCACACAATTGAACCACTAATCTTCTTATTTGGAATTCAGAGGCTCACCATATCTTAATGAAGCCTTAATGAGCTGCTGGAAATCCCTGAATCGCAGGCAGATTATTGAATTGAGACAACTCTGGTAATCATAACGTCTGAGTGGGCACTCAGTGTTTACTGCAGATTGGGTGCAGTTTTTTTTATCCATTTATTAGACTAAATAATACAGGGCTATTTGGCTGTTAATTCTGAACTGCTGCAGTCTTTTTTCTTTGCAGCCGTCATGGCAACGTTCTCTATGCGCGCAGGTGTGCTCCGAGGCTGACTGATGGCTAATCAGGATTTGTTGAAAGATAAGAAAGAACGAAAAAAGAAACAGCAGCAAAAGTCAGCGCTCAACGATTTGTGGGTGTGTGCGTGCACGGGCGTGTGCCCTGAGGTTTCTTAGTTGCAGAGTAAATAAGTGCACAATTAGCAGGATCTTTTTTTTTTTTATAGTGTAGTAGTACAGTAGTTCTCGCAGATTGTTCTAAATGAAGTGGAATAATGCAAAATATGTGTTTCATCTCAGAAAACAAAGTGACAATTGTGATTTAAGGCTCTGCTCTATGCCGAAAAGGCAGACACATGCTTGAGGTATATTCATCCTTTCGGAGAATAGAAGCGCTACCTTGCAGTTGAGCTTTTGTCAGTTTATGGATGTTGCTGTCATGTAAGGCACCCTGTACACACAGTGAGCAGCACAGTGTGCAGTTAAAAGAAGGCTTGGGCAACAGGAATACAGACCATACACAGGAAGTACCCAATCCATGCCCACAGGGGACTACCTGTCCCACACTACGGCTTTACGATTCTGTTGAGGTAATGGCGTTAATTACCCCTGCAATGTTGGCACGTACCAGAATTCAGACATCCAGTGAATTTGGGCTTTAGTGGCTCACTGCTCAGGATTCTGTACAAGACAATACTTGTGAGGCTGGTACTTTAGCTGCATAATTTGAGCTGTTGTGTGTTTGCCACCCTAATGGAAATCACCCAGTCAGCCATGGAGTTGTTTGAGAATATGTGTCTAGGTGTGGTTGTTGGTGAGCCAATCAAACTCACCCTCTGGTTTCAAAGGAACACTAAACAAATAATGGAGTGATATTACTTTTCAGTTACCATGGAGGTTCTGCCCTATCATACAGCCCACTAATCAAAAAGCCTCTGTGTCATGTCTGGAGGTCTGGATGTCATCATGTGTCTCTCTCTCCCTCCCTCTCTCTCTCTCTCTCTCTCTCTCTCTTCTCTCTCTTTCTCTCTCTTTCTCTCTCTCTCTCTCTCTCTTTCTCTCTCTCTCTCTCTCTCTCTCTCTCTCTCTCTCTCTCTCTCTCTCTCTCTGTTGTCTCTCAGGCCTCAGCATCCGTGGTTCCCAGGAGGAGGACCCTCCTGACCCCCAGCTCATGCGCCTGGACAACATGCTGCTGGCGGAGGGCGTGTCAGGACCAGAGAAAGGGGGTGGATCAGCCGCTGCAGCCGCTGCAGCTGCAGCCTCGGGCGGGGCCTCAGACAACTCCATCGAACACTCAGACTACAGATCCAAACTCACCCAGATCAGACAGATCTACCACACAGAGCTGGAGAAATACGAACAGGTGGGTGTGAGTCACACCTTTAACCTCCTTTACATCACACCTTTAAGCTTCATAGGCTTGCATGATGTTTTTCATTCTCACTTTGCCCTGATGTTCTAGAAATATTGCCAGTAATATTAACCACCATGAGTACAAAACTGGGAACAAAATATTCCCCTTGTAATATTGTAAACATGTATATATTGTGTGGTTCGTGAACAAATTCTGAGGAGTGGTGCAGTCGACTCAGAAAAATGAGAATACGATCAACTCATTAGGCTGCCACGTTGAGCTTCAGCAATAAAACAGAGGAGTATTATAGGAGAAAATGAAAGGTTGGAACACTGCCTCAGCAAGGCGGCGAGGTAAATTACACAAATGTACTCTCTCATTCTGAGAGATAGTATTGCCTGGAGTGAAGGCATCTTTCTTAGGGGTGTTTCCTTGTTTAATTATCTAAATGTAAATACTTAACGAATTTTACTCAGAGTAATGAGCTAAAGTGTGCACAACGTAAATGAGTTATTCTAATGAATCATGTATGAACTACTGGTTTAACAAAAAGCTGGTTAAATTCTCTCTGTGCTGGGCCAAAGCCAAATTGCAAATCGGCATTTGCATTCATAGATGACTTCACCTATTAAGTCATTGAAGCACTCAGCAGTAGGATAAATACAGGGCACGTTCAGTGAAGATGCTTTTAACCAAGGGAGGCGGGTCAGCTACTTAGAGAGTTGTACCTCGCCAAAAGATACAGCCAGGAGGACACTAACAGGGCTGGGTTGTGCTCTGTGATTTCTCTGCAGGCGTGTAACGAGTTCACCACCCATGTGATGAACCTGCTGAGGGAACAGTCCCGCACGCGACCCATCTCTCCCAAAGAGATCGAGCGCATGGTGGGGATCATCCACCGCAAGTTCAGCTCCATCCAGATGCAGCTCAAACAGAGCACCTGTGAGGCCGTCATGATCCTGCGCTCCAGATTCCTTGATGCCAGGTCAGTGTGTATATATGTGCGTGTGTGTTCCTGTGTGTTTCACTGTGATGCACAAAACCAATGTTTCTAGCCTGGAGCATCGGAAGGTACCCATAGACAGAACTCTATGTAGACATATGATCGTAATAACAACATTAGAGAAATGCACTTCCTGTCTGAGAAAATACGAACCCACAACATACAGCGCCAAAGAGCACACTGCAAATATTCACAGATGATCTTGCCATAAAGTGCATTCGTTATGTATTATAGCCATCTTCTCAAAACAATCATCCGCTAGCACCTGAAAGCAGTTTAGATTAAATGAAGCAGGAACAAAGTCATGTGTAATTGGTGGAGTGGAGGTCATGAGCAGGTGTTCTGGATTACTATAATAACAAACAGTTTGTGGAGTGGAGCTCTAAGGAGAGCGGGAGGAAGTTTAGGGCTAAAGCAAACCAAGCAGAAGCACATTTGCTTCCCATTGCTTTCGTGAAGTGCAGTAAACAAGGCAAAATAAGTTAATGCTCAATAACATGGTAAGTAGTGCCCTGGGGGGAAGAAGGGGACCCGGATCTAGTTAGAGTTGCTTTGTTCCCACTGAAGTTCCCTGGGGTTGTCAGGAAGAATGCTCAGCTGGGCATGTTGTGATTTCTATAATGTACCGAGATGCACTCCGACTGGGCAATTGGGCCTAGCTCTCCATCACCACGCCTACCCATCCACTGCACTAAACACTGCACATTACACGCTTGGACTGGAGATCAGAGACCAACAGACCAAATTAAGCAATGTACTGTACGTGTTTGTGTTGTGTGTGTTTGTGGGTCGCCGGATGGCTTGGTGTGTGTTGATGAGGATGGTGCTGAAAGGCAGGACACAATATTCCGCTCCTGACGCCTCTCTCAGACCCACATTCCTCATTATTTTCACCATTTATGTGTGAGATTGATTGTGCAATTTGTCTGTTCCAAATGGATGAGTTAATACTGGTCTTGCTAATGAGCTTGGCCTTTCTCTCATTTTGTTCACTTTTCAGGCGGAAAAGAAGAAACTTCAGCAAGCAGGCGACGGAAATCTTAAACGAGTATTTCTACTCGCACCTCAGCAACCCATATCCCAGTGAAGAAGCCAAAGAGGAGTTGGCCAAGAAGTGCAGCATCACAGTATCCCAGGTGGGTGCAGATTCCTTGTCTCAGACGCAGTGGCTGTTGGGTAATCAGGGGGGAAAAGGCAGTAAACGAGGCCCCTGGCTGCAACACCAGACCAGCCTGGAAGGACGGCTATTCCGCACTATCAGAGCCCAGTGTCTTTATCTTACCTTGACATTGAGCCTAATGACACCTCAGTTCGGGCGTGTTCGGCCTATCGCAGCAGTAGCCATGGGGAGGGGAGGTTAGTGTCCTCAATAGTGGCCTCAATAGGAGGTCTACAGTGGGTTAGCCCTCCATAGCTATCCACTCTAGGCCTGTTAATCCTCCATATATGTCAACTCTGGGCCTACAGTATGTTAGCCTTTCAATAGCTGTCCACTCTGGGCCTACAGTATGTTAGCCTTTCAATAGCTGTCCACTCTGGGCCTACAGTATGTTAGCCTTTCAATAGCTGTCCACTCTGGGCCTACAGTATGTTAGCCTTTCAATAGCTGTCCACTCTGGGCCTACAGTATGTTAGCCTTTCAATAGCTGTCCACTCTGGGTCTCCTGCCATTTTCTTTCTCATTCCCATCTGCCATGCGTGTTCTCTGTCTGCCTGATCAGTCCAGGTGACTGGATGTCTACCAGTATAGGTTATCCAGTAAATAAATATGATTTTTAAGGTGTACGTGTGTGGTCACAGTGGCTTGTACATGGAGACGACACTGCTTCACCCACTAAACATTTTGTTTTTACAGACAACTTATGTGACTTTCCCACTTGACCTTTAGCCTAATAGTTGGGTTAACCTGAAGGCAATATAATCTCTCACACCCAACCCCCACACCCAAACCAATTTAGTATTGTTATCTTCCTGCACTCTGTTCTGCTACTATTGTTACAACTTGAACCATTTAGATTTTTGTATTCTAGTTCAGATGTTAATCCATGGCTGTTCCAATTTGAGAATTACCCATACAAGAAACACTGATTTGCAATGTTCTCTCTTTTCTGTGGGGAGGGGGTGTGAACGGGTATATTGAGTGTAGTCATGCAGTCAGATACTGTAAAAGCCCATTCTTTTTTGCCTTCAGGGGGTGGGAAGCACCATCACAGTATCACAGGTATGTCATGACTTCTCCTGATCCACCGTTGTTGTTTTCATTCTTTGTATATTTTCTTTGTTTCTGTATGTGCACCTTCACAGTCTACCACTGCACACAGCTCCCCTCCCTCACACAAATGGACTGATATCCTGGCATAACAAATGTATCCGCTGCTATTTTCATGTAGGCATACCATGATTACAGTTTTACTGTAGGTTTGGCACCAAGCAAGTTCCACTGTGATACATAGAGCGTGTTATTTTGCTGTTGAATCTCACACATCAGTGTGTGAGCAAATCATATGCAAAGACTAGGGATCATACAACATTTCCATTTGTATTTTCAGCTCACTTTTAATCATTTTTTATGATTGTTAAATACCAGTTCAAGATAACACCCATGCCACCACACTGTGTTTGTTTTGATGTCTCATGTCATATCATTTCACTTTTTTGTTATTTCTATAACACAAATCATTTGTTTTCTATACTGTATGCATTTTTTGTTAGTTGTAGATCATTTGTTAGGTATGTTCTTCTTGGTTTTAAAACATGCAGCGTGTGTCTAATGTTCTGCTTTCTACCTGTGTGCTTCATGTTAGTTGAAGGAGTGGACATTGACCCTCACAAGTGGAACAATTCTTTGTTCTGAGTGCTTCACTAGTGCTTCACTAGTTCCCAGGAGGACAAATCAGTCTATGCAGAAATAAGAGGTCTTTTACAAATTCACTTGAACTCATCTCAAGCCCCATTAGCAGGGTTCTCCTTGACAAGCCTAGGCCACTGCAGACACTCCTGCTGACTACTTTGGAGTTAGACTAAGCCAAGTCCTCTTTGAGTTTGTCATCCTAAAATACTCAAGCATAGGAGGAGAGCCAGGAAAGTTACTCCAGAGAATGAGTGTTTGGGTATTTCCAAATAACCTCAAATTTAATGGTGAACTTCAATGACTGTAGTAGAACTATGTGAATCAATAAGCATTAAATATCAGCCTGAAGGTTATCACAGATGTCTAGGTGGATTGTACTGCTTTGATTAATGGATTGATTAAGTAGGTTTGGGTGGACATTATACAATGCCTATATTCTTCTCTGACAAGAAGGAACGTGGAGTGTGAGTTTCATTGCATGAACATCATTTTGAAAAAAAGTAACCTACCTTAGATCTGTAAAACATGTACACCAACACTTCTCATCCAAAAAAAGGAATGGATGACTTATTTACTGGTGAAGTAAACAGCATATCCTGGGATTATACCATCCGAGGCCAAATGTGCTTGTTTATAGCGACCATCAGTGATGCGAAAGGAGCTAATGGTGTTGTTTAAAAGTTGACCTCACTTCATGAGGCAATGGCCCTCTAAATGCAGGATGCAGTCGTATTATTTCACTCTGTCAGTTTGCATGTGTGACACTGGGCTCCTAAATGAAAGCATGTGATTGGACGGCAGTGGTTTGTGTCTTGGTTTATGGATGTGTCTGGGGCCATAATTGATATCTTCTCCAGACAGTGCTGCTGTGAGGGGTCACTCTGCTCCCAGGGCACGAACAGGGACAGGCAGCCCTCCAGACGGACAAACGAGAGAGTTCAGAACACATGGCCGACTCAGCACCGCAATCTGTGGTTGCTCAGTTCAGAGCTCACACTCTTCAATTGAGCGACACTTATCAATATTTCAAGTCATTATATATTTAGTCGAGGGCGCGAGGGATGCCTTGGGTTAATGTGTTAAGAATTAATGTTCTCTGTTCTATTATTGATAATATAAGTAGCAGCAGGCCACTGAAACCACCTTTGTCTGTATAATTAAGACCCAAGTGTGAGGCTTCATTTAGGAGTTCTCTAAGAAGTCCTTATAAATCCAGTTGTATTGAGATCTGGGAAAGATCATCTATTCTCTTTCGATGACAAGAGCGGTGTATTGACCCGGAATGGGACAGAAATGTTAGTGGATTATTAACTACTGTTACATGCCCTCTCTAGTGGGTCGCTGAGAACAAACCCGGTGTCGTGTTCTTGCAAGGAGTCTGCATGGCCATTATACAATCGCTCCCTTTGATGCAGCTGCTGAGGTCAGGTAATTCAGTCTTTCAACCTGGCTCCCACTAACACAGGGAAGTCAATTGAATGCACGGTCTGCCACAAGATAAAAGGGAATTAGTTCTGTGGATTGGGTTGTGGTCCTTACCTTACGGTGCCTGCATTTACACAATGTTTCGCGCAACCTGTGAATCACCAAAGCCAGGGTTCAGTGGGCAGGAGAAAAATGTGTGTAGACCAGAGGAAGTGGCCCCTGAGTACCCAGGCTAGGTGATGCTAACACTGCTAAGGCTGTGCAATCTAACAACACCAAACAGTGGTTAAATACAGTCATAACAGCTTGTCCTGAATAACAGAATAACACTGACCTGAACACTGAACACATCACAAACTGATATACTGATATATTAAATACCATTTCAACATTATATATCCTGTCAAAGCAATTCTGTTTTTGATTAATTGGTTGTAATACTTTTCTATTTCAAGCATTCATGTAACACTGTTGAATACCGGATAGTGAATTATTATCAAGAATCAGAAGCAAATATCTCTGACAGAACTACTGTTTGTATAGCATAACCAAAACCAGTGATAGTCACAATGATGATCATTACCGGTATAAAAATGTTCAAAGGCCTCTCATATATTGCTAATCCAAGCTCAGTGTCATAATCATTGTGTTTATTATGCACTATAATGCCATGTAGATGGGCTGCATAAAGTGTCTGGCTATGGTGGGCTCGGTAGTTTTCATTATGTTGTGGCCCTTGTGTTAACACAACGCTGCTGATAAGTGACTTTTTTATGATGCGCTGTGAGGCCCATAGATGCCATTGAAGCAGACGGGTGTACGGCATCAGTCTTGGTCCACCATGTGTTTTCATAAAGGATGGATTAAAGGCAGCTCCAGCCATTACCCAGAAGCACACACAGACAAGCAGCTCAGTTTGGCCTTTACTATTAGATGAAACAGGCCAGAGGCTTTAGAGAGCTGGCTGGATGCTTGTTTTTACCTATGCTTTGTTTTTTTCTCTCTTAAATGTTAGCCCCTGTACTATACCGCAGAATCATTACTGTTATGAAATGCATTTATTTTAATTAACTGTAATAATGATAATTGTATACTTAATTTAGTTCTGCATTTACGAAAATATAACAATGTCATTGCATTTGCCTTAAAGTGATTTCTCAAAGCAGGGTAATGTGTTTTTGTTTCCTGTTAAATATATATAGTAATATCCCAGTAATGATACCACTCAGAGAGAGGTTTTCTATGGTCTGCAAATGCTGTTGGTGATCTGGCTCAAAGGGTGAGACTGCCTGCATCCTGTCTGCCCTTAAAAACCACTGTAAGCAGGTTAAGTAAAAAGGATGATGGCTAGGGCTTTCATTGCATCCAATTAAACCTTGCTTGTTAGTTTAACCTCTAGGTAAACCCATCAAACAATTGATGTCAAGGAAACCATGCCAACAGTGGCTTCGCCTGAATGGTCATTAATTTTAATTGCCTAGATATTAAAGATTTAGAAGCACAGAGACATGCAGGATAGAAATGATCTGATGTCATGCAAATCCAGTCAGTTTGCGCTTGCTGCAGTATTGGCGGGCTGCTGGAGATATTAAAAAGTAAGCGCAGGGGTGGAAATTAAATAAAGCTTCATTAGGGGCAGCTGCTCTTTGGCTGGTCCGGCAGAAGGCTGCAGGAGCTGAGAGGGGAGCCATAGCACGGCGACAGGCCACTCTAATTTATAGGACTATTAAAACACAAACCTAATCTCATTATTATTCCACTATTATTGCAGAGCCAGCATTCACACACTGGTTTTACCCCATGCAAAGAAAATGTCAATCTTTCTTTCTACTATGAGAGACAGTTTTATTTCTCTCACAGTGCGGTAATATTGAAGTAGTAGTCATAGTAATATAATATAAATATTGAAATGTAGAAATGTAAATATAGAAACTGCAGTTTAGAAATATAGAAGCTGGACCCTATACTGTTTTTAATGTTAGCATTTACTAGTATTGTTAAAGTGAGGTTTCAGGTTTCAATTTGAAGAGACACAGCAGACATTGTCCTGAGATTGTATTTCATATGGACGCAACAGTTCCTCATAAACCCCTTGACTTATTTCACATTTTGTTGTGTTACAGCCTGAATTCATAACACGGTCTCACCCATCTACAACATCATACCTCATAATGACAAAGTGAAAACATGTTTTTAGAAATGTTTTCTCACTTACTGAAAATGAAATACAGACATACTGTATCTCATTTACATAAGTATTAACACCCCTGAGTCAATACATGTTCGAATCACCTTTGGCAGCGCTTACAGCTGTGAGTCTTTCTGGGTAAGTCTAAGAGCTTTGCACACCTGGATTGTACACTATTTGCACATTATTATTTTTTCAAGCTCTGTCAAGTTGGTTGTTGATAATTACTAGACAGCCATTTTCAAGTCTTGCCATAGATTTTCAAGCCGATTTAAATCAAAACTGTAACTAGGCCACTCAGAAACATTCAATGTCATCTTGATAAGCAACTCCAGTGTATATTTGGCTTTGTGTTTTTGGTTATTGTCCTGCTGAAAGGTGAATTTGTCTCCCAGTGTCAGTTGGAAAGCAAACTGAACCATGTTTTCCTCTAAGACTTTGCCTGTGCTTAGCTCCATTCCGTTTCTTTTTATCCTAAGAAACTCCCTAGTCTTTGCCGATGACAAACATATCCATAACATGATGCAGCCACCACCATGCTTGAAAATATGGAGTGGTACTCAGTGATGTGTTGTGTTGGATTTGCCACAAACATAATGCTTTGCATTCAGGACATAAATTGCCACATTTTTTGCAGTTTTACTTTAGTGCCTTATTGCAAACAGGATGCATGTTTTAGAATAGTTTTTATTCGGTAAAGGCTTCCTTCTTTTCACTCTGTCATTTAGGTTAGTATTGTGGAGTAACTACAATATTTGTTGATCCATCCTCAGTTTTTTCCTATCACAGCCAATAAACTCTGTAACTGTTTTAAAGTCACCATTGACCTCCTGGTGAAATCCCTGAGTGGTTTCCTTCCTCGCTGGCAACTGAGTTAGGAAAGTAATGACGCACCATCCGCAGTGTAATTAATAACTTCACCATGCTCAAAGGGATATTCAAAGTCAGATTTTTGCGAGGTATTGGAAAACCTCCCTGGTCTTTGTGGTTAAATCTGTGTTTAAAAAACACTGCTCGACTAAGGGACCTTACAGATAAGGGTATGTGTGTTGTACAGAGATGAGATAGTAATTGAAAACCATGTTAACCACTATTATTGCTACTTATTACGTGACTTCTTAAGCACATTTTCACACCTGAACTTGAGGCTTGCCATAACAAATATCTTGAGTCAATAAGTATTCAACCTATTTCATCTTTTCAATTTTTCTTAATTTGCAAACATTTCTAAAAACATAATACCACTTTGACATTATGGGCTATTGTGTGTAGGCCAGGGACACAATCTCAATTTAATCCATTTAACATTCAGGCTGTAACACAACAAAATGTGGGAAAAGTCAAGGGGTGTGAATAGTTTGTGAAGGCACTTTAGGACTCACTGTTACTCTTTGACCTCACCATAGTACCACAATGCCTGTGTCCTGTGTTATGCAGCCCGGCTGACAGAATGTGCAGTGGCCAGCCATGGGTTTGATGCTCTCCACTGGTGTAGTACGCAATATCCTTCATTAATATTAAACTGTATATCTGTTAAAAACACAAGAAAGTTCTACCACCAATGCAGAAGCAAACAAGTCTATACATTTCTTTGAGTGTAATGGCAGAACTTGTTTCCTTAGCAATAGGCCTGGCAATGTAATACAGTCAGGAGAACTTTTCAGTTTGTGTTGTGGGAGACGAGCAACCCCTGGTGTGTTGGTTTTGTCAAGAGACAAACAGAGAGCATGTCATGCTCACTTTTATGAAAACGCACAAGTGATTCCTGATTATTGCTTAATTAGCCTGCATACCCAGTGGACATTACTGCAGGGGCTGGGAATTGGGTACTTGATGGACCCAAACGTCTTGAAACAATCACACTGCTCAGTGCACAGTGCCTTGGCTGCTTGACGTCTGACACCTCGGCTCTCCCTCTGCTCTCTCCCCAGGTATCCAACTGGTTCGGCAACAAGAGAATCCGGTACAAGAAGAACATAGGCAAGTTCCAGGAAGAAGCTAACCTGTACGCTGCTAAGACTGCAGTAACAGCAGCGCATGCAGTGGCCGCTGCAGTGCAGAACAGCCAGACCAACTCCCCTACCACACCCAACTCCGGTAGGCACCCCTGTGCAGGCCCTAACTCTGCCATCCACCCCCAGCCCTCAGCCCCCAGCCCCCCCATGCCTCACCCCCACTCACGCACCATTCACACAGGCAGGAGTGACAGGCACTGCTCCCAGCCTGGGGATCCCAGAGTCTCCTGTCTTTGAGACAGTCGATGCCAAATAAGACAAGCAAACTCATGCATAAAGAGTGCGTTCTTGGTTTGTGAACCGAGAACAGATGTATTTCTGGCAAAAAGACAATTCAAAATGATGTCACTGAGGTTTTGTTTTCCCTTGACTTTTCCTCAGCCCCCCCTCTAATTTGTCAAACTGTAGCTCCACTGTATGGTAGTGCATTTTATTCTAAGAGAGATTGAAAATAATAGCTGGGAGCAGTTAGAGTAGACTGTATAGGTTACCAATGTGAAATAACAACAACAATGCACACAATTATTAATGAATAGGACTCACAAATGACAATACAAAGACATCCAACACAATGTATAGTCCAGGAGAATGACTGTGATTTTGGACTTGGCTGACCTGACAAGGGGATGTGATCTGGTAAGCGATAGCTATTTGAAGTGGTCCCCTTTTTCTTGCACCCAGGATTCCAGATGAAAGATGAAGAATTTCAGCTGGACTCTGCAGAGAGCAAAAACACTCTTTTAACCAACATGTTTACTGGTACTGCTCTTTTCATAAGCTTCTTATTGTCCTTGTCATTGGTATATGATATTTCCCCACTAACAGTAGATAAGGATTAAGGGATGTGGAACAAATTTGGAGCTTAAAGCCACCAGCCACATATTGAATCTCTGTTTGTGTCATGTGATTTTCATTCAGTTTGTTTTGCCTCCTTTTTGGGGAAAATCTGTATAGCCTCTCAGAGTTCTGACATGACCATAATCCTCTCCTCTATCTTGTATTTCCTTGCTTTGCGTCCTTTCCTTTTGTAGTTGCTTACTTTCTGGGAATCTAGTAACTGAGTGTAGTAGTGGGCGTTGTGTTCCTATGTACAGTAGATTGTGTCTGCGTTTGTGTCTCTCTGTGCGCTTGTGTGTGTTTAGTTAGTATGTACTCTTCCCTCGTAGCCCTCTATATAGTTATTCAGCTACTTACATCTTCCCTTTCCAGGTTCTTCAGGTTCTTTTAACCTCCCAAACTCTGGGGACATGTTCTTGAGCATGCAGTCTCTGAATGGGGATTCTTACCAAGGGGCACAAGTCGGAGTCAATGTGCAGTCACAGGTAGGAGCCAAAAACAGGGACAGGTCCTGTGTGCAAATGCACAGAGCCGTCCCAGTTTTGCCTGTGTGCTGAGCCATCCACAGTGCAGTCTGAAGTACAGTAACTAAGATATGCTGCCCACATTGGGCCAGCTCAAATTCCCACAGTCAGGTCTCCACTGCAAAAGTGAGCCACACTGTGAGCTCCATTTTCTTTTTTACTGACTCTAATTCGCTTTGGATGGAATATTCTGGCCTACCTAAAAATATCCCACCCCATTGCTATCAACAATTATTTATAAAAGCCTCCAGAAAATGGATTTATTTCATCTCTGTAACAGACTTGATTGACGTTTCCATTTTGTGAATGCATTTGGCTTTGACTTGAGCTCTTGGGTTGGTGTTGGGTTTTATGGTCCCCTACATTCCTCTCTTGTATCTTTTCCTGTCTTTGTCTCATTTTGGTTGTGTTACATATTGTTGTTGTCATCCATTATGTTATTTCTTCAGGTTCAGAGACACATAGAGGAGCATAATCATACGCATGTCAGATGAACCCCTTAGAACTAGAGACGTGTGGCTTTAACACTTTAAAGAACATATGAATCATGTCCGTACAATACAACTGTATTGTCCATATGTTACAGCAAACATGTCCTCGTCATTATGTCCATTCGGATGTATTCCTCCCCTCTATTTGTTTGTGCATATAGCTTTGTTTACAAAACACATTGTTGTACGTTTGAATACTTTATGTGTATAGTGTGGCCGTGCTTTTCCCAATGGTATGTCTCAACGTTAGAATTGAGACATCTTCCACGATAACTTTCGACATAGCAATAGGTAGAGTAGTCATTTAGATGACAGTGGATATACTCCACATACATTGGATAATGCAAACACCCACCATAATGTGTTGTCTGTGTCTCATAGTCCCTTTCCACATGGAGTAAGTCCTGTATGTTTTGAAATGTGGCATTGAGCATGTGTGTTAATGTAAAAAACCCATTCCACAGTGAGTTGACAGCCATGCCCACCCTCTCTCTCCCCACAGGTGGATACCCTGCGCCATGTTATCAGTCAGACGGCAGGATACAGTGAAGCTCTGGGGGGGAACACTATGTACAGCCCAAATGGCTTGAATGTAAGTGATCTCGGTATCCTCTTCCTGTAGGCACCATTCTGGAGACAGTGGTTATTTTTCATTACCTTGAGCAGACCTTGTCCAAACTGGATCCATTCTACTGTAAACATTATACACATAATGGTAGTAGTGTGTAGCTTAGACGGAGAACACCCCGTGTTGCTGCCAACTGTCTGATTAAAGTGCCATCTTAGGCAAATGAATTGCACTAATTGATTTTATTTCTTGACTCGTTATACATTTACTTTTCTTAGAAAAAAGTTTTGAATGTTACTTGAAAGGTTGAATGGAAATCTAGGATGTCAGGAGAATACATAGTAGCAGCTGGGAGCCAGGAAGTGAGAAACTCCATTCCGCACTGCCGCAGCAACGCAGCAAGTGATTGAGCTTCTTAAAGGATAGAGCAAACATGACACTGGAGATTAGAGATTGTAGGAAAGTTGGCACATTTTCATTGCAGGGGGATAAAAGCAGAGTTTAATGAAACACGCCTAGATCATAGTGCAGGTGGAATAAAAACACATTGGATTTAAAATCCCCCCCGTTTTTGATTTTATAAACATCTTGTAATACCTTATGTGACTGAAAGCAAAATGACATAAGTAGGCTTTTAGTTGTATTCTATGTTTAGTTCAGCTGTTTTGAAATGCTTCAGAGACTTTGCCATATCCTTATCACCATGATAAAATATGAAAGTGAGATCGCCTGCAGCCTTTTCCAGACGTGAATTCCATCTTCGTTGATGAGGGCTGATATGGTTCTTTTTTATAACACAGTGCATAATCTGAAGCCATCAGAGTAAAGATTAATTTGTTTGATGAGAAAGGATAGAGGCAGAGGGAGAGAGAGAAATGGTTACTGACATATTTCCCTTTGCAATGTCAGAGAGAAACTATGACCATTTGTTGTCTTCATGTTGCCATGGTTGGGACAGTAGTGATGTGAAGGATTGGTTATTTTCAGCTTCCCAACATGACAGCTATTGTTATTGAGAGGCATTTTAATATCATGAGCTAATATGTACATTCTGATAGTCATATAAAAGTTATACATTTTCAGTATTGCAAAGAGGTGAACCTAATACTTTCGACATTGCCAACCTTTGTCAATTAACCGCTTAGATGTTTCATTTTCCATACTTGACAATCACTTGACATTCACAAAGTGGGATACATATTTGGAAGTATATTAAAATATCACACTGTTATCTTTAAAATAAAAAGAATTGGGGGCATTTACCATGTAAGCAAGCACACACACGATAACACAGGCCGTCGTTAGTGTTCTCGGACAGCGTTTGGTGTCATTTTGGTTTTGTTGAACACCTTTTAGCCCGCAGGCCTTTAGATGAAGTGTCAACCTCTAGCAGGCTCAACTGAAGTGTTTCTCACTCTCTCACTTTCCTTCACTGTTTAGGCCAGAGCTCAATTAATCACCACACAAACATACTCTCTGAAATACAACATTACTGACAAGTCAACACATCCAATAATAGCACGTGAAAAGAGGAGAAACACCCAGAAAACAACAAAAACATGCTTTGGATAATTCATTTAAAGAGATGGAGAGGCCTTCTCATACAGCAATACTCTTGTTTCAATGCAGTACCGACATTGTGACAAAGCAGACCAGATAAAGCTATTTATTGACCTATTCCAGGCGATCTAAATCATCAAAATACTAATTCCACCAATGAACAACGAGTGCTAGAGCCCCCAATGTACAGTAATGCAGACGGATTGTTTTGATAATGAAGTGCATCATAGATTAATTAGCATACGCTAACCTTTTGTTTTGTTGATGGTGACGAAGGGGATCCAGCAAAGGCTAGTCCCTGCCGCGAGCCAATCGGAGTCAGGCTGGCTCAGACTGGCTCTCTGGGAAAGGCCCTGCCCCGTCACTTCCACTCAGCATTCCCCACCTCACCCACCCCCAGCCCTCCTTCTTCCTGACTGACATAAGAATATGTAGCGACAAGCTGTCTGCCACTGCTGAAATCTGATTAGACATTGATTTCAGGGATCGCTCCCATTGGCTGAGGCATAAGGCACATTTGTTTCTAGGAGTCTCATGGCTGATGCTAGTATAATGCAGAGAATGGCCATTGGCTTTCCAGTTGTACTGCATACTACTGTATATCAAAGGAGATACCTCTTTTTATTTATTAATTAGTAAATGAGCATATGGACACAAACAAACTCTACACAATAAGAATGACTCTTTTACCTGTATTTTGGTTATCTGTATTACTAAATATATTTTATTGTACAGAGTCATCTTATTCTCCCTCACATGAAAACATTTTGGTTAACTGGTAACTGGTCTTGATTACAAATATAGGTTCCTTACGAAGCATTATGTTGTTAACATGGACTTCTTTCATTTGTAGTATTTCGTTTTGATCCCTTCTCTTCTGCTTCCTTCCTAGGCTAATGGGGGATGGCACGATGCAATGACTCCATCTTCTGTAATCTCCCCGACAGAAGGACCTGGAAGTGTGCACTCTGATACCTCGAATTGATCTGTTATCGATGCATCTGATCCCCAAGCTGTAGAGCGTGAACTTTCACTGACTGACCAACCAGAGAGGATAAACAAAACTTTTTTTCAGAACTAATTGTCTGCTACATCTACCAGAGTCCTCAACCCCCCTCACAATGATGTTCTACAATATGGACACCTGATGTTTTCTTGGTAGTTCAGTGAAGTCTTCGCTCAAACTCCATCAGTCTCATGATTATATTTCACCATTTCTCTATTTTATGTCTGTCATTTGAAGGGGTAAGCACATACATGTACCAATCAAACAAGGCCCAGATGTTTATTGCGCAACATTCATTTCAATTGACAATTGATTTAAGAAGTTATGTTCCCCAAGCTGAATTTCTTCCTAAGTGGATGGCATTTGGTGTTGTCATATGCATTCTAAAATGTTTTGGTTTTGAAATGCAATATATATCATTTGTGTTTTGTTTTAGATCAGCTAATTCCCTTGGTATCTTACCTACTGTATATTGACTAACAAAGTAGCAGTTCCATCACTGAACGCAAGGAGTGCAGCAAATATGAAATGCTACTGTTGTAAACTCACTGGCAACTTGGAAGAGTTGCTTTCAGTATTAGTTTTGCCTTACAACCACCAGGTTGACATGCAGTCCTTTCGTTGACATGCAGTCCTTTCATTGACAAGACTAATGGGATAACACTGTATTTTGGGACAAAATCTTCAAGCATAGAAAATGACAACTTTATATAGGTTAACATTCTGTGTGAGGTGAAAGTCATGTGATATTCAAATGTTATTTTGAGCTATTGGTTGAAATAGTCATGGGTCTAACAGTAAATCCAACCAGTTATAGCACTTCCTTTTGGCATGTGACAAGATACCAGTCACACAAAATATGTTGTATATAATATAGCTTAAGAGTATTTATACATCCCACCAATCAATACACAGCTTTATTACCTCATTCAAACTCATAGAAACCAATAGATTTTCAACATTTCTATAGCTTAGAGTGCTCACTTACTACCTCTAAACAATATCACCACCATAGTTTTTGTCTTTTTATTTAACATTTTTATTTAGTGGTTTTGATTACATCTTGTAATAAACTCTTTGTTTTTGTTCATGTAATCTAATGTATATTTTAATCTTAAAAAAAGAATGTTGCTTTATTGAAACTTCAAAAAGACAAAAACAAGAAAATGTATGATGTTAACAACAATAATATTAATACTAAGAATAATGAGAGAAAAAAAGTCATTTTTAAAAATAAGAGGGAGAGGTGCAAAATTGTTAATTGGTGGATTTTGAGGGAGGGGCTAGGAGAATGTTGGTCATAAATTAACACCAAACAGTAAAACTGTTGTAAATACTGAAGAACATTTTGAATGTTGCTCATCTTGTTACTAATTCACACAAAAAATCATTATAAAAACTGTAATACATAGAGGTTTCAGTTTTCAGAACTGACAAACTCTGTTTGACAGGGTTCAAACTTTCTTTCTCTTTTTTGTATTGTATGTGATTCTGAAACTGATAAAGTCATGGAAAATGATTTGTGGCAGTGATTCTAACGTATTAAAAATGTTTAGTGTTTCTTTCTAACCCGACTACACCCTGGACTGAAAAGTCTTCCTTGTGGTAGTTCTGTGTAATTTCAAACATGAATAAACGTTTTGCTTTAAAAATGGAAATGTGTTCTTATTATTAATTTGTACATTACTACTAACAATCTATCTATATATGGCTCATAAGACCCCTACAATGCATAAAGGGTTGATACATTGCATAAAGTATGACCAATCTAGGTAATTCATTCTGTTGTGGCATGCTAAATATCAAACTATCAACCCTTAAATAAAGCATGGTTTATCCACAGGGCCAGACAAGGCTATAAGACTTCAGGGCCCATTTCAGGCATTTGCTTTGATATAAATACGAGGAACAGCTTGCAAGATACCATTACATGGGCTCCCAAGTGGTGCAGCGGTCTAAGGCACTTCATCTCAGTGCTAGAGATGTCACTACAGACCCTGGTTCAATTCCAGGCTGTATCACATACGGACGTGATTGGGAGTCCAATAGGACTTGTAATTCACAATTATTATTGTAAGTAAGAATGTGTTCTTAACCTTTCTCGGGCAGGCGTTCCGCTAGCGGAACCCCTCCACAACATTCCGCTGAAAAGGCAGCGTGCTAAATTCAAAAATATATTTTTGAAATATGTAACTTTCACACATTAACAAGTCCAATACAGCAAATGAAAGATAAACATTTTGTTAATCTACGGAATTAAAGATAGACTTCTCCTTAATGCAACCGCTGTGTCAGATTTCAAGAAAACTTTACGGAAAAAGCATAATCTGAGAACGGCGCTCAGAACCCAAAACAGCCAGAGGAATATCCGCCATTTTGGAGTCAACAGAAGTTAGAAACAAGTTATTAACTTACCTTTGATGATCTTCATCAGAAGGCACTCTCAGGAATCCCAGTTCGACAATAAATGACTGATTTGTTCCATAAAGTCCATAATTTATGTCCAAATAGCCATTTGTTGTTAGCGTGTTCAGCCCAGTAATCCATCGACGCGCAGGCACTTCGTCCAGACAAAAACTTGAAAAGTTCCGTTACAGGTCGTAGAAACAAGTCAAACGATGTATGGAATAAATCTTTAGGATGTTTTTACTGACTTGCCTATAAAAATTACGTGAAAAATGACAAGACGGACATCTGACGAGATCATATTAATAGTTATATTTGTTGCGTGAGTCCTCTGACAAAGGCAACTAAATTAATTGTGATGTTTGCAGATTTGTGATTAATCCAAATCCTGGATTATCCTAAACAAACAACATGTAAAAATCATTGGACAGTGAAGTAAGCTTCTCATGGATGTCTGCATGGAAATGCATTTAGATGCAAAGAGCTGAGTATTGAAGAGCCTGCCAATTATGAAGATTAGAGTAAAGATGAGGAAATATGTCTAATTGAAAAATAAAATTGATCAGAGACAGAACTCAGTGTACAAAATATAATTACCCAATGTGACTTTCCAATAGGAACTTGTTTCAAAAGACTGCTACAATCTATCATGCCTCTCCTGTTTCATAGCACTGTTTAAGTGGTCTTTGCTCTCATTTGAAACTGTGGCTGGAAGGTGAAGACTTAATTGAACCTGGTTTGGAGGTTATTGCGAAGGTGGCATGCTTGGTGCAATTAACTGAAATGTCAGGCTGTTCTAATTCCAGTTATTCTGTCTGTCTGTGGTAGAAAGGCTGTCTCAATGGGTCATTGGTTACCAATTTAAAATGGAAATTGACATCCATTTATTCCCATTTTCGTAGCAGACTCCTTGGAAAGGGACTGTGCATTTACTGCGACTGAAAAGGGAAGCATGCAGCTATGTAAGGGCAAAATAAAAAACAGAAATACCTTGTTTACATAAGTATTACACTCTTTGCTATGAGACTCCAAATAATGTTCAGGTGCATCCTGTTGCCATTGATCGTCCTTGAGATGTTTCTACATCTTGATTGGAGTCCACCTGCGCTAAATTTAATTGATTGGACATGATTTGGAAAGGCAAACACCTGTCTATATAAGGTCCCACAGTTGACAGTGTATGTCAGAGCAAAACCCAAGCCATGAGGTCAAAGGAATTATCCATAGAGCTCCGAGACAGCAATGTGTCGAGGCACAGATCTGTGGAAGGGTACCAAAACATTTCTGCAGCTTTGAAGGTCCCCAAGAACACAGTGGCCTCCTTCATTCTTAAATGGAAGGAGTTTGGAACCACAAAGACTCTTCCTAGCAATCGTGGGAGAAGGGCCTTGGTCAAGAAGGTGACCAAGAACCCGATGGTCACTCTGACAGAGCTCCAGAGTTCCTCTGGAGAGAAGGACAATCATCTCTGCAGCACTCCACCAATCCACCAATTTCTCAGTAATAGGCAAATGACAGCCCGCTTGGAGTTTGCCAAAAGGCACCTAAAGACTCTCAGACCATGAGAAACAAGATTCTCTGGTCTGATAAAAAAAAAAGATTAAACTGAATGCAAAGCGTCACGCCTGGAGGAAACCAGGCACCACTCATTACCAGGCCAATACCATCCCTACTGTGAAGCATGGTGGTGGCAGAATCATGCTGTGGGGATGTTTTTCAGTGGCAGGGACTGGCAGACAAGTCAGGATCGAGGGAAAGATGAATGGAGCAAAGTACAGAGAGATCCTTGATGAAAACCTGCTCCAGAGACTGGGGCGAAGTTTCACCTTCCACAGTCAAGACAACGCAGGGGTGACTTTGGGACAAGTCTCTGAATGTCCTTAAGTGGCCCAGCCAGAACCTGATCGAACATCTTCGGAGAGACCTGAAAATAGCTGTGCAGCGACGCTCCCCATCCAAGCTTGAAAGGATCTGCTGAGAAGAATGGGAAAAACTCCCCCAATACAGGTGTTCCAAGCTTGTAGCGTCATACCCAAAGGTGCGTCAACAAAATACTGAGTAAAGGTTCTGAATACTTATGCAAATGTGATATTTCAAGTAAAAAAATATTATAATAATTTACAAACATGCCTAAAAACCTTTTTTTGCTTTGTCATTGTGGGGTATTGTGTGTAGATTGATGAGAGAAATGGTTTAATCCATTTTAGAATGAGGGTGTGATGTAACAAAATGTGGGAAAAGTCAAGGGGTCTGAATTCTTTCTGAATGCATTGTGTATTTGATGAAACACCGAATTAGGCCTTAGTGCTATTAGGCCTGAGTGATATTAGCTCGTAGAAACGCATTGAATAACACATTAATCCAAAAATAAATCTAAAGGAAGTATGGTTTTAGGTGTCTGAGATGCATCTGATACATATAGGAAATCATTACAATATATTTTTTTAAAGTTACATGTGTAACACTGCTTCCCAAAAAAATCCTATTAATTTTAATTCATGTTCTACCGGTCTGTACCGGGTTGTCTTCAGACAGAGAGTCCCATTTTTCAATTGTTGGGTCATAGTCTATGGCTCAAACTGTTCGGATTTGACAGACGTTTTTGTGAGAAGACCTGCTCGAAATTGGAACGCCGGCGTCACGAGGCCGGTCACGAGGCGGGTGAATAAACGTAGAACACATTCGTGAGTCTCAGATAGTTTCTAGTTTAAACAGAGGGATTTTGATGGCAATGTTTTTATTATGTGGGCTCGGACATTTACTCCAGGTAACACTAGTTAAGAGCATGGTATACACCAAAAAATATATTCGCTATGAAAGCTCAGTTTCAACTGTAAATGATGGATTAAATACCACACATTTAAAACAGACCAGCATTGTAATTCATGTGGCATTATTTAATTTAGGCTAGCACCTGGCAAACTGGCTACTGTAGCTATACCTACATCATGCAGTATGAACCAAGTGTGAATAGATCATGTGTTACTGTTGTATTGATATTGTATAGCTCAACAATAATGTAATAAACCCCTGAAAGAGTTTCTGCACATACAGTAGTGATGTGCACTGAGCAAACTATTCATTATTTTTGAACAACTATTTTTACTGACTCGAGAGGCATGATTCGTTTTAATGACTTGTTCATTTTAGTAATTAGTTTGACCTGCTAGCCGCAATGAGTCCTACAGCAGGATTGATATACGCTCCTCCCGCTCAGGAGCTCTAGTCCAGGAACGTGTTCCGACCATTGACTGTCCGTCATAAATGCGCGCAGGAAAATAGATTACGCTGCAGGAAGCATAGAGAAGAAAAATACATGTACCAAGAAGTAATCATATTTGTATAACTAGCACTGAATACATTTAGATTGTTTAAAGCACACTTTTACAAGTCTCAGTCGGAAATTAAAGCTCCAATAACCCCCCTAAAGTGAACGACATATGAACGAGAGGCTTGTAGAATCATAACACTTTCGAGTCGTCAGTTCATCGTTCGTCGGTAGGGGGTCCTGTGTGCTCTGGGCATTACAGACTCAGATGAACGAAATTAGTCGAAAGATTCGTTTTTTTGACCGAACGAGTCGAAAATATCCGTCAGTAAAAATAGTCAACCTTTCCATCACTAACATACAGGAACCCTATGCGGTGTGCAACGTTAATAAATAAACAAGACCCATTTAAGTTTTTAAAAACAATTTAAGTATTTCTTTATTGTTCAAATATGATCCATTAGGCTTTTTATAATCAAATATGAAAAATGACCAAAAGACCTTTAGAAATAAAGAAGTTACATTTATCAAATAAGAATCCTACTAAAGCTTTCTCTAAGGTTCATTAAAGACAACATTTTCCAAGTAAAATTTACCATGAAAATCATGCATCATTAAATATGGAAATCTTGAATTATATTAGCATTCTGCAAGATCTGAGCTGACGCCAATTAAATTAAAGAAAGATGTAATTGATTTTATTAAGGTAGAGTTCATATTCTGTTAAATGCAAATTTGACATGCAATTTTCTACTCTTGTTGATTTATTGCTGCTAGTACATTGTTCAAAGACCCATGTTACATTTCAATAGGGAAACAATGTTTATACATTAAAATTTAAACTGCTCTTATTGCCTGGCTCTACTCACACCAGATGAAATTGGTATGATTTCAAATATAAATTAATAGACACATTTGTAATTCTGCAGCAAAAGGCAATCTTCCTATTTTTCATTAGGATCCTTTAATATTTCATTGAAGCACCACACACCCATTACAGCACAGGGCCTTTACTGCACAGGGCCTGCCTGGCTCTCCCTGCTTGGTGGGTGATGTATAGACAAATGCATTGCTTTTCCACAACACATTTGATTAACAATGTGCACAGACATCTCCACTGCAGGAAAATAGCAATGGAGATGGAAGATGATTGCTGTTTTTGGTTTGATTCTGTATCTATGTAAATGACTGAGTATGTTAGCATTGTGTAGGCTTATTCTGCTGTTTAAAATGGCCATCTGTCACCAAATAAACTACACTAACATTAGGCTACCAGCACAACCTTAATAGCGGGTAAAGACTTCTGAAAGAAGCAGCATAATATTATTTGAAATGCATGGACATGTATTTAGCATGCCCTCTTGCATTTTGATCATGTGATAGTTGTAGGGAATTCAGCAAATATAGGCTGTCTGGATGTAGTCAACACTCATTACACAAACACGTCAGTTTGCCTTCAGTGCATATGGTTATTTTATAATGCACTTGCTTCATCACGTGCATATAACACACGACTCAAGCTGTAGACTAGTTTGATTTATTGAGTATGAGCATTATGGGGCATGGACTCTCTATACTGAGTTAATCTGGAGTGCTGATTTCTATAAAGACATGAGTCCTAAGTGGCCTTTGAGCTATAAACAGTACAGTTAATTAACATTTGATCCCACCTATCCTTGCATCTCTGGAGTTCATTCTCAATTTCATTTCAAAGCACACTGAAACCATTCCACCATCTTTCCCTCCCCATAGCTAGTACAATGTACGTTCTTATATGAGGATAGCAACAAGGCTTCAAGTAGCCTCCTTTCCAAACTGATGGTGGCTTATCTTATCCTTGTTGGGTAATGGCAGGCCTGTGAAGGCTTGTGACAGGAGACAGGTGTTCTCTTTACCTCTCAGCAGAGGCATGTCAGCAAGCACGGGATTCCTTTGTGCTGGTAAAGTACACTGACATCAAGCCCCCCCCCCCCCCCAAAAAAAAAAGAGAAAAGAGAAAAAGGCATATCAGTGAAATCAGACTTCTCTCTCGCCTTCTCTTCCTCCTTCTCTCTCCTTCCCCCCACCCTTATGAGCAAGTCATAGATTGGTCTCTTTAAATGCTCTATGTACCTAGAGCATAGTCAGATCAGTAGGTTATATTCTGTAATGGGAAGTCATTTGCTTTTGGTCTGGTGCTGTGTGTTCTCAATCCCTTGCTGCTACATTTATATTTTATAGCTCATGTTTCACTCTATATTAACAGCTGTGGCTTGTTTTCACCATCTGCAGACAATTACTTTGAATTTACTTGGCTTTGTTATAATAGCATGTTTTCTTCTAGCATCTCTCTCAATAGGCACTGTACCACAATCTCTGACAGGTGCTGAAGCATTTGCTCAGGAGACACAGAGAGTTGAATTATTATTGCATTATTTAGTCTTGAAATAAACAAACAAGTTCCTTACAAGCATCATGTGCTACCAAGTCTCCATTGAGTAGCTATTACAAATCACGTGTTCAATTATTCTGTGCAGCCTATTATCATTCACATCAACTAGCAAGCACCCCCAATGCCCCTTTCCAGCTCCAACAGGCTACCGTTAATATGTAATACTTCCCCGGCCGTACCCTCTCATTTGCTCCTCACTATCTCTTTGTTCTCTGACCTTTCTACATTCACCTTGCCTTGTTTCACCTATTTCCTATCACCAGACTAGTTCGGGTTCTGTTCCACAGTCTAGTTTCAGTATAATAACTTGACACTTCACATTGCATTAGTCTTAGTCCCGACAACAAGGTTATGTGACCTATAGTGTCAGAGAGCATACTCCATGCTTGCCTGGAGTAGCTATTTATCAAGACAGCTTTGGGCCACCTATGATTCAGAGCAGAACAAATACTGATGTGAGGCTGTGGCTAGTCTGCTGAGGCGATGTTTGTGTGGCAACAAGACCTTTAGCGACCACCGTAAAGGCTGTACAGTAGCCCTCTCTAGGAATAGTAACCATGTTACAGAACTTGTAAGCATACTTAATGCAAGAATACTTTTAGCTCATGAGTTTTTCGTGACCTGACCAGTTAAAGCTCATGAATATATACTGCAAATTATACCCACTAGTATGAGGTAGCAGGAAAGATGTTATGCTATCATGACTGAAGATCCACAGGATCAACATCAATAGATACATAGCAACACCACTGTATGTGTACAGAAAACGTGCTATCAATTAAGGGCAAGGAGATACCAAATGAATTACTACTCAATACCCCAAACTCTTGATTAAAGACAATGAGCTCAGAGGCTAGCCAAGCGTTGAGCTTGCCAGGGTGGAGTGGAGAGGCCTACAGTAGGGCCGAAGAGAAGGCGGCTGCTGCTGTGAAACCTGAGGAGGTCATTAGGAGACCAGTGACCTCATTGGTACAGCGCTCTTACAAGCAACCCACTGGCATGATGTCATACTTCACATGTCATCAATCATCCCAGCACCTATGGCCACTAAAAATGACGAGTATATAGATACTGACCATTCAAGAATACTTTCATGACAAACAGACGTGTTAATGTGAAATTCAATGGAACCGATAACAGCACGTTTAAGTTGACTCAATGGTCAATTATAGTTGTTTTTAACACATTGCCTTCTCTATCCACAATATTTGGGCACACACCACAACATTGATTGGTTTATGTTGTTCAAGTGTTAGTTGTGTATAAATTTAATGATATTGGGGCATTCACCAAAGCCAAAACATTAAGGTATAACTAAAGCGTGAAGACTAGGTATCAGTTCCGGCTAACACAAGTCTTCAGGTCTTGCATAAGCGAACCTCCTTAGCCACATAAACATGGTATTCAGCTGACTTTCACTCCCCCTAGCTACGTATTTTTGAAATACTCCTGTATGTGATCTGATACAAATTTCTTCATGCGTCTGCTGGCTCCCTGGTGTAATGGAGTCCGGGCAAGGGCCGCCAGCCTGGAATCCAATATTAAACCTAATTTGTAGTCAATGTCACCTATGTGCAGCAGTGCTTGCCATGTAACCTGCCTCTGACCAAGGGTCCTCACTTTATTATGTAGGCCTCTGGATAGAATGGCGAGTAGAGTCCACTGGGGAGCCAGGCTCCAGGCAATGACCATGCAAAATAAAGGATGATTTTAAATACAAAAGCTAAAAGTAAAATACATCAAAGGGGAAAAGTAATTTTCGCAATTAGTATGTTTTTATTTTCTGTGTTCGTTGTTACCAAAGTACTAAAGTTTATATGTTGTATGAAAAGTAATACTGGAATTTCCATCAAGTATAATTGCAAAAATGTGTATCTTAGATCTCAGATTATTCATTGTATGTAGGTATACTTTTCTGAGCCAACTGTTTCCCTGTGTGTGTGTGTGTGTGTGTGTGTGTGTGTGTGTGTGTGTGTGTGTGTGTGTGTGTGTGTGTGTGTGTCCACTGGGTCTTGGAGATCTGCCCGGCCTTGTGTCTGCTTCCTGGTGGTGTCTGGGAGCTCAGGTCTTCAAGGCACCAGGATCAGTTTCCCTCTGTAGCTGTTGTCACTAGCATGGACCCAACTAATTCATCTTGCTAATGGCAGGCGGCTCAGTTGAGCGCTATTATTGTGATTTTCTCTTTTCATTTTATGATACTGGCTGCAGTTCCTATTTTTTCCTTGAGATAATACAATTAGCAAAAGTACACTTAAGAGATAACAGCTCTGTCTGTCCTCAGTTCCCTCAACACAGTTTATTTGGATTAATTTTGTACAAAAGTACAAAATAAATCATTGAAATACAGGAGTGAAGATACTATTATTCAGTCACAGAAAAAGACAATTTACTCAAGTAAAAGTCATCTAATATTTTTTATATATATTAGTATGATTTGTACTTTCAAAAAACAACACATATTTTTTTTTACTAATTGTCTTGATATGAATCATGTAAAACATTTTAATAGCCGGGCACACATTTTAACAAATGAGCACCTGTTTAAAATAAATGGCAGGTCTAAATGAATAAATGAATGGTTTACAATGTTACCATGTACACGGCTCTGATATTCCCATGGTCAAGTGCATAAAAATGATTGAATAAATGTTCTGTCACCATTGATAGCCATGGCACCACCAAAAAGAAAACACAACATCAAATTCATGGTGCTGAAGCACGAAATCAGGGGTGTATTACAGGAAGCCTTTGCATGTCTGATCCAGATGGATTTGTTATTATTACATTTAGCAGACTCATTGAGTGCCTTGTTGAAAGGCACATCTACAGATTGTTCACCTAGTCGGCTCGGGGATTCAAACCAGCAACCTTTCAGTTATTGGCACAATGCTGTTAACTGCTAGGGTATCTGCCACTCATTGTAATGTTTATACTGGTCATACTGGTCACAATAAACTGTAGTGTTTGCAACATTTTACTGAGCAAAAGCTGCGTGCATTAAGGAAATAGACGCTTGGCTCTAGTAGAAGCCCATCTCTAATAAGCACCGGTTGCCTAGTGATTAAAGCAAATAAATGACCAGGCTATTAATTGAAGTTATACAGTATATATTTTTTTCACTGGGTAACAATGTGAAGTAAAATGGAGGGAATGTAGTCAGTAGGTTGGAGAGTCATTGGGGTATGACTCTCAGGAGACCGGTAGACATGGAACGACCCCAGCCTGATTTCAGTCAGGAGGGAGGTTGTCGCCATACAAATGAAGAACATGAGAAGTGGTTGGAGGTCTAATCAAGTCCTCAGACTGCACTCACTGGGAGCAATTAAGTCTCCCTCTTCCTCCGATCCAGCATAGGTAACCAGATCTCCTCATTGACCTTCTCAATAAAATGGTTATTTACAGGATGGATAAAATACTCTGGCCCAAAGCTTTATAGACATCCGAGACTCTGTTACTACATGGAGAATCACATGAATTTGCACTTTGAGGTTTTAAGCCGTGGTTCAAAAGATATTGCTTGTTTTGTGCAAAAATTGGTCTTATCCACATGTGAGGAGATGAGGAGAATACATGCAGGAAGTGATGCAACTAGAAATGACGTCATGGCCTGTCCAGAATCGGTGTCTCGTGTATTCGTGGCATGGATATCAAAACCTGGCACAGTGTCCAGCCCACCACAGGAATGACTTACCATCATTGCTAGTCTGACACAAATGAAGTCCTGGCACTTGCAGTCTACCCTCTTAGACCACAATACTTCATCATAAGCCATCCTTAATTTGTTTGGTTGTCAGACTACTGTAGTCAAGTCTGTAGAGGGTGGCAGCCTGTTTGTTTACAGCTCCGTTTGTCACAGTATGTCATGGCAGTAGGGGCTGGTTGGAAGTGATCCTTTGCTTGACTTTTTCAACCCCAAATTCCTCCATTACGGTTCTCTCATTAACCCCTAAGGCTATGAATTAAATGTACAATCCTACTAGAAGTACTGTCACCCTTCACCTTTGCAGTCCCTCTGGGAGACATGACCACATTGAGAGGTAGGCATACAGACTGAGGCACATCAAACCAAATTAGCACAAGCAGGTTTTCGTCCAATGAGAATTCCCAGCTCAGAGAGGAGTTGGGGCAATGGAGGGTTTTGCATTCAAACTCCATTTCCAATTGTGTCTAGCTAGAGGTATGGAACACATTTTCCCTTTTTTCCTCTCGCTCCCCCTAGAGAAATCAGCCTGTCTCTGTGTCCTCTCAGAGCATCTGCTTTACACATCTACGCATCCCTGTTCACTCTCCATCCTCCTATTGATTCCTTATGAGAAAATAACCTGCATGTCTGAATGGGAGTGAGTCAGGATGATGTTTCAGAATGGCATTGTTCGGGTTTGCTGTATTTAGTGTGCAACGGGCTGTAAAAAAAACACACACAAAGGAATGTTTGCAGGTTTTCAGTGGATTAGCTAAAAATACTTGTCTCAATAAAGGTAATGATCAAAGACCCCATAATATCTCTTCAAATGTAACATATAGAAGCTGAGCAATATGGATGACAGCATTTGTCGTAGCACCAGACCCTCATTAATGGAAAAGAGGCAACTGCTCTGGAGGGTTAATGGCCTTATGTCCCCAGGCAAGCACAATGAATGGAAATGGGATGAGAGGGTGGGGAATATGAGCCGTTCTCCATCCCCACCACAGAGGGAGTTGGTACAAGGATAAAGCGACACTAGAGCTATCCATCCAACCTGAGAAAACATTCACAATTTAAATACGGTGGGCTCTTTCAAAAATAATGTCACATTTAATGCATTGCAGCTGAAAGATGCACACTATTTCTACAGGTTATTGGAGTGAAGGTAATATCCTGCATTGTTTAATGTACCCCCGCACACTGACTCGGTACCATTACCCCTTGTATATAGCCTGATTACTGTTATTTTATTGTGTTACTTTTCATTTTATGTTTTACTTTAGTTTATTTAGTAAATATTTTCTTAACTGTTAAACTTTTAAGCACAAATTGGTCCTCTGATCAGTTGACACTTTATGCTAAAGGCAAGGGCATCTCTGTGACTGTTTCCAGCAAAAGTATCTTATACAGAAATAAATGTTGCATATTGGATGGGGTTATCACTTAGAGAGGGAGATAGGCCATCATTTAGTGTGAACTCCCACCGTTGTTTCCTGCCACTCCTTCATGTCTCTTAATTACCCCCACTAGGACACACAAACTCCCCTGGGCTCTTTACCAAAAAGCAATAAACACTGTATCACACTGATTTACCAACTGGCAAATTACTGCAAGAGAGGAACACGAAAAAGTCAACCAATTAAACAGAGAGTACAATTGTTGCTGTAACAGATTAGACAGTGAAGTAGTGGATTCTCCTCACATGGGGCACCATTTATGTAGGGGGTTATTCTCACATAAGATTCACTATTTACTTCAAGGTTATAGTATCTGATCGCAGCCTGATAGGTATGCCAGTATATAAATAACATGCAGCAATTATTATTTTGGAATAAAGCAAACCAAAATAGATTTTATATGTACATTTCGACAGGTAAGAGCAGACTTGGCCTTCGTTAGTTACAAATTACTCTTTTCAAACAGCACATTTCAACAGAGGTGTCCAAACAATACATGTTTGTGGGGTAATACTGCCAACTCGCAAATTGCCATCCTTATTCATGTCTGTCATGGGTATATTGCAATCAGAATGCCCACATAGCCTTCATAACGAGTGAGTACAGCTCTGAGTTGCTGCCATGAGAGTGGGAGAGTGAAGGGGATCTGTGAATGTGTTGACATGTCATTGCCATCAAAATCTAGTAAACCTCAACAGTAAGACATTGTCCACCATCTCAAAAGTGATGGTCTAGTTTTTCTGCTAATCAGCATTGTTACAAAGGTTGCGCAATATAGCTGTCTGCAAGTTACACTTCAAGGTATGTGTGGAAAAGTGCATGTGTCACGAACTTAGCTTGTTTGTTTATCTTAAATGTAAATTGTAATAACAGTACCTTTACTCATAATTGTCTAACTTTTATGCAAGCTTTGTGGCTTGTGCTTTGGTGGTATGAAAACTTTTACATTTTTTATTTTATTTTTTACCCCTTTTCCTCCCCAATTTTGTGGTATCCAATTGTTAGTAGCTACTATCTTGTCTCATCGCTACAACTCCCGTACAGGCTCAGGAGAGACGAAGGTTGAAAGTCATGCGTCCTCCGATACACAACCCAACCAAGCCACACTGCTTCTTAACACAGCGCGAATCCAACCAATGTGTCAGAGGAAACACCATGCACTTGGCAACCTTGGTTAGCGTGCACTGCACCTGGCCCGACACAGGAGTCACTGGTGCGCAATGAGACAAGGATATCCCTACCAGCCAAACCCTCCCTAACCCGGACCCTAGGCCAATTGTGCGTCATCCCTCAGACCTCCCAGTCACGGCCGGTTACGACAGAGCCTGGGCGCGAACCCAGGGTCTCTGGTGGCACAGCTGGCGCTGCAGTACAGCGCCCTTAACCACTGCGCCACCCGGGAGTCTCATATGAAAACTTTTTGAGCAATGAAGGTCAAATAACTTTATTTAGTCAACAGTAATATAAAAATCATGTTTTATTTACCTTAAAAGATTAGCTGGGCAATGAAATACAGTAAGTTGTGGCTGTGTTGTTTTGAGGAACTTCTGAAAAATGTGTTTAGCACTTGTACGTGAGGAGAAATAAATGAAGGGGAGTGGAGAGACTGCAAGAGAGGAAAATAAGTGAAATGTAACTCATAGGTAGTGATATTTTGATAAAGTAATCATGGTTCCAGGAACAAGCTTTAGACCCCGATATCAGCCTTTGGTGATTCTGCGGAGCACTTCAGAACATGGCAGCATCAGATTTACAAATTGAAAATCATTAATAATTCTAACCAGGATGTGATAAATCTGAAATCACTCTCGATGAACCTGGACACACTTTCATAAATCAACAAGATTACTTGCAGATGTAAAAAAATCTGACATCAAGGTGTCAGGCTTTCTAACGGTTTTTGTAGATCCCTTACTGTGATATATCATTAATCTGAGATACATTTGAAGTATGTCAGCAGGGAAATATGTGATCTCTTTAATATTAGGAAACAGGGAAGGAGCAAAGCACTAGGTTATTGTGTCTTACACTGAGGAGGGTAGTTATTTTGTTGTTTTAGTGTCCACATACGTAGATCAGGGGCCAAACTTAACAATGTACAGGAGGTCACCAAATATGTGGATTTACTACTACTCATGAAATGCAATATGATGATAACAACAAATAAGATGATAATGATGATGCGGAGGATGATGATAGTTATTACGATGATGACGAAGAAGATGGCATTCTCTACCTAACGCAAGTGTTGTTCAAATATCCCATAAACCCACCCTAAAGCAATACACAATTGTACAGTATAGTACATGACCAATTCATGTTTTAAATGATCAAATACAACATGTTTTGCTAAACTACCGTGAAAGTGAGTGCACTAGATTGGACATAAATAACAAAGCAATCATAGATTCCACTGAAATGAATGTTCATCTGACTCATTCTAAGTCCTGAGCATGTCCATATTTAAATGATTACAGGCTTAAAAAATGATTGCTTGTAAAATATGTTTGCTTTATTCTGAGAAGGGTGTTGCTTAGTCTTAGGACCTCTGTTGTGGAGAGGGTGGTATTGACCGTGGTGTCAGCAGGGGTGCCTCTGTAATCTAAATGTCATTCACTGAAAGGCATCTCCCACAAATCCCACAGCTTTCATACAAATGTGGGTCCAAAAGATTAAATTACTCTTTCTATCTCCCTCACCCCCTCAGTCCCTCCCCCTTTCCCATGCACCAGTTGCTTATCTGCTGTGATTATAGTCATTATGTACCAGCCGTGTCTGAACCAGACATGCTCAGCCAGCTGCCTCTGCAACCATCCCTCCTCAATTTAGGCCCAGAAAAGCCACACAGACTGATGGCCAGGACCTTATTTAAATCAGAAACCTACACTCAAAGGACTTCCCACACAATAAGTACAAGTGTAACTGTTATTTTACAAATCCGTAAAACAACTCTTGCTTCACATTAGGAATATTTACAATAGCCCTTTCACAAACACCTATGAAGTGTGATGGCTGTCCACAATAATGATAGTTAGGCTTATATTATCCTATGGCAACAATGTTAGAAGTGATTTACAGTATTTTTATGATTGCCTCTGGAGGGCAATCATACAACACAGACGCTCTTTTCATGTTCAAAATCTGTTATTATCGTCTTTCGCTACTGTACCTATCGCTGAAATGCCTGTCAGATAGTAGAGTGAATAATGATCTACAGTATTCACCTGCATACGCTCAGCTGAAGTCTAAGCCGAAACTAGTATAAGGTATATATATATTTTTTTAAAGATTGGTGGATTAGGTCATTACCATCAGTATTCATATTTCCCCTCTTAGTAAAACATTTTTTTTATTATTAGTTATCCATTGAATGAAAGTGACAGGAAAGCGCCTCCAAACAAAAGTTATCGAGATTACCGCTGCTAACCAGTGCAAGCCAAAGAGATAACTCTTACAATACTCTCCCCGCATATTCCATATCTGACAGTACCCTTCAAAATAAACTTCACTCACCGGTTGTGTTTCATGTTTTTGGCCCTATTATGTACTCATGTGCCCTTAATGGTTGCAGTACTTTTACGGAACAGAAGAGTTAACCGTTTCACCAATATGTACTGGAAGCTATAGATTTAGGTAGGCCTTTAAAATCCCCCTCCACTAACTATTATTGTACATGGGTTGGCAGTCTATAGTCGGGCCTGTAAAATCTTTCAGGGAGGGTCATTAAGGATATTTCATTATCTCCGTATTGCCAAGGTCAGGTTGTCCATATATCCACTTTACAGCTGCTAGGGGAATATGCTGCGACTGTAGTATAATAGACCAGAAAATGTCCACACTTGGAATGATGGGAAATCAATATTGGGCCCAGCTCATCAATACAAACCCCATTTTCACAAGCAGGAAGAAGGTACTCAACAAAAAAATTGAGGAGAATAGATTGAATCAAAAAAGGAAAATAAAATAAAACAATGCTTCAGTGTTCATAATATGTTTTTTGTTACACCGTATGCTGAGACTCCTTCACAAAGGGTGTTTAAACCAGTTTGGCTTGATTTTGTTTTAATCCACCACCACTGGATCAAGAAGTCCATAAATGTCCTAGTACAGTCATGTAACTGCGTTAAAGAAGAGAGAAACATGGGCTGTGATAACGATTTCCCCCATTTATTACAGCTGGGGGCTCAGAGCCCTGCTTTGGTTTGTTATAGAGAATTTTGATACCTCCTGCTCATCTGAAGGCAATTGTGAAGTTTTAAAATCAAAGAGAACCAATCAAATGCAGGTAACTATGTTCAGAGTTATTAATCCTTCAGAGTCTATTGAAGCATGTCAATCTAAGTAACATAATTTTTAAAAACCATCAAAATCTGTCAGTCTAAGCTAGAGATATAATTTCTTTGCACGGACTGGAAGGTTGCCGAGCAACAGCGATGTTTGTCAGACCATGAGACATCCCGAAAATCGGTCTTCTCACGAAAACATCGGTTGTGTCCAAACGGTTTGGACTAATATGACCACTCCATGGATTTGGTGTTCTCTGTTTTTCTCTACGACCTCCACAAGCCCCACAGGACAAGTCTGAAGTCGGTAATGCTGATGTGCCAACTTCTGTCTGTAGCATCCAAACTGTTTTCTAAAAAAAAACTATATGACCCCACAAGTATCACGGGACTCGTCTGAAGGTAACTCAAATGAATGGAAGTATGGAGGTAGTTTTTTTTTTTTTTCATTTATGAATGTGTTATTTAATGTGTTTCTATGGGCTATAGTAGTAAAGGCCAAATTCAATATTTTATCAAAGTATTTCAAAAGAAAATTATGTGGATACCTAAATGGGTCCTAAAATTCCAAATCAAATAGCTTAATAAGCCGTGGTATGACCATCTTAAAACATTTCTATGTTAGCTTAGTAGAGTTTTTACTATTGAACTTATTTAGGCTTTCCATAACAAATAGATTGGATACGTATTCACTAAATAGATTTCAGCTTTTCATTTGTAAGTAATTTGTAATACATTTTTTTATTTAATTTTTTTTAACATAATTCTACTTTGACATTATGGCATATTGTGTGTAGGCCAGTGACAAAAAATCTCAGTTTAATCCATGTTAAATCCAGGCTGTAACACAAACAAAATATGGAAAAAGTCAAGGAGTGTGAATAGTTTATGTATATCTGTATATCACTACTTATACAAAGCACCAGTTTCTCTGGCCATGGTATTGGGCAGTTCAATGGTGAGAAATGCTTCATTCCCTGGAGCCAAACATTGTGCTACATAGGACACCAATAAGCTGTTCCCAAACATTTTAAACCTGCATCAGGACATTGAGTCTATCATAGTTCATGTGGGATTCAATGAAATTATGAAGGGCAGCTCAGAACAGCTGAAGATTAATTTGAAAGAACTGATTCGGTATCTGCTTGACACCAACAAATGCCCCATAACATCTGGCACCGTGCCCTCCCTAAATCGTGGCATTGAATGTTTCAGCAGACTTTTAGCCCTCCATAACTTGCAGCTCTGTGGGTGTAACATTTATTGACAATTTTGATACCTTCTGGAAACAAAGAACATTTTATATGGAGGATGGGATCCACCCAAAACATTTGGGTTCATGGATCCTTTCACAGCAATATAAGGCTGAGTTGAGAAAATGATGACCCAAGCCCAGCTCAGTTAATCCCTACCATTGTGTCGCTGAGTTGTCATAATGCTTCAGCAAATGTACATTATTCCAGGGGCGTTGGAAGACACAATATAAGTAACCTAATTGATGTATCACTAACTGACCTGAATGCCTCTGCTGATCATACAGCTATTGTATGCAGTAATCATGTGCCTATGAACCATAGTTTTACTGTTAGCTGTGAGGCGGTGTGCCCTAGTTGGAAGTCCAATGTGTGCAGCACACCCTACACTAACATAAATAACATGAGCATGTCTACGTCTGCTACGATTCCCAGTAAAGCAATGAAAACAATCAAGCGTCCCAGAAAAGTGCTAAGAATAGCCCACGTTAACATATGTAGTTTAAGAAACAAGGGTCATGAAATCAATAATTTGCTAGTAACAGATGACATTCATATTCTGACAATCTCTGAAACTCACTGAGATAACACCTTTGATGATAGAGAGGTAGCAATACATGGCTATAACATCTACAGAAAATACAGAAATGCCAAAGGTGGAGGTGTTGCCGTTTATATTCAGAACCACATTCCTGTGAAGCTTATAGAGGATCTCATGTTAAATACTGTTGAAGTAATATTGGAATAGATTCATCTACCTCACCTAAAACCCATTCTGGTGGGAAGCTGCTATAGACCACCAAGTGATAACAGTCAGTATCTGGAAACATGTATGAAATGCTTGATAATGTATGTGTTATTAACAGAGAGGTATATTTTTGGGGTGATTTAAATATTGACTTGCTTAAAACTTCTTTGGGATAGGTGGGACGGTAGCATCCCACCTATGGCCAACATCCAATGAAATGGCCAACATCTGGTGAAATGGCAGAGCGCCAAGTTCAAATTAAATTACTATAAATATTAAACTTTAATGAAATCACAAGTGCAATACATCAAAATAGAGTTTAACTTGTTGTTAATCCAGCCAAGGTGTCAGATTTCTAAATGGCTGAACTTGACACATTTATGAAATTGCTTATTCCAGTTACTAATAAGCATGCACCTGTTAAGAAAATTGACAGCAGACTATCAGCATGCTTATAAGGAAGGACATTCAACAAGCACCACATTTACACAAATGATGATTGGCTGAGTGAAATTTATGATACAAATATTGTGGGAGCTGTTTTGTTAGACTTCCTACATTGACATTATCGATCATGGTCTGCTGCTGGAAAAACATATGTGTTATGGCTTTACACCCCCTGCTATATTGTGGATAAAGAGTAACCTATCTAACAGAACAAAGAGGGTGTTCTTTAATGGAAGCCTCCCCAACATAATCCAGGTAGAATCAGGAATTCCCCAGGGCAGCTGTCTAGGCCACTAATGACATACCACTGACCTTGAGTAAAGCCAGTGTGTCTATGTACTGTATGCGGATGACTCAACACTATACACATCAGCTACTACAGCAAGTGAAATCACTGCAACACTTAACAAAGAGCTACAGTTAGTTTCACAATGGGTGGCAAGGAATAAGTTAGTCCTAAATATTTCAATAACTTAAAGCATTGTATTTGGGACAAATCATTCACTAAACCCTAAACCTCACTAAATCTTGTAATAAATAATGTGGAAATTTAGCAAGTTGAGGTGACAAAACTGCTTGGAGTAACCCTGGATTGTAAACTGATACAACAGTAGCTAAGATGGGGAGAAGTTTTTCCATAATAAAGTAATACTCTGCCTTTTTAACAACACTATCAACAAGGCAGGTGCTACAGGCTCTAGTTTTGTCGCACTTGGACTACTGGTGTGGTCAGGTGCCACAAAGAGGGACCTCAGAAAATTACAATTGGCTCAGAACAGGTCAGCTGGCTGGCCCTTAAATGTACACGGAAAGCTAACATTAATAATATGCAGTGGTGGAAAAAGTACAGAATTGTCAAACTTGAGTAAAAGTAAAGCTACATTAATAGAATTAATAGTAAATTACTCAAGTAAAAGTGAATGTCACCTAGTAAAATACTACTTGAGTAAAAGTCCTAAAGTATTAGTTTTTAATATACTTAAGTATCAAAAGTAAATGTAATTGCAAAAAATATACTTAAGTATCAAAAGTAAAAATATAATTAATGTCAAATTACTTCTATTAGTGTAACGGCTCTCTTCTATCTCCTCCTCTGACGAAGAGGTAGAACAAGGATCGGACCAAAATGCAGCGTGATGATGATTCATGATATTTTAATGAAGGAAAAACTATACATACAGAAACAACGAAATGAAATAACGAAAACCGAAACAGCCCTATCTGGTGCAAACACAAAGACAGGAACAATAACACAAGAAACACTCACAGAATATGGCTGCCTAAATATGGTTCCCAATCAGAGACAATGATAATCACCTGACTCTGATTGAGAACCGCCTCAGGCAGCCATAGACTACGTAGACACCCCACAAAACCCCAAGACAAAAAACACACCACAATAACCCATGTCACACCCTGGCCTGACCAAATAAAGAAAGAAAACACAAAATACTAAGACCAAGGCGTGACAATTAGGCAATCCTTTTTACAGATAGTAAAGGGCACAGTTCAACATTCAGACATAATTTACAAATAAAGCATTTTATGTTTTGTGAGTTTGCCAGATCTGAGGCAGTAAGGACAACCAGGGATGTTCTCCTAATAAGTTTGTGAATTGGACCATTTTCCTGTCTCGTTACGCATTCAAAATGTAAGTAATACTTTTGGGTGTCAGGGAAAATGTATGGAGTAAAAAGTACATTATTTTCTTTAGGAATGTAGTGGAGTAAAAGTAAAAGTATAAAAAATATATAAATAGTAAATTAAGTACAGGTATCCCAAAAAATGACTTACAGTATTCAGACCCCTTGACCTTTTCCACATTTTTTTACATTATAGCCTGATTCTAAAATTGATTAAATTATTTCTCCCCCTCATCAATCTACACACAATACCCCATAATGACAAAGCAAAATCAGGTATCAAGAAACTGAAATATTACATTTACCTAAGTATTCAGACCCTTTACTCAATACTTTGTTGAAGCACCTTTGGCAGCGTTTACAGCCTTGAGTCTTCTTGGGTATGACACTACAAGCTTGGCAGACCAGTATTTGGGGAGTTTCTCCCATTCTTCTCTGCAGATCCTTTCAAGCTCTCTCAGGTTGGATGGGGAGCGTCGCTGTGCAGCTATTTTCAGGTCTCTCCAGAGATGTTCGATCCGGTTCAAGTCCAGGCTCTGGCTGGGCCACTCAAGGACATTCAGAGACTTGTCACGAAGCTACTCTTGCATTGTCTTGGCTGTGTGCTTAGGGTCGTTGTCCTGTTAGAAGGTGAACCTTCGCCCCAGTCTGAGGTCCTGAGCGCTTTGGAGCAGGTTGTCTCCAAGGATCTCTCTGTCCTTTGCGCCGTTCATCATGTTTTCACTTTGTCATTATGGGGTACTGTGTGTAGTAGATTGATGAGGGAAAAAAATGTAATATATTTTAGGATAAGGCTGTAACATAACAAAATGTGGTAAATTGAAGGGGTCTAAATATTTTCAGAATGCACTGTAAGTAGTACTTTAGAGTATTTTTTATGTACTTTTCACCACTAATAATATGCATGTAACTCTCTCATGCCTCAAAGTGGAGAAGATATTGAGTACTTGTGTTGTGTTGACATGCTGAATGCACCAAGGTGTCTGTTTAAACTTCTGTACTAGCACACAGCTCGGACACCCATGCATGCCACACAAGACATGCCAACAAAGGTCTCTTTACAATTTCCAAGTCAAGAATAGACTATGGGAGTCTCACAGTACAAAATAAAGCCATAACTACATGGAACTCTATTCCACATCAGGTAACTGATGCAAGCAGAAGAATCAGATTTAAAAAACAGATAAAAATACACCTTATGGAACAGCGGGGACACACGTACACATGAATGTTGTATTGTAAATATGTGATAGTGGAGTAGTGGCCCGAGGGAACACACTAAATGTATTGGGTAAAGTGTTATGAAATTTAATGTCATGTAATATTTTAAATTGTATATAACTGCCTTAATGTTGCTGGAACCCAGGAAGAGTAGCTGCTGCCTTGGCAGCTAATGTGGATCCTTAATAAATAGAAATATAAAATGACTGTTTGATAGGGGGCTGACTGCCTTCGAACCAACACAAACAAAATTCTACAGAAAACATGGAAACATGTTCTTCATCCATGTTAAAATTACACGTTGTCTACTGTATGTTAACTGCTTATTGACCAATTATGGCATAATGAGATCCTGGATGGAAGGGCAGCAGTGATCTATGAGGGCAAAAATTGGCGTGTGCTATACTGATGACCTAATTTTAATATTCGGTGGGCACTCGTTGGGGGAAATGGCACTTTCATGTGTCAGTGCTTTGTGATAGCCCCTGGGTTACTGTACCTCTGCCTAATCTCACCCCCAAGCAAAACCAACCCCACACACTGCTTTGGGAGAGCACAACTGGACCCTCCAAATTACTACCATTCATTGTGGTCACAGCAAGGTGTGAACCTAATTTAAAATCACTGACAGAATACATGTCGAGAGGGAGGATTTGGCTTCTTTTAAAAGTCACCTTCATCTTCTTTGTACAACAATCTCTGCTGACTTGATGCATGCATTGAAGAAAAGAAAACAGAGACGGATTGCAAAAGGCCCCTGTCTGCAGAGATAACCTTGAGGATGTATGGCATTTAGCATTCCACTCAACTGCTGTCTATGACATCCTAAAGCACAGATTTGATCCCTACCTATACATACTGAAACATTAATATCTTTTCATATTAAACGAAAGTGTTGCCTATATTTTTCTTTCGGGGGAAGTGGGAATATAAAGACTCTGTCAATGCATGTTAGAGCATAAGGGGGATGAAACCCAATGGGGCTATTTGCATTTCTGTCTGGAAGAGAGAAGAGCGAGGGGGTTGGGCAGTGAAAGGTTGTGAAAATATTTACTTATTTATCATTCATCTTTTATTTTTCCTCCATTAGTGAACATAGGCGTCAAGTTTGGCACATTGCAACTCTCCACACTCTGCCAAAGAGAAGTGACATGGAGAAAAATAGCTGTTGTTTTAACCTTGAGTCTGATCTTAACAAACATGAATATATTACATACAGTATTCCTCACCCCACCACCATGTTCCACACTTTATTTATGCTGTGGTGTGATGTGGTAGCTGCTTAGCCTCACTGCCAACACAGAAGACAGCTCATGTCACAAGCACTATTCAGAATCACAGAAAAGACAGACTATGGATGTTCTGCAAGATATTGTTATATATTACTGTACTCCTGGTGAGAGATATTCCTCATAGCTGAAGAGTATATTTAAGCAATTTGGCCCGAGGGGGTGTATATGGCTAATATACCATAGCTAAGGGCTGCTCTTATGCGAGACGCAACAAGGAGTGCCTGGATACAGCCCTTAGCAGTGGTATATTGGCCATATACCACAAACCCTCTAGGTGCCTTATTGTTATTATAAATAAACTGGTTACCAACATAATTAGAGCAGTTAAAATAAACGTTTTGTCATACCAGTTGTATACAGTCTGACATACCACGGCTGTCAACCAATCAGCATTCAGTGCTCGAACTACGCAGTTTATAATTGCACACAATAGAGGGCTTGCACGTGCGTCACAAACCACCTAGCAACAGGAGCCATGTTGGAAGACCAATCAGTCTGTTGGAAGTCCTCCAATAGTCCAAAAGGCTGGATGTGTTCTGCTATCACTGGAAACTTCGGGAAGATTGTCCATTATTTTGTTTTTCTAAGGACCCAGAAAACGGAGGCATTGGGAGAACCTATTCAAGTAAATACATTTATTCTGAAAATGATAGCTACAGGTACTTTGTGTGCAAGCTAACTCAAATGATCTGCTAATGTAATGTGTTTGCTAGCTAGCAAACTTTACATACTATATAGCTACAGTAGCCAAGTTAATTCAATCTCACCAATTTGCTAACTTAATATTAGCTAGTTAGCTACCTATCTTGATGTATTTATTTTTGTAACTCAAAACGTATTTGTAGCTAGGTAGTTAGCTAACTAACAGAGAGGGTGAAAGCTAGCAGTTCCAGCTGTCAGAAAGGATAGTAGGCTACTCTGGATAAGGCATGTAGCTTTGTGGGAGGACATTATGAAAATATTCTCCAGTTAAAATCCCTAGCGAGAAACTATGAGGACAGAGCGATATAGAAACATAATATTCAGTGCTGTCTAATTTGAGTATAATGCAGCCTGTTTCTTTAATGTTTTCTGTCAGATATAGAGAGCCGTGAAACCCTGTCTGCAGCTGAAGAGGTCCCAATGAATGTCCCAAGAGAATAAAGGTAAATCCTAGTATACCATGGATTATATTCTTAGCAAATTTTGTAAACAAAGTCAACAATGTATAAACCAATTACAACTGGAGCAGGCCAACCCTGCTGGGTGTGCAGGCTTTGTTCAAGCCCATAACTAACACACCTGATTGAATGTATCAAACCTAATTAGTTGATAATCAAGTGTCCTATTGCTAGGCTGGAACAGAAGTCTGCTCAGCCAGTAGTTTAGGGATCAGTGGAGTGAGGTTGGCCACCTCTGGTAATTACTTTTTTTTTTGGTTCACCTGAAATTATGCTTTAGTAATAATAGCATACTTGTTAATAAGATGTGTAACCTGTTAAATATTATTTAGCTTACTTGTACACTTTGACATGATATGAAAGTGTTGATTCTTTGAAGTGAAGTGTTTAAACTTGTTTTATTTTGTTAACTTAAGGAGCCTCCCGAGTGACGTAGCGGTCTAAGGCACTGCATCGCAGTGCTAGAGGCATCACTACAGACCCAGATTTGATCCCAGGCTGTGTCGCAGCAAGACAAGACCAGGAGACCCATGAGGTGGCGCACATGCACAATTGGCCCAGTGTCATCCAGGTTAGGGGAGGGTGTCCCATCACGCGCTAGCAACTCCCTGTGCCAGGCCAGTATGGTATTTCCTCCGACACATTGGTGCTTCTGGGTTAAGCAAACAGTGTGTCAAGAACATGTGCAGCATGGCAGGGTTGTGTTTCGGAGGATGCTTTCAACCTTCACCTCTCACGACTCCATACGGGAGTTGCAGCGATGGGACAAGACTAACTACCAATTTGGATATCACAAAAAGGGTGTAAAAAGTCAACTTTTTTTTTTTTTTTTTACAAAGAAATAAGTTATAATTAACTTAACTATATTATTCAAGATGAACTAGTGTCAATGTCGATTAACCACAGCTCACAATCCTGCAATAAAGAGGGTAAGGGAATTTGTCTCTTCTCAAATGAGCACTACCTATGTTTTTGTTCAGTTGTAAGCTGTCCAATTAGTTTTGTTTGTCACTTTTTTTTCAAGATACAGCATCAGCCATGTGAACCCATTTTGCAGCTGATAATGGCATGCAAAGCCAATGCAGTTATAGACCTACAGCAGTGGTTCCCAACTCCCATCCTTGAGTACCCCCAATAGCACACATTTTTGTTGCAGTTCTAGACAAACATACCTGATTCATCTGAATGAGAGCCTGATGATTAGTTGATTCAGGTGTGCTTGTCCGGGGCTACAATAAAACGGTGTACCTTTGGCAGTGATTACAGCCTCGAGTCGTCTTGCGTATGATGCTACAAGCTTGGCACACCTGTATTTGGGGAGTTTCTCCAATTATTCTCTGCAGATCCTCTTAAGCTCTGTCAGGTTGGATGGGGAGCATCATTGCACAGCTATTTTCAGGTCTCCAGAAATGTTAGACCGGGTTCAAGTTCGGGCTCTGTCTGGGCCACTCAAGGGTCGTTGTCATGTTGGAAGGTGAACCTTCTCCCCAGTCTGAGGGCATGAGTGCTCCGCTCTGGAGCAGGTTTTCATCAAGGATCTCGCTTTCTTTTGCTCGGTTCATCGTTCCCTCGATCCTGACTAGTCTCCCAGTCCCTGCCGTTGAATGATGCTGCCACCACCATGCTTCACTTTAGGGATGGTGCCAGGTTTCCTCCAGACATGACACTTGGCATTCAGGTCAAAGAGTTCAATCTTGGTTTCATCAGACCACAGAATCATGTTTCTCATGGTCTGAGAGTCTTTAGGTGCCTTTTGGCAAACTTCAAGAGGGTTGTCATGTGCCTTTTACTGAGGAGTGGCTTCCGTCTGGCCACTCTACCATAAAGGCCTGATTGGTGGAGTGCTGGAAAGATGGTTGTCCTTCTGGAATGTTCTCTCATCTCCAGAGGAGCTCTGTCAGAGTGACCATTGGGTTCTTGGTCACCTCCCTGACCAAGGACCTTCTCCCCTGATTGCCCAGTTTGGCCGGGCAGTCAGCTCTAGGAAGGGTCTTGGTGGTTCCAATCTGCCATTTAAGAATGATGAAGGCCACTGTGCTTTTGGGGACCTTCATTGATGCAGAAAGGTTTTGGTACCCTTTGTGCCTCGACACAATCCTGTCTCCGAGCTCTTACAGACAATTCCTTCGACTTAATGTCTTGGTTTGTGCTCTGACATGCACTGTCAACTTGGGACCTTATATAGACAGGTGTGTGCAATTCCAAATCATGTCCAAACATTTGAATTTATCACAGATGGACTCCGATCAAGTTGTAGAAACATCTCAAGGATGATCAATGGAAACAGGATGCACCTGAGCTCAATTTCGAGTCTCATAGTAAAGGGTCTGAATACTTGTGTAAATAAGGTATTTCAGTTTTTTTAATATACATTTGCTAAAACAATATTGTTAATAATGGACCTCATTGTATAATTTGTCTCCTCTTTTCATGGCCATGGCTATAAGGGATCCAACTTTTGTCAAATTAAAATAATTGGACTTTCGTAGCAGATTAGGAGAATTTACGCTGCCGGCTAGGAGAATTAACGTAGCAGGTTCTGAGAATTACGTAAGGAAGGGGGTTAGGCTTAACTAAAATGCAAAACAAATAACTTCATATTAATTTAACAAAAGCTGTATTTTTTTTCCTTCATAGGCCTAGATTACGTTGTTACATCAAATCAAAGTGTATTTGTCACATGCGCTGACTACAACAGGTGTAGACCTTACTGTGAAATGCTTACAAGCCCTTAACCAACAATCCAGTTCAAGAAATAGAGTTAAGAAAATATTTACTAAAGAAACTAAAGTAAAAGATTTACTAAAAAGCAACACATAAAATAACAATAACGAGGCTATGTACAGGGGAGGGGGTACCAGTACCAAGTAAATGTGTGGGGGTACAGGTTAGTTGAGGTAATTTGTACATCAAATATAATTGTATTGGTCACATACACATGTTTAGCAGATGTTATTGCGGATGTAGCGAAATGTTTGTACATGTACAGGAGGTAGGGATAATGTGACTATGCATAGATAATAAACTGCAAATTCAAGACACGGTCATCTGTTGTCAGAAGAGGGTAGGATTTTATTAAAATATATTGTGCTAATAAGGTCTCCAGTCAAAGTATAGTAGAAGTGTATGACATGTTTATCAAAGGCCACATTTTTCCTGTGCAAAGGAAATAAGTCTCTGATATAGCCTATAGGCCCATTCCACTACGCACTCATTGATAGCCTGCATTATGACTATCCAATCTACTCATATTAGGAATAGTAGGTTTACATAAGGCTGCAAATGCGATGATGGATGCATGTGATCCTTTGTAATAAAGGTGCATTTTTATGGTGAAAAAATAGCTTCCCCAAAACTTGAAACTCACATGACACATGCTAATAGCTACACTACAAGCTATCTAGCTAGCTAATTCTGGCTAACTTAGTGTTGTTGTCAACACCTGGTTAGAATAACAGCTTAACTCAAAATCGAACAGACTTGACCTATCAGTGATAAAAGGATAGTAGCAGACCACATACTGACAGCTGTCTGAATTTAGGGCTTGACGGTCAAAAAGGTTTCTTTACTTATCCGACAGTTCTTGAGTCTTATCTCCTTGGTGTCAACAATGGTGTTTCATGATTGCGGGGAATCTTTCAAAAAAAATATCCCCATTGTCTTTTCTGCCTTGCTAGAGCAGCTAAATACTGCACAGAAAATGACCGTGGTGATGAATCAACTAGTTTTAGGCACTGCTATCATGCCGTTGTTGGTTGCTACTCAGCTGTTGTCAGAAGAATTCAGGCGGTGGTCTTCTAACATGGCAGCCAGAAGGCGTCGTACGTCAACTGCAAGACCTCTGTGTTTTTACAACATTTGTTGACACTGTACAACTACCAGCATTAAGTACCAGCCTCTAGTGACACAGAACATCCAAGAAGTGATAACAAGCACTGTAGTTTGTGAAAATATGTGGATTGTCTTGCATTACACAGGTGTTGCTGTGGTAGCTGTTGAGAGAGCAAGAGAGGGAGAGAGGGAGGGAAGAAGTGTGGACTGTGCAGTATGCCATGGCGACAGTGCAGTAGCTCATGGTGTACAGACAGGCCCTCTGCGTGTGGTGTTCTGCAGCATCAGCATTCGGACAGGGGCCAGACGCTCGATTTATGGTGCCAGGGAGCGGAAATGACCTGCTTCTGTCATTGGGTGTATGCCCCATCACGAGAGGCCCTAAACTATATTGGCACAGCTCTGACAGACATGTTTGTCATCTAGTCATCTTTGAAGATACCAAGCAAGCAGTATTATTGATTTGACAAGCTCCAGCTATCTCTCTAGGTGCACACTGTTCCTGTCTCTCTAGCCCACACCACCGTGCCTGAGAGGCATCCCTGTGGATCCCACGTTGGTATGATTAATACCATAATTTCTATGATTTACACTATATTCAACGGAAATACAGTAGCATATCCTATTAAGTTTAAAAGGAATCAGAATTCCTGTACATGCATAAGCAAACTCTTCCTCGTTGATTAGTTCTCATTAATTATTTCAACAGTCATTTATGCGTTTTGTATGCCACCTTACCTGCTATATAATTACCTATACTATCTGTATGACGTTTTGATTTATTTCGAGTGTGCTACATGATCCAATGGACCGCAGACTCGTACGAGGAAGTGATTCCATGCTGCTCTGATGCATGAACCTTCTGGTAGTGTTGCATGAACAGTGACACCTTCTGGCACTCCCTAAACACAATCCAAACAAGTTAAATGTGTACAAAAGTTCACCCTAATCATAGAGCATAGTAAAACCAATTGATTTCTTATGTGTAATTATTTAATTGTGAAATTAATGAATGGAAGATGAATACAATACTTATATGTAGTGAGTTAGTTCAGCCTTGAGATGTGAAATATTAGTTAATCTTATTTATTTGTTTTACCTTTATTTAACTAGGCAAGTCAGTTAAGAACAAATTCTTATTTTCAATGATGGCCTAGGACAGATGTTTACCTTGTCAGCTCGGGGATTCAATCTTGCAACCTTTCGGTTACTAGTCCAACGCTCTAACCACTAGACTACCTGCCGCCCCTTATGTCTTACATTTTGTGATGAATAACAATGGGATTATACACATGTCAATCACATCTAAGAGCTACACCACTGACTGAAACACATCAAACACTTTGTCACCAGGTATTTCTCATCCAAATGTATCAAGAGCAGAATAACGTTTTACCATTTAGTAGCCTAAACTCATACCCTGGAGACAATACACCACAGCTTTCATTATCCAATCACAAACTCATATGTTTCCCTTTGTCAGATGATGTAAATGTGATTCCTTTTAATTATGGCCATTGACTGGAAACTCCAAATTAATTTGATTACGTTTTGCATATAAAAATCCATCTTAATTATTACCCAATTAACACAAATTAAGGCACGTTAAAAGCCAGGCATTAAAATCAATTTGTGATTATGTCTTTTTTGACTGAAAATATGCTTTAATGAGTGAATGTGGGGACATAGGGCATTGTTTCGGGAATGAAAATGTGTGAATTCCGTTGTAAAACAGAATTAGCAACATGGATAAATGAAGCACATGAGAATTGACTATAGCCTCAGCTTAAATGTCCTTCTTCTTCTAGCTATAATCCTTCTACAATTTAAAGAATACGGTATCTAACTGTACGTACACTCAAAAGAATCAAATAAATCTGCCTCCAAACACAACAGGATGACACACAACTTCAGCGGCCACACGATTAATACAAAACTGATCATATTTTGTAGATGAAAAAATGCACATACTTCCCTCTTCCTAATACCACTAAATCCATGATCTGTTTTCATCTATTCAATCTGCCAAATCTTTAAGTATTTTCCCCATTCCCCAAGCCCATCCACAGAGCACTGTTTCACATCCACTCAAATGAATATTTTATAGAGATGCAAAGATTTTCTCCTTCTCAATGTGCAATCAAATGCAATGCAATGCAGTGCTGCAGAGATGTTAAAGGAGAGATATAGAGACACATCTAAAGGAAGAAATCCATTTTTCTCTGCCCTTGCATTCATTACGGAATCAATGCTCCTCTCGGGAGACTGGTTCAAAAACCCTGTTTTATTTTGATCTTCAGAGAAACAAATGCTCTTGGAAGTCGCCACAGTACATGCATTAAAAGATTGGCGAGGCTAGAAATGAATACAGTAACCCGGCTGACATCACATTATGATGTGGAATGTTGACTGGGTCTTTATGGACATGTTTTTTGAAGGAGAAAGACAAGGTCAAACCAGTGGGTAAAACAAAGTGCTTTTCTACTATATTATCTATGTGTATTCATACAACCTGGATAACTAATGGTATTAATTTTACTGCGGATGTAGAAAGTGCTTTGTTACATTGAGTTACAATTTATTGTTGTTATCCATCTAGAGAAAGACCCCAAACAAACGCATGTGATTGGTTAAACATATTCACAAAATGAGCAGAGTAGATACAAACCAGGTACAACTCAGTTTTAAAAAATGACAGGATTATAGTTAAAATAAATAATAGCAGTTTACAGGAAGCTAATGCAGCAACATATACCATTTTCATTCAATTTGGGAGATTTATGTGTATCACTGATCTGTTCAATTGAATTCAAAGAATAATGCAAACATTTTTCCCCGCATGACCATTATTTACATAATCAGGCTTCTACTGATTCCAATACTGAGAAAGGTAAACATTCTTTCAGAGTCAATGTGGCAATATTGGATTTATAGTATCTTTGGGGGTATAGAATTAAGGTTAAAAGGATGTTACACAATACAGTTGGCCGCTGTTTCATGGTGGATCTCATATATTCAGACATATTTTCATTACATCCCTTCCAGTTTCTCTGGAAGTCTGCCCTCTACAGCATGTGATACATTTTGGGCCTCCTGTTATATTTATTGTCATGTTTAAAACACTGTAATGCTTAAGCATTTTAATTAGTACTCTGCACTTTATCATGATCATTGCTCAAGCTTGCCTAATGAAGTTTGTATGGCCCAAATCTCCATCAAAGGAAACTATTAACTTGTATGGTAATGAATAAGAGGCTTACATCTTTCCCATTCAGACCAGGCAATAACAGCTCTACTTTGGGTTGGCCAAGCAAAATAAACACTTATCAATATTATGTTCAGGGTTTGAGGCATTGGCTATCTTTTAGTGGAGACTACAGTTGCTCCACATTCATGTAACACATGGTTTTGTTTTATAATAAATCATCATGAGATTTCACTGTCAGGTTATGTTCTAACTTTCCTCAGCTCAATAGTAACTGCAAGCATGGTTCCTATGGTTATAGAGGGAAACTGAAAGAGACAAATCAAATATGATCCATCCGCGTATTCCTTTATAATCCTTCTCTAATGGCTGTCTTTAAGGGCCATGAGGGTGTGATTGGTTATGTAGCCTAGTCAGTTTTTTTGCATGCATAGCTGCCTGAGAGGCAAGTAAATGTGATGGTTTCAGATTTGATTAGGCAGCCCACGGGCCTCAGCAGTCCAGCCCTGCGACGGGCAGGCAGGGGCCTTGTACAAGCGTCTCATTGCTCACCATGCCTCAGTGGTGATGTACACACCAAGTGTGACCACTGCTTGATTTAAACAGTCCACCCTGGATCTGAGGGTGCGCTCGATGCAAGTTTGTAACCCATCCATCTAGCGAACACTGGACATTGGTCTCACCCAATTACTTTTGGGATACCATTCTAGTGCATTTATGTTTGGAGTAAGTGACACACTATTGTGAGATTATATCATTGAAATATGTGTACATGAGTTTTTCTGTTATGAAAGAATGACTCTACTTTCTACCTTCTGTCACAAGTTCTGTATTTCATGTTTTACTGTATAGAATCATTCAAAATCAGGGGTGGAATTGAAGGAATTTGACACTGGCCAGCCGGGCTTGTAGACCACCATTTTTATATGCCCAGTCCAGAATCTATGTCAAGCGATATTTGAAAAGACACAAAAAAAAAATACAAAATCAAGTTTGTCAATTTAAATGTAAGAGTGATGATTATAAAGTGATCACAATTCTTCATGAAAAAGACAATATTATGGTGACACTCTTTGACCCACCTGTATGTAAATATATCATGAATCGTGCCTTTAAGACTTGTTATAAGCATTCATAACGGCTTATAGTTCCTTTATAAAATTCCATTGTATGTATAGTATGCAGTGTTTGTTATTCATTACGCCTGACTCATAGAGAGCGTAATTCATAAGATCATGAAATACGTCATTTTGCGTCTCTCTGGTTTTTGATAGATAGATACCACAACATACATCTCTTATTCCCTGAGTGAATTTATTTAGATGTCCAAGTATTCAGGAATTCATTTGGCAGAAGCACATTTCTTCACTTTGGTGCCTAGTAACCTTAGCTGTATGATTATATTTGGAAATGTCATTCTTTATTCAAACCCTTGGCCTTGAGGCCTTTAACTAAAATGCTTTGCTTTATATAAATGAGCAAGTTTATTTTCATTTCCTAATGGTCACCGCAGCCATACAGTAATGAGCAGCACCAAGGAGAATTGTTATTTTCTTAAGGACCAAATTAAAAAGGAAATCCCAGGTAGCTAAATCATTACAGAGGAAAGCCTAGAGGACTGTTTCCATGTTATTAGTCTACATGCTTGGACTTCCTGGTCCTACAGGGTGGGGGGAATATATGTGATAAATAGTGCATCTGTTCAATTTCAGACTACAAGTTGTTAATGAGGACTTTCCTCTTTTCTCTTTTTACAGCTTCAGTAGTTCATACTCACAGCATATGCCAATATGGTGGCAGGTTTGGAGACGTAATGCAACATTCTAGTGAATTGCTGTTGAATTAGTTGATGTAATTTTTCTGTTGCATGGAGAATACACATGATTAATATTTTTGGAGGGGAAAATTGTGTATGTTGTTCCTTTTAATAGAAACATAGGTAAAGCTACCCGGTATTAAATATAATTTTTGGGTCTTCACTGTTTTTGTGTGTGGTCGTGATGAGTGATGACATGTGAAGTATGACATCATGCCAGTGGGTGGCTTGTAAGAGCACTGTACCAGTGAGGTCACTGGTCTCATAATGACCTCCTCAGGGTTCACAGCAGCAGCAGCCTTCTTCTCTCTGGCCCTACTGTAGGTCTCCCCCTCTCCAACCCACCCTGGCCAGCACAACGCTTGGCTAGCCTCTGCGCTCATTGTCTTTAATCAAGAGTCAGGGGCATAAGGACGTAGCGAGTCAGCCCATTCATGCCCAGTGGGCTCCTTATTTTCAGAAAGGCAGATGAAGCCGAGTGGAAAAGCCTCTTACACATAGCTATGTGGTCCTCTTACACAATACACTGATCGCCTGTCTGCTGTGAGGCAGTGGCCAGTCAGTGATTGGACATGGAAACATTCAAATATGTTATCCATTATTATCGAATGTACATGATCATGGTCTATGAATATTGTCTTTCAATATACTCTTCAAAACAATGTATTTTCAGCATATTATAGTATATCACATTGGTTCAGAGTAATCTGAAACAGGCCTGGAGTCAGTTCCCCGACAATGGTGTATCTAAGAGGCAGGATGAGAGGCATGTAAATCAGGCAGACCATGCTCTTCTTTAATATTTAACACAGGTTATTAGACAGAGCAAAGTTGTGACTCCCAGAACACTTCTGCGCATCACATGAATAACTAACGCTGGCTGATTATGCTAATAAGTAGTACTAGGAGGTTGTAATGACCAGGAGTGTACCTCTACTGATGCTGGAGAGGCTATAATCACAGACACATCACAAAAACACACCCCAAATGCACCATTAGCCTTAACACAGCAATTCTTTACCAAGCAATCTGCTTTACCCTTCATGTTTCTAGACTATGTGTGCGATCTCTCTTTATGGGAGGAAACCTGATGCATTTTTAAACCCACAGTCTCTGATCTTCCCTAACAAACGCATAAATGCATGTGATGAGGACAGGTCTTCGGGCACCCTCATAGTTCAGTCTGAAATGCTGGCTGTACCATTCTATAGCCTTACTCTACAGATAAAGATATTGAAATGCATTTCATGTGCTCAGAGGCCTTGTGTCAATTGTGTCATTCTATCACATGGGCAAGTGAACTGAGCTGTAGGAGAAGCTCTCACAAAATCACTTGGTCCTCCTTCATAGACGACAGCACTGATTTTAGAAGCTTATTGCTGCATCACGGAGCAAGTAAATGTCTTTTCTCCTGTTTTATTTTGACCCACAGATAAAAGCGTGCTCTTGGAAACCCATCTGGAGGCAGAGTGGGTTGAGCGTGGCTATATTCCATCACCATCACCACAGTTCTTTGGCCGCCACCATAAAGAATTCCAACGAGACAATTTTGCAGTGCGCAGGGCGAGCTGACAGGGAGTGTTATTAAAGCGCAGGGTGCTGACCGCTCTGAAAGTTATTAAAGTGCTCTGAGATTGTGTCTGTGATAGCCCTGCCGGGGTGTCCTTCACACACACACACACACAGCGGTACATTACAGTGAGGACGTGGTCATCGCAGAGAGAGGGGGTGTACAGGGGGGAGTACAGATCAGACAGACACACCAGGGCCCACCGTGATGACAGAGAGAGATGTCATTGTCTTCATCCCCCCCCATTAATGCTGCCAATGGCTGCAGAGAGAAACTACAGTTTACCTGCTGGCCAGGGATCCTCTGGACTGGAGTACCAGTGTAAATACCGTAGTGGTGTACTGTATGTCAAGCATGCTATGAATGAAACTCTGAAACAGTTGTAGTTCACTCAATAGTCTTGATTGATGAAAGAGTGGATGTTAGAGCAGTTACGTGAGGTCTGTCCCTGCATGGCTCATTCACACCAATCAGAGGTTAGAATATATCACTTAACCGTTGGACCTATGAGGCCATGGTTAGCTACAGGGTTGAAAGTGCTCCCTCAGAGGGCAAAAATCCAATATAGATTATTGAAGCTCATCTAATCCATATGTTTAACCCAACCTATAACAATCAATTGTGCATGACAATATGGGGTCGTAATGAAGGACTAAATATGATTTTCATGACCACGACAAGGCTATCATCATCTAGAAGAGGACATATATTAAAAGATTAATTGAACAGGTCATGAAAAAACAATTATTAAAGGTTGCTAATACTTTGCAAAACCTAAAGTACACTAAAGTGTACACTATATTTTGTATTGATAACAAATAGTCCTAGTATCATATGTTGAATATATGATAAGGCATTCTTGCCACATGAAAGAACAAGAACATTGACTGGTCTGCTCTATGCTTTTTGCCTGATCTCTCAGTAAATCCCAGTGATCCGTTTGAATGTGTTGGCAGCCAACAGTGTAAGATGATAGGCAAATAGGATGAGGGCTAATGGACTGATTCTGTGGGTTTTACAAGAGAGAGAGAAGTGGCCCAGCACATCAATCCGCTGTCTATCCGCACCCTCTCAATCTGTTTCAGTTCCACCCTGACGTGACAGCATGGGGGACTACGGCCGTCTATTCATCACCAGGTCTGGAAATAACAAGACACCTCCAGTTTGTCATACTAGATTAGTCTGTGGCCTGTAACCACTGTCTTGAATAGTGTCTCCACCGTTACATCTGAGGTGTCCACTAGACCACCACTGGAGACCTTGGGGGGAACACGGCTATGTGTATTGACATGAGTTTGGCTCACTCGTGGGGAGGCAGAGTAGGCTGCTTCTTTCTCAGGCATACACTATCACTTACTGTGTGTGAACAAAGCCAATACACTACGATAATTTCAAGTTATATTTTTTGGAGAAAAATGTGTAATATGCTGTCATAAGCATTTTCCAACTTTAGTACCGTGTCATGGGTCATTACGTGTGGGACTCACATGTAGAACAGTTGAGCCTTGCATAGTATAGTATATCCCTCCAAGCTTCTTCACAGATCCCTGGGGCTCTTATTCCTGGATTCTGCACCCAAAAAAATCAATGGATTGTAATCCATAATATTACTTAATTGGTGATTATCAGTTACTTTGTGGATCACAGGTCCTGGCTATGAAATTAGCCCCGGTCTTTAATAAGAGCTTGACCATCAAGTGTAATGGACAGTGGAAGGTTTGCCCAGGACTGGAATAGCTCCTCTCTGCCTGTCCTCTTGACCTTGAATGGCTCTTTGAAAATGGCATATCCTGCAGTAAGCCAGAAGCAATAGATGTACATACAGTATTATAGAACAGTATTTGTCTGGTTCATTCATCCCTTCCCCATGCAACAATCATTTAGAAATTGTACAGATACAGCCTACATTTACATAGAAAGTGATGAATTAGTAATACAATATGTGCATGGTCCTCTGTGATTCTAGCATGGAGAACCTCTTGACTAAAACCATAATTATGCATTATGAAGTACATGTGTTTCATAAGGGTATTATATAACTATGCATCACTTATAGCAAGTGCTCCCCTCTTATGCAGAACATGTGTGGGAGGTTTACTGTTGCTGTAGTCACAACATTATGAAAATCATAGCTTTTTAGTGTCCCCATTATTATACTGTATGTAGTGGATAAGATGTCCTGGGGGCTTCTAACACCTGGTAATGTAAAATAGTATTTCAGGTAGTATTCACAATTGTTGCTGTCATGAAATAAGTACAATTATGTATAAGCTTGAACACATTCACACAATGACCACAAAGAGAAGCTCCTATCTCTCCGAGCGATGCTCTCTGCTCCTGTTGAATGAAATTCAACCCAACCAAAAGGGGAAACAAAAGTGTCTAACATCAACAAAGAAGCCATTGCATCTGCTTATCTCGGACGCACTGGTTTTGTTTGGAGACCGGGAGCCCTTTGGCAACAATGGTGGCTCCTCTCTAAAATATGGCTGTTTTGTGGTTCCCATTCAGCCCATGTTGATGTGTTCTGTCTGCAGCTCCAGAGGCTCCCCTCCTCCTGTTTACCTGGGAGTCCTATGGGGCGAGATTTAGCTGAAAAGCCCAGTCGAAGCCAGTCAAAGGGAGCGTGGCGCAGGCCTGACCCTGGCGCTCCACTCATTGTGTAGTGCAGCGGTGTAATGAGGCCCTGTGTGGATATTGATATGACAGAACAAAAGGCCAAGGTGCAGTAAGGACAGCAATCCACACGTTTCACACCATTTGTTTTTCACACCGTATCCATCACATTAATGGGTCACCTTTCTGTGACAGCTCATGATTACCTGCTTACCCATGGAGAGAAAAGAAGAGAGAGAGAGAGAGATATATAAGGGGGTGGGGGAGACAGAGGGGGTTGAGAGAGAAAGAGGGGTAAGATGAGGAACGGTAGAGAGAAACAGTGGGAAAAGAGTGAGAGAAGGAGCTCTAGTTATGAGGGTAAAGGGTGAGCTGGGGTTGGAAGGGGCTTAGGGAGTGGGGGATGGTAGGAGGGAGCTAGTGACATTTTTATTTTTTTCATGAAGATTGGCTCCAGCGCTGTCATCATCCCCACTGTGAATTTATGACAGGTCAGCTCTCCATGTAGTCATCTGATGGATGGAGAACATCCACGTTTATTTGGGGCAGAGTGGAAATGGTCAGAACCATTCCCCAAAGCACCCATAGGCTTTTTTAAAGACCACTATAGCAGAGGTGCTTGTTTAGTATTTCACCATATACTGTAGCCTTAGATTAGCACAACATACCTACATGTACATTGATTTACACTGGTCCTGAAAAAGGGAAACACTTTTCCAGGAGCGCGTACGTATACTTACTGGGTTGTAATTGCTGTCAGACATTCTAAAACTGTCATTTTTTTAATATATATTTTTTTAAATGTACATTATATGGATTGTATACCTGCTGGTTGAATCTGTTTTTATACACTGAGTGTACAGAACATTAGGAACATCTGCTCTTTCCATGACATAGACTGACCAGGTGAATCCAGGTGAAAGCTATGATCCCTTATTGATGTCACTTGTTAAATCCACTTTAATCATCGTAGATGAAGGAGAGGAGACCGGTTAAAGAAGGATGTTTAAGCCTTGAGACAATTGAGACGTGGATTGTGTATTTGTGCCATTCAGAGGGTGAATTTAAGTGCCTTTGAACAGGGTGTGGTAGGAGGTGCCAGGAGCACAGGTTTGTGTCAACAACTTCAACGCTGCTGGCTTTTTCACACTCAACAGTTTCCTGTGTGTATCAAGAATGGTCCACCACCCAAAGGACATCCTGCTAACTTGACACAACTATGGGAAGTATTGGCGTCAACATGGGCCAGCATCCCTGTGGAACGGTTTCGACACCTTGTGGAGTCCATGCCCCGACAAATTGAGGCTGTTTTGAGGGCAAAGGGGGGTGCAACTCAATATTAGGACTGTGTTCCTAATGTTTTGTACACTCAGTGTACTGTAGGTGCAGCAAAACTAGTCTGTTGTTGATACTTTGAAAGAAAGAGGCATAATATCTATGTGAAATTAAATCTCAAAAGTGTGTTCTCTCAAAGGTGTTTGTTTGCCATAGTCAAAACAACTTTTTAAAACTCAACTTTAATAATTTCTTCCTGCTAACTTTTTTAAATGAGTTAGGTGAATGCTTTCTGCTTAGCTCAGTAGCTGTTGATGTGTTCCATTCTCAGAGCTACATGTAGTGTCATCTACCAAATCTAGAGTCACTTACAATGAGCATTTTAACTTACTGTCAGTATGAAGAGCAGAAATAGCAAGATCCCATTTTATGATAAAATAAAGACTATGGCCATGTATCTTTCCAAAGTTACCTCAGCATTTCAGGTGGGATGCAGGGGAGGAAGAAAGAGGGGTATGAGAGAGAGAGAGATCACTTTGTCCCAAATTAAAAGTCAGAATGTCATCCTTCGCTCTAATTGCCTAGAACCATTATTGGACACTGCAAAAAAATGTGTCTGCATGTGCACTTATCACTCCATAGAGACAGAGTTCCAAGCATGCAAACGTCCCTTCGCTCACTGTGTTTCAATGGGTAAAGGATTCGCTGTTTGACTGAAGACTGCCATTTTGTGATATGTCATGGTACCCAGCAGATATGAGGTGAAGGTGTCAATATATCTTGTGTTTGGCCCGTGGAGGTTTACTCTGAACAGTAAAAACATGAGTTATGTTGGTGAATCCATACTGTGTTGAGGTGATGTAAATCAGAAGGGGGAGAAATTGCTGACAAGTTTTACTATTAAAAGATAATTGTAATCAAGGTGCAGGACGAGCAATGAAGTGGTGATAGCAGAGAGATGGACAGCTGGAAAAGATGGATTGTTTTAATTTGCACCAATTAAATTGAAGTTCATTGGATCATCTTCCTCAATCTTCATGAACACTTTATTTTCTGGCCTCTACGAAGCTATTAAAAAGAGGGATTGAACCCTAAGACTTAGTATACAATATTTTATGTTAAACCATCATTAAAGAAATGTGAGCATGCTCTCTCCACCCTTCTGTAATGAGTTTTGTAGAGAGAGATGCAAAGCGGCATGCTGAGGTGTTCAAACAGATTGATGTGAGGTTGGGGGTAACTTCAAACTCTCCCTGTCTTCGTCTACAGCAGTTTCAGCCTAGCCAGACTATACCCTGTTGTGTGACTGTCTTTGTTGTTTGTACATCATTTACATATTCTAATTTGGCTTGAAGCAAATTCTAAAAACTAAACCTACATTAAAATGATGCCTTCTTGACTCTTTTAAAACTCTCATGGATGAGAAGAAAACAATTTAATCTTTTATCTGTTTTAGTCATTTGTGTTCTATGCCCTACCTCCTCTTACCCCAACCAGACCAATAAACACATAAAACAGTCTCGTTGGTTCTGTAAAACATTACTGTACTCTTGCAACATACTCTGTAAACTATAGTACTCTGCCCAGTATCTTTGAGTTGATATCAAAACTCGTTATTTGCACTCAGAATCTATTAGCTATGTTAAGCATCTTATGTCATGAGATCAAGGTTCAGTTTACTCAAAAATGTTTTCCTTACTAAATGTCAAACCTTTTACTCCAGATGAGTTAAATATCAGGCCATTTTGCATGGACAATTTAATATAGAATCAACAATAAATAAAGCATTTGATATTTTGTGTATTTTTTTCATGATACTGTGGAATATTCGTCATTGCTCTTCATTACTGTTTATCTTCTGATAATGGCAATGGTAATTCCTTGTATCTTCAAAGGTCAATAGTCATGTTGATGTTTATCAAGTCTTATTCTGATACAGCTTCAATACGCATGGCTTAATGCACATCTCAGAGAAACTGCCTCAGAGGAAAAACTCCCCACTCTTCCGACCAGAAACGGTGAGTATTTAAAGCCCCCTAGAGTCGATTGATGCACCGGTGCAAAAAACTAAAACATCTTTAAAAAAGCTTTCAGTTTAAGCTGGAGATATCTGGATGCGTCTCAATCCACCGCATCCGCCAGTGTTGCACGTCCAAATTTGCGGTGAAAGGTGGCAAAGCTAAAGAGGTGTTTGTAAACGTCTGTAGCGTCCGAATAGTTTGACCACTCTAGGTAAAGGGGAGACTCTCATGAACACAATGGTGTTCTCCATTTTGCTCTATGACCCCCACAAGTGTCACGGGACTGAAGGTAACCGGTACCAGTAAAATAAAATGAATAATGGAAGTATGAAGATAGTTTTGTGACTACTGCAAAATGGGGTTAAAGATGTACAATATATATATATACATACATACAGTACCAGTCAAAAGTTTGGACACCTACTCATTCAAGGGTTTTTATTTTTTTTACTATTTTCTACATTCTAGAATAAACTGAAGACATCACACTATGAAATAACACATGGAATTATGTAGTAAACAAAAAAGTGTTAACAAATTAAAATAGATTTTATATTTGAGACTCTTCAAAGTAGCCATCCTTTGCCTTGATAACAGCTTTGCACATTCTTGGCATTCTCTCGACCAGCTTCACCTGGAATGCTTTTCCAATAGTCTTGAAGGAGTTCCCACATATGCTGAGCACTTGTTGGCTGCTTTTCCTTCGCTCTGCGGTCCAACTCATCCCAAACGATCTCAATTGGGTTGAGGTTGGGTGATTGTGGAGGCCAGGTCATCTGATGCAGCACTCCATCACTCTCATTCTTGGTCTAATAGCCCTCACACAGCCTGGAGATGTGTTGGGTCATTGTCCTGTTGAAAAACAAAGGATAGTCCCACTAAGCGCAAACCAGATGGGATGGTGTATCGCTGCAGAATGCTGTTGTAGACATGCTGGTTAAGTGTGCCTTGAATTCTAAATATATAACTGACAGTGTCACGAGCAAAGCAACCCCACACCATCACACCTCCTCCTCCATGCTTCACGGTGGGAACTACATATGCGGGGAGATCATCCGATCAAATACAGTGGTTCTTCCTTTAAAAGTTGTGGTGTGCTGCAGCAAAGCTAGTGGGGTGCCGCAGAATTTAATGTCAAGTTATTTAAGTGTCAGACATTTTTTTTTGTTTTACCTTTATTTAACTAGGCAAGTCAGTTAAGAACAAATTCTTATTTTCAATGACAGCCTAGCAACAGTGGGTTAACTGCCTGTTCAGGGGCAGAACGACAGATTTGTACCTTGTCAGCTCGGGGGTTTGAACTTGCAACCTTCCGGTTACTAGTCCAACGCTCTAACCACTAGACTATGTCCCACAGAGCCATTGTTGCCAGAATAACACAATTTACCATAATCTGCCATCATCTACCACAAAGCTAGGTTGCGGCATAAGCTCAACTTTTAAAGACAGAACCACCGTACTCTGCGTCTCATAAAGACACTGCAAGTTAGAACCAAAAATCTCAACTTTGGACTCATCAGACCAAAGGACAGATTTACACCTGTCTAATGTCCATTACTCGTGTTTCTTGTCCCAAGCAAGTCTCTTCTTATTGGTCTCCTTTAGTAGTGGTTTCTTTGCAGCAATTCGACCTGAAGACCTGATTCACACAGTCTCCTCTGAACAATTCATGTTGAGATATGTCTATTACTTGAACAATGTGAAGCATTTATTTGGGCTGCAATTTCTGAGGCTGGTAACTCTGATGAACTTATCCTCTGCAGCGGAGGAGGTTACTACATGACTTTTTTTGTTACTACATGATTCCATATGTGTTATTTCATAGTTTGATGTCTTCACTATTATTCTACAATGTAGAAAATAGTAAAACAAATATTAAGAAAAGCCCTTGAATGAGTAGATGTCACCAAACTTTTGACTGGTACTGTATATTTCCAGTTTTGTTTTACATCTCCTAGATTTAGGACAAACACTTCAAAACCTTGTTTCCCCTGATACATTTTTTGACTATCCTTTCTGCCATTTATGAATGTGTTATTCAATGCATTTCTATGTGCTTTAGCAGTAAAGGCCAAAATATCTCTCTCTACCTCTCTACCTCTACCTACCGTTTTTTAATATATATATATATATATATATATATATATATATAATTATTTTTATTCCTAAAGGGGTCCTGAAATTCAAAATCAACGTCTTGGACTATAAAGAATTAAGGAAAGGTTATTGGGTATCGGCATGTGTAAATTTATGTAGTAAATCACAATTTCATAAACAGGAAAGGAGCTTGGCTGGGAGATTGACGAGGCGTTGCGGAGAGGACTGGGAACGATGGTTCCACAGTGTTTGCTTCCGAGCCAGACTTGCTCTGAGGCAAGGGTTATTAGTGCTTATCGGTAATTTGGCAACCTTGACCATGTAACCTTGCTAAAGCTGGATTAACATTTTACCTGGGAAAACATGAAGATGCCTTAAAACATTTTCCATTTTCCTTGTGTGTTATGAGACAACAGCCTACAGAGGCTATTCAAATGAATGTCCACAGTATACTCCATGCGCACTCAAGGAGAAACTCTTATTAGTCCTAAAAAGGAATGCATACACATCAAATCTTTGACTGAAATGATAACACGTCGACCAGTTTATATTTCTGAATATGTAAATCCCAGGAGTAGCAACATTTCTGCTCTATAGATTTTCAGTAGAGTACGCTTGCTACTCTTATAGGGCTAAGATATAAAAGGGATATGAATCAATAAAGACAACCATACATAGTTTGCATTGTGCCATTGATTGATGTATTGTAGAAAACCACTCTCAAAAACGTGTTTCGTTTTTTTTGTATGTTGTTGTTCATACCACTGTTCGTTTCTGGAAGGTGCAGTTATAATACCACTATGTCTGGGTTATTCATAGCCACATCTTTGTTATTGTGACACTTGTGCAACTCAAGGAGGTGGTGCTGTATCTCCCTCCAAGAAAGAAGCCCTCACCTATTATTGAGCCTCTTTATCTTTACTGTAGCTGAGTTGTTAATTAGGTAGACCTTGAATTAGATTATTTGCATGTCTGAACAAGGGCTACGGTATTAATGCTCCCTTAGGACACACTGTAATAACCTCTTCAGTGGCTCCAAGGTCCCTGTGGATGAGGCTGTGTGGACGCCAGCCACTGGAAGGAGGGAAAGTGCAGAGCCATTTCATCCAATTAGCTGTGGATTATTCTCCTCCTCTTCCTTTGAATCCTATTTGCTGTGATAAGGTGTTCTCCTACAGGGACCGAGTTGAGCTGTGGTATCAGGGGAAATGATTAATTCACAACCCCAAATTAAAATGCAGTGCCTTCCATTTCACACTGTCTGACATAGGAGAAGACACAGTTCAGAAATCAATACGGGCACCAAACAACTGCTCAGGAGAAGGAAGGTGAGGCAAGTGCACAACACATGAAAATATCCTTAGGATTCTCAGAGTCATGGTGCATTTTATTCCACATGTCCCACATTGTGTTTTCATAGTATGGTATTATGGATATTGGATCATGCCCTTGAATTATTTAAACCAAGAAAACCCTGGGAAATGTTCTGTAAGGCAATATCATTGACAATATTTGTTGTGGGGTATTGTACGATCGTTTTACTGTATGTTTATCTCTTGCTTCTTATCTGCCCTGGGGGTACACTTTCTTTTTGTACTGTTAAATACACAGTTACATCTACAAGATTTACCTCGAGAGGAAAAATCTCTCTCATCCTGAGACATTGCATTTGTGTGTGAAGAATCCAAAGAGTCCAGATTTCTATTTTGCAACCCCTCTGACGCCACACAAATGATGTTTAAACACACAGCACCTAGGGTTTAATTAAGTCCCTCTAATCGTGTTCCAATCAGAAGCCTGGACCGATGGGCTGGAATTCCTGATGTGCATTTCTGTCAGTCTTAATTGGATAATTGATTGCCAATTTGAACCTGGCCACACACTGCATACACAATAAAGCACCTGGCCATGTTCCTTGAGGATTGGTGTTCCATCCGAATAAAGATGCTGCTTCGATAGGCAGAAGTCCAACTCTGGGTGTTTCTGAAAAATAGTCGTGTGACTCGGAGTCCATTCATAAATGGCTTTTGAAAAGTGGAGAGATTACCACACACATCATTATTTTTGATGTACTACCTTTCTATTGACTTCAGCCATGTATATACTCTAGACAAAAGAGGTCCTGCATCATGTGGAGCTGCTGCATGACAATCTAAACCAAGCCTTCATTTGCCCAAAGATAAAAGTGAAACATTAAACAATGGTTCATGATTATCACATAAGCTACAAGTCTGCATGCCACTTGTAATTACTGGAACAGATTACTACACCACTTGTAATGCCGTAATGCATTTTCCTTGTCAGGGGGTGTTCTCTGGAGAGCAAGACTCATCAACGTCGGATAGAAAACAGATATGAGGAGTCATCACAAGTTTGTGATTTACACAAGTTTGATCATCTCTGATCTGCCTGATCATAACACTCATGAGAGGGGTCCACACATTTGGTTTTGTTGTAGTACCCCTCGGTTGAAACAACAGTTTGACAGGGATTTTCAGCTATCAAAGTGCCTCCAAACCATCCCATGATTTTGACGAAAGTGGTATATCAATAAACATACTGACCTGCTCTGCATTTACACTATTTGCTACCAATGGCAATGTGTTTGTTTTCTAAAAATATACCTTTGTAGGAACTGGTAAAGGGAGAATTCTGTAGTTATAAATGGCATCTCTCAATGCTGTAACCTTTCCACAGTTTTTAGCACTAAAAGTGCAACCCTAGGTGGGATGGGATATTTTGGCCACCATTTGTACAGAGTGAAGTTTCTTTGGAGTTTCCTTGAGACAAGTGACCAGTGCGGGCCAAAGTGAAGGCCTTATCAGTCACCCTACAATGGTGCCACCACATGAATTTTATTAGGGATGGATATGGCTCGCCAAGCGACTGCATTGTGGACCATCTGGGTGACAATAAACATGTCCCCGCATGGTTTCCTCCATCATTCAAGTCCAGATAGCAGATCTGGACCTTAACTATAGCTCACTATCTCCTGAATCTTGCCTCGGCGTGACCTGTTAGAGAGATGGAGGTGAGGCTCAAGGATATCTCTCAGAGTCAGCCCCAACATTGGGAGGTTATTATAGCCATCCTGGAAAGAGGACAGTGTGTGTGTGTGTGTGTGTGAGAGAGAGAGGGATATACTCTTGTACAGACTAGATTTTTTATAAGTAAGACGAGCAACATGACTCTGGTCTCTACACAAAAGACGGGTGTGGAAAAAATAATTACGTGGTTTTAAAGGTGAGAAGTTTAAATTGCACCGCTCATGGTTTGATTATTCCAGATCAATTTGAGACGTACAGTGATGAAGTATATGGACTCCATACATAGGCGCGAGAGCTCGATGGCAATGTGTCTTTATGGACATATTGGTTTCTTTTCTCCACAAGATGACAGTTCCACTTAATCCACAGATGACATGCCGATGCTCACTGAACATGTTCAATGAATATCAACAATTAAGCGTTTGATTATGAAATGCACAATCAATGAGAGTATTAGTTCTTGTTATTGAGTCAAACAAAGACAGTCAATCTGAGAGCATTTCACCACATATACTGCCTATTACCCATGGGCCTCAAAATCTATGATATTTCCATTGTATGTCAACAAACAAAACTATGAGTGTGTAGATAAAGACTTATCTCAACTCTCTCGCCTCCATCTTTTTTTTTTAAATCTAAGAATATCTATCCTGAAATATAATTTGACTAAAGTTATGAGAGGAGGGTTTTCATCTTACACTGTAGCCGATGGCTAAGCTATTAAGAACAGAGAGATGATGTGTAAATGGCTTTTGTTGACCCCAGCCTTATATTAGACGGTTATTACTCTGGCAGCCCACTGGTGTGGCTGGACTGTGTCTCACATTAGACATATTAGTGTAGGTCTTCATTATATCTCGGCTTCAGAGCTTGTCACCAGGAAGCTGACAATTGGATTGTTTTTCAGGCTTAAATGAACAGAAACTCTATTAGTAAAGGTTTTCTCAGTGGCAAATTCAGCTGCTGCTTCAGCCAGTTCCCCACAGTTACTGGTTATTTTGTTGTGGTTGATGATACAACTGAAGGAGATGAGAGCCACCCGAGCCACAAATCGAGTAGCAGAAGTATTTCAATGCACTAAAAACTTAAAATAGAAACGAAAGGTCACATTAATCTGGCAAGAGGAAAAATGGGCTAATTTGTGTTAACATGCTAATGTCGTGATGATGAAAGCTAAAGTGAAAAGCAAATGAACCAAGCTAAATGCACAGGCGCCAAAAAACAACAAACCAAAACGGAAGGCGGATGAACACCAAGTGAAAAGTGACGCATAAACAATGCCATTTAATACAATTTCATAAAACCACTTATATTCTGTGACAGGGGTTCACTTGTAATCACTGTAAGTGAAGAGGCACGGGGCTGCGGTCCCGTCGTCATGAGGGGAGAACACTTCTCCATGACACGTACTCTGCTTCTTCTCATTAATCCCTCAAGCTACATTCATTAACAGTCACTCCCTCCTCTTCTCTCCACTTCTCAACACACCCCAGTTTAGCTATCAGTGTGCCTTTGTGAAAGCCTCCTGTATGGTTCAGTTGGTAGAGCATGGCGCTTGCAACGGCAGGGTTGTGGGTTTGATTCCCACGGGGACAAGTACAATTGAAAATGTATGGACTCACTACTGTAAGTCACTCTGGATAAGAGCGTCTGGTAAATGAAATGAAACAGTCATTAAAGACCAATCTGGGAGTGTGTGTTTCAAACCTAGTTCCATTGGAAGGGATGTTTAGGATCAGGATGCGTTAATTTAGTTTTAAAAGGCGCAAATGCATTTTCCGCATCTGAGTGTGCTTTAAAGGATCACACCTGCACCAGTGCGAGGTGGTCTCAGATCGATTGCAAATGTACCATGTCTGATTGGGGTCCCCACTGGTGTGAAAGTAGTCTGCCCTTATTCCAGGAGGTGGACTGATACAACGTGCACACCGTCTGTTTACTTTCTAAGTGGACACAATGTGTTGTTAACGTGATGACAATGTGTTCGCGTGAAAACAGTCCTAAATAGATTGACCCATCAGTTGATATGGACTTGACATGTAGGTTAAAGCAGAATAATGCAAATAGATTCACTTTAGTCCCAAACAATTTAAATGTAGTGGTAGGAAACTAATCGGGGGAATTCAGATGAAAAAAAAAAAAAAAGAACTCATAACGGAAATGCAGCAAACGAGATGGCGGTGAAAGCCACCTACCGTAGAAATTACATTGAAGGACAGTTGTAAATGTGGCAGACAGGGAGAAGAGGTAAAACAAGAGATGATAAATACAGGTGATTTACAGGTACACAGAGTGACAGATGCTGTGGAAATAGGGCTGGGTGTGCCGTTATATAGATGGGCCAGTTAGTGGCTTTTTGAGGATTCCCAGTCAGGAGTGGGTTTGTGTGGCAGAGGGCAGCCTTTATGGCTCACTGGTGCACTGACCACAGTCCATTAACTCAAAGAGCCTCGGCAAGAGCACTGGAGCAGGGAGAGGGGCTGTGACCTGCCTGAGACCATCTTATTACTTTAACACATTATGTCTCCCACTGCAATCTTTTTATTTAAGTGACTTCAACACAACGCCTCAGAGTCCTAAGCAGGCCAACACGGGGACAGACAGGAGGTGCCGGACAAGGAGCGAGAGGAGGGAGTTTCAAAATGATTTATTGAACACGTCTGCTGTTGGATGCTACAGAGAGGGAGTGCATGGATGGACAGGAAAACAGTTAGTGATGAACCTAACTGCAGGGAGAGCTGTTTATCGTGTAGAGAAACTGAACTGACCCCAGAACAGCCCCTAAGAGGATTCTGAAGTTCTCACTGGTGAGCTGTTGCTGCCTACCGACGGGTAGCCAAGCTCAGACAGTGAAGAGGGGGGGAAGGATGCTTGATTTATTTGACCACCACGTCACTCTTTATGGGCCGCACCACAAGAGCCTGCCTCAAATGTTACAGTCCTCAGGAGGAATATCAGCACTATAAGTGCACAGCTTTCCCTGGCAAGCATTACAGCAGCACAGACAAATGGACTCACTGTGTGTCCTTCCTGGCTCTGTGTTTTCCATACAAGGTACATGCCTTTTTAGGATGTGAGACATTCATGTGTGTCCAAAGAGAAGAATGCAAATAAGGATAAATGTGTCAGGCTGTGGAATCACATTGTACATCAAACCAGTTAGCTAACTATTCTTAACTAAGGGTTGACAATTAGGGGAATGTTTATATTTTTACATATCCAACCAAGCTGAAGTGACAGTAAGGTAAACGAGTCACAGGAATTCTGGCCATGTGGCAATTCTCTCTCAACTTCTTAATGAAGTTGCCTGTGTCAGTATTAATTCTGTGTGTTTCTGTCGCTAAAAGGAACTGATATAGTACATTTGAAACAGCGTGATTATGGACAGGAAAACGGAGTTGCTCAAAAATTGAAGAGTGTGTTGTCAGCTATATGATTTGTGGTCTAAAATACATTTTCCAATAGTATTCCTTTATATAAACACCCACAGTGTCTTATATTTAGATAGTTAACGTAGTATTTTGTTATTTAGTTTTACTGCTGATCACATTTCTGTAAGGCTCATGGGTCACGGTCAGGGTCATGGCCGTTTCACGGCTGTAGCTGATTTATTTCGCCCAATTAGGTTTAAAGAGACAAATCTACACTCCCTCACCCTGTTTTCAGGAGCGCACCCTTCCCCTTGCGACACATCTCCCAACAACTCACACCTCACAGCTACCATTATGTTCTTGTTAGTTCACACTGTCGATAAGAGAAGTGTAACATGCTTTCATGCCAAGGCCTTAATGGGTTTATTCAAATTCCCTCCCCATCTTTCCCGTCAAAGACAGACATACACAAACACATAGAATTTGAATGGTTGCAATGGCACATGTCAGGGAAAGTCAATTCTTCAGAAAGTGGAAGTAACCGATTAGATTATGCCATTGCCACAATCTGTTACAAAAAATAAACATGGGGCCTTTTCATTAACCTAATGAAGACGAAGCACGCTGATGAGCTCTTAAGTCAATTAAGGATATTTAAAAACAGGCAGTACAGCCCCAAGGTAAATTAACATGCAGAGTGTGAGGAGGACCCAGGTTCAAACAAATTGTGCGTAGAACCCTCTGGTTCAAGCCGCTTGACTCCCTCCCCTAATGTACACCCCTCCTCCTACGCTCAAACGAGCTTTCATTAGCCATAATTAACTGCATGCTTTCTGTCCTTCCTCGACCAGCAGCTTATAAGTCTGTATTGAGGGGGAGAGGCTTGGGAGGGAATGTAAACAAGTTGGATACTCACGCAGGCTGCATGGTGATAACAATGAGGACGTCATAATACGTCTTCCCATCAAAAAGTAGTGATGGTTAATATGGTATTCTGATATTTGACAGAAGAGATGCCATGATCCTACTGGGACCAACATAACATTGTCCTATTTCATGCAGGTGCAAAGAAGCTGTAAAAAAAATAATCAAATCAATGTTTGTAGATTTCAAAATTTGCTGTAATGTTGAATACTATTGTGGAAATGGACAGAATCGAAATATAATAGACATACATTATAAAACATGTATTCTACTGTATGCAAGGGGAGAATAGGCGCATACTTTAGCCATGTCTGTTCTCATTGTTATTGTTCATTCTTTCTCTTTCAATAAACTTATTTGGAATCCTCCTGGGTTTTAAATCTGTCTCTGCTGGCCAAAAAACGAGGTCTGAAAAGATGGCAGTTAATTTCGACCCACAGTGAATGGAAGCCTCATTTACTGGCTGCTGGCAACTCAATCAGCTTGCCTCACATTGATGAGTGAGTGACTACTTTCAGAGCGCCAGTCAATATGTGTCTACTGTGATAGAATGTCAGCATCCGTGCCCTGTGTTCTCTTGGCCCACTGTTATGGCTCTTCTTTATCTTATCCAGTCAATGTTATCACATAAAAAGTCTGACACACACTAACAACACATGCACACACATTGGCCTATACCTATGCCCCCCAAGCCATATCTGTTTGTCCTTTTACTGTGGTAAAACAAAAATATACCGGTATGTTCATGTACTTATGTCACAGCTTTGAACCCCACAATTATAAGTGCAAATCTCAATCATAAGCTGCCTTAAATGCGATGTTTAATAAATCGCCCCCTGTGTCTCTCACCAGCTATCAACTCAACTTGTGGATAGAAATAGTTTACTCTGTCTGACTGTGCTTTATTTATGCATTCCTTTTATTTGTATTTTTCCTGTGGACTGTCCGGTTAGAAGGCAGCCGTCCCTTTGTCTATCCAGACGAGCTTGGCTCAGCGTCCCCTGTGTCCTCTTTTTCACACCCGCCACTGAACATGCTCTGCAGTCCGCCGACCCCTGACCTGCCTGTCACGGTGATAGCTTCTGTTCTCTAGAACTAGTTATTTCACATACTCTAGATGGACTTTTGTTCCTTTTGGCTTTGATTGAAAATATAAAGCAACACCAATTACCGATATAAATAGGTTAAGGCTCCTTAAAGGTGGCAAAGTGTGTGTTTGTTTGGGGGATTTGGATGATGTTAAGATTGACGGTTATTCCAAAACTAACAGAACTGATCCACACCAATGATGCCTCCTTATAATGTGAGGCTAGGTGGTGGTCTAATTCACTTATTGCCTACATACAGTACAGGAAGGAAAGCTTTTGTATGTGCTGGGATGTTTCCAGAAGTGGAAAACGTTGTCTGGCTAATAAATCAGACCTGCAGTCCAAAGGTCACTGGGAAACATTAGACTGTCTCCAGAATGGAGGGATTTGTAGAGAAAGCAGTGTGACTCACTGCTTTTTTCAGGGATCACTGAAATGTATAAGTTGCTGAACAAGTAATAAAGGCCATTAAAAATGTAGCTTGAATTTATGTGAGGCAGAGGTGGAAATTACATAATTAGGAGCTCAAATAATTTTTCAATCCAATTCCTACTGCAGACCTTTAAATTTAATTGGGTGCTAACGGCGCCAAGGAACCAATGATGACGACAGACACGTAAAATAAATCAGGAGGAAAAGTCAGAGGTCAAAATCATGCATGAGGGAGACATATGTAAGAAGGGAGTACCAGCAGTCTAGCTCCTGCACTTTGTCCGATGTTCTCATCTGTCTCTCTCTCTGTCTGTCTCTCTCTCTGTCTGTCTGTCTGTCTGTCTGTCTGTCTGTCTGTCTGTCTGTCTGTCTGTCTGTCACAAGAAGATTAAATCAAAAGGATGATTTATTCTATCTATGTGATTTTAAGGAATAATAACTATTGTAACACACTGAGCATTATGTATATCTGAAAAGACCATTTAATATATAATGTAAGAACTAGCACAGTATGAACAAGTAAAAAAAACTATTTGATGTTGAATCTATCAAATGTCCTTCTCTTCTGGGTCTATTTTATGGATGGCCCTCCCTACCAGTCTCTTTTAATAATTTGATCAGCAGATGCATTCAGCAGAGATTTCCAATTTATTTCTAATCAAGCTTGATCTCATATTCTCCCAATAGGCAATTAAAAATTCAAGCTACCCTGAAAAGCCATTGCTCACGTTTGACTCTCTCCCAGTGTTCATTTAAGGATGTTATTTCATTAAAAGGCGCTTGTTGATGAGTTTGAGGTAATTTGCAAGCACATTTGATTACCATATTCTGCATGCTTAATTATCATATTCTGTTAGTTTATCTTGTTAGTCTTTTTAGTAAGGACTCAAAAGCAAAAACCTTCCATTCCCATTGCTACACTTTGTAAATATATAGTTTCAGAACATCAAACTCTCGGGTGACTGATACATAGGCCATGTTTGAAAATGACTACAACAACTTATGCAAGGCCAGTGTAGGTCTCCTGTGTGCCAGCTTTCATTTGTCTGAAATGCCACCATTACCAGAGGATATCACCATCAAGCCCTACTGCAATAACTTGCCTGTTCTATATTTTATAGCCAGTCCAGCACAAACAGCACTCTCTCCCCACAAGATAGCATTGAAATGGCAGGAAATAATTGGAAAGGGTGAATTTGTCATTGCAAGTCATAATGAGATTCTCCTGGTGAGGCATTGTAGTGCAGGAGAAGCAGCAGCTCGGGTTTAGAGCGCCATAAACAAGCTGCAGGATTAACCACACAGTCTTTTATAGTATTCATCATTTAGGCCCTGTGTGCTTATTGAAAGAATAAACACGTCCTCGTTTTCCGTTTCACGAGAGAAATAAGTGGACACAATTAAATTAACCATAACTTCAGTGTTTGTGCCTTATTATATAAAGATGTCCTCTGTTGTTGGTCTTTGTTTAATTCTTGCCTTGATTTTAGATGGCAGCTAGAATCTGTGGTTTTCTATTTGTTCTGTGCTTGTAAATGCCCAACTGAGAGAGTGCATTTAAGAAGTATTGCTGCAAATAAACCTAATTTGGCATACAATACATTGATAATGCTCTCTTCGTGGTTTGCTACAGTGCAGCATAGAGCGTATTTCAGAGCTATGAGTTGAGCCTGAGAGTGACTTGAGGTCAAACATTTACATGTTAGTCATTTAGCAGATGCTCTTATCCAGAGCGACTTACGGGAGCAATTAAGGTTAAGTGCTTTGCTTAAGGGCACATTGGCACATTTTTCACCTAGTCGGCTCAGGAATTTGGACCAGCGACCTTCCAGTTACTGGCCCAACACCCTTAACCGCTAGGCTACCTGCCATCCAAATAGGCTAGTCTTGGGTTTTTCTATACGTATAGGCACACACGGTCAGGCAGCCTCAACACTAAAAGCCCAAGTTGCTTAATCAGATGGCCTCTTCGCTTTTCATTCGCTTCTAAGTTGGAATGCGCCTGTGATGTTGATAGGAAGCGGGGGCATGCAATGCCTACAACTAATGTGAAATACTTGCCTTGGAGGGGCTTTATCAGAATGCTGGAGGGGCTGGAAAAACATGGATAACAAACCACTGCACGCTCCTCGCCTATATAGGGCAGCCATGTCCAGCAGTGGATTTGAATATGCATTACCATCCCAGTCTCCCTTGAAGCACAGCCCCTGTGTCCAAGCACCAGCATTTTCAGAAACAGAATACACAGGCATCTCATTTGAATATGTTCCTACAGAGTCCTGTCATAGACAATAAATACATACCCATAAAAACTTTGTAATATGATAAACTGTAAGGAGAAGAATCCTGCAACATATAAATTCCAAACAACATTCAGTTGTTAAGGCACACTGCAGCCCTTTCCTGCAGTCAAATGACCTCGTGGCTTCATGGATGGAATGGTATTCATATTTTTAAGAATTTCATAATTAATAAACATTACTTAAAAAATACTACTAAAAATCCAGTGTTTCTATGTCGAACGGTTTTGTTCTTTTTCAGTGATGTATATAAAGTGTAATATTGGGATGCAAACTCAAAATGTTATACATTTCAACTCTATATCTGACATGGTAGGTGTCCATAACCATGTGTGTGAGGTGTATACTTTTGTTTCAAAGTAGATTTGTTTAAGACTACCAAGAAACACTCTGTGGGACCCTGATTTAGCCCACTGCAAGTTAAAGTAGGTGTTTATGGTGTCCTTATTATATTTACACGGGTTGCAAAAAACGTCCTGTTGTACACCTTGTTTTCCTACCAGTGTGACAGAAGATGTTTGAATTTGTTCTAATTGTCAAGTTTCATTGATCTTATGACATTGTCTTGGGAAAGATTAAGTAATGAGGTCATTATTAAATAGGTATCAATAATGCCATTACAATCTGCTCTGCTGCAGGCAAGCTGAATGTCACACATGGGCACAAAGTCAGTCTTTGTCCATGGCACCACATTAGATATTACTCTCAGATCAACACATCTTCCATTTGGCCATATGACGGTTATTCCAGAGCTGTTTTAGTTTGCTCCTCTTCCTCCAAATGTGCATAATGTACTGTGCCTATAGGTCATATTGTCAAGTCAAAGTTTGTTTACTATCATTCCCTGCGTGATGCTTGAACATCTAAGTGATTTTTCACAATGATGCTAATGGTTTCTGACCGGGTTCATATAAGGTGTTACCCAAGTGCCCCTTTAAGACACTTGTTTGAATATTAGTTGGGCAGACAAAATGTGTTAAATAAGTTACACCTGTCCATTGATCAATCATTACAATCTAGAAATCTGAACCTTTAATAGCTTGCGTGATATTCTCCATGAACCTTTCACAGAATATACCTCTAGTTCAAGCACATGAATCTTAGTTTTGACCAGTGGAGGCTCCTCAGAGGAAGGGGAGGACCATCCTACTTAGTGAATTTCACATTTTATTTAATTGTGAAACATTAAAAAGAAACTATACTAAATATATTCACGTCATCAAATAACGGTTTAAAACACACTGTTTTGCAATGAAGGTCTACAGTAGCCTCAACAGCACTCTCTGGGATAGCACCATGGTGTAGCTGGAGGACAGCTATTTATTCATTTCTTGCCACCGGGGCCCGCCAGCGTAACTGCTAAATTGCTTGCTGTCTACTGTTCTGCGTGATCATAGCAGGTTTACTAACATGTTAGTTCTAGGAGCTATGTTGACTATTACGTTAGTTAATATGGTGACAACGATGTAGGCTGTGTTTAGCGGTTGGGCTTGGATAGGCTTTTTCGCCTGGTCACAGACAGCTGTTGTGTTGTGAGAGATGAGGAGAGCGCATAGATGAGAGAAGGAATTATACAACGAGCAAAGTGACAATGCTGTTTGTATGTGGCTGCAATGACAGTGAACTCTGTGTGCGGGTGATCAGGGGTGTAATCATTCCGCCGATTCTGTAAAAAAAAAACGTAAACAGAGCAAACGGAAAGAAACTGGGATAAACCTACCTGCATTTGTCCAATAGAAACTCTCATTTGCAACCAATTTGTCTCTCGACCTGTGCACGTACGTTATAAACTTCCATTCATAGGCTAGGATGAGCAACCTCATGATGGGTATGGGGAAAATTTGAGTATCATGTAGTAGCCTAAACCTATAGATGTTACATTGAACTGGGTGAAGGGAAAATGAATGACAGTCATCCAATATGCTGTAATAGAAATAAGGCCAAGCTCATAAAAAAAATGTCCTCCCTAATCTTAAACAGCACCAACCGCCGCTGGTTTTGACCATAGGGCTTCTGCAGGGCTATAAGGATGTCTCAGGGTTGCCAATAACTTACAGGATTTCACGCAGAGCAACAAGTGCAGGGATAATGTTCAGCTTGTAAGAGAGAGGACAAGAAGGCTTCCAGTTTATTATTGTGATGCGTCTTCCTTGGTCCTTCTGCTGGAATGTAAAATGAAATGCAACGGTTACCTTAAAGGGAGGAATACAATCTTAATGTGAAACACCAGCTTGTTGTGGTGTATGTCACTGACCAGCTCCCTCTTATTACAGTAGGTGTTCTTGCCCATAAGTGCTCTCCCTAATGGGTCTTCATCCGTGCAACCGAGATGCCAGCCTACATTTCCACAATATCCAAAACTTGGCAAATGAGTGGGCCCCAATGTGAAATGTCTTTGCCTCGATAAATATTTTATGCAAATAAATGTTTTATTATTTGCTTAGTTTTAGCAATTTCTCCTGTAAGTAGTGTGTCTGTGAAGGAGATTACAACATTTGCTGGTTTGTTTATAATTTAATTTTTTATGTTGTGGCTAGCGGTGGGGAAAGACAGAACACCTGTGAGTGCTTATAATGTCCCATCTCCCTCACAGCTGGTCCTTTTCAAAACACCTCACTGGCGCAATAATTTCATAAAATATGATGATTTGCCATCTGCTAGACTGAGCTATAAGCACATGCAATAAGCGTTTCTATGGCGCCGGTCCCAGAAAGGTACAATAACTGTATATTTTAACTTAATGGTTTTTAGGGACATGCACATTTCCACACAGCAGAGATGCTACAATGTAAGCCATGTCCCATCTGTTTGTCTCTTTCCCTCGGTCACCCTACTCACAGCCCCTCTCGTGTCATCAAACATCCACACACTGCACCCCCTGTTGCCCCTGTCTTTGAGTGAGGCGGCCCATGTCAAAATCTAGATATCAAACTCTGGACAATGAGAGACACAGTAGGAGGTACAAGCAGATTATTTTCCTTTTAGTGTCTAATGTCTGTGCATTTGGGTAATTAAAATGATTACTACAACAATTAAAGCAAGTCATTAGAAACTAATTACACTGGAATTTTTTGTGATTACAGGAGCAGATGAAAATAGCATTCAAAATGAAATTCATTGCATATTCATGGGAATGAAATGAAATAGTGCTGGTGGATGAGATAATAGGAGCAGGAAGGGAGAAGGGTGTTCTGGAGGTTTGGGGAACAGTCTGTTGCTAATGCTCTGAACAGACAGTTAAATCAGTGATAATCTTTTAATGGCCTTAAAAGGAGTTAATATTTGGTATGCAGTCAAAAGCACTGAGGGTGTGAAGGGTTTCTGTGCTCTCCTTTCTGCCTCTCTTTGAATGGTAAAACCTACCAGCTGTACAGCACAATAGAAAACATTCTATCATTAACTTCTCAAATGGAGGAATAGGCAAGAGTCTTTACACCTTACTCCATGCACAACAATTAAATTAAAGAATCTCCTCTGAATAATTTATTTCCTTGTATCCTCTCCTAGCCCTTCCTTTCTCTCTGACTTCCCTCATTCGATCTCTCTCTGCCTCCCCTTTATCTACCTTGCTCTCTGCTTCCTCTCTCTCTCTCTCTCTGCCTCCCCTTTATCTCACTCTCTGCCTCCCCTTTATCTAGCTCGCTCTGCCTCCCCTTTATCTAGCTCACTTTCTGCCTCCCCTTTATCTAGCTCACTCTCTGCCTCCCCTTTATCTAGCTCTCTCTCTGCCTCCCCTTTATCTAGCTCTCTCTCTGCCTCCCCTTTATCTAGCTCTCTCTCTGCCTCCCCTTTATCTAGCTCTCTCTCTGCCTCCCCTCTCTCTCTCTCTCTCTCTCTCTCTCTCTCTCTCTCTCTCTGCCTGTCTCTGCCTCCTCTCTCTCTCTCCCTCTATCTCTCTTTGCCTCTCTCATTCTCTCCCTCTGCCTCTCTCCCTCTATCTGTCTTTCTCCCTCTCTCTCTCTGCCCCCCTCCCTCTCTCTCTTATTGAGTACCTTCAAGCCTTTAGCTTCTGCCATGATCGTGTAATGAGATTCTTCAGATTAAATAGATTTCCTGTTAAACTTGGGGCTCGGTAGAACGGGTGTCAAGAATGAATGGTTATTAACATTTAAATATATCATAGACTATGAAAGAGTGAGAGGGAGAGAGGGAGAAAAGGGGAGAGGGAGAGAGGTGTAAAAAAAACAACAATATGAATTTTTCATTGTTAGTGGGCACAATGGATTTTCTTCCTCAAAACATTTCTGCAGGACCTGATGAAACTAAAGTCATTAGAGAGACACAATTGGGGCATATTCACCAAAAAGCAATTAAAGTGAGGAGAGGCAGTTATTTACAGTCCATAGGATAGTCATATCCACCTGCATGTGTTTGGAGAAGAGAGGACAACCATTTCCAAACTGTTTCCCCAGCCTTTGCCTGTGCCACATATTATTACATGAGATTAATAATTTAAATTTCAGTGACTCGCTTGCCTGAGAAGAGACTGCTCTCCCAAATTGATGGTCTTGCAATCCATCACCTCCTTCTCAGGCTTGTCCTTTCTCATTTTTCACCGTTCCTTAAAAGGAAAAAAAAACAGTGGAGGACCAAAAAAAAAAATCCCTGAGATTCCACTTGGAGAAAGTATCCAATGTTGCTTGACTGCCATGGCAGAGAATATTGAAAAAGAGTGACTGAAAGGAGGAATGGTTCTAATCACAGCATCACATGTCTTGTTTTATCTGGTTCATTTTTGTTGGCATGCTCCAATGACATAGTGACATACTGGTGGAAATCAATAGTGTCTCTGGGAGCCGGCGTCTGATTGAGATATGCCACCAAACATGAGCTGTGCAACAAAGACCCAAGGTAGTTCTGAGTGTCACATGTGAGTCTAGTCAATTTCCTAGTGTACAGTTTATTTATATAGTTTTCAGAGAATCAAGGGTCAACATCAGTTTGATATAATATCAAAATAAACATTAGGAGGCATTCACAAAAAGGGTGCTTAAAACGTCCCTATATATGTTGAATAGCAAAAGCCATGGCTATGTGATTCTCAAATCTCATATTGATATTCAAAGTCCTTTCTTTTCAGTCGGCTGAACAAATAATACCACAGATGGTACAAAATGGTGTGCTGATATTTCAAATGAAAGGCAGATAAGCCAGGGATGTCGATGGGCAGACAGGTGTGCTATTTACATAACACTGCTGCTTGCCGGCGAGTGCTCTCTGTAAGTAAATGTCACATATCCGGTCTCATTCTCCAATCTACCAGTCCCTCGGCTGACATCCATCAACCTGTAGTCCAGTTGAGACTGATGTATCTGCCTCCATCAACATTGCACATGGTGAAACTAGCTGGATTGGTGTCTATTTCAGAAGGGGCTGGTTGAAGTGAAGCTTGTGTTGCCACATATCCTCTGGTGTCATTTTAAGGAACAAGGACTGTGAATTACAGTTGATCTAATATGGTGGCACATTTGACATTGCCAACATGTTAAAACCAAACACTATTTGTAGATTTGTTTTACACACTTCAGATAATATATTTTTTTTTACACTGGTACTATCTATTATGTTCAGATTCATTCATCTCTAATACTGACTGTATGAAGCCTACACTCTTAGGAAAAAAGGTGTTATCTAGAACCCAGAGGGGTTCTTCGGCTGTTCCCATAGGAGAACTTTGAAGAACCATTTTTGGTTCCAGGTAGAACCTCTTCAGGTTTGATGTAGAACCCTTTCTCCAGAGGGTTCTACATGGAATACATAAGGGTTCTACCTGGACCAAAAAAGAGTTCTACCTGGAACCAAAAAGGGTTTTCCTATGGGGACAGCCGAAGAACCCTTTTGGAACCCTTTTTTTCTAACAGTGTACAGGACCTCTGAACTCACATGCCACCCCTGTGCAGTCCATTGATCCAAGGCACCGACAAACATAATGAAGCAATCAACACATTGGCTCCTGGATAATGATGGTGCTCTGTTTCTCCAGCCATTACACTGGAGTTCATTATTGGATGGTTATGAAAATTCATTTTCATCTCATAGACATTTCAGTAAATCATACTTTGGGAGACTTGCATGAAATCTGAGTTACAAGTGTGGATCTTAAGGTCGGGATTCAACCCTACGTGATGGCTCAATTTGCATCCTGAGGATTGTAATCTATGAGCAGCCAACTTGTTTAGACATTACATTTAAAGTATTGCTCATCCATTCTGCTGTTTTTGTGCTCTCAGACAAAGACTGGTGTCATATGTGAATTACCTAAATGACATGACAGCAGGCAGGGGCTTGACTGCTTTCCCAGGAGTTTGGAGCACAAAAAGTAATTCTTCATGCAAGGCCGGGCTGGCTCTCTGAGCTCTCTACGCCTGGAAGCAGGTGTGGTGGCAGGACAGTGGAAGACCTCTCTCCGGCTTTGCCTTCACTACTGCCCACTTGCTAATGACCAGGCTGTGTGAAGCTGGTCCTTTGTGTACAGTGTTATAAAGCACTCAAAGCCTCCAGGATGGCAGCAAGCTCACTCCTCGGCCCCAGGGCACTCTGTGGAGAATAAGACACACCTCATGCTTTGTTTTCCTGCTCCACGGGTTAAAATTAACCTACACCATGGCAGACAGAGACCACAGAAGAAAGAGAGCAAAGGGACAGGAGACTCTCTCACAACTTTCTCCATGGGAAGTTATCCATATCGATATGATCTAGGTCCCTCAAACTCAACTCTGGACCTCAAAGCCAGGTCCAACGCATTATTTCCCCCCTCTAATCAGGGACTGATTTAGACCTGGGACACCAGGTGTGTGCAATTAATTATAAGTAGAACAGAAAACCAGAAGGCTCCAGAACTCGTAGGTTAAGATTTGAGTACCCCTGGTCTAGGTGATAAAAAATGTCCCTTATCGTCCAAATGTATTGTAATGAAACAGCAGGGAGCAGGTCTCGAACCCTCGACCTTCGAGCCCGAGGTCCGGCGCGCTATCGCGAAAGCATGCTCGTGCGGCAGGGTGGATTTCCGCGCTTATAAACCCAGGGTCGTTACACTATGTTGTTACTTTTGAGGAGCCTCGATAATGAAATAAAGGGTTAAATTTAGAATGTGTTATTTCCAGGGATGTTTCTTATTATTGATCTCTGTGGTGATAATGTTGCTTTACTTTAGTCTCAATAGGCCACATGCAATTGGAGCTGATTGATTAGTGATAGACATTACAGAGCACTATGGAGATCCAAGGTAGTAAAGGAGTGTTGAGTGCAGTTTGCCAATCTCATCCTAACATTAAAAAGCTCTGGAGAGGAACAGATGGAAACTACAAGTAGACCATTATCTTGAAAAGCCCAATCATAACTATTTTGAATCTGATGCATTTTCATTATCCGCTGTGATGCGGTGAGGACTGGAACCAATACAAAAACCAAACATTTATATGTTTCCTCCTTCTCCTCATACTCCCCATGTCTCATCAACCCCTCCTCTCCACCCAGCATGTCCTCGTCCTCTACTGCTTCAGATGTCTAGTCGTGAGGGAAGGGCTGGGGCCTTGTAGATGCCAGAGGGAATTAACAGTGGTTTTAGGCCCTTGCAGTGTGTCGCACCACCCTTGGGAAACTCCCATGATATATGTGGGCAGAACATTTTCCATTTTCAAATGTTCTCATTTTCTTCAGATCAAAATATCCGTTGTAATACATGTACGTCAAATGTAGCAGCTCTTTTTTTCCTGTTTTTCTTTGACCTTTTCAGATTTTATTCTATTTATTTTTAGGCTCCCACCCATACATTTATTTGACATTGTCATCAACATTTATCACATGTATTGTGCAAACATTCAGGATTTTAGTGGTCAGTTACAGAGACAATAAGACTGCAGACCAAGCACTCATAATATTTTTGCACCAATTACTATTGATTTTACAATTGGTTTGCTGCAGGATGTTCTTTTATTACTAATATATTTAATGTGCAAATCAATGGGAACACTTGTTTTCCTCATTGATAGGAAAGTCACAAAGTCAAACATGTGAGCAGTGGGATGCGATCGGATCCATAAAAGGCTGTGGCAGAGGCTTAATACAATCCAATAGTTAACAACTGCAGTGTTGTTGGCCATCTTAAATAACAGTGTCAGAGTGTACAAAGCAGCCAAAACTGGATTCTGTGAGTTGCCATTTTCCCCAAAACATTGGCCCAGGTCCACATGTCTGCAGACTACTAGTTGAGGAACAATAACAGCCAAAGTGCTCTATCAAAGCCCAGGGCATGTAAAATATTGCATTCAGTAAAGGCTGTGTGCTTCAATTATTAAATGTTACCATGGTTACCAAGATCAAATGGATCCATGAGATGCAGGAAGCCATTTTGGGATAAAAGTGAATGCTATAATTTGCAACAAAAACAAAAAGTAAATAGACATGGATTAGCTACAGTACACACAGGACAGGAAATCACTGGACCAGCCATTATAATACACAGAAAACACAATGTGCAGCCCATGTGTACTGCACAAATTGTCTAAGATTTACATATTGGAAGTGACTTAGGGATATGAATTCTACACTCCATTTAAAGGAGTATTTTATTTCTCTCTGCCTGGAGGCTCAATGCACATCTAATTTCTTCCACAGCTATAATTTTCCAGCACACCATCCCTGCTTCATCATCAGGTTCCCATGGACTCATTTTGCTTCACTCCTTGGGTGTATGAGTTCTGTGACTGACTGAGCAAACACCTATACACCTACAGTATTGAAGGCCACATAACATTGCAGAGAGGTCTCTCAAAGAGGCTTGAGACAGAACAAGAACTGTAGGTCGTATCAGTGTCATAGTTAGTCTTCCTCTAGTTTTCCTTTGCCCTTTACTTATTTATACTCTACAGGTACATCCCAAAACTCTCTCCATAAAGTCGCCAGTGACTTGAATCATATAGCATCCACATTATGATCCCATGCTTATAGTTGCTTAAACAAATGCTTATTTGTGCACAAATGATCTGATGAATCTGCTGAGATAAATTTAGCTGCATGTGTTCATGTTTACCTATATTGATGTTCTCAGGTAAATGGCTCTCTATAGAAATGTTACATCTTACTTCCATTTTGAATGCCCCCCCCCCTAGCAACACAACATATCTGAACTACTACATGTAATCAAACAGTTTGGGTTGTTCTCAGGTTAACAGATGCTGTCAAAACACAAGCACTGTGAAGACATACTGTACACTATTCAGAGCGCCCATTCTGAGCTGTTTCAGCATACAGTATATTTGGCTGTGGGTTACTTGTCAGATATCAAGGCTGACTGCGGTTGTATGGTTACAGTAGGAGTTGAAATAAAGCCAGCTGTGGGGTTTATCCCAACAAAGGACTGTCAAACATAAGTGCAATTACTGCCACTAGCAATAAAGCAGGCACTGCATTCCAAGCAGCAACAGTGAGAGGGAGCCCCAAGAACGTGAGAACGGTGCTAGCCTTCCCGTGTGGGCCTCAGCTTGAGTGATGACTGCACGACATGATGGAGTAAGCCACAGAAAACAAAATCATCTGGAGTATATTTATAATGTGTAATTGATAATATAATAAAGGGTGTGAATAAGCGGAGAGTGACTTCTCTGTGTTTGCAGTCACTGTTTTGGCAGGGATGTATTTTTCATCTATGAATGAAGGTTAGTGCTGTGGGCTCGGTCTCCCAAATTACTCTGTTACTATGTTCTCACTGTCTTGCTCTGTTTTCTGTCAGCTCACACTTTCAGTGCTTTCACCTCTGTCTCTTTCTTTGCTTCATAGGCTGCGTGACACAGAATTGATATATACGCTTGAGGGAAACCTAATTTTATTGAGCTGTGATATAAAGGTAGCTACGAGCCTTCCTAAATACGTACATGCTAGAGCAGGCACGGTGCAGGGCCTCACCCTGGGGGCTAGCTAGCGCAGCTGTAGGCCTGTTAGATCAGCTCAACCGGTGGGCATGGCTACATGAGCAAGGTCAGCTGGGGATTGTCCGTGTGGAAGGTCATGTGACCAAGTGGGATTGGAAACCATGGCATGGAACCTGACATGTTATGAAACCTGACACTGATTAACCGCATGAGTTTTTTCTCTCACTTATAACGTGCGGAAAATAGATTTAGGGCCTTTACAAGAACATGCCATTGGATGAAATGTTACAGGAGCGTTTAGAGGGGATGAGGGCATTATTGAGTTGATTCGGCGGTATTTGGATAAAATTCCAGAGATCTTGAGAAATATATGTTATTTGAAGCATTGGTTGGTCTGTATCATTAGCTCTGATAAAACCAAACCCACATTAATTATGCTCAATACATTACGTGAGAGCTGGGTGCATTCATTGCACATGAATTCCTCACATTCTAATTGCTGTTCAACAGAACCCTACAGATGTAGGATCTTAAAACATAATCCTGCAGCAACTGGAAATGTGGATTATAATAAATGTACATTTTTGTAGGGGTTGATACATTTTCTGTTAGGGCAAATAAAGTCTGAAATTTGGAAATGACAAACTTTAGAAGTATTTAAAAAGAAAACTCAAATACACTACACGTTTGTATTCCTGCAGTGTAAGATCATTGTCAGAAACAAAAGAGTGATCAAATTAATATCCTGCATCTGTATGTCTCACTTAAGTGCTAAGGTTGGGGGGTGTTAGTCGCACAGCTCTAAAGTGTGATGGAGGTACACAGTGGTCAAGTAGAAGGGTATAGTGGGGGCTTTCTCTGCACTCTCCTAATGCCCTACGGCACCTCCGCCATTAGCATTCCCCACTGCGGCTTGAGTTCATAAGACTAATGGAGTTGCTACCTGGGGACATTAATTGTGCGTGACACCACTCTGGGGCTTTTGTGCACTCGCACTAATATCACTGTGCCTGCCTGACAAAGCGCCCGAAAAGATTACAAACAAACCCCAAATAACTGCCAGTGTTGCACTGCTATTTGACAGGGGGGGCTCAAGTTCACTTATAACACCAATATGCAACCCTGGGGTGTGTACAACATTAGGTGGCAGGAGAAAGTGGTCCCTTTATTTAAAAAAGTGTCTCCTTCAAGTATATAAGGATGACTTCATCATCACGGGGCAGCACAATGACATTGTTATAGCTCATGTTTAAGTGCCAGTTTAGACAAAATGCATCAAATCCGGCACTAAGAGCTCCAGGCACTTTGAAAAAACGAGCCTATGTACTGTATGTTATGCATATCTCCGAATAATTTCACACCCATTACAACTTCAAGGAAATGTTATGATATACAGTACTTAACCACTGTGTGGGAGTAAGAATATAGCTAATTTGATCGAGGAGTGGAAAGGATTCTTTGATACACAGGGTGATACTAGGTAAAACAGTGATTTAATTTGTTACGAATAATAAGTGATCTTGCAGAACCCACAGGACATGAAATTAATGTGCAACAGAATTATCATATTTCTCATTACACCGTCACCCTGTCAGGTTTTCCTGGCTACCTGCTAAGGAAAAAAGAGGAGAAATCTGTTCAATTGGAATGGATTGTTGCATATTATACTGTGGTAGTTTCTCATCAATATCAACAACACATGTGGTAGCATAATTTACATCCTTAAATTCAGGAAAAGGAGTAAGCTGAAGGAAGCAAAATAGTGGTTTGCTGTCTTCCAAAAGTCTGGGAATTTGTATTATAATGTACCTTACTGCACATTATAGCATTTCATTTATATTTACATGGCATTAATTGCTAAAAGTTTAATTTGTCTTTTTAATCCAAAATTATGATTCATGGCCATCCCCTACACTGTGGGCTAGGAAATGATTATCCTCCATTGTCATAGCATGTACTACCAAGCTACAATAAAGCAAGAATCATGTAATGAATGTCAGAACTACTCTCATCAGACAGTGTGAAATATGGCTTCAGAAGACCCATTCAAAGAGATAATATGGTCATTTGATTTCTCAGATAAGCTCAATGGAAATGCCGTGTCTGGACATTTTGAAAAGAAAAATCCATTACTTCTTCTTAATTCACCCTGGCATAAATTAAAGGATTTCTGCAGGCCATTAACTCATCTATTAATATATCCAGGGTCAAGATCATTGAAATCTGAGGTTAGGCTATATGGAGGGGTATTTCTTGAAGATGTGTCATCTAATTATTACAGTAGGGGTCCTGAAAACTCTAGCATTAATTGTAAAATGATCTTTTTACTCAAGTAAACAGCAAGGGAGAGATAAGAGTCACAGGGACAGATAATCCTGATCCGAGAAATACATTTACATTTCATTTGTTTCGTTACGTTTCAGGCAATTTCAGTGCAGTGTCTGATTGTTTCAGGAGACATGAAGTGTAAGAACAGGGGCTACTGCTGAAGGGAGGTGTACAATTAGGTTTATGTTAGCACATAATTGAAACCCACTGGGCTATTTTTTTTATTTACAGTGCATGGTGTATTAGGAAGCTACATTCCAACGCAGGATGTGGAGATATACAACTATTTATATCAGCCAGTATGCTGTATGTTTTGCATGTTTCCGTCACTATCCCATTACAAAGTGAACTGCTCTAACTTGAACACACCTATATTTTCTAATATAGCCTACAACCACTTTTGTATCAAATACGTTAATAACTACAGTACTTCAGGTCAGATTGCAACCCATTATGTCCCATCAGATTGAACTTGTGTATTTAGGACATACAGGTAAACATGGACAAAGAGAACAATAAACCCCAAACTCCTCTGGCTACTCCCTGACATATTGTTGTTGGGTTGGGGGACAGAGTGTAACTGGAAACTGAAGCAGACAGTAAACTCACTGCTCTGAGCAGCTCTCTACTGACTTGGGACCTCCGTTAAGAGAAGATGAAATTAAGTGAAATAAAAATCATATTAAAAAATATTACAGCCTAACAGCCATTAGTCTACAGCTTGCTGTCAGCTTTTGATGGATTTCTCACTTAGTTCAATGAATGTTCTAACGACATTGATAAAATCACTAGGAACCAAATTCAAGGCACTGGTATCCCAGGGATGCCTAGTTGTGTTTTGTGTGAACAGAACAAGTTTATATAATATGTGTCTTGTGTGCACCAGAGAACAGTGTTTGTCTCTTTATTTGTGTATATTTATGCACATTAGAATGGGCATATCTAAAGTTATTCAAATATCTGCGTAATAACTCAATTTCAAATCCTTTAGTAACAACAAAAGGCAAAGAGACAACATCCATTTTAATAGTCTGATATAGCCTACCGAGTTAGTACATCTCCCAATGTTAAATTAAACCGGTCTGAACAATTTAGCATAGTTTGAAAAGGGAGAACCTACACTGTTTAAGCAAGTATGGTAGCTCTCTGTATATGTGATTGTGTCATACGTGCACAATACATGAGGTGTATGGAGGCTCACAACCTATGAATACAAAGATAAACTTGGCATTACAGTATAGTGGGCTAGAAATCCCTCAGTATTCACTGACCACTCTGCTATTTCATCTTCTCTCAACTATTTTTCTAGTTTGGGGAAAACACTTTCTATCACTGTCAGGTTGGGCAAGGATAAAAACTCTGCACTAGTGGATTAGCTGTCTCCTTGCTCCACTACTGCCCCCGAGTAATAAAATACTGGACTACACTATCTTCTACTACACAGTCCCGGCCTTTATTTTGAAAGTGCTTACAATGGATTTATTGGCCTTGATTATTTTTTAGACGACTAACTGAGTTCCAAGTGAAAGATCTCATGTCTGTGACCATGAAGGAGTCTTAGAATCAGATTGATTATGGATGTCCATCAAGCTGCATAATCATTTCCTATTTGAATAAGGCTTGAATGTTCTAACTATGTTAATTGTCTGGGTTGGACAAGCACATAGTGGACTTTTGTTGCATTGTTTGAGTTTGGTTGCATGTTATTCAAATATACAGTGAAATATACAGACAGATACAAAATAATGACTGCATAGGTCTATATGCATGTTTGATAGTGACCTAAGTATTTCGCTATATTGCATGTAAACTGACTGTGTAACAAAAAGAAGATATAAAACCTTTCAATCTGTTTAATTAAGACAGCTTAGTGGTGGCACCCGCTTGCAGGGTATTTAAGCTAATTACAGTATTAATTACAGCATTAATTAAATGACATAATTGCCTTTCAAAACAATGACTCCTGTACCCCTGGTAAGGTAAAGGGTTAATTTACTATGGAACCAAGAATGCATTATTTACATGCTCCGATGAATAATACATTTAAGAAATAGGCGTATACATTTACCGACACAATGCAAAGCAAGGCTGATTTAAATATACATCTCTGATGGATATTATTTGAGTTATGGGTACAGCACAGTAGGAGCACTCATTTCATTGCTACACCTCTGTAAATCACAGGGCAAAATATACATTCCCCGTTACCAATGACCAGTTAAAACTATACTGTAAAGAAAAATATGAATATGTTAATGTGCTATATGACAATGTGATGTGATGATTATTCGATGTATATCGTTAGTTCAGTTTTGACATATCACGTCAAGGTCTGTTAGTCCAGTATATAGTCCATTATTGATACACAGTTCCTCAGGTAGCGTCAATGGCGACCAAATGTATTCTGAAAGTAACATAGTAATCAACAACGCAGCATTGATTTTTATTCAACGTTAGAAAAGGAACAGGCCCTGTATAATTGTCAACAGTATTCTAAATGTAGATCTTTCTAGGCCTAGCCATAACCTATTTACCTCTCCTCTCTCCTCAGTCATTTATACTGACAGTGTGCTGTGTTATTTATAGCTAGCAGTATTCATGTAATCCAGAGTCAATCATTTCAGCATGTTAATGATCAATTAGGGGATGATAGCTTTGCAAAGATTTGTTTAATTATCATCTGAGCTGTATTTATGTCCTGCAAACCTATAATTCCACAAGACTGATTATTGGGGATATTCTGAAATTAAGTGAGTCTTGGGGATGCAACACAATGTACACTACATGGCCAAAAGTATATGGACACTTGATCGTCGATCATCTCATTCCAAAATCATGGGCATTAATATGGAGTTGGTTTCCCCTTCGAGGCTATAACAGCCTCCACTTTTCTGGGAAGGCTTTTCACTAGATGTTGGAACATTTCTGCGGGGATTTGCTTCCATTCAGCCACAAGAGCATTAGTGAGGTCGGGCACTGATGTTGGGCGATTAGGCCTGGCTCGCGGTCGGCGTTCCAATTCATTCCAAAGGTGTTCCGATGGGGTTGAGGTCAACTTTACAGTTGGCACTATGCATTCGGGCAGGTAGCATTCTCCTGGAAACCTCCAAATCCCAGATTTGTCCGTCGGACTGCCAGATAGTGAAGTGTGATTCATCACAAGCATGGTGATCTTAGGCTGCTCTGCCATGGAAACCCATTTCATGACGCTCCCGACGAACAGTTCTTGTGCTGACGTTGCTTCCCGAGGCAGTTTGGACCTCGTTAGTGAGTGTTGCAACCGAAGACAGGCGATTTTTACGCGTTACGCGCTTCAGCACTCGGCTGTCCCGTTCTGTGATCTTGTGTGGCCTACCACTTTGCGACTGAGCCATTGTTGCTCCTAAACCTTTCCACTTCACAATATAATCACATACAGTTGACTGGAGCAGCTCTAGCAGAGCTAGACAGTGCCACGTTGAAAGTCACTGAGCTCTTCAGTGAGGCCATTCTACTGCCAATGGTTGTCTATGGAGATTGCATGGCTGTGGTGCTCAATTTTATACACCTGTCAGCAACGGGTGTGGCTGAAATAGACGAATCCACTAATTTGAAGGGGTGTCCACATACTTTTGTATACATAGTGTGTGTGTGTGTGTGTGTGTGTGTGTGTGTGTGTGTGCTTATTTTCCAATCATAAAAGAATGTTGTGCATGTTTGTTTAAAAAAAAATAAGACAAAAACAAGGAGAGATATAGCAGGGAGGTATTGCATCCAGGAACCCATATGATGCTGCAACACTTTACATTTCCCTGCCCCAGACATCTGAAGAAAAAAATTACATCTCAGTCTGACGAATGACTAATCAAGGCGAGCGAAATGGTGCTGCAATAAATTACTCCGCTGTGGAATAAACCACACAAACAGACTGATGATAATAAATGTAAATTATTTCTCTGAAGAAATGTTCTTGGTACATGAGTAATACGAACCATCAGGAAGGAGTCTTCCTTAACATTAATTACAGAAAATGACAAGTGAGCTGACAAGTAGGAAGGCTCATTATCTGAGAACATATTCACAACTTCGCAATTTGCCCGAGATGGACTCCAGCTAAATTAATCTCCTTTCTTTGCATGAGCCCCTTCTAATTTTCATGTTATTAACAGGTTTGCAGTATCACTCAGTGCTTGTCACCCTAATCAGGTTTTTCGGCGTGTTCGGGAAACCGTGGTGTCATTTGAAAAGGATCAGGTCTCATAATGTGCTCTCCATCACATGTCCAATTCTACAAGGTTGCTTTTAATAAGGTTCTTAATCATTTCCCCTTTTCTTCAACTTTTGGCCCGTTGCCTTCTATTATCTCTGTGTTTCATGAAGAGGAGCTATTAAAAGATGGGGAGGTGCATGGAAATGATGGGAAGATGAGAAGATCGTCTTTGGGTCATAATGCCATTTGTATTTGATTGCAGTGTGTCCTACTGCTGTCAGAACGCTACTGCTTAAAGATGATGAGTCTGTTTCAAAATGTTTAGTATGTTTCTTTAACCTCTAGCTGATAGTGAGGTAATATAAAAATATATCCACTCTGTGAACAGTTGCTTGGCATCACACAGTGAGATAGAGAACTGTATGCAGTTCAGGGAATGCCAAAATACATAAACCGCACTAGGGAGGGTACTAGGATGAACATGGCATTATAATAGATGCATTATACCTTCAGGCTTTAAGTAAAGTGTTACTAAAATGTTTATAAAATACATGTAGTGAGTGTAAGAACATATCTTAGTGGCTTTATTAAACATCTGTAATGTATGCGTAGTATTGTGTTAAATAGAAATAACCATGAGTAAATTCTATTAATTTTACAGTATTCCATTCACGAAGATGTCCATCTATCCATTATCCTAACATTCCATTCTCTTCTCCATTTCTGCAGTTCTTCCATTCGAACAAGCCTGCATGGGACACAGGCAAATGCAACTGTAAGTGATATTTTGAGTTTTGTCTTGCTTTAATTAATAAATCACAGAAAATATGAGGTATCTACATGTCCCAAAATGTCATCTGTGAATTTGTGGTATAGCTAACTCTGTTGAATTCACATGTAACCTCTTGATAGCTATGCAGAAATGCAAAATGTCATACAGAATGAGTTCAGAGAGAACACGTTTCAGTGCAAAAGTTGTAATATTATGATGGGGAGCCAGTAATGGCAACGGCAGCTTTAGCTGCACTCTTCTCACACTCTCTTTAATTACATTCCCCAGATTGTACTGCTATAATAGCTGCTTGTAACCTGTGTTTTTAATTATGTAAAGTACACATTTTCATATACATTTTTCCAGTGCACTCCCCATGTATTAATCTGCTGAACATAATAAAACAAAGACTAGAAGTAATGTGCTCCTTTGCTCAAAAGACACCGAGCGAGAGGAAAATACAACGCCGTCTTGCTGATATGAAGAATGGGCTTTGCTTACAAACCAGTGGCATAACCTCTCACGTTTGCCGATTGAAAGGCTACTGTGCTTGTAATCGTAAAACTGTAAGGATGAAAAAACAGCATTTAGTGTCTCTATTTGGCTCTTCTATGATTAGTTTTCTCAATTTATGAATAAAGTTATGTCTGTGGTATTAACATTCATGCGAACATAGTTAGAAACATTTAGGTGGCTAGCTAGATCTTGGAAATGTTAACAAACACCATAATAAGATTTTACTGAACGTGCCAACACAGTTTTGAAGGCCCTATATGTAAGTGATCAATATGTAAGACATGTTGAATATCTTTGTCATTACACTCATGATCAGCCTGTCTAATAACTTTATAGTACAGTAAGTGTAAAGTTGAATATCTTTCTCATTACACTCATGATAAGCCTGTCTAATAACTTTATAGTACAGTAAGTGTAAAGTTGAATATCGTTGTCATTACACTCATGATCAGCCTGTCTCATAACTTTATAGTACAGTAAGTGTAAAGTTGAATATCTTTCTCATTACACTCATGATAAGCCTGTCTAATTACATTTTAGTACTGTAAATGTAAAGTTGAATATCTTTACTCTCATGATAAGCTAAGCTAATACTATAGACTTCATAGTACTGTAAATGTAAAGTTGAATGTCGATTATAGTTTTTAATTCCACTGGATAGAGATGAATTTGTTGTCAGTGTTAACCTTGGAAATTGCTACCATTTCAGCCATCGTTTTACTCCTTTTACCTTTGTTGCAGTCATACATTGCTGAACTTCAATGTGTTTTTTCTCCCTGGAAAGCAAATGAACTGGCAGGGTTGGCTGGAGGCAATTGGCCACATCTGGCGACAGTACTAAGGATCAGAGTCCAGGTGAACAGTTAGGGGTGATATGTATGTGCCCAGCATGACCGTGTGTAAGAGCATACAATTCAACACCACTGCATATGCTAGATGACACAGAGGAAGCTATGCTTTGAGCAAACAACCAATTAGATGATCATGTGTCTCCATACTAAGAAGTTGGACATGCATATTTTACATGCTCAACCTCAATATCCATACAACTCACCATGAGTATAAGTATAAGTAATTTAGGACTATAATGTTGGATATTCTATATTTGGCTTCAACTTTAGTTCGTAAACCCTTTCTTATGGTATTTTTTTTGAATGGGATGATATTCTTATGGCTATTCTTTGAATACATAATTGTCTATTGAAATTACACCATAAAAAGTAACATCTGAAAGTATCATTTTACTTTTGGAAGCTCAGTTTGTTTCATGCTGAAAAAATAAAATCTTCAGTTGATAAAAATCAGGCTTGGCAGCTGCTACAAGGGCTTTTTAATCGAATGATTATTGTATTGAACAGTTGTTTTTAATGGAGCGTGCACCTCTGTAATTACTTCCACTTTAAGAACCTGAACCCTCAGCAGGTCTTTGCAGCCATAGACCTTGGCTTGGCCTGCAAACTATGTACAGTATTTCTGAGGCATTCAATTTGTGTTGACATATCCCACTACCACCTTTCCTGGCTACCCAAACTCCTTGCTCCGGCCAAACGCTATGCCACACCCACAGATGTTAGTTTCTTCTCCGCAATGAGTCTGGATCTGTGCACCTCCCCAACCATTTCTAGAATGGAAATCAATTCTAGACTGTCTGATTGGTCCCAGAAACTGATGGGTTGGGTCTAAGCCAGAACACACATGGGTAAAGCGGTGTTTAGAAAATTCGTCATTGGATGATACTCTGATTGGTTACAGATGATCCAATCGCTGATGACTTTGTACAACACCTCTCATTTTGACATTACTACAAATGACTTCATGGAAGTCTCAGACTGAAGTACGTAGCGAACATAGAGCAGTGGAAGAATTCAGTTTGAGTCGTCAGACAAACTACCACCTCCAACACAGTACCAACTGTATACGTCCACGTATGTGTACTGCATACTGTATGTTTATGTAAGGTTCCCTTTTATTCTTAGCGGTTTCAGTATGTTTTTGCTCTAAAAAGTACACCATCACCACCATCTCTCTACTCGTGGTTAATCAGATAAATAACCCTTCATCATCCTTAATCAGATAAGGGGACATCAAAAATGAGATCGTAATCATCTCCTCAAACTGAGTTGGGTGTGACCAAGTGATTAGCTTATCTCTAATCCAACACTGTGGATTTCCACTGGAGAGAGACTTTGGTGCAATGAGGCGTTATATCCTGGGGGTAGCCCCTCCCCTGAACTGCAGTGCAGACTAGGTCAAAGCCACACAAGAGATAATGAGAGGATCCAGGTTAATTTGGGTGCCACATAGAGCAGGCAACTAGGCTGAACCTCTACTCCTCTGTGTTAGGACATCACCAGCTTAATCAGCATGTCTGCAAGGCCAATGTGCTGCAGACCTTGCACATATGCAAAAGTGCACTTGAGCTTCTGGAACACACAGTGCACTGGCTGACTTCAGGACATAGAGACTTGTGGGCAGAGCGAAGGCAGGGACCATCAGTTGGCAATGTTGTTGACATTCATCTGACATCTGGAACGGGCACAGGATCATGTGACCAGAAGTGTCTGTGTTAGATCAACGGCAAGTAAGAACGACCATGCTGCCTTCTGTTAGAAGAGTAAATCTGTATTCACTTACTATGCACTATGCTCCGGAACGTTGGCGACTAGTAAATATTTTTTAAACCTCCCGTTTTGGGCTGGATGTGTCAATGTGTAGTTAGTACATGCATAATCTATGAGCAGAATTACTGTTTTACCTCATTTTCAGGGACCACTTTTGGCTCGTGAGCTCTACTTTCAGAACTACTGGCTAAAAAGTATACAAAAGTACAGGAGAATCTCTTTAACTGGATGTATATTTCAAGCTTACAGATCAGTTCAGGTGTTACAGAAACTGGTCAAAATCAAACCATGCACTGTTCATGATATGTTTTTAGAGGTGAAATTGGTCACCCCTGGCGAGTCCCCTTTTATTATCGCAATGGAGATGATTTAAGAGCACCAGTAGTTGGATTGCTGTATAACATAAGGCACAAACATACGGACAGGATATTCCAAAAGGGGTCATATATGTATGAGAGTTATATTTGTGGGGTGAGTATGTGAGATATTACAAGAAACGTAGTGCCCTGTACAGAGAGTTAGGGGGTAAGTGGCTTTGTCAGTCCCTCTTTGAAAGAGAGAGAGCGAGAGAGAGGGCATTAACCACATATGATATTATTTCCTTCCAGCAGCTCTTTGGGTCAGACAGGACCCATTTCCCTGTCCTTTATTTCATAATAAATCCATACTCTGGAAAATGAGAAACACGAGTGATCACTTTCTTACTCATTCTCTGAACTGCACTTGTCATCGCTCTCGCCTCTTTAACTGCCCTACCCCCCACTAAAATCCAACCCTCCCCTGACACTCAAGCACCCAAACCCCCTCCACCACCACCAACCCTACCACCCATCTCTGTCAATGCCAGGGGGACTCGGGTGCAATGGGTTGTCCCTGCTCACCCGAGCACCGGTAGACCTCCAATGGGGAAATGCTTGGCTGCGGAGAAACAGCACGAAATGTAATTCTCCACTTGGCTGACTAGGGCGAGTCGTCCTGCTCCACCAGCCTGTTCCTTCATTATTCCTGGGCCGATAACTGACTGAGTGGGATGTCTTGTCTGTTTAATGCCAGCTCAGCTGCTTCATGGGAGGAACGGGCTTGTCACTCTGCACTATAACACACTGTATTACCATCTCCACTTCATTTATTTTGTTCAGATTTCACACGCCCGTCAAGGCATTCGTCCCCCCAAAGACACTCGCCTGTTTTCCCCCATTGTTTCCCATGTTGCATCCTTTAGGGGACATGCATCTCTCACTATAGAAAATGTGGTTATTAATTTCAGTGAGACTCACTTGATGAAAACAAAAAAGCTACATGTCAAACTTGGACACAATATTATACTAGCTTTGAAATTAAAATAGGTTTAAAACTGAAAATGTATAACTTTTCCTAATGTCATGTCCTCTTCATGTGCATTAGTAACCAGCACATATGTTCAAAGCTACACTACAGTATACACACAACCTCACTAACATACCAACACAATGGAAATGCACATTGATTACATCAAAAACTCTCATTGAAGTTATCCTGCTGGTGCTGGTGTAAACAGTAAGCCTTGGTTCCCTGCATTTATAGACATTGAGTTAAAGGTTTCTGCATGAGGGGACTGCATGATTGAGCGTTGTGAAATGGAAATGCAGCCAGGCAACCATTGTCAAAGACATAGCTTGCACTTGACCCCACAAGCACTCAGCCCCCATGCACCACCCACCCCCACACCGTCACAGGAGCCTCAAAATGCCTCTCTTTCCCCAGCTCGTGTCATCACTCCCCTTCAGAAACACTTGAAAAATGTAAATGAATAAATCCATTCCTTTTGTCAGGATACATATTATACTCCATCACCCTGGCTTTCGTTTTGCTTGTTGGTAAGTCGCTGGTCTAGGTACAGGTCTATGTCTCACAAGCAGACAATTCTGACCTACTGTCTCATCAGTCCTATTTCAAAAAGTATAAATGGTATATAAAAAAAATCTGTATACAAGCACACTATAAGAGGGAGACCACAGTATCAATTCTTCCGACAATCACAGATGATTGGCTACCCCAAGCTGCATGATAGCAGTGCCTAAAATGACTTATCACCATTATACATTTTTGTGCAGAATTTGGCTGCTCTAACAAGGCAGGAAAGACAACAGGCAAAAAATAGGTACAGGTCTCTGTCTCACAAGCAGACAATTCTGACCTATGGTCTCATCAGTCCTTTTCCCTTCAAAATACTTGTTACATTGCTATATACTATTATGTGGCAATCCAGAAGATACATCCAGGCAAATTCCTGGTGTGGCAACGTTATAACCAGTGACAAAACATACCACCTCTAAGAGGTAGGCTTTATTCAATTCAGTGGCAAGTACTATGTGGAGTAAAAATACTGGGTCTCAGCAAACCATCATGCATCAGCAATGCTCTGCTTTGTGTGGGAGCAGACCAAAGCCAAAGCAAGGCTGTGGTGAATAGTAATGGGTGTTAAAAAAATAAAAGAGAAATGTGTATTTGGAAGTCATTAAACACCTAACACCCACTCCTTCTGTGTAACCACAAAGCCTATAGTAGTGTGGGACAAAATGCTTTCCAATGTGACAATTGATTGTTTTTTTGAGGCAGTTGTTGGTTGATTTCATAATTGGTATGATTTTTCACAAGTACATGAGTGTCATGCGATGATGGGCTTTAGAATCCTGGGCCTAATGCAGTGCCCCTAAGTTCAACCTAAAGATCAATAATGTATTAAAACCAAGCACTTATTGAAATAATGGAATGTTTTTACTGGGGACAAAGGGTGTCAGAACCATGTCTTTTGTATGGGGTGCAGTGTTTAAATGCCAACACGCTTACATTAAAACAATTTAAATATCTGGGAAACTAGAAAAGGACAATTACCGAAGTAAATATAGTGTGCTTGCTAGTCTTGAAGTATTTATGGTTGTAAAATAGTAGTAGTAATGGTAGTGGTAGTAATCGTAGTAATAGGGTTTTCATAGGCTTTGTGTTAGTGACCTATTTTTAGGGTGGTTTGTATGTGTGGAGTTATTATAGTGGGTATAGTTGGCTAGTAGAATAGGCTAGAGTGATTACTATATATAAGCCACATAATGTGTTTTTAAGCTGTCAAAATGTTTTAGTTTGAACATTCTGAAGGTTTTGTGACAGTGATTTCAGTTTAGAATGTTGAAGCCTCCATTTCGCCATTGAAATGAATAGCGATATAACAAGCTTTATAGTTTATGAAGTAGGAATGGTAGCAAAAAGCTGTGTCGAAGCCATCTAAGTTGAGTTAGTCTGCACATTTCAACGGTGGTGTTTGTAGCCGAAACAGATCAAGAGCAGTGGTGAATACAATTTTTACATTTGAGGTCTATGGAGTGTTAATACTACAAATAGCATCAACAATCTTTTGACAAGCAATCTGAGTTGAGTCAGTCTGTACATGACATTAGATTGGTGTTTGTAGCTCTAATGGTATAAGGGCAGTGGTGAATCCAAATACTTCCCATTCAAGCCTCTGGACTTTTATGCACACTCAAAACAGTTATAGTTCAAAAAGTATCAAAACTATCAAAAAGCTGTATACAAGCACACTCTTCCAGATCGGTCTGCATGTTAGAATGGTGTTTCAATCTTAAACGGTTGAAGATTAGTGACCAGAATCCTTCCCATTCCAATCTATAGCACCTGAAATGCATTGGGATTTATGCAAACATGGTTGTAATGTGAAAAGTCTATCTAAAAGTTTTTTTTTCTAGTAACAGTACCAGTGCCAGCCTGCATGTTTTAAAGTTGTTTTGATGTTGGTAGCTTTAAAGTTTCAGGAGCAGTGGTGAATCCAAATACTGCCCATTCAAGCCTATGGAGCTTTAATGCACATTTAAAAGTGTTATATTTAAAAAATGTAAATGGTATTAAAAAAAAGCTGTATAAAAGCACAGAGGGAGACCACATGTTGGAAGACCACAGTATCAATTCTTCCGACAACCACAGATGATTGGCTATCCCTAGCTGCATGATAACTGTGCCCAAAACAACTTAATTTATCACCACTGTACATTTTTGAGTAGATTGGATAGTGACATCATTTATTAGGCTATTAATAATCTAATCACTGTGTCTGAGCGAGTAGAGGCATAGGCCTATAGGCTCTATCAGATACATTTCTTTTCTCTCCTTTGCACAGGAAAAATATGGTCTTTGATAAACACATTTCGTGGAATTCCACTACTCTTTACATGACCAAAGACATTAGCAGAATATTTTGTTAATGAGACAGATCAAGGGATAGCTTAGGCCTACTCTGCTAACACTGACAAACAGATCAATAAAAAACGACATGTCTTGAATGCAACCATCTATTCTAGGCCTACAAAAAGGGGATATGTCCATCTAGCCTAAAGGAGGACATTGTCCAAAATTTTTCCAGTGGTACTGTATTTTTGTTTACAACATTTGCTAACATAGGTACACATATAACCAATGGTATACACGGATGTACTCTTATTCTCTTGTGACATTCATTGGGACCTCTTCATCTGCAGACAGAAATTCGCAGCTCTCTGTATCTGAGGACAGAAAGCATCACAAAGAAACATGCTTCATTATACTTAAATTAGACAGCACTAAATATTATGTTGCTATATCTCTCTGTCCTCCGTTTTTCTTCCTAGGGACCGGAACTGGAGAATCTTTTCATAATGTCCTCCCACAAAGTACCTGCGCTATTCAGAGTAGCCTACTATCCTTTCTCTGACAGCTGGCGCTGCTAACATTAATCCTTTCACCCTCTTCCATGGCTGTTAGCTAGCTAACTACCTAGCTTCACATGCATTTCGAGTTTGTGTTTTTACATTTACAATGATAAATACATCAAGATAGCTAACTAGCTAAAATTAAGTTAGCTATCTAGTGATATTTAATTCACTTAGGTAGCTATACAGTATGTGAAGTTATCTAGCTAGCTAACATTACATTAGCAGGTCATTTGAGTTAGCCTGCACAGTAAGTTCCTGTAGAATGCTAGTTAGCTAATATTACATTGTAAAAAAATTAAAATAATAATAAACATATGTTTACTTACTTGAATAGGTTCTCCCACTGCCTCCATTTTCTGGGTCCAATAATGGGCAATCGTCTCGATGTTTCTGTCATGACTTCTGCCGAAGTCAATGCCTCTCCTTGTTCGGGCGGTGGTCGACGTCACATTGATCCATGTTTCATTTTCCATTGGTTTTGTCTTGTCTTCCTACACACCTGGTTCACATCCCATTCATTAATTGTTGTGTATTTAACCCTCTGTTTTCCCTCATGTCCTTGTCAGATATTGTTTATTGTTATGCTCGTGATTTATGGATTGGTGTGCGACGGGTTCTTGTACCCACGTTTATTTTATGATATACTTTGGTTTTGGAGTTTGTTTTACGTTATTAAACTACTACATTATACCAAGTTTGATTCTCCTGCGCCTGACTTCCCTGCCACCTACACACACGACATGACAGTTTCTGGTGGTAGAAAAACACAGGCTAAGGTATAAGGGTTGACTCTTGTCTTCCAACATGGTGCGGTTGCTAGGTGATTTGTGACGCATCTGCAACCCCTTTATACTCTTCCAGACCGGTCTACACGTTTTAAAGTTTGAGTGGCATTTCTATCTTAAAAGTTTTGAAGTTGTTTTGATGTTGGTAGCTTTTACAATTTTTGCCCTACGGGTGGCAATGGAAAGCAAATAATAAGTATGAACAGTTAATAAAGACACACCTAATAAAGACATATACTGAAAGTCTGATTGTGTGGCAGTCATTCTTAGCAGTAAACAAAAGTTATGATTCAGTGTTTACAGTATGTGATTAATATTGCGACTGGAGAGTGGTTAATTCTGTTGAGGTTGACTCTACTTGATCAGTTCTTGACATTTGCCCAATCTTGTGTCATACTACTGCTGTCGGATCCTATACTGTAGATTTCTGTTTCTGACAGTGTTTTTAGAGAGAAACAGTCTGTGTGATGTCAGGTGAAGACTATATGTAAAAGATTTGGAAAGAGAATCAAGAGAAGTCAAACAGGCAACTAAATGCCTGAGAAACGTCCCAGTGCTCAGATGTACAGCGACAAGCACAGTTTACGTGGACATGACAAGCTAGCAGCAGTAAAGCTCAGGACACGCTGTCCCACTGGAGGCCCAGGACACGCTGTCCCACTGGAGGCCCAGGACTGGACAACATTCTCAGCAACTGCTCTATGTGTCTACGTGCTCTACGTGTTTAATAAAACAGTTATAGTGATAATTAACAGGCAAGAAGAAGACCTCCTCTTCAACCAACCCTTCCTGCACAATCTCATGTCTTTGATCTTTCCCTGTTTTTCTCAGACAGTCAGCTTTGGTTTTGATCTAGGTTTGAATTGCCTTGACATATCTGATACATATTATTAAAGCAATACAATCCCCACTGAGAGGTGGTAGGAATCTCCATGCTCCACTGCTGGAAAGGGATGTACGGTAGAGAACGACAATGCCACTGCACTTCGTTGAAACACCCCCCCGACAAAAACAGAATAGAAATCATTGCCAAGAGTTTCACAAGGGAAATTAATTTGTAAAGTTTCTTCACACTAGTCCCTGACAGATGATTCCTTTTTAAATTGATTATAGTCATACAAAGCCTTGAGATTTTGACAGACAAAAGAGAATGCAGCTCTTTATTTTGAATTATTTTATGTCTACAAAGAATCAAACATATGTTGTTTCGCAATAAAAGCACAAGCCAAACAAAAGACCTTTCATCAACCACATTTGGAGAGAAATCTAACAATCATATCTGAACTTTACACCTACTTTTATTTTATTTAACCTTTTTTAACTAGGCAAGTCAGTTAAGAACAAATTCTTATTTACAATGACAGCCTGCACCGGCCAAACCCAGACAACGCTGGGCCAATTGTGCATCGCCATATGGGACTCCCAATCACGGCCAGTTGTGATACAGCCTGGATTCGACCCTGGGTGTCTGTAGTGACGCCTCAAGCACTGAGATGCACTCAATAGCAATGTGGTACTTGGTCAGTACTATGCAGAATAACCCTTACAAAAAAACGACATGAACAAAAAAGACGTGAAAACATTTGAAAAAACAGGCATGTGAACAAATCTGTTGGTTTTAAAAAATAAAAATTCACAGAAGTGGTTTAACGGACTCGTGTGTGGCATTTCACAATAAAATTTACATGTGAACAACTTACATGTGAAAAATGTCAAGTGGGAAAAACAGACAGTTGGTTTTCGGACAAGTGAAGTTTCACATGGGTGTTTCACATGACGTTTCCCTACATTTCATATGTGAAATTAAACATTCTACAATTGTTTTTGTAACTGGCGGTATTAGAATCCGGGTCTCCCATGGGAGAAACCAATGTCTTGACCAATGTCTTGACCATAACATTAATTCTGAAGTCGCAGGCGGGGTTACCTCATCACGTGACCATGAGCAACCATTAGCAACTCCATGACCGCTAAACTTTCACGTGTATTTTCACACTTCAAATGTCAACTGGGGCTGTCAAATGATTTTTTTCCCCCATTAAGTTTATTGCAGGATTTGCTGTGATTAATCATGACTAATCTGCAAATAATTTGCTCCAATTGATGTTTTCAGTGTACGCTTTTAGACAATGTGATAAAAAAGTGCACAAAAATACCAAAAGCTTACTTGAGTTAACTGATTAACTCTGAAAGCGTTAATTTGAACATCTCAAACAGGATAAATAAGGAGACTCGGAGCGCTAGCTTCTCTGTTATTTTCATTGGGCTTCTTTCAACGGTCACTCACAGACACATGCGATCATTTTTTATATGTGAAACTACAATTCCATATGTGAAAGTGATTTCACATGTGCAACTGCAATTCACAAGTGGTGAAAACATTTTTTTCTTCTCACATGTGAGAAGTGGTATGAACACAAATTTTATGATGGTGAAAATCTGGTTTTACATGTGAAATATTAGCTCAATATGAGAAAACAGCTATTTCATGTGAAATATTGATTTTTCTGCACATTTCTGCACATTTTTCTGCACATTTCAATGGTTGTAAAGATGGGGAGAGGTCTGTCCATAATAAAGAGATGTTCTGCTTTTTTGACACCACACTCTAAAAAGTAAGTCCTGCAGGCTCTAGTTTTGTCGTATCTTGATTATTGTCCAGTCGTGTGGTCGAGTGCTGCAAAGAAAGACCTAGTTAAGCTGCAGCTGGCCCAGAACAGAGCGGCACGTCTTGCTCTTCATTGTAATCAGAGAGCTAATATAAATACTATGCATGCCGGTCTCTCTTAGCTACGAGTTGAGGAAAGACTGACTGGATCACTTATTCTTTTTAGAAGAAATATGAATGTGTTGAAAATGCCAAAATGTTTGCATAGTCAACTTACGCACAGCTCTGATACACACACCTACCCCACCAGACATGCCAGCAGGGGTCTTTTCACAGTCCCCAAAGCCATTATTGCATGCAACTCCCTCCAACCTCATATTGCCCAAATGAACAGCAAAAATGGTTTAAAAAGTCAGAAAAAATCAACACCTCACGATACAGTGCCTCTCCCCTATTTGACCTAGATATTTTGTGTGTATGTATTGATAAGCAGGCTATGTGTTCCATTTTTAAATGTATGTAGTTCTGTCCTTGTCTATTAATGTTCTGTATTATGTCATTTTTCATGTTCTGTGTGGACTCCAGGAAGAGTGTCTGTGGAGAGCAAAATACCAAATACCAAATAATCCAAAGTTTGGGATTTAGATGCCCCAGAGGAGTTAAAATACTTATTGCTATATACAGGTATGCTTTGTGTTTACCGACATTTGCCATAACTCATCGATCCTACTTAGCAATATAACACCCAAAATCTATCATTCCACATACAATGACTCCTGCAAAATATACATTACAAATAACACAGATAAATAGCAGTGTTTGAAATATCTGTAGAGTGATGCTCAGGTGATCCCATTTGAGGGAAAGCATTTTAATTACTAAACACAACTCTGGCATCTGCCCTCCTGGACTACCAGATCATGAATATATATTAATTATAAAGATTTGATGGGGCCTCCTGAGTGGTGCACCAGTCTAAGACACCACTACAGACCTGGGTTTCGATCCTGGGCTTTATCACAACCGGGTCCCATAGGGCGGCGCAAAATTGGCCCAGCATCGTCCGGGTTAGGGGAGAGTTTGGCTCATCGTGCTCTAGCAACTCCTTGTGGTGGGCCGGGCACCTGCAGGTTGACCTAGATCATCACTTGAACAGTGTTTCCTCCGACACATTGGTGCGGATGGCTTCCGGGTTAAGCGGGCGGGTGTTAAGAAGCGCGGTTTGACGGGTCATGTTTTGGAGAGGGCATGACTCGACCTTCGCCTCCCGAGCCCATTTTGGAGTTGCAGCGATGAGACAAGATCGAAATTGGGGTGAAAAAGGGGGTGCATTTAAATTTTAAAAAAGACGTGATGACATACAGTGCCTTCAGAAATGATTCACAACCCTTGACTTTTTACACATTTTGTTATGTTACAAAGGAAAGGAAAGGGAAAGGGGGATACCTAGTCAGTTGTACAACTGAATGCATTCAACTGAAATGTGTCTTCCGCATTTAACCCAACCACTCTAAATCAGAGAAGTGCGGGGGGCTGCCTTTTCCGACATCCACATCTTCGGCGTGGGATTAAAATGAATTGTGTCTCTAAGAGCGTTGCATACCTGGATTGTACAATATTTGCCCACTATTCTTTTTTAAATTCTTCAAGCTCTGTCAAGTTGGTTGTTGAACATCGCTAGACAGCCATTTTCAAGTCTTGTCATTGATTTTCAAGCTGATTTGAGTCAAATCTGTAGCTAGGTCACTCAGGAACATTCAATGTAATCTTGGTAAACAACTCCAGTGCATATTTGGCCTTGTGTTTGAGGTTATTTTCCTGCTGAAAGGTGAATTTGTCTCCCAGTGTTGGAAAGCAGACTGAACCAGGTTTTCCTCTCGGATTTTGCCTGTGCTTAGCTCTATGGCGTTTATTTTTATCCTAAATTACTCGCAAATCCTTGCCGATGACAAACATATCCATAACATGATGCAGCCATCACCATGCTTGACAATATGAAAAGTGGTACTCAATGAGTGTTCTGTTGGATTTTCCCCAAACATAACCCTTTGTATTCAGGACAAAAAGTTCATTTCTTTGCCACATTTTGTTCAATACAACTTAATGTGAATACTTTCTGAAGGCACTGTATAGACCAATCCCTTTTACCCCCCTCCCCTTGTGACTGAGGTCGGTTTAGAATGATATCAGAATGCTGAATTACTGTCCATAAATGTACACACATGCTTTTCTCTCGCTGCCCTTCAAATTCTCTCTCTCATTCTGCCTTATTTTCTCTCTCCCTCGCTACCTCACCAAACCACTTTCTGTTGGTTTACCCTAGGCCACGTGGTTCCCGTGGAGCACTGGCGCAGTGGGATAACAGTGGCTTGACCAGTTGGGCACTGTCTCCCAGCTCATTACGACATGCAAATAAAACGGGTATACATGTTTAATATTTAGTGGCAGCAGAAAACTCAGGCTGGCACAAGATCGAATTAAACAGCACTGTCAGTACATGTGAGCTCAGGGCTTTCTCAGCTATTTCAGTTCATATTGAGTTACTGTCACAATTTATATCAAAGCAGTGGGAAGACTAGTGTGAAAATGTTCTGTGACGCCATTAAGGAAGGACAGAAAATCAAGGAACCAGTGGGGAAGGTATTGTTTTGACGAAGCTATGTGTTTAAACCAATAATGCCTTGGTTTAACTAATCTTGGTGATCCTATACGGGGATTGGTTGTTCAGCAACAAAACCCGAAACATACGCAACTATGGGGCAAAACAGACCGGGTTGGCTTAGATTGTTGACAACATGTAAACTATATTTAGTCCCCAATGCTTATTGAATATAAATGAAGTTGCATAATGAGAACTTGTTGTCTCTCAAATACATTGTTACAGTTGGTTAGCTAACTAGTGAATTTTAGCCATATGATCATAGACGTGACATCCATCAGTCAAAACACCTAAAATCATGACATGGTATCGAGAACAAGATACAACTAACTGAAACGAGCCACCTACGATTCCCCAGATGGCAGTTTCTTGTCATTGTTGCAAGTTATCTGACCATCCAGAATCACAACACACGGTCTTCTGCTGCATTGAAAGGTGCACATCGTCATCCATACCACACTAACAACGAGAGTTCGGTCGTGGATTTTCCTGATGTGCGCAACAGTGCTAAAAGTATCAGAGCTATTTTGCAATTTTTTTCACAGCTATATATTTGAGCTTAGACAAGTTCATGCTTATATTCTAATCAGCACGGTGGATTACACTGAGACCCACTGATACCTAATTAAAGATACAGTCCAGAAGAGAGCCATCTTCACAGCATTACCAACACTCCCTCCCTGTCTTTGTCCTGGGCAGAGGGGCAGAAATATTATTGTGCCATTGTACTCAATGACAGTTGTTAGGCTACTTTAAAACCGTAGCCTTCTAACGTGCATATCCAAGTCAACCTCACCACGGAATAATATATTAAGCCGTTTCTGTTATAGGAGATATTATCTCTCAATGTGCTGTTTTTTTTTTACAATTCACTGTAACTAAGCCGGTAAATGACCATTTTGAATATTGCGTCATGACATGAATAGGCATTGCTACTATAGAACAACACATTCCCTCTTATAGATCCCCTTGTGTTTTGAATGACCAACAGTTTCTCATGTATTATGCAAAGTGATGGTCATACAATACCTGCTACCGTCCAATCGGTCACAGTATGTCCGAATATCATCAGACATTTTGAAAGGTGAGTAGTGTGGATACAATACACTGCTCCTTAATGGACACCACTTCTCTTTCTCCCTGGACATGGAAGGAATATTGCGCAGTACACGGTCAGATCAAAGGAGCGGGGACCTTGTAAAGAGTGGGAATGAAGGTCAAAACCATCCTTTATTCAATTAAATGTGCTATATTGTAAATGATTGAATGGAAAATGAGAAAGTTTGCTGTGGAGTGGCATTCAATGAACTCCCACAGTCTGAGAAAAATAAAGAATAAACGTAGGGGCATTTTATTATTCCAAGGTGAGGGCTTTAAAACATCATTTTAAATGTTACCCTGCTGTTCAAGATCATGAAAACCTATAATTTCATGCAAATGCACAGCAAGGAGCATGGGGCTTAATGTAAACGAATGCTTCTTTTGTACTGTTGGAGGAGTGGATAAGAGAGAGCGAGATGGAGGCCAGGAAGAAAATTCCCAAGGATTCTTTAATTGCTGTCTGAAATTATGTAAATCCCTCTGCTAGGCTGAGTGCAATTATCCAGCGCCTCTCGCTGCCAGCTTTACTAATGTCTAACAAAATATCGGTGGCTGACATTTAGACATGGTAATGCAAATGAGAATACATTTTTCTTTCAAGACAAAGGGCAGTCGAAAGATCACATCATTTTATACAATAAAGGCCGAAAACTCTGGTCTGCATGATGACAAAACATTTTGATAATCGAGGAAGGAGGCAAATATTGGAGCTCATATAGGTGTTATGCAGTACGGGGATAAGATGATTTTTCTACTCTGCACTATTAATCTATAGCTCATCAATGCCACGTTTATTGTGTTCCCATTCATTTCTTGGTCTAAATTAATTGCACTGTCCTGCATTTTTGTGATGATATTTGGAACTACCCTCTCTCCCCATTGTTGGAGAAAAGCACTCCAGGCATGACTGTGATGTTGAACTGTTTCGGGATGGTTTCACCATTTATCTCCAGGGGTACAGAGATGGATGCAGGCCAGGCACTGCAGCCTGGTGAGACTCCCTTGTGTGCCGCTCACAACACCTGTCCCGCTGTGTTTCTGCACCCCCAATCTTTACCAGGCCAAACAGGAGCACCATTCTTCTCCACAACACCTCCCCATGATGCCACACTCTCTAGGGACCCCTGTGGGACCACGACTGGAAGGGACCAATGGAGAACTAACTATTGGGAGATCTGACAGTATCCCCAAAACTGCATATCTTAACCAGCAATCAAATTAGGCCCTGCTGATGTGGGGAAAAACTAGGCATTAATATTTTAGTATGGATCATTCTGGTTTGTAGCAGAGCCCCCACAGTTCCCTTACCGGAGTACTGAGCATTCTGTGCTGCCAACAGGAGCCAAAAGAAGGATTGTGATACACCAACAAGTGCCTGTCTGCGCTGGCACTCAAATGTTGGCAGCCTCTGTAGCATCACAGTCATCACTGTATCTAACAGGCACAGTGCTAAGGGTCCATGATATTCCAGTGGAAGTTCACCATGATGTGAACAAGCCCAACCAAACCATTTAGTATTAGTGGTACACAAACTGTAATGGAATTATCAATCATAATTGCAGTGGAGGTTGCAGTAGTGATGTTAGTGCTGGGTGTCTATCAACAACAGCATCACACTGTAGCTAGAACAACTTCCCCGTTCGCCAGCTTACTGTATCATTCAATTACTCTGCTGTATTCAAAAACTGACGGAAAACTCATATTACAGACACTTGAATGTCTCACTGTCATATGAAAACAGAAAGGTCAGAAAATGTCTCTCGACAACATGCAAGCCCACCCCTCTCACCTCAAATCAGCTCATCCATTGGTCTAGGTGTCAGATCATTCCTTTCACCCAACTCATGTCAGCCAGTGGAGCATTAGATAGCATTGCTTGTGCAGGATATTGTTTTGACTTGTTTATATAGTAGTCTGAAGTCCTGCTATTTGACATTTCTGGTGTATGTCTATGTGTGTCAAGACAAACACAATGTTCGCATGCAAATGCAAATTCTTTTGAATAAATATTTATACAATTAGAAACTTAAAATTGTAAAATGACCTATATACTGTAGACATTTATCATACAGGGTAATGCACCCTTATTGGGAGGTGTCACCCCCCCCCCGACATATAACCATGCTCTGCCATCCCCCAGCCTAACTCCTCTAACCCCCCATCCTCTCTGCCCCTCCTCCACCTTTGCATCCATCAGAGGCCTGTCATGGTGGAGGAGTCACCAATTCTCCTTCCAGATGCGGCCATCAAGGCCCACCATCTAACACAAGTCGACACATCATAATAACAGTAAGAGCCCTTTCCTGTCCAGTGTCATGCTTGGAGAGATTAGTTCCCCTCCACAAAACCCAGGTAATTTGCTTTTGCTGAAATACATTTGTAGATGGTATTCTTTGAGGTTAACTAGTTCATGGTAGGAGATGAGCCACTTGCTGCGTACGGTGAGCTCTTATAATATGATATTAATACAGGGAAATAGCATTGAACATGAAAAATCTTTTTACCACATTTCACCACATTGCAAACGCTTTACTTGGTGTTTGGTGCTGCTTGAAAATCAGAACAGTATGATATCTTTTACAGTGTTTGCTTTCGGGATAGTGCACCTAATATCAGTGACACAAGTGTCAGAACTCAGAATTGTAACTGAAACAAATGGAAGATATACAGTAGATAATAACAGAGAGAAGCATTTATTATGGCAGTGGACACCATCATTTTATATGTTTCATCTGAGCTAATAATGTAGTAACCTGCAGGTAACTGCCAAAATAATAGAAACACTTGAGCTAATGAGGGATACAAAGTATATCGAAAGCAGGTGTTTCCACACAGGTGTGGTTCCTGAGTCATTTAAGCAATTGACATCCCATCATGCTCAGGATCATGTATATAAATGCTGGGCAGGCCATTATTTTGGCTACCATGGCTATGCCCCCATAGGATGATAATGCCCCCATCCAGAGGGCACGAGTGGTCACTGAATGGTTTGATGAGCATGAAAACGATGTAAACTAAATGCCATGGCCCTCTCGTTCACCAGATCTCAACCTATCTGAACACTTATGGGAGATTCTGGAGCTGCGCCTAAAACAGCTTTTTCTACCACCATCAACAAAACACCCAAATGAGGGAATTTCCGTACTTGTTTTATGGCAATCATTATTTTCCAATGACTTATTGGTTGGGCGAGCTAAGGGAAGTAGAGGGTTTACATATGTCACTGATATTAATGGGAAATTCATACATTTATAATCCAAGGTAGACTGGCATCAGATTTGAACTTTGCTTTGTTAAAAAAAATCCCTGTTCAGCAAAACTGACACTAGACAATATTTGTCGGATCAATACTACTAATAAAACAGAAACCCTTGAAGGACAGAATATCTCTGTGGGTCAAATGTCTGTTTTAGTCTTTATTAATCACGGAACGGGGCGTTATAACTTAACATAGCATTGCTATGTATGAGTGAACTGTTGTGTTTATGTACCTACCTTTTCATGTTGGCTGCATGATCATATTTCATAAACAGTACATTTGAATTTGTATGTACAGAGTCTACAATATTCATGATAACCTGAATATGTAAATATGTAACCTTTATTTATGAGCCCTGTACCAGGCTCTTACATTTAAATATTAGTTTGGATGATAAGATGGATAGATACAAATGCTTTTTAGGAGGCCATTTGTGTGGGCTCTACATGATTGATAATTAACATCTTAATCTATACGCTGCAGAGGTAATAACTCTATGTCCTGCAGGTTTTTATTTTCACTGACAGAAATGTAGAAATTCTGTTTTCCAATGTGGCTGAAACCATACAGTATATCAATATGTTTGGTAAATTGAACATTGCAAATCCCCAAAAAATTTACACTCAGCCACTGCAGTCAAATGTGTGGTGCAAAAGGGAAATTACATGTACAGTAGGCTTTATATAGACAGGATCTTAATTTGAGTCCGTTTGCTACAGCAGGAGAATAACCCCGCAGCAACAGGAAATTGTTATGTGGTTTAAAATGATTGAAATATGAGAGGGAAAAAAATGACATTTTTGTAGGGGTTGACACTGTACATTTTTCGTAAGGAAAAGTGGACATTGCAATCTTCAGAAGCCTTTTTTAACCTCAAAATGTAATGTATTTGAGGTCTAAAAAGGCTTTTCCGTAAAGAAAGTTCTCCTACAATAGGGTGATCAAACTAAAATCTGACATCTGTACTGCTCCTGGCCTGTCTCGGATATGCTACTACTGTGTAAGGCTATGGAAATCTGCACATGTACTCTAATGATTTAGTGGGGAAGGGGCCCAGAAGTAGTTAAGTCTGGATCTTTTAGTCACACATTTAATCCTAATCCTATATTCCGTTACATTCATTACATTTCTACCGCATAAGTGCAGATGAATGTCCAGCCTCATCCTGAAGCAGTCCTTTTTTGCTTATTGTTTAGAGAGTGATTAGCATGCCGGGGATGCTCCAAATACAATTTTACATCCACTTATGGAAATCTATTGTTCCTTGAACATTTCGCCCATACAAACCAATATATGCTTTTGTAAAAGGTCTAAGACCTCAATTACATCAAAGGCAGTTTGTCCCAGCGCTAGGCTGCAACCTAAAGGCCTTGAACAACTGTGTCAATGCTACCCCCTTGTGACCAGACGGCAGCAGAAACAGCTTGCGCTGCAACACAGAAGACAAGGGGATGGAAATAGAAGTACAGGGAGAATATAAGAATGACAAGCAGTCTTTGTTACTGTACAGGGGAATGGGAGAACCACTTGCTATTGGCAATGTGAATATTACAGTACAGTAGGTCTGTTTAGCATTATTTTACAATCCATACTATTAAATAATGTGTAGCTCTGTGTGAACATGCCAGTAATCACTGTAAAAAAAGAATAAATCATCCAACAACATATTTCAACATGGCGAACATGAATATCCAAACATTGATTCACGGTCACTAGTCTTACTATCCTACGTTTACAATTCACTAAGGACATGCCATATTTCTATGAAAACAGAACTGCTAATATGGTTGTACTGTATCTTGTATTGTTCTCAAAGAAAATGACTAGAAATGCTCAAATGTGGCATACAGTTGAGGAGTAGAGATAAAAAAGATGAAAGGAAAGAGAAAGAAAGAGACTTCATTTGCACTCTGCTATTGAAACACAACATCTCTTTCATTAAATCGTGGGATGTCTAGAAAGTTGCTATGTTGACACGCAGACAGATGTGCGGAAAATTTGGAGGGCACTTCTCCTTCCGTCCTAGTCCTTGCAAGTGGAAGGCATGCAGTATTGTATTGTCAGGAGTTGAAAAGAAATAATTAGACACACAGATATAATTCTGTGCAGCAGGAATAGCGCGATTGTCAGAGTGAAAAGCTGCAGAACTCTCTGAAGTACAGTATGCCCAAGGCTTCTGCTTTTACTTCCCAGGTTTTGTCTACCTTCAAAGCACCAGTGAGGGATTGAAAAGTTGCAGCACCTGGGTTCATTCTATTGTTACTGCAGTACATTGTACGGGTTGGGTTTGCTAGATATAGAAACAATTGAAAATTAAATACAATTAGACTGTTGAGCTACAAAAGAAATCTGAGGTTCATGTTTCCACACCGATGGAGAAGGAGATATGTAAAACAAGCCACAGTGTGAAGCTGGTCAGCAGATCTATGTCCATAACTCACACTGGCCCTGTATGGTGACGTCGCTGAAGGCCATACTAGGGGGCTGCACTATGTTGACACCCTAGAAAGCCCCTCAGGTTAAGACGTGTCAATCAAAAAGCATACAGTATGATTGCAGGAGCCCCCTGTCCGCCTTCTCATTGACACCTCCCATTGACTTTCCTTCAAGCGCATCAGTGGGCCTAAACCATTTCATTAAGAGGGTGACCTGCACAGCCCCCCGCAATGGACGGGTTGATTTGTGTCTCGTTGGCAGGTTTCAATACATCCATGACTTTTATCCACTTCAGTATGCATATTTTACGTGCCTGTCCAGTTTCATCTCTCATTGATAGGCTGTGTGCGTACCTCGATCACTCTGGAAGGTATGACTCCTTTCTACTATATTCTTCACACTCCACCCCAAATGGGAAGAAGTAGTGTGACTTTTCGCCATGGAAATATATGTAAACACGTGACCTAATGTCCTGCTACTGCACTTTTATTTATGTCCTATAATCATTCCAACCCCCTCTGGATGCAGCCTGCATACAAAAATGACCAAAATACATATTTAGATGTATCTGTCTGCAACTGTCCAATAAAACATATCTTTTGCATCTCCATCTCTGGGCCTCAGTCCCAGAGGGAGCAGGTGGCTGAAAAATGGTGTGCTTTCAAGCTTTAGGGAACAGAGACGTGAACAATGCTCAGTGTTGAAAAAAGAGTGGTATATGCTGCCTAATAGAAGAAGTGAGTTTTCATATTCCAAAAGCCTCCGAGGGTTTTATCTCTAGTGCTACATATACTGTACGGAGCGAACGTCATTGTATGCTTACTCGGTGGAGAATAGGGCTCTCACTCACTCTCTCTCTATGTCTCACTCTTTTGTCTTTTCGTTTCCCACTAACTTTTTGGGGTTTCACTAGCTTTTTATGGCTCTCTTTTCATCAGTGCCTCAACCGTCACTCTCGCTTTTATTGTGACAAAAACAAAATACTCTTTTGACATTTGGATTGAGTGCACATGTTTAATAATAATAAAAAAAACATTTGAATGCCAAAATAGATCTGGTTTTATCATTCCAATAAAAGGTTTAAAGTACAACTTCCTAATGAAACAAGTTCATGATACGTGTGATTTCATAACTTTTATGATGTGCTTATGAAGAAAATAGAGCCAGAATGAACGAGAGCTGAGGCCTTCCATGAGAATAAAACACAGCTTATTGTGGAATGTATCCTCATAACGAGCATGCACGTTGTAGGGTGTTAGTGGCTAGAGTGGCATCTCCTATGTGACCAAACTCATAAATGAATTTATACAAAGAGGGTTACTCAAGGGTTTGATGGCTTTTACGTTATTGTGTGGTGAAAGGGGGTAAGGATCTCCTCATAAGGTTTTAATAAATTGTGCATTTTGTCAATGACTTGTTGGCAGGACTGAAGTAGTGAAACTGGACGAGGAGTAAGAGCAAAAGTAATGCCCACCACAAGCTTCCTTTGGAAATTCCCAACGGTGACAGACAGACGACGAGATAAAAAGACAATACAACCATGTCAACTTTTCCTCACCAATATCAATGAAACTGAAATTTCATAAGAAGTCAAACAAGGACAAAGTCCTGCTAGTGTTTAATCTCTTGCAGTTGTTGTTGTAAAGCATGTACCTAAAGTCGAATTGAAGACAGTCAATTCAGGATTTTTTTTTTTTTTTAATTTTTAATGTTTTAAATAAATATATTCAACTCCTCAGTTTATTTAGAAGTCACTGAAAATATAATGTTTTTTTTACATTTTGAATTGTTATTTAAGTTTACTTCCTGAATTGACTGCCTTTAATCCAAATGTTCTAAATCAATAATGACCGTAAAAATAATGAAAGGAACATTGAAACAACCAGACCTTGAATTAAAATTACTACCATGTATTTTCTTCAAATGAGCATGCTCAACATAGATGGTGATTTCCCTTTGACAGAAACTCAAAACCTCCCCATAGAGAGACAACCAGAACCTGTTTTAAAATGGAGCAGGAGAAGTGGTGTTCATACAAAAACAGAAGTCAGGTTGACAAGACACTGTCACAATCTCACAACAACTCTAAGAAACATCACGCTTCTTCAGTTTCTATTTCAAGTTGTCGAATTTTATGTCACTTTACAAACCGTCTCATTTCCTTCGTAGACTATACTACCTCACCATCATCTCAATTGGCTGGCTTCTTCCTACCATCAGTGTAGTGCCGGGATATTGGTTTCTCCCACTATGCGTAATTAGCAATGATCAAGAGGGATTATAAGCAGTGGATAACGACAGTGGACTCCTCAATGACCCTGATAGATGGTCAATTATAATGATCAGGTCGTGGCGTTTATGGGATTTAAAGCAGCAGTGATGGGCCCTTTTGGCCTAGCCCTGGTAATTATCACGTTCATGCATGATTTAAGGCGACAGCGTGCAACGGGAAAGCCTTTAATTTAATAATTTTGTTATCTATGTATTTATGCAAGAGTTAACAATGGATGTCCAGAGTGTAATAAAGAAATGAGACTAGGATTAGTGTGACAAACATGTGTAAGGTCTGCACAGGCGCTATGCCAAGCATGTCATATCCAACACAGGATATGACTGAATCTGTGGCAGCACTGTTCCCATCACAATGTACAGGATTAGGTCAAATCAGCCCACAACTATAATAGAAGTAAGTGGGATTGATGCATGCTGGGAGGAAAAACTGAAAGAGAAATTTCTTTTGATCAAAGTTGTCAATACATTCATAACTTCCTCCCCTTCATCCATGATTCTGCTTCTACACTACTGGAGACGTTTCCTCTTTGCTAGCCTGTCTTCCAGGTCCTCACAGTTGATTTCCACAATGCAGACACCTGAATGTGATCAATTCAAAGGCTGCTCAGCTCCTCTGGTGACAGAGAGAATATATCAGTGCTGTGTTTGTTTACTTTTTCTGCATGCCAGAAAAGGTCAGAGTGGGAAGATTATGCTGCACGTCCCCAGTAGAACCTAATAAAACCCAACAATGACCACAATATCATCCATATTTTAAACAGCTGCTGCCTAACAGAGGGAGCCTTACACTGGGGTGCCAATTATTCAACTTCTCAGGGCTTCGGAGCAAACCGAACCACAGCACAGCAGCTCAGGTATTGTTCTTTTAAATAAGGCTCTTTTTCCATTGCTATTGCAGCAGATGACACCTGAAAAGAGTGGTGAGAAATTACCTCGATCAAGAACATTTAGAATAGTATTTTTTTTACCATACTCAATTAATAGCTTATTCTTTCTATGAAGAAAAACACAGAAACAGCTCTGGGTTGGGTCCCACAGAGCCCGCGTGCCCCCCCTAGCACTGCGGGGGCTGTGGGGGTGTGTGCTATGCCAGTGCTAAGTGCATGTTCCTGGCCTGGTGTTGTTTTCCCTCCATGGGCTTATTAAAGTCGGAACTGCACAGTCTGTGCTCTATAATCCTGTTGTATTATTAATCATGTCTTCCTATGCTCCTCGGCACAACTCCTAAAAACTTCCCTCTTGATTTTTAACTAGAAAATACACTAAATTTGAAGGAACCAAGTCCAGTGGGACAGCCATCTTTCTTTACTTTTTTCCTATAATTCTAAGAAAGCAAATCCAAAAGCAAAATACTGTGTAAAATGGGTTTATAACATAAGATGTTTGGACTAACTTCCAATAGTTATGTTTATACAAATGGCTCTACAAGCCAGCAGTGGAAAGGTCCTCACAATTAGTAAAATACTGGCATGACATGACTGGCATAATGTATCAAATGTGATTTTGACAGTGATAAGTAGATTTCATCCAGAAATGGATTTCTCCACAACCTATTCTTTTGAGTGACATTGATTTTGTTGAGAGAAGAAAATACATTTAATTAACAGGATACCTGCAAAAACAATGCTTGGTTGTCATACCCGAGCTCTGACAAACTCTTTATCTTTTCACAACCCCATAACCATTCCTTCTCTATCCCGTAAAGTGGTCCAAAGATGTGGACTGTCTAGCATGTTACTTGTAATTTCATGTTACAGTATAATGCTTTGGGAGGATTTTAAACATCATTCAAATTCACATAGGCTTAGTAATACTTTGTAATATTGCAGAAATATAAGATGCAGCTGTGATTCAAATGGTATAACCTACATCATCAACAGTCCCACCAACATGTGTGTCTCTATGCCATCACCACATTATAACAGGTGCTCATGGCATTTTCTCCTCTCTTTGCCTCGGTTGGGGAAAATGATAACCCAAGCCTAGCCCACTGACAGACTGCAACATGATTCACTTGGACAGTGACTGACTGCATATCCAATTTGTATCAACTCCGGAGCAGCGGCTTATTATCTGAAATGCATGAGATGTCTGTGCGTGAGAGGCGTGATCAGCTGACGCATGCGCCAGGTCTGCTGGGAAAGTAATCAATAAGGGATTGTCTCTTGCAGTTTAGGCCGCCACATTATGACAGAGTCGAAAATTAAAAAGGCAGATATTAATAATAATGGGAATGAGAGACTGTGTGTGTGTGTGTGTGTGTGTGTGTGTGTGTGTGGATAATATTTTGACACAACGCAAGTAGATATATATCACCTCTTGTATTCCAACGTCCCACTGTTATCCATGATGACTACCAGATAAACAAAAGCAATGGTTTAATTTAAGTGCATCAAAGCTAATTTACAACACAAAGTGCAACATTAAAATAATTTCAGCTGAATTCCTGGTGATTTACAGTCTTCTTTTTACCAACAACTGAAAAATCCCTCACGTGTTTTGGCTCGTGGGCCACCTGTTGCCGACCCCTGTTTAGATCTTGTTTTTTAAAATTGAGACGTGTTCCCACTTGTCAAACCTCTTGCTTGATCGGACAGTCAGTGCTGATGTGGGAAAGTCACATGTCTCAAAGTAAAAAAAATACATAAATTACACTCAATCAGAAAATAATGCAAATTATAATCCAATATAGCTGAATGTAAAATAGCTGACATTGTCAAAATTTGAAGAGCAGGAGAGGCAATAACAGAAATGAAAGTGAAAGATATCTCTCCTTTCAGTCACTAGTGAATATCTCTTTCTATTGTTTGTACTGCGAACAACATACCATTCTGGTGGGAGGTTAAACAAACAGCATTACAGGCCAATTACAGATGCAGTGTCATTGATTATTTATACCCTTCTAAAACAGTGGGCACCCCAGTGGAGTTTGCGTGCCTGAGCTCTGATAAAAGGTTCACGTTAAATCACCCGACCAGGGCCAACAGCACATGCAAATACATGAGAGAGTTGAGTGACAAAGTCCAGGGTGTATTTCATAGCTATGTATATCAGTGATTCAAAACATGACAGGGGAGGCAACTCTGGCTTTGTGATACTATTGTGGTTTCTTATTAAACTAATAACTCTTTATATTCACCCTTTACTCTTTGTTTCTGTTCCTATGAGTGATTATGATAATTCACTATTCCAATTCCACAGAGAAAGCTGTGAATGGACTGGATGGATGATCAGAGAGTTCCGAGAGAGGGAGGGGAGCCATGTGATTTCTAAGATTTTCAAGATGTTAAAGGTAGACTCCGCAAAATGACATTGCCATGAACAACCCCGCCCATATTGAGATGAGCGAGATGCAAGACGTCGCTCTCACACACAGTATCTGAACACGTGCACGAGTTCGCTTCGCGCTGTTACAGCGTGGTAGCCACGGGACCAAAACAGTGGAGAAGTTGAGCCTCATGCTTTAACGCTCTTAGTTGTCAGTGATGTAAGGTACTTAAGGAAAAATACTATTACTACTTAAGTAGTTTTTTGAGTTATCAGTACTTTACTTTACTATTCATATTTTGGGCAACTTTTACTTCACTACATTCCTAAAGCAAATAATGTACTTTTTACTCCATACATTTTCCCTGACACCCAAAAGTACCCATCACATTTAGAAAGCTTAGCAGGACAGGAAAATGGTCCAATTCACACACTTATCAAGAGAACATCATTGGCCATCCCTACTGCCTCTGATCTGGCAGACTTACTAATCACAAATGTGAGTCTACCTTTAAAGTTATAGCTATTACAAGCTACAGCTAACAGCCAATGCAAAAGCTATTATAAGTTACAATTGTAAGACAGATATTAATTGTAAGACAGACAACTACTAAAAAATCCTCTTAGATGTAAATTCCCTTGTTTTGGGGACCTGGATGGTTCTGGAACTGGTTCTGACCGACACTTTCTTTTATAAATTGATATGTGGACACCATAGATCGAAATGGCTTGCAGTGAGCGGAAGCCCTGATTCTCACTGAGACAGGAGTTTGTCTTTTCTGCCTGTGTGAAGAAGGTTAAAGCTGGGATGCCCCAACTCTGGCCAACAACTTTGCACCCCCCGTAGCTACTTGCCTGAGCCGCCCCAGCTTCTCCTTCACCCAAATCCAGATAGCAGATGTTCTGAAAGAGCTGCAAAATCTGGACTCGTACAAATCAGCTGGGCTAGACAATCTGGACGCTCTCTTTCTAAAATTATCCACCCATATTGCAACCCATATTACCAGTCTTTTCAACCTCTCTTTCGTATTGTCCGAGATCCCTAAAGATTGGAAAGCAGCCACAGTCATCCCCCTCTTCAAAGGGGGCGACACTCTAGACCCAAACTGTTATAGACCTATATCCTTTCTGCCCTGCCTTTCTAAAGTCTTCGAAAGCCAAGTTAATAAACAGATCACTGACCATTTCGAATCCCACCGTACCTTCTCTGCTATGCAATCCGGTTTCCGAGCTGGTCATGGGTGCACCTCAGCCACGCTCAAAGTACTAAACGATATCATAACCGCCATCAATAAAAGACTGTACTGTGCAGCCGTCTTCATCGACCTGGCCAAGGCTTTCGACTCTGTCAATCACCGTATTCTTATCGGCAGACTCAACAGCCTTGGTTTCTCAAATGAGTACCTCGCCTGGTTCACCAACTACTTCGCAGACAGAGTTCAGTGTGTCAATTCGGAGGGCCTGCTGTCCAGACCTCTGGCAGTCTCTATGGGGGTACCACAGGGTTAAATTCTCGGGCCGACTCTTTTCTCTGTATACATCAATGATGTCGCTCTTGCTGCTGGTGATTCTCTGATCCACCTCTACGCAGACAACACCATTCTGTATACATCTGGCCCTTCTTTGGACACTGTGTTAACTAACCTCCAAATGAGCTTCAATGCCATACAACACTCCTTCCGTGGCCTCCAAATGCTCTTAAACACTAGTAAAACTGAATGCATGCTTTTCAACTATTCACTGCCTGCACCCACCCGCCCGACTAGCATCACTACTTTGGACAGTTCTGACCTAGAATATGTGGACTATTACAAATACCTAGGTGTCTGGCTAGACTGTAAACTCTCCTTCCAGACTCATATCAAACATCTCCAATCCAAAATCAAATCTAGAATCGGCTTTCTATTTTGTAACAAAGCCTCCTTCTCTCATGCCGCCAAACTTACCCTTGTAAAACGGACTATCCTACTGATCCTCGACTTCGGCAATGTCATCTACAAAATAGCTTCCAATACTCTTCTCAGCAAACTGTATGCAGTCTATCACAGTGCCATCTGTTTTGTTACCAAAGCCCCTTATACCACCCACCATTGCGACCTGTATGCTCTAGTTGGCTGGCCCTCGCTACGTATTCGTCGCCAGACCCACTGGCTCCTGGTCATCTATAAGTCTATGCTAGGTAAAGCTCCGCCTTTTCTCAGCTCACTGGTCACGATAACAACACCCACCCCACATGCGCTCCAGCAGGTATATCTCACTGGTCATCCCCAAAGCCAACACCTACCTTGGCTGCCTTTCCTTCCAGTTCTCTGCTGCCAGTGACTGGAACAAACTGCAAAAATCGCTGAAGCTGGAGACTTTCCTCACTGACTATTAACATCAGCTATCTGAGCAGCTAACCAATCGCTGCAGCTGTACATAGTCCAGCTGTAAATACCCCACCCAATCTACCTACCTCATCCCCATATTGTTTTTCTTTTCTTTTCTGTATCTGCTCATCTATCTCATCTATCACTCCAGTGTTAATCTGCTAAATTGTAATTACTTCACAACTATGGCCTATTTATTGCCTTACCCCCTCACGCCATTTGCACACACTGTATATATACTTTCTTTTTTTTCTATTGTGTTATTGACTGTACGCTTGTTTTTTCCATGTGTAACTCTGTGTTGTTGTTTGTGTCGCACTGCTTTGCTTTATCTTGGCCAGGTCGCAGTTGTAAATGAGAACTTGTTCTCAACTAGTTTACCTGGTTAAATAAAGGTGAAATAAAAAGAAAAAAATGTCCCTCCTACCATTTCATTCACTCTTCCAACTGTCCATCAACTCCTGGCTGAACCCTATGTCATAGCCACTAAGAACGCATATGCCTGGAATTGTTACAACGTAACGCAGCAGGACAGAGTGGTTTTGTTGCTGTAGCACATTCAGATACCGATTTATATGAGATGAAAGGAGAGTTTCTAACGAGTTCAGGAAGCCAAGCCAGAGCTCTGTGAGACATTCACAGCGATGGGGGCAGATGTTTTGATCAAGAGAGACCTTTTGAAAATATGCACATTTTCTCTAACACTAAATATACAAATATGTATTTTACAGTTATAAGGAAGGTGAAATCTTCTAGTCAGTCATTTTATAATTTGATTATACTACATTTAGAAAGCACATAAGTCATTTCAAGCCTTATTCATAGAGTTCTGTTGAATAGGAAATACATCATATCAAATATTTCATATTTTTATATTTGTATCATATTCATACTGTGTACCTGTGTCCCAAAAAATGACTACACCTCAGCAATGTGTAACTATTCTTAGCAGAAAGGTGAGATTTGAACCTTTCTTTGAGTATGCAGCATTACCAGTTATTGTTTATGGCCCTCTCATGATAAATCATAACTTTGGGGGATTATGTAGATTACATATTCGATTATATTTAGTTACATTTAAGAGTTAACATGAATCAAATGCCGTTGTCCAATGATGTGTGCTGTGTGTTTTCTTCACTGTGATTAAAAAAAAAAACTAAATATGCTTAACAACACACATAGACTAAAGTAGAGAGAGAGCAGATGGTTGGGTCCATCCAGGTTTATGAGTAAGTCAGCTCTTTTTTGAACTTTGTGCTCATAGGTGTCGATGCTACACTGCAGAGCGAGACCTTTTCCTACGAGTCACCTCACCATGGGAATATACCCACTGAGATATTAATGGCTGCCCTTGTGGAGCAGGCCACCTCAGCAGAATGCCCACCAGGCATCGCAAATGCCACACCCTTCAAAGTCTCACTCCTTAATGGCCACCTACAGTAGGCAACATTGTAGCTTCATAGACACAACCTCCAACGGCACTGCCTTTTTACATATTCTTGTGTGAGTTTAAAAACAGCTTCTAATGTTATGGCTTCAGTGAATATGAAACTGGGAAGTTCTATTCACACTTAAAAAAGTCACTGCAAGTTGCCTTCTCCTAACAAGACAAACTCAAGGTCTGTGTCAGCTATAGACACACGAATATGCATTTCCATTAATATCCTACAGGGTTGGGGAAATTACATTTCAACGAGACAGTCAATTCAGAAAGTAAACCAAGAAGAAACGCGTAATTGTAATTACAGTGTACTTCCTGAATTGACTGGAATTAAAATGGTATTGACCCCAACCTAGCCCAAAGGCTGGCAGATGGCGATATTGAGTTGTTTTATCTTACCGTCCAAAAGGAGTCCATGCAGCCGGCTATACACTCGTATCGCCCAGTGGACCGGTTCGTACATAAAACATTCTCCACTCAGGCTGCCAAGGCATCAATTTCCTCCGTTAACTTGATTTAATAGTGAGAAGGCACAAACAAAACGGGGAAAATATGAATACTTTTTTTATGAAACACCATTTTCCACCACCATTCTAGTAACTAAATGCTAGTCCAGGACGTTTTTGCATATCCCATTCAGCCAATCAGGATGCAGCAGTCGGTTGTTTACCCTTTGTCTGAATGCTGTACACAATGTCCAGAAGTAGCATTAGTCACCGTTTCCTAAAGAAACCATTAAATCACGTTAAGGAAGAAATCAACACCTTCGTAGCCTGAATGGAGACTGTACGAACCGGTCCACGGGGAGACAAGTCTATAGCCGGCTGCATGGTTTCCCTTTGGACGGTATAATGAAACGACTCAATATCGCCATCTGCCAGCCTTTGGACTAACCCCAACCCTCATATCCTAGTGTTGACAAGTCACAAATATGTCTTATTTGGTTGCATAGGCCACCAAGTGAACATCTTACTCTGAAGAGTAGAAGTAAAAATATATATATATAAAAACAGACTGAAGTGCAAACATTGTGACGAAACACATACTAGAGAATAGTAAAATAGTAAAACAATTACCTATTCGGACACACTCACAGAGCAGAGAGAGTGTGAAAGACAAGACAACATCTTGTGTCATCTATCTTCCTTAAAAACAGAAACTGCGACAAAGTGGATGGAGAAATTATGATAAATGATAAGATATTTACCTGTAATTATCATTTTCATTTTTCACCTCACTCTGTTTTATTCTCACAAGGGTTGGCTTAAATAGAAACAAATTAAATGACACGTTTTCATTGAAATAAAGTTCATTGAAGGCCATGTTATGATAAAACGATAATGGACATCTGATAGGTCAATATCAATAACTCTTTCAAGGAGACAAATCACCAAAGGGGTCTTTTTTGCAAATGTTGTATCTCATTTACATGTTTAAGAAACCCCATCTAGAAATCACAGTCTGCTCTAGTGCCTGTTTATAAACACAGGGGCATCATTTATTTTACTGCCTCATTTGAATATGATGAATGCCGCAGCCGTTTACGTTTTCAAAACAACCAAATGATTGCGACTCTGAAGACTTGGATACAATGAATGACTCTATTCATTGTCTCAGTTTTAGTTTTCAGTAAAGGTTACATTTAAGTAACTGGGGATTTACATACATTATTATTTTTTTATTGATCCCATCTACACAGTCAAATGGAACTATATGCAATAATATAGATTGAATCGGTGAGCAACTATTGGAATTTGGGGATTCAAACTATGTAGTTAATTTATGGTCTAACACAAAAAGAATGTCACTGTCATTGTGTGGTCATTTGGAGATATGGATCCGCTCTGGGGTGACAATGGACTTTGTGAGAGGTGTTTCGCTATGAGCTGTCCCCAGGACAGGGGAGATGGCTGGAAGACGAGTGAGAGGTGTTTCGCTATGAGCTGTCCCCAGGACAGGGGAGATGGCTGGAAGACGAGTGAGAGGTGTTTCGCTATGAGCTGTCCCCAGGACAGGGGAGATGGCTGGAAGACGAGTGAGAGGTGTTTCGCTATGAGCTGTCCCCAGGACAGGGGAGATGGCTGGAAGACGAGTGAGAGGTGTTTCGCTATGAGCTGTCCCCAGGACAGGGGAGATGGCTGGAAGACGAGTGAGAGGTGTTTCGCTATGAGCTGTCCCCAGGACAGGGGAGATGGCTGGAAGACGAGTGAGAGGTGCTATCTGACACAACCAACGTTCCCTTCAATGCAACCAGAGACATGATAGCATTAGCTAATAATGTGCACAGCCCATTCAATTTCAACACAGACAGACACCCACATAAACAGGCAGGCCAGCCTCACACACTAACTAGATAATAATAAACACAACCATTTATAACCATGCATTTCCAGAGCAAACGATTGAAGAATGAAGCCTGTAAACCATGGATCTAAATCCAATTCCATACAGTGAGTTCTGTTTGACACCATTGCAGAGTGGAGCGAGGGATCAAAAGGCTTTGAAAGGGACTGTGAGACCAAACGTGTGCGTCACAGACTTTGGGCACTGTGCTATTCAATATTGAAGAGAACTACTGCAGCAACAGGTACGGCAGTGTGAATGGACACTAAACACTCCTTGGGTTTTATCACACGGAGGCAGGCTCGCCAACACCCCATGACTAAATAGAGATGAGCAGAGCAAAGGGTAAAAAGATGACACTGTCCAAAAAACATTTGCAGAGACGATATTGAACACTGTTGTCGAGGTTACTATTTATCTCATGCCAGCCAAGTTGGCACGCACATCTGGTGCCGGGTACTTAGTGCAATTATTTATGATTTCCTCCAAGATTTAAAAGCTCTTCGCCCGGCCTTGTAATGCAGTAACTGATTGCGCTGCTAATGTAATTAAGGAGAGATTATGATGTCCACGTGGCACACCAGATGGTGGCATTCACAGCGATGGGGGAAGGCACAACTGGCACACCACTGCACGAGGGCAGTGAGGCGCAGTCAGTCGGAGCAGGCCAGACTCCCCACCAGACGGGAGTAAGAGTCTGAGTGTGTGTGTGTGTGTGTGTGTATGTTTTGTGTGTGTGTGGTGTAGGGAGATGAAGTATAAGGTGATGGTGAATCATAAGTGAGGCACCCAGTATGTCCCCTAAGGGTTTTGTTGAGTTTGACAACTCTGCAATGGGATGAGAACACAGCCAGTGTGGATTGAGTTGGTCAAGAGATGTCATGACAATGAGATTAGAGTTGATCTAAACCCCAATGGAAACATCATCTGAAAAATGTACTCACAGTGAAAGTCTTCTGTCAGACCTCAACATGTAACCAAACAAAATACTACTCGGCCTCCAAAACATGTAATTGGTGAATTTCATTCATCTTCTATTGTACCTCTGAATAGCTACTGTGAACAACCACATTACTGATGAGACATGTTAGTGTACTGGTAAGAGGTATACTTTCATTTTATGCATTTTAGTGCCAAGAAAACAGATGGCGCCAAAAGAGATTTAAGCGCATTTGGCAAAGGCAATGGGGGAGAATGAAAGCATGGGAGATTTGTTATTCAGGGCAACACAGGGATAGCCCACACAAACCTTTACACTATTAGAAAAGCAAGGATATTATACAGTACAGCAAACAGTTAAGTGCAATTCCGGATTCTTTGGGGGCACTAAGGGTGGTCTTCTTTAAACATATTATTATAAGCTATTCAAGAGACATGGGGGTTCTTTATGGGCAGACTGAAGATGGGGAAATTTAATTATATTTGATATGAGACCTGCAGATTTCAACACATCAGTCAGTAATGGGTTCAAACGGGTGATGAGGGCATTGGGGCACTGTAGATTTCCCAGGTCAAAATAGGGATATTATTACCCTCCGTGGTAACAAAGGAATCTCCATCTTTAAAGTCCCCAGACTAGTGCCACCAAATTAGAAAACACAGCAGATGACCTTTACACCCAAGGAGGAAAAGCAGTGAAACTATGAGGGCGGTTTAACAAAGGACATACTTTTGGCTTTGCCATTTTTTTCACTGACCAATTACAGTTCACAGAGTAGTACTTCATAACCATTTTGCGATTTAGCTGATTTAGAGAGATAGCTATCAATAGTGGTGATATCTTAATGCGAAGGCATTGTTCATCACTCAATCCCAGCTACTGCCAAAATGGGGAACAAAAAGACAGTTTGATTTGGCAATGAAATTATATTTAGCATGGACCAGAGGAATAGTAGTGCCTTAAATAAAGATCATGAACAAAGGGGCCTGGGTTTAACCCCTGCCTCATGCCATCTGTAAGGCTCTGCATACTTTCTATTTGTGCACTGCTCCCCCACAGAATCAGCCATAGCCATCATTCATCTTATCCCACAATCCTCAGCGTGTGACGTCACGCACACCAAAAAACACAGTAACAGCTGATGGCTTTCACAGTTAGCTTGTGTTGCTGATATCTTGAGACTTTCGCACTGAGCATTTCATCACCTTTTCCATAACTAGACCATCACTTTAACAGGTGCACCTCTCTTCCTCAGACTGCAAATGCATTTTTCTCTTATACCTGAGATTTTATTTGAGAAAATTAGTCTGGCTGCGAAATCTAGCTGAAATGAGAATGCCTGTTTCTTGGGGGTTGTCGAAGCTTCCTGGTGTGAGATTGGTTGGGAAAAGCTGACTGAACAATGCTGGCATAAAGCTGTACATAACGTATAAGGACAGGGATGTGTGTGTGATCATTGGTGTGATCTAGCTAGCACAATCATTTAGATTTCTCTGTCAGCTTCCCGTATTTGGGACATAGAGAGAGGAGGACAAAAGGGTTTACTTGTCTGGGAGCTGAACCGGTGTATGTTGTCTGACATGTGTATCTTGGGGCTTTTTAGTGCTGGTGTTCTGCCAACCTGACACAGTCATGCTCAGTCTCAACGACGACTGCCATTACTCTCTCAGTGACGCACTCTGCTCCTGTGAGCTATTGGCATAGACTCATTGTCAGTTTGTCATGAATAATGATGAGCATAAGAGGTCTCATTACCTTATTATGTTCATTAAATCTTGTTTAGTTCCTGTGTGCTTGATCTCATTGTGCGTTATTAACTCAAATAGGATGTTCGGTCTGTAACAGATGCTTTTACCGTATTTCTTGCTCACAACCACATTGCTCTCTGTACAGTTCTTAACTTGTTCCTAGAAATGACAGGCCTGAATCAATCAGTGTTATGGCCCTGTGTGCACGCCATTACAATATGCTGATAGATGTATTCTTATACCACTCAATTGGCTGCAACACAATTTGTTCCATCTCACTGTGTTCCAGTATGGCTGTTTCAACTTCTATCGTTAAGGTTTCATCGTAGAAAGTGCTTGGGTGGGATTACAGCCTGTTTATTTCCATGCTTGACTTGGCTGAATGGTTTTCATCATATGAATGGTGAAACGGGATCAATGTGGCCATAAGAATAAATTAAAACCTGTTAACTCTGCCCAAAGCACAAATACAGTACATGACAGGAAGACACTAGAGACCACTGGAGAAGCAGGAAATCATTAGGCCTAAACCTTGACAAGAAAATATTAACATAGAGCACACCCCCAATTATGTGCAGGCCCTATTTGATGTAATTATTATCCACAACACGATGGGAATGGGGAACAGAATCTCTGAATTTTGACTTAAGGTAGGCCTACAACAATTCTAGGACTCTTACCTGCTTACATGCTGTTTCGACAAGCTTTTCTACTTAGATAGTTAAAAATTCTGGAATATGTTATTCCATCATCATCAGATGAATGCCTGAAATGGGTATTCCCGAGGTCCTTCCAAAAGCATGGGACAAGATTATGTGTGGTAAGGTTAGATCGACCTATAGAGACAGGCCAAGCCTATAAACTACAACAGGGATGGGCAACTTTGATGGAGGTGGGGCCACAAAAAAACCTGAACTCATCATGAGGGCCTGGAATTGCTTGCGGGTCTACGTTACAGAGTTCATTTCGTTCAATTCTACACATTTTTCCATGAGGCGTAGAGAAAATGTTGCAGTTTTAAAGCAAGTTTACTTCAATTCTACACGTTTTGCCATGATTACTAAATTGAGATAGCTGGTCGCTAGACTAACCAATCCCCAAAAATGATAGCTGACATGGGCTAATTGAGTGACTATCAGTGACTGACATATAGAAAACCCCTGCTGATAAACAACCAGGCTGCCAGTTGCCCATGCCCGACCTGCACTGACTAAACTGATTGCAAATGGCTATTGCAGGTGGGATTGTGACACCAAACCATACTGTCAACTCACAAAACAAGTCAGATTCTAACATGTCAATGAGACTAGACTAGACTAGTGAATGGCTTTGCTAGATGCCTGCATACATTATCAATGGAAAATTGGCACACAACTTTGAGTTATGTAGTTGAGGACATTTGAGTTACGTAGTGAGGCAAAAAAGTTGAACAGTCTCTGGTTGTAGTTAATTATTTCTTAACCATGATAAGAACATTGACACTGGCTCTGTAGTAAAAGACACAAGCAGCACCCTCTAAGGATCCACAGCAGGACGACATTTAAAACAATTGACCAAGGTAAGGATTACAGGCCTACCTGTCTAGCACCATGTGTCCCTCTCTGTCCTATTCCATACGGCAGGAACACTTTACATTTTTTCCATGCGGTCAAATTCTGTGGTAAGAATCCCAGTTGCTGGCTGGTCCATTCTTGAAAATTGACACACGCTTGAGAAATCTGTAAATCGCCATCGATCTGGGTAATCATGCTCTGCAAATGGAAATTAGTATGTTTGAAAGGAATATTACTCACCGATAATAGGCTACGTAGAATACACAGATAATGAATCCTATAGTTGATCTATCAGATTTGTCTTACTTTTTCAAAACTCTGCATTGTTGGTTTAGGGCTCATAAGGAAGCATTTCACGGTAAGGTCAACACCTGTTGTATTCGGCGCTGGGACAAATCAAATATGATTTGATTTGATGAATGTAATGTTGCTCTCATAAAATGTCTTTAAGCACGTTGGAGACGTTGGCAAAAAAAATTGTGTCTACACATGTGAAAACAGCGCACTTCTATGATCTGTGGGTACAATGATAAAAAGTTTTAAAAAATGCTTCTCTGTGACAACACAGGGTAGAATTGAAAGTCAATAAACAGTGATTTCCAAAACCTGTAATGAGTCTCTAGGGGGGTCTTTTCTAGCTCCCCACACAACCGCGAATATCACAGTGTTTGAAAATCACGGTTTTAAAATGTTACAAATGTTGATGACGTCATCAGGTTGAACTTTTTAACTGTATCATTCTTTCTACAAAATGTAGAAATGTCGGGACAACTTCAGCATTTTAGCTAAGCCTCTAAATTGAACGCACTTCACCTAACCTTTGACGTTTTAGATCCCCTAACCTTTCACATAAATTATCCTAACGTTTGTTGTTAACTCACCTAACCACCAATGTAAATTCTCCCCATAATTCCCCTTTGTTGTTAGGATGCAACAAACAACCTGGTCACTCAGAGGAAGACATAGCACTATACGTCCTCCAAACTTTTGTCAAATTCAACCACAGACCATGTACTTGTTTCTGTTTCTCTAATATGGCAATTCAGAGGGAATACGCATTTGCCAATGGAATCTCAGATTACATCATGTAATCTACGTTTTAGAGCCATTTTAGAGTAACAGAAAAGAGGAAACGGTCGGTGGTTGTATTTAACGAAAGATATGGATTTCATCAAACATAGATAGGCCTGACTTTACACGGGACAAACATACTGTAGGTACATGGTAAGGGTTTAAGATTTTACAGTGACTCGATGTAGTCACAGCTCCAGTCTGCCCACACTCATCGCTACTCAACTCCCTTGTACTTGTATATGGAGAGTTTAGATTTTCTCAGCTAGCCCTAGTTCTAACCCAGACCGTCTCCATCACACAAGAGCATTTCTCAGCTAGCCCTAGTTCTAACCCAGACCGTCTCCATCACACAAGAGCATTTCTCAGCTAGCCCTAGTTCTAACCCAGACCGTCTCCATCACACAAGAGCATTTCTCAGCTAGCCCTAGTTCTAACCCAGACCGTCTCCATCACACAAGAGCATTTCTCAGCTAGCCCTAGTTCTAACCCAGACCGTCTCCATCACACAAGTACATTTGCATGTGGCAATTTGATGGGATGCAGTATTGAATTTTCTCTATTGTTTACAGTTTTGTTGGTGGCCGACTCTTTGATATGTGCACATTTTACAGAGTGTGGCTTAATGGCAGTTTGCCTCCAACTACTACACTGCAGTTAGGAAAAGCTAGAATGATTAGTCCACAAATTAACATTCTCCCTCCCTAAACTAATTTGCTATCCTGGATCTCTTTCATGAATAAGAACATTCAACTAACATTTCTTAAATAAATAGCTATTCCTGTATTAAATCTACCAAATTCAATAGACTTAATTACAATAAATTCAGTAAACATTTAGATGGAATGCAGTATCTGTGTCACTTACCCCACTAGGATGCTTTAAACATAATTTAATAAAATGGCAAAGGAACCTCTGCAAAGCCACTTAACCGTGTAAAAGCCTTGCATACACATTACGCTATAGCTTCTTTAGACAGGAATAGATAACAATTGATCTGGATTTTCTTGCAAATATGTGATCACTCCATCTAAGCTGTTATTGGGTGACTTCACTGGGTCACCCTTAATTGCTTTTTGTCATGCTGGTCTCACTTGTCATTCGATGCAAAGCTCAGAGGCCACTTTTTCTTTTGGATCCCCAGAAGCTGACAGAAGTCAATATTGGGCGACAGTTATCATTCTGGCCAAGATGAACATCTTTATGGGTTTAGTCATGATGTAGTATGCTTTACTCCAAAATATATGAGCTGTGCTGTTGCTCAAAATCTTCTGTCCAGAAAGTACAGCATTAGACTACATGCAGAGAGAGAAAAGTGTTTTTGAAATAGTTCAATACATGGAAATTAAGATTATTGATTCAGAAGCTAAGATTCTAATCCTCTTCCCCCAGATGTTCACGTATGTTGAAAAGGTATTTTGTGAGGGAGTGAAGGCACTATTACTTCTATTACTAGTATCCCAGTAAGGCTCTGAAGTAAACTTTTCTGTCTTTCCAAGGGTCCAGCATGATGCCTGAGGTACAGGAACTGTTTGAGGCTCTCCCAGAGCTGACCTCAGAGCCCATCACCGGAGTTGTTGTGGTGGCATGCCGAAGCAAGGCACCTGCTGAATACTCCGTTGTGAGTAACTTCTCAGAGCTTTTTTCATCATTCACTCTTTTGGACTGAGGATACATTATTAAATAAAAGCATATAGCTTATCATGGAATATAAATGGATTTGACTAAACATTTTTAGATTGGTAAATTAATCTAGCCAGCTATCTAAACTGGTTGTAATCATGGTGGAATTACCGACCGGGCATGCAGGGCACGTGCCCAGGGGCCCTGAACTCCAGGGGGTCCCCATTGATTTTTTGTTAGTTAAAAAAATAGATATATTTCACTTTTATTTAACCAGGTAGGCTAGTTGAGAACAAGTTCTCATTTGCAACTGCGACCTGGCCAAGATAAAGCAAAGCAGTGCGACACAAACAACAACACAGAGTTACACATGGAATAAACAAACATACAGTCAATAACACAATAGAAAAGTCTATATACAGTGTGTGCAAATTGGGTAAGATAAGGGAGGTAAGGCAATAAATAGGCTATAGTGGCAAAATAATGACAATTTAGCAATTAAACACTGGAATGATAGATGTGCAGAAGATGAATGTGCAAGTAGAGATACTAGGGTGCAAAGGAGCAAAAAAAAAACAGTATGTGGATGAGGTAGTTGGATGGGCTATTTACAGATGGGCTATGTACAGGTGCAGTGATCTGTCTGCTCTGACAACTGGTGCTTAAAGTTAGAGAGGGAGATATGAGTCTCCAGCTTCAGTGATTTTTGCAATTCGTTCCAGTCATTGGCAGCAGAGAACTGGAAGGAAAGGCGGCCAAAGGAGGAATTGGCTTTGGGGGTGACCAGTGAAATATACCTGCTGGAGAGCGTGCTATGGGTGGGTGTTGCTATGATGACCAGTGAGCTGAGATAAGGCGGGGATTTACCTAGCAAAGACTTATAGATGACCTGGAGCCAGTGGGTTTGGCGACGAATATGAAGTGAGGATCAGCCAACGAGAGCATATATGTCTTGGCCTTGGCCAGGTCAATGAATACAGCTGCACAGTATTGTCTCTTATCAATGGCGGTTATGATATCATTTAGGACCTTGAGCGTTGCTGAGGTGCACCCATGACCAGCTCGGAAACCAGATTGCATAGCGGTGAAAGTACGGTGGGATTCGAAATGGTCGGTGATCTATTTGTTAACTTGGCTTTCGAAGACCTTAGAAAGGCAGGGTAGGATAGATATAGGTCTTTAACAGTTTGAGTCTAGAGTGTCTCCCTCTTTGAAGAGGGGGATGACCGCGGCAGCTTTCCAATCTTTGTGGATCTCAGACGATATGAAAGAGAGGTGAACAGGCTAGTAATAGGGGTTGCAACAATTACGGCGGATATTTTTAGAAAGAGAGGGTCCAGATTTTGCAGCTCTTTCAGAACAAATGGGGAGGCTTGGGCAAGTTGCTGAGGGGGTTGCAGGGCTGTTGACCGGGGTAGGGGTAGACAGGTGGAAAGCATGGCCAGCCGTAGAAAAACTCTTATTAAAATTCTCAATTATCGTGGATTTATTGGTGGTGACAGTGTTTCCTAGCCTCAGTGCAGTGGGCAGCTGGGAGGAGGTGCTCTTATTCTCCATGGACTTTACAGTGTCCCAGAACTTTTTGGAGTTTGTGCTACAGGATGCACATTTCTGTTTGAAAAAGCTAGCCTTTGCTTTCCCAACTGCCTGTGTATATTAGTTCCTAACTTCCCTGAAAAGTTGCATATCGTAGGGGCTATTCCATGCTAATGCAGTACGCCTCAACATGTTTTTGTGCTGGTCAAGGGCAGTCAGGTCTGGAGTGAACCAAGGGCTATATCTGTTCCTGGTTCTACATTTTTTGAATGGGGCATGTTTATTTAAGATGGCGAGGAAAGCACTTTTAAAGATTAACCAGGCATCCTCTACTGACAGAATTAGGTCAATATCCTTCCAGGATACCCGGGCCAGGTTGATTAGAAAGTGTTTTAGGGAGCGTTTGACCGTGATAATTAGTCATTCTCACTCCGATATCATATTAACATGGCATTAGGCATGACAAAATGTATAGAATTGATGGAAATTAGCTTAAGAAATGCTAAAACTTGTCAATGTAAAAAATAGCTTTGAAACAGTAACACTTTCTCTGCGTCCCATGGCAAAATGTATAGAATTGCAGGAAATTAACTCAAATGTTTTTCTCTCCACCGTCAAGAGGGCGGCCACTCAAATGTTTTCCTCTAAACCGTCAAGAGGGCGGCCACTCAAATATTTTTCTCTCCACCGTTAAGAGGGCGGCCACTCAAATGTTTTTCTCTCCACCGTCAAGAGGGCGGCCACTCAAATGTTTTGCCACCTCTTAGGGCCCCCAAAAGGCTAGGGAAGGCCATGAAACCATGTTCTTAATAACATTGTTGTATTGTTGTGGATTCTACAATATTGTCTTTGGAGGGTAGCCATGAAGCACTTGGGCATGTACTTGGCTAGCACTTGTGAGTAGTGTTAATTTTTTTGTGAGAGGAATTGAATAACTAACTAATTCATGCAGTTTACTTTGATGATGGAGATGATTACTGCAGGCTTATTTGTTGCCATTAGTCCTTCAGCCGTACCAGAGGCTATGGTTTAACAACCCTTGGTGGATGCCCCCCACAGTTCTGGCACTGTGTCCCCATGTTTGTTGAACACTCTCACAGTAAAGAGGGGTTGCCGGCTGTTTGGCACCCCAGCGAGTTTGAACAATCTGGTTGTGAGAGAGAGGAAAGTGGGACAGCGATATCACTGGCCCGTGGGAGCCATGTTTGTATTTGTGAAAGAGTGAGAAGTGATAGAGCTAGAGAGAGAGATGGAGAGAGGAATGTGTTTTGTGAATTTAACAAAGCACAAAGCAAACAAAGTGATATAGCCTGAAGTGGGCTCAAGGGCAGATCTCTGTTCCTTTTCTTTCTCTACCCTCTCTCTTTTCTTCTTCCTTCCTCTCATCCCCTTCTCTCTCTTCCTGCCCCACCCCACACAGCCCAACTGTTGTAATCTCTGGTGGGTGTTGGTGGGTTGGCATTGTGACTGTGCTTTGCATACTGGCATTGGGACTCCATGCAAGCCACATGACAGTGAATGAGAATGAGACTTCCTGCTTGGTTTCTTCAGTAGGACAGATCCCTATGTTGTTACAGAAGGGAGTGGAGGTGTCTGCTTACGTAAATTTTTAGTCATGTTCTTTTACTGTTCATGTTACATTCTAGGCCTACTTTTGTTGTTTCCTTTTTCTGAATTCATCTTCAACGATGACTGCTTTTAAGAAATACATTTTATGCCGTATATCAATGAGCTGATTAACTCTTTTGCTCTCCACTACGGTGCACTCACATCTCTGAACTTGAACAGGTTGTTCCTACGCAAGAGAGCAGGCCCAGATCAAACACTGTTCCACAGGAATCAGGAGCATTGCTCAAGCTGCAGCAGCCGCCCCACATCAAACAGCTTAAGCAGGCAGTGACACAGACACTTAGGGCCGCAAAGGGAAGCTGTGTGTAATTCAAATTTGCCTGAGCCTATAACATGCTACCCTCATGAACACATTAACATACGTTTATTTGAAGGCGTGTGGTGCTAGCCTGAGATCTGAGCCCACTGTAATTGGCTAGGGCCTCCACTGAATGGGTTTAACAACCTCAGATGGGTACGGTTAATCGTTTAATCAAATATTCGAACGGACGTTAGTATTTGATAACTTGAGTGAGTTTTCTTTTTATAAAAAATGTTTGGGTCTATATTAAGAATCAAAAACATTTGTCCAAATGTAATTTAAATGATCCTTGTGACATTGTTACCTACAACATTTACATTACATTTACATTTAAGTCATTTAGCAGACGCTCTTATCCAGAGCGACTTACAAATTGGTGCTTTCACCTTATGACATCCAGTGGAACAGCCACTTTACAATAGTGCATCTAGGTCTTTTAAGGGGGGGGGGGAGGGGGGGAAGGATTACTTTATCCTATCCTAGGTATTCCTTAAAGAGGTGGGGTTTCAGGTGTCTCCGGAAGGTGGTGATTGACTCCGCTGTCCTGGCGTCGTGAGGGAGTTTGTTCCACCATTGGGGGGCCAGAGCAGCGAACAGTTTTGACTGGGCTGAGCGGGAACTGTACTTCCTCAGTGGTAGGGAGGCGAGCAGGCCAGAGGTGGATGAACGCAGTGCCCTTGTTTGGGTGTAGGGCCTGATCAGAGCCTGGAGGTACTGAGGTGCCGTTCCCCTCACAGCTCCGTAGGCAAGCACCATGGTCTTGTAGCGGATGCGAGCTTCAACTGGAAGCCAGTGGAGAGAGCGGAGGAGCGGGGTGACGTGAGAGAACTTGGGAAGGTTGAACAACAGACGGGCTGCGGCGTTCTGGATGAGTTGTAGGGGTTTAATGGCACAGGCAGGGAGCCCAGCCAACAGCGAGTTGCAGTAATCCAGACGGGAGATGACAAGTGCCTGGATTAGGACCTGCGCTGCTTCCTGTGTGAGGCAGGGTCGTACTCTGCGGATGTTGTAGAGCATGAACCTACAGGAACGGGCCACCGCCTTGATGTTATTTGAGAACGACAGGGTGTTGTCCAGGATCACGCCAAGGTTCTTAGCGCTCTGGGACGAGGACACAATGGAGTTGTCAACCGTGATGGCGAGATCATGGAACGGGCAGTCCTTCCCGGGAGGAAGAGCAGCTCCGTCTTGCCGAGGTTCAGCTTGAGGTGATGATCCGTCATCCACACTGATATGTCTGCCAGACATGCAGAGATGCGATTCGCCACCTGGTCGTCAGAAGGGGGAAAGGAGAAGATTAATTGTGTGTCGTCTGCATAGCAATGATAGGAGAGACCATGTGAGGTTATGACAGAGCCAAGTGACTTGGTGTATAGCGAGAATAGGAGAGGGCCTAGAACAGAGCCCTGGGGGACACCAGTGGTGAGAGCACGTGGTGAGGAGACGGATTCTCGCCACGCCACCTGGTAGGAGCGACCTGTCAGGTAGGACGCAATCCAAGCGTGGGCCGCGCCGGAGATGCCCAACTCGGAGAGGGTGGAGAGGAGGATCTGATGGTTCACAGTATCGAAGGCAGCCGATAGGTCTAGAAGGATGAGAGCAGAGGAGAGAGAGTTAGCTTTAGCAGTGCGGAGCGCCTCCGTGATACAGAGAAGAGCAGTCTCAGTTGAATGACTAGTCTTGAAACCTGACTGATTTGGATCAAGAAGGTCATTCTGAGAGAGATAGCGGGAGAGCTGGCCAAGGACGGCACGTTCAAGAGTTTTGGAGAGAAAAGAAAGAAGGGATACTGGTCTGTAGTTGTTGACATCGGAGGGATCGAGTGTAGGTTTTTTCAGAAGGGGTGCAACTCTCGCTCTCTTGAAGACAGGAGGGACGTAGCCAGCGGTCAGGGATGAGTTGATGAGCGAGGTGAGGTAAGGGAGAAGGTCACCGGAGATGGTCTGGAGAAGAGAGGAGGGGATAGGGTCAAGCGGGCAGGTTGTTGGGCGGCCGGCCGTCACAAGACGCGAGATGTCATCTGGAGAGAGAGGGAGAAAGAGGTCAGAGCACAGGGTAGGGCAGTGTGAGCAGAACCAGCGGTGTCGTTTGACTTAGCAAACGAGGATCGGATGTCGTCGACCTTCTTTTCAAAATGGTTGACGAAGTCATCTGCAGAGAGGGAGGAGGGGGGGAGGAGGATTCAAGAGGGAGGAGAAGGTGGCAAAGAGCTTCCTAGGGTTAGAGGCAGATGCTTGGAATTTAGAGTGGTAGAAAGTGGCTTTAGCAGCAGAGACAGAGGAGGAAAATGTAGAGAGGAGGGAGTGAAAGGATGCCAGGTCCGCAGGGAGGCGAGTTTTCCTCCATTTCCGCTTGGCTGCCCGGAGCCCTGTTCTGTGAGCTCGCAATGAGTCGTCGAGCCACGGAGCGGGAGGGGAGGACCGAGCCGGCCTGGAGGATAGGGGACATAGAGAGTCAAAGGATGCAGAAAGGGAGGAGAGGAGGGTTGAGGAGGCAGAATCAGGAGATAGGTTGGAGAAGGTTTGAGCAGAGGGAAGAGATGATAGGATGGAAGAGGAGAGAGTAGCGGGGGGAGAGAGCGAAGGTTGGGACGGCGCGATACCATCCGAGTAGCGGCAGTGTGGGAAGTGTTGGATGAGAGCGAGAGGGAAAAGGATACAAGGTAGTGGTCGGAGACTTGGAGGAGTTGCAATGAGGTTAGTGGAGGAACAGCATCTAGTAAAGATGAGGTCGAGCGTATTGCCTGCCTTGTGAGTAGGGGGAAGGTGAGAGGGTGAGGTCAAAAGAGGAGAGGAGTGGAAAGAAGGAGGCAGAGAGGAATGAGTCAAAGGTAGACGTGGGGAGGTTAAAGTCGCCCAGAACTGTGAGAGGTGAGCTGTCCTCAGGAAAGGAGCTTATCAAGGCATCAAGCTCATTGATGAACTCTCCGAGGGAACCTGGAGGGCGATAAATGATAAGGATGTTAAGCTTGAAAGGGCTAGTAACTGTGACAGCATGGAATTCAAAGGAGGCGATAGACAGATGGGTAAGGGGAGAAAGAGAGAATGACCACTTGGGAGAGATGAGGATCCCGGTGCCACCACCCCGCTGACCAGAAGCTCTCGGGGTGTGCGAGAGCACGTGGGCGGACGAAGAGAGAGCAGTAGGAGTAGCGGTGTTGTCTGTTGTGATCCATGTTTCCGTCAGAGCCAAGAAGTCGAGGGACTGGAGGGAGGCATAGGCTGAGATGAACTCTGCCTTGTTGGCCGCAGATCGGCAGTTCCAGAGGCTACCGGAGACCTGGAACTCCACGTGGGTCGTGCGCGCTGGGACCACCAGATTAGGGTGGCCGCGGCCATGCGGTGTGGAGCGTTTGTATGGTCTGTGCAGAGAGGAGAGAACAGGGATAGACAGACACATAGTTGACAGGCTAGAGAAGAGGCTACGCTAATGCAGAGGAGATTGGAATGACAAGTGGACTACACGTCTCGAATGTTCAGAAAGTTAAGCTTACGTAGCAAGAATCTAATTGACTAAAATGATTAAAATGATACAGTACTGCTGGGGTAGGCTAGCTGCGTTGTTGACACTACCCTAATCAAGTCGTACCGTTGAGTGTGAAGTTTCTACAATGCTGCTTTTCGGGAGCTAGCTGGCTAGCTAGCAGTGTTGGTTACGTTACGTTGCGTTAGGAGAACGACAATAGCTGGCTAGCTAACCTAGAAAATCGCTCTAGACTACACAATTATCTTTGAAACAAAGACGGCTATGTAGCTAGCTATGTAGACCGGAATGCGAAAGTTCTACAAGGATATATCGTGACATTTGATATTCTTAATTTAATAAAACAACAACTTTTGAATGTAGTTTTTGGAACACTTTATTGAGCAGTCTGTCCACTGTTTATCTCTGCCATGTGCATTTGCGTCTTTTTGATTGGTCAAGAAAGTCAAGAGTGCTTTCTTTAATGTATTTTGACTATCCGGATATCCTAAAATGTCACTATATTATTTGAATATGAAAATCATTTCAAATGTCCATCCCTAGTAGCAGTAGCCTTTCATCTGCTTCTTAGTGCTCTCTCTCATTATAACCTCAATGACGTTCTCTGTCTTTTGAGATCTGTCATAGGAAATACCAGTACTCCCAATAGACTTACCTATTCCATGACAGTTTTGAATCATTTTCATTTGTACAGATTTTGGGAATCGGCAGTTGGATATATCAGTTAATCAGCCGACTTGATATGTGTACATGAACATCTAAATGACAAGATCAGATTTCAAAGATTGATTTAAAGTCAGATCCTGTGATTCCTCTGATCTTCAGAATTTTCGTGCAGCGGAAACACTTTCAGCAATGAGCTCTGTTGGAAGATGGGAGCCACATTACAGTAGATAGTAAAAAGAAAATAGAGAGTAAGTCCACCAAAACTTTACCCCTTTACCTCTCCCTCTGCGGCTCTGCGGGTGGCAATTCACATTCTGGGCGCGTCGCCCCCTGCTGCCGGAGCTGTGGCAGGATGACGCCTGAGGTGCCTCCTAGGAGCGCTGTGCCCTCGTTACTCCCTTGCTTGACTTTGGGTTTCACACAGCCAGCCCTTTGTTTACGCTGACAGGATGCACTGGCTACTGACCTGGAAAAAGTGGCCAAGACGGGTTGTCTTGTAAGGAGGTGGGGGCTTCTGGTGATGTATGGGCTCCTCATGGGACTGCGCCCGCTTGAGATGCCTGCATCTCTCTCTTTTTCTCTCTCTGCCTCTCACTTTCTCTCTTTCTTTTTCTATTTTCTCTCTCTCTCTCTCTCTCTCTCTCTCTCTCTCTCTCTCTCTCTCTCTCTCTCTCTCTCTCCTCCCTCTAGTCACTGGTGGTTTTGCATAAGTCTCTCCCTGCCATGTTTTCCACAGCCAATTGCTAGGGTCATTCATCATTATTGTCAGGATGGTAATTTGTGTGGGTGGGGGCAGAGATCCAGAACTTCTTTGTTTGAATGAACCTCATTAAATTGAATCGTCTTTGTAAAGGATCCTCTCTGAGAATAAGTCTGGCAGTCATTTTGGTGATTTACCGACGATGGCCAATGTAACATGACGTTTCAGCCAAGCTTGTTTGCTGGTAGCTATGGAGAAATGTCTGACTCACTCATGTGAGGGAAGTCTTGGCTTTATCATTGTTGAGTGCATGCACACTTATAGATATGCTGCCCACACTGTCCTTCATAGCCTTTTCTATGATGTGCCTGGGCTCTTGTGCATTATGTTGCCATATTCAGGCACTTATTTTATTTTTTCCTCCAAATAATATCTCCCCATCCCCATCAGGATATTTTAGGAGCACAGTGAACTTTGTTTTTTCTTATTAGAGCAGATCTTTGTCAGGTTTTATTTAATCAGCCCCATTCCAGGGGATGATCTTTTCAGCCACCTATTTGGAGGCTAAGGCTCCATCTCAACCCACACAGGGCACTAATGAGATGGAGCGCTGGAGCAGGCCATGGTTAATTAAGGGAAGTATGCAAGAGAAGAGGCAAAAAGCAACACACTCACAGCGTACATACATTAACTTTATCCCACCTCATGCATGTTCTTCTCTCCTTGTTGTTTTTTTCTTCCTTTTTTCACCTAGGTTGCACAAACAACAGATGGTTCCGACGCCGACCTGTGGAAGGACGGCTTATTCAAATCCAAGGTCACCCGCTACCTCTGTTTCACCAGAGATAATGTAAGTGGAAATGTAAACTTCTCAATTTCCCTAGGCATCATGCAATAACACCTCATCCCTAACACCTTTTTTGGCACTGGTTTGCTTGATTTGCCCTCTCTAGCGTTCTCCTGTGCAGCACTTTGATAATTGAAAGTGCCATAATGTTCAATGAATTTTAAGTCTGTTTTTTGTTGTTGTATGAATGTAAATACCAATATGAACTTTTGATTATATGATTGCATGTATATTATTGATGTGTGATATCTTGGTGGGCTCCCAGGTTTATATCGTTGACATTCTTGTGTCCTCCAGAGAGGGAGATGTATGATTATTCATAGTATTTCAATGAGCTTTTATTCACTTTTTCCAATGAACCTTGTCCCTGCAGAGAATCTGGATACCTCCCAGTGATTCTTCAAAGATGATGCACACATCAAAAATGTTGTTCCCTTTATAATAAATGACACTTCAAAAGGGTTGGAAATGAGGCACCTATTTAAAATAACAGTAAAAACTTTTCTGTTAATTGAGCTCTCTTTGAACGTTCTCTACATATCAATTGGTAGGCAAATTTGCATGGTCTTTTTACCCTTAAAATTTGAGAATAGAGAACACCAATTATCCTGCTCTAAAGCCTACAGTAGATTTGATCAATTACCATGAAATAAAAAAACACTGTATCATCAGTATCATCAGTATTCACCCCCCCCCCCCCCTTGGATTTTTCTTCACCTTTCTTGCGTTACAAAGTGGGATTGAAATGTGTTTAATTCTTTCTTTTTTTCATCATTGATCTACACAAAATACTCCATAATGTCAAAGCTAAAAATATTATTCTGCAAATATTTACAAATGAATACAAATGAAATAACTAAAACATAGTTGTTGCATAAGTATTCACCGCCTTTGTTCAGGCCTAAATTAGTTCAGGAGTAACATGTTGCTTAACAAATCACGTAATTAGTTACATGGACTCACTCTGTGTGAAATAATAGGGGTTGACATGATTTTTCAATGACTAACCCTTCAAGTATTGAATTTCAGGCACAGATTAAACTACAAAGACTGGGGAGCTTTCCGAAAGCCACCCGAAGAAAGGCAGTGATTGGTAGATAGGTAACAAATCAGACATTACATATCACTTTAAGCATGGTCAAGTTAATAACTATGCTGTGGATGACCTCCCAGACACATCAAAGATACAGTCCTCCTTCTGAATTGAGCTGCAGGACAGGAAGGAAACTGCTCGGGGATGTTACCATGAGGCCAATGGTGATTTTAAAACAGCTACAGAGTTCAATGGCTGTGAAGGGAGGAAACTGAGGATGAATCAACAACATTGTAGTTACTCCACAACAGTGACCTAAATTACAAATTGAAAAGAACAATATAATATACAGAAAAAAAGGCACTGAAATTATACTGCAAGAAAACATGGCAAATGAATAAACTTGTAGGCCTAAATGTGAAGCTTTGTTGGGGGCAAATCCAACACAACACGTCACTGAGTACTACTCTCCATATGTTCAAGCATGATGTTGGCTGCATCATGCTATGGGTATGCTTGACATTGGCAAAGACTGGGAAGTTTTTCAGGATAAAAATAAACGGGATGGAGCTAAATACAGGCAACATACTAGAGGAAAACCTTCTTCAGTCTGCTTTACAACAGACCCTGGGAGAGGAATTAACACTCCAGCAGGACAATAACCTAAAACACAAGGCCAAATCTACACTGGAGTTGCTTACCAAGAAGACAATGTTCCCGAGTGAGCAAGTTACAGCTTTGACTTAAATCTGCTTGAAACTATATGGCAAGACTTGAAAATGGCTGTCTAGCCCATGATCCCCAACACCTTGGCAGAGCGTTAAGAATTTGAAAAGTAAAATGGGCAAATATTGCGCAATACAGGTGTGCAAATCTCTTAGAGAGAGAAGACTCAACGCCCTAATTGCTGCCAAAGGTGTTTCCAACGTTAACTCAGGAGGGTGAATGCTTATCTAATCAAGGCATATTAGTTACATAAAATGTAACCGTGTTTAACTATGCTTACTATGCTATAATTTTTTAAAACTTAAACGTAAAGAATTTGAACAAATTCAGATAAATATATGACATGGGTTTACTCCATTCATCTGACTGATCAAGTTAATGGTCCTGGGACCTATACAGTACATGTACATACTTCAGCCCAAAAGACTGATACTATGTCAACAGGATTGTAATGATTAGACTGACATTTCAACCTTTGTTCCTTCCACAGTTTCTGTCAGTGTCTCAGTTTACAGCCTTGCGGTTGGAGTTAGAGGAGGTCACAAAATCAGTTGAATGAATGCCCCATTGAACAGTCCTCGACTCCACCCTTAGAAGATTTTATACTGTCAAACTCACACTTTTCTTTAATAAAACTATGATTTTTACCTCATGCCCACATTTGTAGACATAATAGCATTTTTGCAAGCAATGAATTATTTCTCTGTGTTCACTCTGACATATCCTTGTGACAAGTCAATAATGTGTGGTTGGACACTACTACTAATTCTGAAAATAGTTCCATTAGAATCCTTGTGAGAGTGGTTGAAGCCAGCTCTTGTAAATGCACCTCTTATAACGGCTGCCTGCCTGCCTGCCTGCCTGGGACGGAGCTCAGTCTAGTCCACAGTTTAGTATGTGTCACACAAATAGCCTTGCCCGTGTTCCTGTGTATTATCTTAAAATGTGTGTCCACACTGTTTTAAAGACTTTGGCACAAATAAAACATGACATAGCCATCAACAAAGGCTATTTTGTCTGCCAGTCAATGTAGCCCCCTCAGTATCTGTCATGGACAAAAACAGATTCTGCAAAATTAGCCACCGAATTGCGTTGGAAGGAAGTAAATACTTAGTGATTTATACTCTAGGTTGGAGGTAGATGGCCCTTTTGTCAGGTCCTGATGGGGAAAAAAACAGCTGAAGAAAGGGTTTCATGCATAGTAATAACATTCATCCATATTCCACCCTAAGTCAGAATGAAAACCATCAGTACAACATTTCTCTAACGGTGGTGACTGCTGGGCAACAGTGGCAGTGGAATCCAGATTTTCGGACGGGCCAAGTAACGACTCGGTCGCCCCCCTCTCCACTGCCGCTGTGTATGATTGCAATTTACTACGGCGAAAAATTGAAATATAATGACTGGAGGCTGGGAGGCTGAGTAGAGTCATGCTTGAAAATGTCAACTAAACAGTCCCTGATTGTTTTTAACCAAATTCTGATGAACAGGCAATCCGGCCTGCCTCACATACAACCCCGCTGTTTCCCTCCAAGGGTTGACAATGATTGCAAGTTCACAGATGCATTCTCATTTTTAAGAGAAGCTATTACGGAGTAATTACTTTCACCAACGTGTCAACTCCTCTCTTTAGAGACTTCCCAAGCTTTTAGGAAATCATTGATTCAGTTGTCTTTGTAATTTCTTTTCAGACCATTACAAAAACGGAATAACCCTTACACTTTTGTAATAAGAAGTGGTTCTTACAATCTATTACATCTGAAACGTGCATTGCCATTTTGAATGTTTTCCTGTACATTAGAGCCAGTCGTCAGATGTGCTCCTTGACATGAGGTTGATTGATTTGAAGGATGCTCTACCAGAGGGCTTCATACCCATCCAAGAAACAATAGACACCAGTAAGTAAGCATTTCCCCCTAAACCACAACCATACCTCTGAAGGTTTTTCGGGCCCCTCACTAGCTTTGACTTTGCTTTAATCAGCCTCTGCGGAAGTCCTCTGGGGCAGCTTAGCTTTGAGATAGTGAATGTTTTATGGGTGCAGGTTAGCTTAATTTATGATAGTCTGTGGGAATAAAAGAAACATTTTGCCCTCGAGGTACACGGGAAGAGAATCATGAGTCATTGTTTATCTCAGCTGGAGCTGTGCTTTTCTTTATGAGGGGCTTATTTATTTATGTATTTATTTGGGGAGAGGACGAGTGGATGGGGGTTATCTAATATTAATGAAATGCATTCCCCAATGCTTTAGTGCTCTTTGAGTGCTATGTATTCCCCCTCACTATCCAGGCCTTGAAAATGTAATAATATTGTGGTGTGGTGAGTGAGGACAGATGTTTATTCTTTTTTATTATCATCACATTTACTCTACACTTTCTATCGGTGGTTGGAAATAAATGGAGGAGGCACAGAAGTAATATGGGCACGCATGGTTATGTTTTCTAGCTGGAATGAACAACAGAAAGAGTATGTGTTGTTTAATGTGAATCCATGTTTAGTATATACATCTAATGTGATGTATGGAACGTTATCCTGCACATCCAGTAGAACAAAATACATTCATATTTGGCAGCATCTATTGTGGCTACTGTAGGGATTAGCATTTGTCTTTCGGTTTCCAGTTATCATTATTGGATTTTGTCAGTGCTTAGCAGTATTCTGTGTGTTTATAGTTCATATCATTATTTTATGCATAGCCGTGACCAAGAGATTAATTTGGCCTCTTGTTCATGATCCCTAATATGGTCTGTTTCTCTCCTTGTCCGTCAGAGGAGCCTGCCTTGAGGAAGAAGAGGCTGTGTGTTAGGCTCGGCCTACGCCTAGCCACAGAGACTGCTGTGTGTGACATCCAGATCCAGGGGAAGTCCAAGCACACCTGTCCACACTACACGTGTATTGGGTGAGTGGACGGACCTGTAAAAGCAGAAGGAATGTCGTACTTAACACCTGACACTCATGGCATTGTGTTTTGACATGCAGCTCTGTGGCAACGTGCGCAGTAGGTTTTCATTGATTTTGCATAGTCTCCAATGAGCAGGATCCCTATTTCCCTTCTCAAAACATACTTTGCCTGCAGCCTGCTAGAGGCACCTGCCTGGACATAAACAGTGCACAGTCTGTCAGTAGTACCTCATTTCACCACAGGTATGCAAGAGAAACGAAGGGCTCACTCAGTCTTCTGCTCTGATCACCCACATGTCTGCTGTTTTATCAATCATATATGAGCTGTACCCTCATCAATTATGTCATTGAATTTGAATAATGGATTTGGTCTTGGAATCTTTTTGGAATGTCCCTGTGACAGTGTTGCTCATGAATTTAAGAGTTTCATTTCCCATTTGACTGGTGTGTGACTCTTGTTTCTACAGAGACCTAAACAATATGGACATTTTGTATCGAACGGGAAATGTCCATCCATCCACCGAAACCGCTATCTACAACTCAATGCCCAACACCACAAGGTACATACCAAGTTCCTAATGATACTTTTATAACCAAGCATCAACACCCTCTCTCTAAACTTTTAGTTCAAAAGGACCATGCCATTGTTTTGTGTTTTTAGTATTTGTCCCAAGTTCAGATTTGTCCGTTTTGTGTTCCTTTAGGTATGTTTGTGATCCATTAGTCAGTCAATACCTCTTGAGTGATGTAGTTTATTACACAAAAGTAATTGACAGTTCATACTCATACAGTACATGTCCTGATAGCTGTGCCTGGTCAGAGAAAGCAGTGAAGGAGTACTGGAGAGAAAGGGAAACTAGACAGGATCCCCTGAATGGGAACATAAGTTAAACGAGGGCCGAACTCCTGCTTTTTGGTCTCTGTCTCAAGTTGGAGAGCCGGGTCGCTCTCTTACTGTGGTGACATTAGTGCTGTTGTACTGTGCAGACAAAGGGGAAGAAACGTAGCCTGGAGAGAGAAAGAGAGAAACAGCTGCAGAGGAAGGGAGGGGAAGACAGAGGCAGGTAGTGCAGAGAGCTCCACCATGCCATACTGTTGCGGTACCGTACCCCCATCCTCAGCTGCTCTGTCTGCTCTGCCTGGGGCCCATAGAGAAGGAGCAGGCCTTTGTACTGCGGCCAGATCCAACAGCCTAATTATTTATCGCAATGAAGTACTGGGGATTTCCAGAGCAAATTGTAAGTAAACAATCAAGATTCCTTTTGAATGGCGGTGGGGAGGGGGGCATGGCAGGGGTATCGATGGGCTCGCCGGCTTGGAGTGCTGCTCCTGGAATGTTCGAGGCTCAATGTGGAGAGCAGTATGAAGACTACTCCACTCCACAGCAGAGGTCAGAGTGAAGGTGGCCAGACTGATGGAGTGATATTCAAAGGTGAGACTGTTCATATGGCTACTGGTGATGAGAGAAAGCTCTTTGATTTAAAGGTATGAAGTCTGCAAACTATGATTTGAGAGGCGAGACGCACAAATCAGAGTTGTGTGAATCGCGAATATTTGGGGAGCAGATAGTTAATAATGTTTGATGTCTCGAAACGATGGAGAAAGCCTAGGCCGTGTACCCTCTCAACTGTTACCAGTAATCCTTAGCTCTTTTGAAGCCCACTTTCAAGTCGCTGGGGTGTTGGGGGTAAGAATAAATTGCACCTCGAAGCAACAAACCCCGTCCTGATGCCTGCTGAGATCACAGGCTCATGTTTTTGTATTAACATTTACAAATTCATGCCACATCCTGAGAGCCTTCCCTTTCCTTCCCTTTAGTTCATTTCCATCCACAATGCACAGACACATAGGAGCAAGATGATGTACTGAATAAGAAACTCTCGCCAGCCAAAGTAGACAATGCCATTTTATGAAGTGAATATTGCCGGCATGTTCTTTGTTGGCTGCTCCAGACCCCTCATTATAGACAGATAAACAACCAACGCATGGAAAGGCCACACTTTCATTATACTGAGTACCTTGTGCTAGAATACATTGCAATATGTCTGGAGTGTTTATGAGCCATCCCACTGGGCACAGATGTCAATTCAACGTCTATTCCATGTTAGATCAACGTAACTTCATTGAAATGACGTGTTAACAACTTTGATTTCACTGTAAGGTCTACACCTGTTGTATTCGACGCGTGTGGCTAACATCATATGATTTTATTCAACCAGCGTGTGCTCAGTGTCATATGAGCTATGTTTGGTTCAATCAGCCAAAATAAGTATGTCCATGTTTTCGAACTACTCAGGCAGTTAGTATCTGGTAACTGTCATTTCTGAAAACTTGTTTGCGTCACTTGAACTCTTCCCTCATCCATGTTCAGCGTCTGAGAATTCCCTCCTGTACACTGTACTGTCTTGGGGCTATCTATAACAACTTTATGGGCTTTTGAGAACGGCACCCCTTAAATGTAAGTGCCTTTCACAGTCAGTGGAAAATATGTTTTAAACGCAGTCAATATTGTGTACATTTTTTATGACCCTTGTAATTTTGAATGCTGGTGATCCCTTACAAATGTTAGGTTGCCCCAGGCAATGTGAGCTTGTTAGAGTTGTGCTCTGACTTAAACCACTAAGCCACTTAAACTTTTGTCAGCATTTAAAGCTGTCAGCATCTAGGTTAAAGTTACTGTACTTTGGTACTGAATTCTGAGTGGTTTTCCTCCATTTTCATTTGATTTGTACAACCAATTAATTTGTTTAGAAGAGTAAAATTGTATGACCATCCCCTGCACGTGGTTGGCCTCCACTTCGGTGAGTGCCATAATAGCATCCAAGAAGAAGCAGACAGGCCTTGTTTTGAATAACTTGAGTCTTTAGCTAAACTGAAGAGAGCTGTTATGTACTTTTTCTGATCAGTTTTGTCTGGAACATCCTTACTTGCTGCCATGTCCCGTTTTAAATGATTGCTTTGGCCTGGTGTCAACCACTTCAGCTTTCTTTCCATCTTGAGAGAGGCCAGTCAGCCACTTCCTGACTCCCTTATGTGGAAAGCTGTGCCGTCCTGTCAGGCTTTTAATGCATCCACTACAGCAGCCCCCTCTCCTTTCCTCTACGCTCCTCCTTTCCAACGCTGCTATTTGTTCTCCTGATAAATCTGTCATTGCTAAGGCTGATATCTGACCTCTAGATGGACTGGTGGCATAAATTAGCCTTGTGCTAATATTGCAATGTCTTTTTTTCCCTGCATAATCACGTTTTTTTTTTTTTTACATTTCTCGTGGAATAATAGCCTGATGTACTGTATACCTGGACACTTTTTAAATCAAATGGCCCAACGATAAAAATGTTAAGGCCAATCATCTTTTCCACACCGTAACATGACCATAGTTGTATGATTTGCGGTTTAAAACATTATTCATAAGGTAACTGTCTGACGGGGTCAGGAAATATAATTGAATGCCACAATTGACATGCATGCAGTCTCCTCTAGCTTTTATATTGTCCTTTCCTCTGCTTTTGACACTTTCCACAGTGTCCCAGCTGCTATGCGGTGGCATTGTACCTGTCCCCATTCCTCGCTGCCTAACCAGCACTGTACCTGATTCTTGAGGGAGGCCATCTGTGAGTGTGCTGTTTTGACAGAGCCCCCAGCCATAACGCCACAGTCAAACTTACTGAAATCACTCTTTTTCTTTACTTTGTGGAATCCTAAAAAAGTTGGCAAATGTATATCTCAAATCAAGCAAATGGATGCAGAACGGTGCCACAAACGAGAGAATCATCAAGTGAAATCTGATGCGCTCTGTGTGCTCAGAGATTTTCCTGTGAATTCATGCAGCTATTCTTTCCAGCACCTGACACAAACCTTAAAGGAAGATAATGATGGGTGAGAAAGCAGCCCCTGCAAAGCAGGACTGTCTGCATATTGAGGAAGGTGTGGAGATGTTGTCATGGAAGAGGCTGGATGAGTGTCAAAACAAGCGCTCCCAACTCCCTCTATGGCAGCTCAGGCTCTTCACTGATATTATTTTTTATCCTTGTCTTGCCTCTCTGCAGACTACTACTTGTCTGTCCACTGTCTAACAGATGTTCTCCTCTTCTTTTCAGATAGACAGCTTCATTTTATTTTACCTCATTTCTATCTCACCGACCACACCGAACAAATATATAAAACCATAAATTGATATTAGGATTTAGACAGCTAATTGATCTTATCAAGCAATCAGCAGTACTCTAGTTTTACTTAGAACATTTTGACTTGAAGATGTGAGCCAGCTCAAAGTGGATCAGGTTGTTATTTATGCTTATGGCTTTTATGCATATGTGTTTGTGATTACATTCCGCATCGATTTCATTGGGCCAATGGGCTCCTGAGTGAAGTTGTAATTGTTTAAATCTGTCAGGCTATGTTCCCAGTTTTAGAGTAATTTAATGAGGAATTACATTGTAATTAAATATTAAAATTGGGAACAAGTGTCAATATGGCTCTCGTTGCCTAGAATGATGATTCATTGTAGTCAAAACTCCAGTGGCCAACATAATCTGAGCCCAACTGCTACCGTTGATTACATAGCAATACACTTGCCATGTTTTTATTTTAAGAATTAGACTTGATTTGCCACATGGTACCCTATATCCAGTACACCCAAATCATGCCCAGAAAGCCCAGAATTTGGAATAAGACAGTTCTTTGTGGTTTAAGTTTAATATGAAAAAGGAAACTCTTAGACCCCTCACTTTATACTATAACAAGGAGATGCACTTTATGTGAGGCAAAGAAATTCATTCAATTACAGTTCTTCGGTAGATTTTATGTATGCTGATCATTTCATTGGTCCATGAAGGTTTGTTGGTGTGGGAGGTTCAATCATGCTCTATTCTATGGCAATGTCTAATCTTCCCTTGATTTCATTTGGCGGCAACCCATCATTTCATTATAAAGTGCTTTGTTTTTGTACCAGGAAAGATGCAATATTGAGTACAATAGTTTTCAAAGGCCAGCTAAACATATCTCCATTTTGACCTTATCAAATTGGTGATATTTGAGCAAATGGATGTTTCAAAGTAGGTCTTCTCTGAATGCTTTATTTACATTTGTGTTTCTCAATGGATCGGTTCATTGTTCTATGCAATATCATGAACCAAACCGCTCAAGCGCATTTCTTCAAAAGAGCATCTAAACAATCTCCCTTCAGTTTATCAGTGTTTGTGAAATGTCTCACTGCTTGGAGAGGCATGTCCCTTCCCTTTCCAGCATTGGAGTCAACCTTTGCAAGGTAAGGGAAGTCTTCATTAAATGTGGCAATCGGTTCCACAAGATTGATGCCAACCTTTTAAAAATTCACCATTGGCCTGGATTTAAGATGGCCAAATGCTGATGTAAATGAACAGGGGAAAAGTTGACCCTATCATGGCAAATAAATCTGAGTTGCAAGCCTTAGCTCATAAATACCACAACCTGTCAGGGAGTTTGTTTTATTGTTTTTGATAGAAATTATAGCATTTATTAATCTAATCAAAAGAGATAGAAATGTAGAATGGCCACAACTCATGCAGTGTTGCCATCAGAATATGCGGATGTGCAGATATGTCGCTAGTCTTTTGGACATTTATTTTTTAGCCCCCTGAAGATGATTTGTCCTAACTGCAAATGGGCAAATACATGTAAACATACACACAATACACAACTACGGTATTTGAGTTATTTGTTTGAATCCTTGTGACCCTAGCTACGGGTATTTAAAGTTCCCATATTACATGAACACCTTGCTCAGCATTACCCTACATTTGGACACACTGTAGCCTATCGCTATATCAGAGTTCTTGAGGAACTCATTTTAACTTCAATACATGTTCAAAGTCATATTATGCAGCTCTCTTGAAGCTGAGAAATAATTTGCGCTTGCTGTGGATTTATCGATCAGTAGGCCTTAGTCACAGGGTGTAATTCATGATAGCTTGATTGATGAGGATTGCAATCTTATATGGTTTGTTAGCTCCAACTGCCCATGAAGTGCATTGCATGCTGTTTCTTTTGTAATGCAAGCCTGTAGTATGGTAAAACAGACTTCCCTTGAGTCATATCATTTATATTCCTTTAGCACTAACCAGGCCCTAATCCCAAACCCAAACCATTAAAGACCTACTAAAGCCCCCTGGGCAGCTCACGTACAGGTTGGCTTTTATTTCATGTCTCCATATCCAGACCCTTTTCTGTCAGGTGTGTCTCGTCCTGATCAACGCGCTGTCTGACTTGAAAAGGGTGGGGGTGTCGTCATGGGGATGATGGGGTTGGAATCGGAAGATCCTGCCCCAGTGAACCCCTTTTCCTCCCGACACTGAATCCACGCCTTGGCGTTCTTCTCCAGATCTCAGAGAACATGTCACCTTCAATGTTGTGGTACACTTGTCTGACGTGACATGGTGCTTTGTCTCCTCCAGGCAAATACCTGCAGCGCTCCCCACCAGCCCCTACAGGAGGAGCACAAGCAGGCCTGACTCAGAGAGCTCCAGTCTCTATACCATATCAGGTAAACTGTATCTTTACTGCACCAAACTCAACTACACATAGGGAGTCTCACTGTGTATGATATGGATTGTGCAAATTATACAGTATGGTAAGGTGTCTTGCAAATCATTGGAACTGTATTCTAAATCAGTTTAGCTCTCTCACTGTGCCCCAACCTGACCCCCAGTGAGCTGACTTCAATTCCTATCACTTCTATTCATTGCAGAATCAAGGTTTTTTAATATTTCTAGCCATATGTTGTTATAAAAGTGTTTAATCTCCACCAACGTGTAGATTGCTCCTTTGGTAATTGATCTATGCACACATTTCATGTCTTTTATCACAGACGTGTAAAGAGCTGTGCTTATCTGTAAGAATGAACACTACTTCCCAGAGGAGCTCAGCATTACACTCAAGAGAACGTTTAACAGCTGTCAAATATGATTCATCACATGCCACGCTCACGTTTACCCGCACTTTTCTGCTGTAGGACAAATGCAAACTGAATGCTCTTTTAGTAATAATAGAGTGGAAAGTGGAATGAAATTGATCTGGACTGGAACTTAGTTTAAACTTGGCTTAGTCTATGGAGTCAGAACTTGCTGAAACACCGTAGTGTGGGATGGTGCTTCTCCAGACGAGGAGTGTGGAGAGTAGAGCAGGCAGGTTTTATCCAGCTGGAGAGAGACACCATGTGGTGAGGATTCCTCTTGTTCCACAGTGGCGAGATAGCGGGGCTGTGGCATGCACTTATCATCCCAGTTATCCCTGTCACACACTGACCGTGTCCTTACAAGTTTTTGAAGATTGTCAAGTCTACCAGTCCACTATTATATGATCTCACACAAAGTTCATAACATATAATTACTGATTTAGGGATAATTTTTGTTCTATGTTATTTAGAATGATAACGTTACTGTTTGTAATACCTAACTACAGTACCTGCTACCTACATTGGTCTGGTCTGTGGCCTTCCGTGTGTTATACGTCTGTTAGGACAGTATTTGAGTGACAATAAGAACCATAGCGATTCAGTACACTGCCAGCAATCATCATTTATCAATAGAGGCTGTGCTCTATAATCATATGCATGTCGTTGGTATCTGCTCTTTTATCACCATGTCACAAATCCTCCAGCCCTGCTCTCTCTTTGAATCACTTTGTGGGGTTTGAAGAGAGGGGTTCATGTTCCCAGTCATACTGTACAAAGACTTTCTCTTTCAGCTTCATTTGTCTTGAAAAGAGAGCCTTCCAGCCACACATTTAGATTGTGAGAGGCAGTATCTTTCCACCTTCGTTAACAGTGTGACGACCTGCAGACCAAGTGTGGGGTCGGAGCAGACGACAGGTTTGTGTTAATTGTGAGCTGCGCGGTGTGTGTGGTGTGTTGACAGCTGGCCAGGTTCACGTTGGTCTAAAACCATGTGCGCTCTGTCAGGGTTGTACAGGCGCCTTCTTTAGGATTGATGAATTGCCTGCTTTCTTGATTAAACCCTCCGTCACTTCCCAACAAAACAAAAACCCAACACACAAAAAAAGAATGAGAGGGGAGGAGAGGCAACATGTCTGGGAAATCTGTCATCTTCAGTCACTTTATGTGGAGATGTGATGTGCAGGCGCTTTGACATTTATAACCAGATTATTAAAAACTAATTCATATAGATTTTTCAAGCTTCTCTCACTTGACAGTTCAAGCTCATTTTGACAGAGATGAAGTTTTCACAACAGCCCCAACCTTTTGTTTATTTCACCTGTATCTCTTTGATCCAAGGCAAGTTTCTTTGCCAATTATTTCCTATACTTTTGACAGGGGACCAAGTTATTCCTGGTGCATGTAATTATAATGAAATGTGCATTTATGAAATGTATTGGATTGTAACAAAATGCATCTTCAAAGGTATTTAGCCTTCAAACTCAACTCTGGACCTGGAATCCAGTTCCACTGCATTTTGTTTCATTGTTCCCCTCTAATCAGGGACTGATTTAGACCTGGGACACCTGGTGTGTGCAATTAATTATCAGGTAGAACAGAAAACCAGCAGGCCCCGGACCTCGTAGTGTAAGAGTTGAATACCCCTGGTATATAGCATTCTATTAATTTACATAATTAGAAGTACTGTTTTCTTTCCCTTTACTTCACTATTTAGCATAAAAAGATGGTGTTTTGAATGGAGTTCATATACTATTTGCTTTATTGTGTATCCATTGAACAGCATGTCATATTTAGCAGACATCCTAGTGATAAAAAGTCATACATTAACATATCTATTGCATTAATCAAAAAATCCTGACATTGGCCCAGATATAACGTAATATGGAGTGCAATTATTTCCCAATCCATTAAAAGAAGTTCAATTAACAGACGGGAGACAGTTCATCCATTGGAAGAGAAAAAAAAAAGGAAGATTCAAAATGAACTTGGGTTTGCAAAATACCATGGCAGAAGGATGACAATGATTTTTGATTTTCCGGAACGATATTAGAATCCTTATTAAACTTTGTGCATCTGGAAAATGCAATGGGGCTTTCCAATTAAAGCGCCACTTTACGCTGTTTAATAATACCCTCATAATATTTTAGCTTATGAAATGACAGGTGAGTTGGTGTATGAATAAAACATAAAGCCCCATAATAAGAGACAGAAAAAAAGGAGACAGTTGTTGGGGGGCTTTTAAATGCTCGACGTAATTTGCATATATTAATCTCCTCTTTTCAGCCTTATCAAGCATTCCACTGTATTTGAAGTTAAAATAGTCGTGACAGGCAGGGGTCTACGCTTCGTTTTTCCAAGGATTTATTACTTGTATAATTCCGGATCTTTAATAAGCCAATATGACTGATCCTATGGGTTTTGTGGAATTCAGTTAATTGTTCCAGATGGTGCTCACTGATTATACAAAATTACTTTCTTTCTCCTCTTTTTCTCCAACTACACCATTTTTTTGATTGACTAACATTGAGAAAAAAGATTATTTTTGGCCCAGCACTTTCATTAAGAGGCTTCTCATAAGGTTTCAAACAAAAGTTCCATCTTATCTCTCTCTGTGGTGCTGGGCTTGCAGGCTAGCCTCTGCAGAGGGAGGAGTTCAGCTCTGCTAATCTCCAACTGTAATCTCAACACACTATGATGTATCTCCACAGCCTCTGCACCAGTGTGGTTATATTTTATAATAACAACGTTCTTTAGGCTGAGGGATTAAAAAACAACCTCCGCCTAGTGACACAAATGTCATCGGCATGTTTTTATTATTCAATGGCCTTGTGGCACCTCTGGTGGGTCATTAAAACACGAACCAGAGTGGTGTTTTCCTCTCCTGTAAGGCATCCATCCAAAGGATCCTGGATCAAGTAAATCGAGCCAAATGAATCTTGCATGGATATTTAATGGGGGGAGGTATTGGGCAGATTTACTGCTGTGTTTTAATTTAGATGGTACAAGATTTAAAGTATGCAATTCCTGTACGATAAAACAATTCTAAATGTCTGAAACAAAGCCAAAGGGTTCGGCTTGCATCAAGGCATGAAAAACTGTGAAGTTTCTTCTCTAAAAACCCATTAATGATTTATTCTTATGGTCAGTGTGGAGAGAGAAGCAAGAGAGTGCTTAAGCATGCTTACGCACAGAGTGAACATCCCCAAAAGATGGTAATCATTTTTACCATTTTACCATCAGTATCTTGAATATTACAAATATTTTATTTTGTCAACACATTTTACCTAGATAGTTAATACATATGGTTTCTGTTTTGATAATCTGCTAATTTCAAAAGGCCATAAATTGAAGCATATTGAAATATATTTACAAACAAAATATATGAATGCAATCTTTCAGAACCCCATTAATAAGTGACTTTGAATAGCTTTGCATTTGCAGACCAGACTGGACTCACATCCCTCATTGCTCTCTATTCTTCCCTGAAATAAAAGCAGGGCTCCATTATTCTCAGTGGCCAGACATGGAGACCATCAATGGATGGCCTGTCACAGCTCCCTCATTCCCTCCATGTACAGCAGGGTTTGTTATCACACATCTAATTAGAACTTGATAAAAAATATTTCCCCCAAATCCAGTCATTAAATATAGTTTAAGGAGATTTATGGACAAATATGCCTTAAAGATCTTTTAATGGCTCTGCTGACTTGTTAAGTTTGTAATTAATGATCTCATAATACATACCGTAGTGTGATGTAAAAAGCACATTGAGATTCTGGAAATGAAGTAGTTTTGGAAAAGGGCATCTGGGGCTCCCAGAAGCTATATTAAATAGTTCTGCTCAGACTGGTTCTCTAAGAGGACCTATGAAGTATGCTTTAGAAATGTTAAAACAATCGCCCTTTTTACAAAGATGGAGTCATTATGTTTGTGAGCATAGCAAAGAGCCTGATTAAGAAATTGTTCCCATATGATTGGATGAAAATCAGTAAGTCTCTTTTTAGGTGAACCATACACTCACTTATTGTAACATTTCAACTGAATCAATTGTTTTGTCTCTCCAACTTGAAACACTATAGGCCTACACACCCACATACAGTTTACTGACCTACAGTCTTAGAAAAAAGGGTTCTAAAAAGGGATCTTCAGCTGTCCCCATAAGAGAACCATTTTTGGTTCCAGGTAGAACTCTTTTTTGGTTCCAGGTAGAACCCTTTTTGGTTCCAGGTAGAACCATTTTTGGTTCCATGTAGAACTCTTTTTGGTTCCAGGTAGAACCCTTTTTGGTTCTTTTTGGTTCCGGGTATAATCATTTTGAGTTCCATATACTGTAGATCCCTCTGTGGAAAAGGATTCTACATGGAACCAAAAGGGGTTCTTCAAAGGGTTCTCCTATGGGGACAGCTGTAGAACGCTTTTAGGTTCTAGACATCACCTTTTTTCTAAGGTTGTTCACGTTGATGTGTACAAACATGCCTCAATGTGTCAACCTATCCGAAAGGCCTTAACTAATAACCGTTGCTTGTTTCACCAGGAGAGTAATGGTGTGTTTATTAGCATAATTAATGACAAATGGCGTCGTGGCATTGGTGGATTGGTTTAGGCGGATGATGAATTGGTTGAGGCCCAGCTTAGTGGCTGCCAAGGAAGCCTCTCTGGCTGTCATCCCTCCTGCTTCCGCCCTGGCACAGCTCATTACTCACCATGTGAGGTGCCACTTTACATTGCCTGGTACTGTGAGCATCGAAAACTTAATAACGCCACCCACAACCTCGCAGGACTTGCTGCTCTGCCCACAGTCCAGAGGGCAAGGAGCTCAGAGAGTGCTAGGAGCTGGGGGGAGCAGGGCAGCATGGGGACCATCCCTTACCATAGTGTACAGCTGCTTTGATCACAACGGATCACACGTCACTCTCTGATCCTCTTCAGAAGGCACATGGCCATGTGACACTCTCACCAGTATTCTGGAGTGTTCCTAGTTAGTTTTTTTGGGCTCACCACATCCCTTGCATCATTACAGGTTAGTTTGCCCACAGAACCGCTAATTAAGAGGGGATTTGTGTAATTGTGCCTTCTGCTGTGTCCCATCCTGCGCATGCAATTTACTGTCAGCCCTCTGCCAGATTTAACACTTGTCCAGAGAGGCGTACCCCATTCATACACAGATTCTGCTGCACATTTACCAGCAACCACAGCTGGGGCTCAATGTTGGTGCCACTGTTAAGTCTTTAAAGACAATGTACTGCTTATCAAGTTCTGATGTTTATTCAATTCCCAGACTTGTGCTAAGTGATCATCGTGGTTAGCCTACATTGGAGTTTTGAAACTTTGAAAGGGATGTTTGACTATGTTTACTTTGCAATTACAGAGCACAATACAAATAGCATAATCTTTTTTTAACTAGGCAAGTCAGTTAAGAAGAAATTCTTAGCACAATATGTAGCACAATACAAATAGCATGTAGCACAATGCAAATAGCATGTAGCACAATACAAATAGCATGTAGCACAATGCAAATAGCATGTAGCACAATACAAATAGCATGTAGCACAATACAATAGCATGTAGCACAATACAATAGCATGTAGCACAATACAAATAGCATGTAGCACAATACAAATAGCATGTAGCACAATACAAATAGCATGTAGCACAATACAATAGCATGTAGCACAATACAAATAGAATGTGCAACCAGATAAGTTCTCTATGCATGATTGATCATTATGCTATTGTAGGTGTCTGTTGTATCATCATATGCATTTAATGCCCATAACAGAGAGACAAAAATATGGGCCCTCAAATAGAAGAAATTATGTGAAATTAGACTGTGGAGCTCCAAATATCCACTGTTGTGCCGTACTCCACTGTTGTGCCTACTCACTGTAGGTGTGCCCACTTTCTGGAAGACTGATGGACCAGCGCCCGACTGGGACTGCCTCCTGGCTCCCAACCCAGAACTGGATTTCAAGGGCTGCTTGTCACACAGATGGAAAAAATAACTCTACTCCCTCCTTGCTAAATACTCCTCCGCTTTCCCTCCTCTCTTTCTCTGTGTAAACCTGGGTGTTTAGCAGCCCCACTACTGCCCCTGAGGAGTCTACAGAGACACCCATATAATCCACCGGTACAAATGAATAGCTGCACTGAGAATCATGCCCTCCAAGCTATCTGGGACTAGTAGTGTGTCTTAAAACCATTTAAATCACTCTTTTCAGTATAGGTGTTGGCATTTTACAATTGTCTCCATTTCATAAATGTTGTTTTGGTATCTATTTTTGGTGACTGCATCAATCTAACTAGGGTTACCGTGCTACATTAGTAAGTGCATAGAGTCCAATGTCCAAAATGAACCTGTTGTAAAATATATCCTGAATATCATATTAATAACATCTCAATTGTAATGCTTGTGAAAAAGGATATGAATAAAGATAATATATTCAGTTGTCATCCCCAGCAACCCTTTTTTCATTTGCTGTAATCATTAAAAGTAACACTTTTTTTGCTTTTCTATGGGACATTTTCAGAATCTTCATAGCCCCCCCCCCCCCCCAAACTCCCATTCTGTCTGGAGGAATTTTAAAAAAGATAGGGGGAAAAGAATGGAAATCATAGAGCCACAGTCATTAAAATAATCTGAAAATAGCAACGCGCGATCATCTGTTCTCATAGCACGGGTCAGGAGCTCTGACACCTCCTGTCAGGGTAGGGGGCAATTTGTATTCTCTCTCATTAGGCAATTTGACTAATGACCTGCCGCGGCTGCAGAGCTACTGAGGGACCCTGTGCCTCGTGCCCTCTCTCCTACAGCAGCCTGAGAAAACAGCCTCTATTGGAATGGCACAGATGGTATGCCCGGGCGACAAAATAAACTACAATCTGTCTCAGAGATGCTGTCAGGACTGGCCACTATTTCTCATGTCAGTGTCTAGTCGGGGTGAGGGCTGTGAATGGGCAGAAGAGGTCCTCCTCTTCTTGATCTATGTGGATCCAAACTCCGTTTACCTTAAATGAGGCAGATACACTGGCAAGGAACCTAGAATAAAGTATTTGGAGTTGGACACTGGTGTGGTTGTGCACAAAGTTTCTATTGTAAAAAAAAATATATATAGTAGATGCATCAAACCTCAAGGCGCAATAAACAGTTAATATCATGTCTTTACAGGGAAGTGCTTAGATGGAAACTGGAAACTCCCGTAATAACTTTTCAAAACTGAGTCTGTGATAGATTTTGGCCAACGGGAACTGTTCAGTCAGTCTGGTTCTTTTTTTTAATCTTCAGATTTCTCATACTCGGCTCCCACTGTCCCCTCACTGTAGCTCAGTAGAAGTGCCACAGTCTTAGTCACAGTAACCCAAACATTACTGATTCATATGGCCACTTTAAAAATAGATAGGCATGTAAGACTGTATTAGAGTAAATATTCAGTACTTTCCCAGCTGATCCTTGAGTCAGTTTGATTCACCTGAGTAATTATAGTGGACACAGATCAGTGCAGGTATGTTGAATTAGTGAAGCATGAAAGAAAAGTTATTTAACATTCTTTCATTGTTAATTAAGAGTTGTGGTTCAGGTAATGGGAGGTATGTTCGATCACCCACACAGTCCTCAATCAGTCAATGTCTGAGCATAACCCTGTGTGTGTGTGTGTGTGTGTGTGTGTGTGTGTGTGTGTGTGTGTGTGTGTGTGTGTGTGTGTGTGTGTGTGTGTGTGTGTGTGTGTGTGTGTGTGTGTGTGTGTGTGTGTGTGTGTGTGTGTGTGTGTGTGTGTGTGCGTGTGTCTGTGTGCATGTGTCTGTGTGCATGTGTCTGTGTGCATGTGTCTGTGTGCATGTGTCTGTGTGCGTTATAGTCCTGTGTACGGGTCATAGCGGGACTGAAGCTGTAGTCCACATTGACAGCGCGTCCAACTACAGAACTGTGAGGGATTGGTGCTCTGCGCAGCAGACGAGGGAGCCCATCCCGTCCTGAAACAGCCATTCGTCTGCGCCCAGGGGCTGGAGATGACAATGCAGCCATTCCTCATCTCACCTGATAGAGCCATTAATAAGCCAGTGATCCACTCTGGGCCTGTGCTGACTCCGTTCTTTACACTACCATCAGTCAGGCCACAGGGCCCTTACTCGCTAACACCACCATCATCATCATTGTTGTTATCGTCATGATCACCATCATAACCATCATCATATTCATTAGGGAGTCATAATTAGAGCACATGTATGGACTCTGATTTGATAGAAAATGTCATCATACCAAATACACAATCACTCTACAATGCGCACATTTTTACTACACCATTTACACACATATAGATTGGACCACATGACCAATGGTCAAATATTTGTTTTCCTCACACAAATTGCTGGAACTTGATTTATTGCTCAGACAGACTCTAGCCCTGGCCATTTGAGTAGGTAGTGAATGCTTTAGACTGGGAGTGTTTCAACCAGGAGATTGGACTAACATTACTTCAGCACTTTCCACTACTGTATGTACGTGTGCCTGGTAAAGTAGCAATTTCTCGCCCAGTAAAATCGGCTCCAAGTTCCTCCGTTGGTCTGGGTGTGAGATGGACCCTCCAGTATGGATGGTGGGGGGATACTAAGTGAGATCTGATTTCAAATGTAATCCTTGAACAACAAAGAAGCACCCCAGCCTTCAGCTCTAGATTAATCTGTCTGTTACACACAGATCCATCAACAGGGTGCAATCTGTACTTCCCATTGCTGGGTATTGATTCTAATATATTCCCCCGCCCGCCTACCTCTTTGCTCCCGGTGACACAGTAGCACATGTTTATTCACTTGTTTTTATGGGCTTAAACAAGCCATCATATCCACCCAATCACCCAACCCTGCTGCTGCAGATAGCCCTTCAGCTAGCACTGCTGCTAAATAGTCCTCCTCTGAGCGGGTTGAAGCACACATGCCAGGGCTGGCTTTCTGAATGGCTTTAGGGTGATGGTAAATGGAGGACAAAGGCTATTCTCTCATCCACCCTAACTCATAGTGTAGATTTACAGTAGTGGTTTGTAATGGTGATGGTGGGTTTTAGGTAGGGGTGATATTCAATGTATTTCCCTCAGAGCTCTGTAGTCATTACATTATGTGAGGTCACGGGTAGATTACAAAGACCTCATTGTAGCAGTAAAAATCACATTTATGGGTGGAAAGTACAGTATAATGGATCCCTACTGTTGAGGTACACAAAAAGGCAGTCATAAGTGTCAGAATGAAGGAACGTTCAAATGCCATTGTTTGAAATACTGTTATTAAGTTATATTCTCCACAGACTAATATCAGATCCAAAACAGTGACTCATGAAAAGCATTTGGTTACATTTATTTCTGAGTTCCTTTTCCTGTGCCAGCAGGCTGATGGACTATGGGTAAAATAACACCAGTTGGAAGGTTGGCCTCTTGATATTTGTGGCCCTTCAGAGAGAAAGAGAGAGAGAGAGAGAGGGGAGCTAGAAGTTGTGTGCTTCGTGATTTGGTGTAGCCGAGCAGCGGCAGTTAGTCACCACCTCTCGTCTGGAAAGGAACGAGAGCCTTTGTGTCCCCTGTCACCCTGCGTTAATTTGGGCCCTAATGTATTTTATAAACAAAGGGCTGCTCTCTAGCCTGACAGTAGTGACACTCTGATTCCTTTGCAGGCTGTGTACAGTATGGGGTTGCACCATTAATAATCAACTGGCAGCCATCACACCATTTTAACCATGATCATTATGATAAAGGGCATACACTTAATTACAGGCCTGCTTAATTATAGCTCTGTTGAAGCTCGTTTGTTTGGTCAAATGCTAATTACACCACCACGCTCTTGGCAAGTCCTCATTTCAATCCACTTTTTGCCTGCCAAACACTGTGGCTTATTTTCATGCAAATCAGTATCCGGTGAATGTTTTGTCTCACTTCTTTCCCCTTTTTCTTTGCGGGTGTCTTTGTTTTGGAGTGGAACATCTCTCTGACAAGACAGAATCAGGAATAATCAAGAGTAATTAAAGAGGAGTCGGGCTGGCGAGGGTTTTGGGGGAAGGAGGGAAGGGGGTGGATGGAGGTACTCAAGTACAGTGGAGAATAAAAAACCTTTCATCTTCAAGCTATTGAGGAAGGGTTGGGTGGGAGGGGGGTTGAGGGAGGCTGGTCTTCAATTCTTTCTTTTTTTTTTACACTTAGCCAGGATGAGATACTCAGTATGAAGATTATGGAATGATTGGTTTTGTATGAAATGTATGAAACGTGTTGTCATGTTTTTATTCTTTAATGTTTCCACTCAACATTTTATTTTCTCTTTTCAGCAATGGATGATGTGCCCTTCACAATCTCTGAGAAATTTCCAAGAACCCCTGAAGAAGTGAGTGTTTACACAAAGCTTTTGAATTATGCCAACTAAAAAGCCTTTTGCTTTTCATCGCCTCTAATTTGTTCAATTGTGAGGTACAAAGTGCTCTCTACACGTAGCTTTTATCCATCCACTTTTCAATTGAGGACATACTGTATGTAGCCTGTATTCTTCCTTCTCCAGGATCTGATCCCCAGTCAGTTCTACACAGCTTCCTGCACTCTCTTCTCTTCCAGTGTAGACTGAGTGATGAATGCATGCAGCCAGACAGAGCTGGCTCAATGCAGTCCATTTGGCTGGCTGGCGGCGGCTGTCACTATATCACCTTTTGTATTGAAACAGAGAGGGAGAGGATTAAAGATTTTAAGCATGCTTACTTAGCCATGTGCCTAACGCCGTGTTTCTTGTTTTCTTCTCTCTCTGCTTTTGATTTCAGATGCAGCGAGTCAATTTAATGGGCATTACGATCAAATCCTTGGCAGAGATCGAGGAGGAAGTGAGTAGGGGCTGCAACGCTCGGCTGCCACTGACACCGTTGGCCCAGAATGCAAAGCAAACATTCTTGGGGGTTGTAATTAAGTGTCTGAGACGGGCAAGGCCCTTTTGGCTCCACTAAACCCAGATTGAATTAAAGCCCGCCCAGACTGGGCCTGGTCAGCCACTCTCTCTGAGAACTGACTATTCTCACTTTGCCCTGCACAAAAACCCTCTGGATTCCATTTGGTGTTCTTTTCTTTTTTTGGTGGTCTTCTCACTATTGAAACTGATTGCCAGTATGATGCACATACTGCATGTGTTTGGTTTCAATTAGCCTTACTTGATCTTTCTTACCCAATGAGACAGCCAGCATACAGACAGTAGAGATACACGTTCATGCAGAGTAAATGAAAAGAATACAGACAGTGTATTATTACAGAGCAACTAGCTACCCTACAGGCATTCCTGGTAAGAAAAAAAATGAGAAAGTGTGTGTGTGTGTGTGTGTGTGTGTGTGTGTGTGTGTGTGCATGCATATGTTCTTGTGCTTGTGTGAGTGTGCATGTGTGTGTGTTCTCACACAGTTATTGTGTGTGCATGAAGGAGAGTGAACCCCTCCCCCCCTCTCTCATTAGCACGATATCTGGGTATCAGAACTGCCAGGAAGTGACAGACCACTGTAAAAGAACAGGTGCTGTTGGGTTTGAGATGTGTTACAGAGCAAACACTCCCTCATCAAACTGGGTGTCTGTTCTGCTCCCTGGCTCTGTATACTGTCACATAGTATAGAAATCACACAGTCGCCATCTTGTCATCTGGTCTCTGAGAATGGAGCTCATTGTCATTGTCAGCTCAGGTACTAATATTATGTGTGTGTGTGTGTGTGTGTGTGTGTGTGTGTGTGTGTGTGTGTGTGTGTGTGTGTGTGTGTGTGTGTGTGTGTGTGTGTGTGTGTGTGTGTGTGTGTGTGTGTGTGGCCACTGCGGTCTGCTGATGGAGACAGCCTGGCAGCTCGTCCCGTAGGCTAGCTCTCCTCTCCTCTCAGTTAGTGTGATTAGCAGCAGGACACATGGCGAGCTGAGCCGTGGAGGGGAAGGGAAGAGCGCTAGGAATCATTAATTACCGCAGCGGTAGCTGGAACTGATGAAGTAAATGTGAGATAGTGTAACACGCAGGATTTAGTGAAGTGGACGACAGCACAAGATTAATGGTGGGGCCAGGCTGATGGGGATGAAGTCACAGCTTAGCTTGATAATTAGTTTCCAAGAGGAAACATCCCTCACCATTGTGTTATTTTTACTTCTCTCCTCTCACATTATTATCCCACTACAATATCTCTAGAGATGGGAAATTAATATCGTATTTTAGTTTGATATTACACATGTCAAATATATATTCAGGGCTTTTGGAGTGCTTCTTTTTTTGTAAAAAATAAAAAATTAAAATAATTTAATTTTAGGCTCTAAAATGTAGATACTGGTTTTCTGTTCTAGTTTGAAGGTTGAAGCCAAAATATGTAGTCACTGAGCACCCCCTAGTTACTACATAGTAACACCTGCTCATATATGTACAGATATTTACAGTTATCAAAAGCTAAGCAGTATTTGTAATATGCACTAGATCTTTTTTTTTCAGTGTATCAAATCCAATACCACTATGAATAAATAGTGCAGTATTTAGTGCAGCCTTTAAAATATGCAGTCACACAAACAGGCCGTTCTTGTTCATGGTGAGTGGTGTTCAGTTGTCCAGCAGAGGTCACTGTCAGAGTTCATTTTCTCTCTTCAGGGCGAAGAAAGATTATTATTGTAAAGGACATTCTAACTGACTGATACATTTTTTAAAAGACATCCATAAAAGAGAGGTGGTATTTGACATGTGCACGTGTAATTGAGGAAAACTGTTGTAATCATATACAGTGTTACAGATAAGAACGTTTACTAACAGGCATCACTTAAGCCATACTTCTCAGATGATGTTGGTTCCAGCAATTAGGCATTCTTTTCATTTCCCAAATGATTCGCAAAACTTGTGGAGATTATAATTGCTTTTATCCACGCATATCTAATTTGTATCTTTTTAAGTGTTAATTAGTAAGCGATTTGAGCTGACGTCTTTATGTACTTTGCACTGCTAGAAAATGTTTGTTTTTGGCGGCTGGCTAATGATTTTCAGAGTTAGCTTGTGAGAGTGTGTCTGTTAGTGTGGATGTCTTTTCATATGTGTGTTTGAATCTGACAGACATTTTCATTTGCACCTATGGACGTGTGTGTGTTTCAGCAGTAAACTGTGTGTGTGACTGGGTGCATGTAGTGTGTAAGAGACAGAGAGAGACAGACAGAGAGAGAAGGAGAGAAGAGAGAGGAGAGAAAAGAGAGGGAGAGCTCCAAATAGAGGTGGAATTAATGAAGACAACATGTCACATATTTTTAGCAGTGGAGCAGGGACAGGAAATGAAGCTCTGTTCATCTGGGTGATTGCCGCCCATGTTCTTGTGTGTCACTGTCCTGTCAGCCCGCGTGTAAAAGTGGCAGACAGTGATACATGCTCTCCCTGATAACACCCCATTCCCCCATCCATCATCCACACACAGGCTCACACTTACATATATTTGTTTATTTATTTTGCCAGGTGTCGTGGCTGAATTTCATTATAACTAACCGACTTGTGGCATGTGACTCGTAACTTATAGTTTCCTGAAAGACAGAGGGGTGTTGGTTGGAGATCCCCAATAAATCCATTGTGCTTAGTTGGGATCTTTGAGTATAGATATAAAAACGCATTTGATGATCTTGCAGCATCACCTAGTGCAGTGATTCAGTATTGCAGATCAGAGTGTATTGAAGTGATGAGTTGGTATGTGCTTGCTTGTTTTAGTAAAATTGCAATAGTAAAAGTTGATACGTGGTACTACTCTTTCAACAATGACTTGAAATATATTTTGACCACAACATCACAATTGATTACTGGAGTTTTTTTTTCTCCAAATATATTCTAAACTGATTTGAATTGCTCTCCTTCATTGCAATGTATTTTTTATATTTGTTTGTGACCAAAGGATATATTATTTGATCCATTGAGAAAGCCAAGAAGAACTGTGCATTAGATGCATGTATCTGGGAGATGGATGGTATGAAGAACATGCATAAGCACTGTGGTTTTAGAAACGTATTATACATTCTCAATTCATTCCACAAGGGGACAGTATTTGCACACATTTCTCCTTTCAGCTTTCTTCATACTCAAACCCATACCCGGCTTGTAATCTTGAAGGCATAATGATCTGCTACTGAAAGAGCTACTTGTACAAACCTCAATGCTGTTGGTGAAGAAGTGTTTTCATATACAAACCGTTTGTACAGGATATACTGTATTTTAAATCCCTTTCTACTTCTATCCTGTGGCAGTATGAGTACAACTTCAGCACGGAGCACAGCATCGGCACGTCCCTGCCTCCCAGGCCCACCCAGAGCCAGTACTGAGAGAGCCTTTGAGTGAGGAACGCTCTAGAGGAACAGGGATAGAGAAAAAGACTACAGCACCTTCACGAATGGTCTCTCATTCCACAACAACGAAGCACTTACTGGAATGATGTCTCTGATGTCCAGTTTAGAGTCCACATTCACAGTGGTCCCTCAGATCAGAAGTCAACAGGTTTCTAATCTATCTCAAATGAACGGCTAACAGAAATCTCACAAACAGGATGTGAAGTTAGTAACATAAAATTCCAAGTATCATAATATTGGAGGTAACTATTCTAAATGTTGTTAAATGTGCATTTGTAATCTCTCCATAGCTCTGTATGTTTCAGAGTTATGGTCAAATGTTTGTATTTGTTATCATAACAATACTGTGCAAACTCTGCTTAACGCTCATTTAATTGTTTGTGCTCACTTATTGCTTGCGTGATAAGAGCCACAGTAACCAAACGACCTCATATGTTGTAAAGCTATCAGAAAATGTATTTTTAATTCTGTAGCACATCTCCAAATACGTTGATACCTTTTCATGTTGAGTTAGTACAGGGTTTCCCAAAACTCTGTCCAGGGGACCCCAAGGGGTGCACGTTTTGGTTTTTACCATAGGACTACACAGCTGATTCAAATAATCAACTAATCATCCAGCTTTGATCATTTTAATGAGTTGTGTAGTGTTAGTGTTTCCCAGCACGTTTTGGTTTTTACCCTAAGGGGTCCTGGGAAACACTAAGTTTAGTACAATCAAATAGGCTATACACATGTTAAATTGATATGATTGTTGAATTGTTTATCTATTGTTATTGAGTATATTATTATATTATTCAGTTATGTAATGTATAAGAATGAAAAAACACCTTATAAATCTGATGACCACTGAATCTCATGTCTCCCTTTTGGTTGTCAGAGTAACATGTAGGATTGAGGCTGTGTAGCAGTGACTGAGACTTCAGAGAATACATGGGAGGCTGCCTCACTGCTCTGCTCTGCTCCCACTGACAGACAGACAGATCCAGTCAAGTAGTCAGTTCTCCTTGAAGGTGTATGAGGAACATTTGTTTCAGCCAGCACACACATCCATCACAGAGTCAGTTCATCATGAGCACTTTGCAGTAAGAATGAGCAAAGCTTCATGACATCAGAGCTACCACTTCAGAGCCCATAACATGTTCTGTCTCTTTACATTAATGTAATTGAACAACTACTGAAATGTGTCATTCTGTAGAAATTGAGATATCAGAATCTATTTGCTAATCTCTGCAGATTTAATTAGTTTCTGAAATTACATGAATCTAATGACTTGCTTCTTTAATTAGACTTGCTTGTTACCTTTATGAATTTATGATTTCTGTGTAAGCAGTGTTAATATAATTTCTACCTAAACTCCTAATGGAGTTGAGTATTCCCAGGTGTTTAGCGGTGTGTGCAACAGATGACAATCCTCTGTGTTGTGGCTGTCTGTCTCCTGTTCGGCGGTTTGAACCTGACCAATAGAGGTGACTCAGGAACACTCTGCTGAGAACCATTGTTACATCTTGTGGTTGTTGTTGTTCATGAAGGTGACACCCAATCACCCCACATCAGTGAAGCCCTAAAGTACACTGACAGCCCGAGACAGAACCTTCACGCACCTCCCCAATGAACTACACACAACTCCACTTCATGCACACTCATATGTTTTACTCCAGAAGTAAGCAGGTGGGTAATGCCACCACATTGCTCTCTTCACAGTTTGAGAAGCTCTCTATACAGTTTGGGAGAAGGCAGGACGAGCACTGTTATGGAGCAGTGGCAATGATAAGGGTATGTGCTCCCTTATAAAGGTTCGCTATAAGCCTGCCACGGTATCTGTTGTATCATACCCTGGTCAGCATTAAACCCATTTGAACCTGATCCATCAGGTTAAAACCCAGATTTTGGCAAACAACATGACTGTGGACACGTGACTGTGGACTTTTTTCTTGACACCTTTAAAATAAGCCTATTGTTCTCTAATTGTTCATGGATGGAAAGGTAATAATTGTAACATAGATCCAAGCAGACCAGAATAGAAACACAGCAGGTCATATGTGATATTTCCTGCTGAATTTGTACCCTTAGACTGTGGTTGCCCATGTCACTTGGGCAATTTTGTGGGGGCGTATTGCTGGTGAGCTTGGGAGTGTGGCTGGCCTAGCCCAGCAGATTGCCTCAGAATGGGCCCTCCATCAGAACCACAGCTCCTTCAAAAGCCATGCCCAGAGCCCTTTCAAAAAGCTGCCTCATATGGTTTTACTTTTCGCTCGGCTCCACTTTATCATATTGAAAAATAATAATGATATGCAGAAACCACACTGTAAAATCAAAAAGGAATAGGCCTTCATTTTGTCCCTGTTTTGTGTAAACTCATGCTGTAATTAAAAGGGTAGAGGCTTGCACATGTGTCTTTAGTGGAGAGGTTTTGGGTTGTTGTGTATTTAAGCACATTTAAGCATATATTGTGGAGCTATTTAAAGGCATCTCTTTGTAACTCCCCTGCTATGCCTGTCACTGCTATATACCACAGTTGTCATGGTGATATCTTCTTTTCAGCTACAATACATATGAGATTTGACTGATTAAACTAAACTCTGGATCAGCACTTCAAAGCTCCGCCCTCTGAGAGTCAGGCCAGATGCACCATAGTCATTTTTAACCTCACACCCAAGACTTTGGCACGGAACAGTGTGTAAGCTAGTAGACAGAGGAGGATCTGCCAGTTGGAAATTGGAAAAGGAAGTCTGTATTTATGAGGTGGTTTGAGGGGCTGTGTTAAGACTGGCTTAGCCTCTCGCTCTACCTCTGACAAGCCTGCTTCCCCTGTGCTGCGGTGACCAGGGAGAGGGAAGTCAAGAGAGTGACGGTGTGAGGCTTGTCAGGGGCGATCAGCCCTATAGAACCAGTGCAGGCAGGCAGGTGGCTAGGCATTCAGGTCTCCTGTGATACAGCGGACCATTGATAAACTCCACCTCCAATGTGAACAGAAGCATAGGGAGCCATTAATCCCAGAGCTGTTTTTATATTTGATGTGCTGCAGAGAATATGTCCGTCCCACTGGAGGGACATGTAGCAACGGCATACACACAACTTCCACCAAAACACCACAAATCTGATTATAGCAACGGCACACACAAACACCCAACACACCCATCCTACACTCACAGACAAAAAAGTATGGTTAGGGTACAGTATTGTCCCCAGGTGTACAAAAATATCAAAATACACAAGGGTGCCTTCAGGGGTACACATAAAATCTCACATGGTACTGTTCGGTACCTTTTAGGGTATATGTGCGGATAATATAGTACAATGGTACATTTCTGTACCCAATATTTTGAATATAAAGGTACAATCATCACGCGCTCTTAAAAACCACACCCATTTTTAAAGTGGCTTGTGAAAGTATTCACCCCCCTTGGCATTTTTCCTATTTTGTTGCCTTACAACCTGGAATGAAAATATATATATTTTTTGGAGGGGGGGGGGGTTCATTTGATTTACACAACATGCCTACCACTTTGAAAATTATAAATATTTTTTATTGTGAAACAAACAAGAAATAAGACAAAAAAATGAAAACTTGAGCATGCATAACTATTCACCCCCCCAAAAGTCAATACTTTGGGGAGTCACCTTTTGCGTAAATTACAGCTGCAAGTCTGTTTTTATAAGCTTGGCACATCTAGCCACTGGGATTTTTGCCCATTCTTCAAGGCAAACTGCTCCAGCTCCTTCAAGTCGGATGTGTTCCGTTGGTGTACAGCAATCTTTAAGTCATATCACAGATTCTCAATTGGATTGAGGTCTGGGCTTTGACTAGGCCATTCCAAGACATTTAAATGTCATTTAAATTTCCCTTAAACCACTCGAGTGTTGCTTTAGCAGTATGCTTAGGGTTATTGTCCTGCTGGAAGGTGAACCTACGTCTCAGCCTCAAATCTTGGGAAGACTGAAACAGGTTTCCCTCAAGAATTTCCCTGTATTTAGTGCCACCCATCATTCCTTCAATTCTGACCAGTTTCTCAGTCCCTGCCGATGATAAACATCCCCACATCATGATGCTGCCACCACCATGCTTCACTGTGGGGATGGTGTTCTCCAGGTGATGGGAGGTGTTGGGTTTGCGCCAGACATAGCATTTTTCTTGATGACCAAAAAGCTAAATTATTGTCTCATCTGACCAGAGTACCTTCTTCCATATGTTTGAGGAGTCTCCCACACGCCTTTTGGTGAACACCAAACATGTTTGCTTATTTTTTTCCTTAAGCAATGGCTTTTTCTCTGTCCACTCTTCTGCAAAGCCCAAGTCTGTGGAGTGTACGGCTTAAAGTGGTCCTATGGACACATACTCCAATCTCCGCTGTGGAGCTTTGCAACTCCTTCAGGGTTATCTTTGGTCTCTTTGTTGCCTCTATGATTAATGCCCTCCTTGACTGTTCCATGAGTTTTGGTTGGCGGCCCTCTTTTAGCAGGTTTGTTGTGGTGCTATATTCTTTCCATTTTTAATAATGGATTTAATGGTGCTCTGTGGGATGTTCAAAGTTCAGTTTTTTTTTATACCCCAATCTTGATCTGTACTTCTCCACAACTTTGTCCCTGACCTGTTTGTCGAGCTCCTTGGTCTTCATGGTTCCGCTTGCTTGGTGGTACACCTTGCTTAGCGGTGTTACAGACTCTGGGGCCTTTCAGAACAAGTGTATATATACTGAGATCATGTGACACTAATTGTTTGTTTCAATATGTGTGTTTTTGCCTGCACATTGATTGGTTGATTGATCTTATGCCACACAAAGATAAATAACATATTTCTAAACTAATCCAATCTGTTAGTAGTTGGATTTATTGCACCCTTTACTGAGGTGGTTGTTCCCGTTTAGATGGATTATACATTTTCCCTACATTGGCAATCATTCTAAATGCAGGTTGTTTGCACTGGTGTAAAGCACTTAATTAAAAATACTTGAAAGTACTACTTAAGTAGTCTTTAGGGGTATCTTTACTTTACTATTTATATTTTTGAAAACTTTTACTTTCCTATAGAAAAGTATGTACTTTTTACTCTGAAACCCAAAAGTACTCATTACATTTTGAATGCTTAGCATGACAGGAAAATGGTCTAATTCACACACTTATCAAGATAACATCCCTGGTCATCCCAAACTGCCTCTGATCTGGCGGACTCACTAAACACATGCTTCATTTGTAAATGATGTCTGAATGTTGGAGCGCACCCCTGGCTATCCAGAAATAAAAATAAAATGATTTGTCGTAATATATGGAATTTGAAATGATTTATACTTTTACTTTTCATACTTAAGTATATTTAAAACCAAATACTTTTAGGATTTTACTCAAGTAGTATTTTACTCAGTGACTTTCACTTTTACTTGAGTCATTTTCTATTAACATATATCTTTACTTTTAATCAAGGTTGACAATTAGTAGCTTTTTCCACCACTGGTTGACTGTGATTAAAAGTTTACATTTTTGGATATCCTAACTCTGGCTGGATTCCAACAGGAATTACATATCACTTTGCAAGCCAGCATAATGTATCCTGCAAGCCAGAGGTTTCAGGCCATTGTGTTGGGGTGAAACTAGGCTGTCAAAATATAGCCTTATGATATACAGTATGTAATGAATTGTGATAAAGCATTTCATATCAATGATCAAACATTCACGTAGACACTCACTTGGTGAAGGATACAGGACTGAGAGCCATTAAATGCAACAACCATCTCTCTGTCACTAGCAAACAAAGTCATGGGTGGTACTGGTAACTCTAAAATTCACCTGAAAGGCTCCCTGGGAAAATATGCAAATAAGGCTTTATTACGCAACAGTGTTAAAACAACACCCAAAAACTTTTTATAGGTAACATTTTTGCCACTTTAAAGGAACAAAGAGCATTGTCACTGTTATGGTACCCTAAAAATGTTTTTTTATATTTATTTTCCAAAGGTACACTTTTGTACCTGTACTATCTTGTCCCCTAAGGCTAGATATGAATAAACAAGAAGTTTAGCTTTGTTTTTTTATCATACTGTAGCTTTACACGTGTTCTATAAACTACTATGTTAGGTTAACAACACAGATATTATCTATAAATGTTTTCTGCTTTACCTGCAGCCACACTTGACACTGTAGTTTATTTTAATGGCCTTAGAGCTGTGTACCTGGATAGGGCCATCCATGGTAGAGGGAGGTGGTATTGCACTAACTGGTACTTTAGGACTGGTTGAAGTCGACCTTGAGGCCTCTAGTCTCTTTGTTGTTTTGTGAGTGTCGTCAGGTAGTGGAATGTTCCACTGAGCCTTTTAGAGGGGAGCTTGAACGTGTGGTCCTCCCTGCACCTCTACCTTAACAAGCCACAACAGGACTCAGGGGGAGAGGGATATCAAAACCATCTTGGCCAAGTGCAGTGAGTGCTGTGGTGCAATGAGTGATCTCACAGAGGAGAGCAGGGCCTATCCTCGACCCCCACAGCTCTCCTCACTTCTCTGCCACGGCATCTGGGCCGTGTGAGCCACATTATTGTAATTGAGCAAGGATGTAGCTGGGTGTGATGTGATCTCTCTCTCTCTCATATTTCTCCATATGTGAGATGACCAGTCAGTCTTTTTTTCCCTCCTGGGAGAGTAGGTCTACAACACAAAGTGCCTGTAACACAGAGATCAATTAACTCCTTTCAAGTGAGATCAAAGGGCCAATGTGCTGTGTCCAGACCTCAGCAGAACCTGCAGCCTCATTAAGCCCTTGTGATTGGACGCATGAAGGGAGTTTGCTGCCATGTGTCTCATATGTGTGAGTTAGTCATAAACAAGGGTGATGTGATTGCCTAGGACAGATGTTTGCAAACAAACCAACTTGGCAATGACATTTTTTACATTTCAGATTATTTATATGTTTTGTCCAATTTTGCTCTGTCCACAAATACCAGTATAGGCAAATTCAGCAACCTTACTTGGGTATGAGTTAACAGAATATTAACTTTCAAAAGTTAGATTTTCACTGGACAGTTACTATCGCTACTAGCCCTTTCCTGCAGTCGAATTACCAAAGTGCCCTCTAGTGGCCACATGGGTGGAATGGTATTCATATTTTTTTTAATGTCATAATTAATAAACACATAATCATTTTTTACGCCCAAAATTTGGTGTTTCTATAGCAAATGGTTTTGTTTTATTTTAGTCTCCTGTGATGTATTTAAAGTGTAATATTTGGATGCAAACTCAAAACGTAATACATTTCAACTCTATGTCATGGTACAGGTATTTTGTTTTTTTAAGCCCATGTGTCTGATGTGTATACTTTTGTTTCAAAGTATATTTGTTTAAGACTACCAAGAAACACTGTGTGACCCTGATTTAACCCACTACACTAAAAATAATGCCACCACATTGTATAACAAACAGGAAGGGGATGGATGGGTGGTAGAGCTGGAGGTGGTGTGATACAACAAGCTGATCGTCCATGGGCAGGGCCGTGCACAGAATTAATATCTCGAAATTCACAAAATTCCAAATGCCCCCGTAGCGATAACATTGTTGAGCATGGGTTTATTTATTGCTGCAACAACATACTCACTGATCATCACAAAATAAAATCTAAAATGTCAATGTACAATTCCCTACTGAAGATGCAGCTACTCCTCTCTATGGACCCGATTCCGACGTGGGGAATTATGCCATTCTTACTCACACCTTTTCTGCGCACTTTTCAGTATTATGGGATTATAACGATGACAGACCTACTTGAGTTTGTACCTGTGGTGGCAGGTTGAGATCTGTGGTTGCAAGTACGACTCGTAGATGTGTAATTTTATTTTGAAAGCTTGTATCATGATGTATGAAAAATGTAACATGTTACTTGACATTTTAATTTATTTTTTAAGAATGATTACAAATCCATTTACAAGTATGAATGATTCTGCTGTGAATAAAAAATACACTTGCCGTTTTTAAATCTACACACACTCTGAGTTCTGTCACTGTTGTCACCTTAAAAAGAGATTTGTAAGCTTGTACAAAGTTGTGTATGTTTGTAGAAAGAGATTTCCAAGTAGAAATCTGATTTGCGCTCTGTGGGCAGGACATTTTACTCCTGACCAATCAGTTCCCCAAAACCACAACCGTCGAACCATTGACTGGATTGTTCCTTGAATCAAATCTCAGGAAGTAGCTCCCCACATGAGCAAGATAGGATGAGGTAAATGAAAAGAAAACAATGTCCCTGAAAGTAATTGTCTCTTATCTGTATTCATCGATTTTTTTTGTGTGTGAAAAGGCATGACAGTAGTTTGCTCATCATGTGAAACATAATGGTACATTTCAGACGAACTCCAGACCAGTCAGTGCATTGACAGCCGCTATTGCGTTAGCTAACTGGCCTCTGACATTCATCCTAGCTTTACTATCAACTAGCTAGCTTTATCAGGCAGCTTTAGATGTGAGGGGAAAACGAATATATGTGACCCGATTCAGGAAACTGGCCGTATGTCGAAAGTCACAACTTCACAGAAGAGCCCGTTTGAACGTCTGCATTTTAAAAAAAATCTAAATGCGCTTTTTGGCAGAAATGCCTTCTCGAACAGGTAAACTTTCATGTGCCTTAATAACAAACTTTTATGGCATCTGTAAATACGAATGAAGCTGTTCATTTACGAGCCTAGTTGGTTTAGCCAAAGAAAAAGTCAGGAACCTTCCCGCTAGCCATGATTGGCTGAGAAAATGAGTGGGCTGAACATGCCAAGAGATGAGTTTCAGATTGGTCTGCAGTGTAGCATCTTGTGTCTCAACCTTCACTTCCTGATCACAGGCCACACCAAGTTTGCTCCCGACTGGTGCTTCAGCCTCATCAAGCAGCGCTTCAGAAAGACCAGAGTGAACACTTTGTCTTAGATTGCTGGTGCTGTGAAGGACAGCACTGTGACAGGGGTTAACATCCCACAGCTGGTTAGTACCTTTCCACATCTGGATGTGGCTGGGGGTTATAGCATTTCTTTCACATGATCCATCAATTGAGACAAATGTGTCTCGTTAAGCGTCAACTAATATTTATTAAATATTTTTATCTGGACACTTTCTGTTTACCTGGAATTGCTCCTTATTGTAGGCTACTAACACTTTTAGTCTTAATCTTTACTACACTACTCACTGTTTAGCACATGATCTCACATGTGAATCCTTAAAGAGATGGGTGGGGCTGGCTTAAGAGGGTGTGAACAATGCTGAATGGGTGTAGACAAAGGAGAGCTCTCCAGTAGGTGCCAAAACATTAAAAGGCCCTTTTCTCAAAAGTGAGTTTACAAGTTTATCAACATTCAAAGCAGAATTACTTTCTCATTGTTCCTCAAAAATGCAGTGTGTGATATACCATTTTGTAGCTCTGAGTCTCTATTTTATCCAATGTAAAAAATAAAAATAGTTTTTTTTTTGCTACATAACACCGATTTGGGCCGATCAGTCACATATTTGCTAGTTAGTTAACCACCTGATTGATGAAGTTGGTTATAAATGTCATGGACTAGCTAGCTAACTCTCACCATCATCACTGCTGTGTAGCTCGTGTTAGCTAGGTTTCTAGAAAAAAATATAGACATATTTGAAGCTATTTTAAAGACTTCTTACTGACTTTTGAAAACTTGTCAAACTACTTCGTTCCACTTTTTATTGATTAATTGGTGACTGAAAAAGTTTTCATGAAAAATGCTCCTCCAAATTTCACTGCAAATAGACTATTAGGCTGGTTGGGTATCATTTGGCTGATGTGCACATTTACATGAGTGTTTAATTAGCCTTGTTAGCCAAGTTACTGACTGACTAGTATTATTGTTGTTCAGGTTTTTGTTGTATTTCAGGTGGAGAGCGAGTAAGATTACTAGAAAGGAGCATGCTGCCAGGCCACCAAAGGACCCTAGAGGTATCACAGTCAATGTTTAAGAACTGTATTTGAATTGCCAGTTTATATCAGTGACACTAACAAAATGGTTTGATCGTTCAGCAACGTGCAATAAATGCTAACATGGCTTTGGTGGTGAAACGTACATAATGTATTTTTTGTCATCTCCCTATCAGGCCACTGTATGCTGTAACACATCTGCTACAAGCTGCCTGCCTGAATACTGGGGCCTTCAGTGGTTCTTTCCCTTTGATTACAGCAAGAGTCTCTTATCTCTATCTCATAGCCATTTAACATGTACTGTATGTAACCACTCAAATTCATGGAAAATGCTGCAAATACAAGAACTGACTTATATTTACTTGTCTCTGGCTGTGTTTAGACAGGCAGCCCAATTCTGACCTTTTTTCCACTAATTGGTCTTTTGACCAATCACATCAGATCTTTCTTTTCACATCTGATTGATCAGAAGACCAATTACTGCAAAAACAATCTTACTTTGGCCTCCTATCTAAACGCAGCCTATTTGTCCTATTCTTAAGTCTTGTCTGGGATATATATTTCAGTTGGCACACCTGGGTGATGTCCTTTATACATAAAACATTTTTTGCAACCTGGATATGAGACTTAAACCTTTTTGAATTATACGCTCTAAGTGTTGTCTTGATGGATAAAGTCTGCATGTTGTCAGATGTTTAGGTTACCATAGTAGTTAGTAAAAATGAGAACAGGCTAAGAAACAGTAATTGTTTTGTAACCTATAAAAAAAATTTAAGCCATGATAGTTGCATCCTTCCTCAAGGAACTGTTTATAGCTTATAACATGGTGGCAGGTTTCTTGATGTTCTGCTCTAGAGTTCCATGGCCCGGTAGACTCACCTGGGAACAGAGGGATGGAAGCGTTAGTTTTTATAAAGGTCTGGGAGACTTTTAGTGGGAGGAGAGTACATGTGTTTTGGAGTGAGTACAGTAAATCCAACCAGTGGCCCTGGATAATATGATATGTGTCATCACACAGACGGACAACCATAGTGAAGAAGGTTTACATGGTGCATCAAGTATATTACCCCCAGCGGAGCTTACTTCTCTGGAGAGATCACAGGTAGTTGATCTGAAGGCTCTGGAGGTCCTTGGAATATTCTGTCTCTAGCACCTGTAGAGAGATGGATAGAGGTACGGAATGCTCTTGCAAGAGAGTTAACATGTATATCTTGATTATTGAGGACTATAAGGGTGCCTTCCAATCAGTCAAATGGATGAGTAAAAGGGGCAGGGGGTTTCAAGTTGTATCTTCATGTCTGTAACTTCACTCTCACTCCTAAGACCTCACCCCTGACCTCCCATTGGCCCAAAACTCTCTAATCAGTCTCTCGGACAAGGAGTTACTCCAGGAGTAGACAAGTGTATGAGGCGTAGGGCTTCTCACTCTGCATATGAGTGGAGTATTAGCTATATATACAGTATATAAACAATATGCATGATTTACTGACATGGAGTGCTCCATGTTCCTGGTGGTAGCAGGCCTCAAACTGGATGCAGGGAAATGTTCTGCCTTCACCAGGCTCGAGGAAATCATATGACAAACCTACATAGATTAACAAAATAAAATGGTAACTGTATTTGGTCAATTGAAGTCATGACAGCCATAGGTTCTTTACACAGAAGTGTTTTTTTGTTCCAGCACTTCACTAACGCCTCATTCAACTAATTGTGGTCAAAATCTAACAAAAACGAGCAGAACGTGGGAATAAATTAACCTCACTGCTCAAATTTCAGTGCTGGTTCAAGTTACTGAGAACACCAACTACCTTTAATGTGTCATCATTTTTGTAAACAGTTTTACATATTCATAAGCTTGATAAAGTTTACCAGTTTACTTTTTCTAGCCAACTTTTTCAGTCACCAATTAATCAGTAAACAGGCAGTGGAATGAAGTAGTTAGACAAGTGTTCAAAAGTCAGTTACAAGTCTTATTTTCTAGAAGCCTAGCTAACATTAGCTACACTTTAGTGATGATGGTGGGAGTTAGCTAGCTTTTCCCAGCAGTTTCAATGGCATTTATACTCAACTTCATCAATCAGATGGTTAATTAAATAGCAAATATATTTGTTTTCCTTGCATCTAAAGCTGCCTGATAAAGCTAGCCAGTTGATGGTGAAACTAGGATGAATGTCAGATGCCAGCTAGCTAATGCAATAGCTGGTCTGGAGTTTGTCTGAAATGTACCATTACATTCTAAATGATAAACAAAGTACTGTCATGCCTTTTCACACAAAAAAATATATGAATACAAATAAAATAGACTATTGATTTCGAGTAGATTTTTTTTGTTTCTTTTACCTCCTCTCTTGCTAAAAAAAACTTTAAACAACTTTTTTTTAATCCTCTCTTGCTCATGTGGGTAGCTACTTCCTGACATTTGATTGATGGAACAATACAGCCAATGGTTAGGTGGTTGTGGTTTTGACAGAAGGAACTGATTGGTCAAGAGTACGAGTTGCTGCCCCCAGCACGCAAATCACATTTTGACTTGCAAATCTCTTTCAAAAAATGTACAAAACTTGGTGACAGTTTAAGAATATCTTGGTAATGTATCAACAGTGACAGAACTCGGAGTGTACACAGATTCAACATCTGCAAGTGTTATTTTGATTCACAGTAGACTCGTAAATGAACTTGTAATAATTCTGAAAATAAATTATACTGGCAAATCTTATTGAATGTATTCAAATATCAAAATGCAAGTTTCCAACCGTTGTTAAATCTTTCACAAATCATGATATAAGCTTGCAAAATGAAATGACACATTTGCGTATCGTGCTTACAACCACGAATCTCAATGTGCGACCACAAAATTCAAAATACAAACCCACATAGGTCTGTCATCATTAGAATCCCATACGGTAGTTGGTATTCAGATTAATTTTAGGAAGGTGCATAACGGCTTTGCATAAAATACATGTCATTCAGCTGCTGAAGTTCCACCCACTTGCTGGCCAACATATGTGGTGTACGGTATACCTTTTAGTTAGGCTTTTGTTGACAGACTCAATAAAATATTGACTGGTTCAGCAGAATAATAAGGATCAATGAAAGAAAGCCATCTAAATATATGCAAATTCATCTTCGTTTTAGCACCAATTAGTAGATGTAAATATACTCTGATTTTGAAGATTATTTAGGTTTAGGAAAGTGAATCATAAAAAAACAGGGTTGGAGAGCCTTTACATATGAAAGAAAGAAAATGGTGGTTTGATTCATTCATAAAATTGCCAAACTCCGTTTTTTAACCCATGCTAATGTTGGAAGATTAGTGTACATATAATTATAATAGGGAGAATAGTGTACAACAGTAGGCTGTACCCTCGTCTATTGCCTGCGCTAACCATGGAAATGTGTGATGACACAGCCAAGTATTGCACCATTGGTCAAGTTCAAACTGTTATGGCTTAGTCTGTGCTCTGCTTCGTAACGATTTAATGAGCCAACATGTCTTTTTTTATATTATCAAATGTTACTAAAGATCCTTAGGAATAACCACATGGCCATAACAGAGAAAACATAGGAAGCATAGGAAGCACATTTCACAGGAGCTCCTCAAGAGGAAGCTGACGATGGTAAGAAAAGTACAAAAAGAAGCCAGAGCTCCCACCTCAGATGTTGAATACACGGAACATGCCAATCAATTCTTCTAAGTTTGTGTTCACGGCCGACACGTCCCTAGTGTGCTACGTGCCAAAGAATGGCAAAAATGTGGTACTCATGAGTACGCTGCACAGAGATGAGAGAATCTGTGACCAGGAACATCCAAAAACAGAAACCATAATGGATTACAATGCCACAGAAGGAGGGATGGACAATTTAGATAAGCTGGTGACTTGCTACAGCTGCAAAAGAAGAACCCTATGCTGGCCACTTGTGATATTCTTCAACATCTTGGACATCTCTGCGTACAACGCGTTTGTCATCTGGATGGCGTTGAACCCAGATTGGAACAGAGGGATGCTCCAGAGGAGACAGCTCTTTCTCGAGGAACTGGGCAAGGCATTAGTAATAGCTCAAATACAGAGGAGGCAACACGTAAGGACTCTTGGAAGATTAGTCCAAATGGGGACTAAAAGAGATCCTAATCAAATCAAATCAAATCCCAAGAACCCCAGCTTCTGCAGCCATTGTGAGGAGGATTCAGGAGGAGGATGCTGGTGCCCCAGCCGCCCGTCCCACAGAACCAAGAACTCCAATACCGGAAGTGAGTGTGAGTGATGTTGTTTGCATGTGTGTGTGTCTGACTCTCCTACCTTGGCCTGCTGTATGTATGTATGTATGTATGTATGTATGTATGTATGTATGTATGTATGTATGTATGTATGTATGTATGTATGTATGTATGTATGTATGTATGTATGTATGTATGTATGTATGTATGTATGTATGTATGTATGTATGTATGTATGTAGTGAGTGAGTGAGTGAGTGAGTGAGTGAGTGAGTGAGTGAGTGAGTGAGTGAGTGAGTGAGTGAGTGAGTGAGTGAGTGAGTGAGTGAGTGAGTGAGTGAGTGAGTGAGTGAGATGTTAGTAAAATTCCTGAACTAAGTGTTTTCAACATTGTAGATTGCAGCCGCTAGCAACAAGAAGAAACACTGCAATGTAACTGGCCTCAAGAAGGACAGGAAGACACAGTACACATGCATCAAGTGCAAGAAATACGTTTGCAACACACAGTAAAACTATATCCCTCATGCTGTGTGTAGACCGGCCTTAATTTATGTTCAATAGGGCTCATTTATCATTTCCATAAATACTGTATGTAAGATTTGTCCTTCCAATTTGTTCCGTTCAAAGCAATTAACATCAATAGTGATGAAAACCTTGTTTCATTTATATTTGTTCAAGATAAACATGATTTATTCCACCCATGTCTTGATTATAATTGATTTTTGTTAACAAAAATCACATTTCATTAAATAAAACAATATTTATTGATAACTGTGATCTAGCAATGGTAAATTGCAAATGTGAACCATGTATGCTGTCTATATTGCTTGTGATTGACATAAGTCAACATCTGCGTATTAAGTATTTTTTATGTAAACTGTTATGGCTGTATTGTTTTAAAAACCCAATATGAATAACAAAAATGTGAATAACAAAAACATGAACACCACACAAATTCAGAATATGCATAAAGAGAAAAGTGCATGAAAAGGGATTAAATGTTCCATGTATGCATGTTTAACTCTGGTTGGAACTGGGCCCTATGTCTTACTGCCTGTCTGCTGCTTGTGCCAACCAGACCGGATATTGATGATGATGTAGGCTAAATCAAGTGTTATCAAGTGTTAATCAAATGTCATGCTGCTGTGGCAGTACGGTACTGTTGATATTTAAACTAGGTCGCTAGCTTCACACACACTCGACCTGTGACAGCATCTCATGCATGTATGGATACCAGGCACATGCAATCTTTGTACAGGGCAGACTGGGTAAAAAAGGATGAGCTCCATACAGGGCAGATCAAAAGGTTCAACCAATGGGTGGTCGAACTTGATGACATCACGGTGACTTACGGGCATTGGGTTCCAAAAAGCAATGACAAAAAAAATGTATACAAAAAATAATTTTTGTGGAAATTATACCACCACCCAAGAAGGGCATTTTGGAGACTAGAAGGGAAAATGGGCATGTGCTCTGCACAGGTAGAGCCCTATCTGTGCACGTGCCTGGCCATGAGGAGAGAGGAGAGACTTACTCCACAGACAGGTGCAGTGACCCTGTACACCCCTGGAGGTGCCACATGCATTTTATTGGACATTTATGGTTGGCCAGCTTTTTTTTAACACAGCCACCTGGATGCAATAAAGGGTCAGCTCTGAGCTCCGGTTGCCCATGGGATTACCCAGCAACTCCCGTGGGACGCTTGCCCAGTTAAGATGTTTATTAAGCTGAAAGTGGTCCGGAGGGAAAACAGAAAGGTATTGAGAGATTTGGGCTAGCAGTTTTCTTGTTAGTTGTAGCGCTCCACAGAGGATTGGTTTATTTCCCCTGCTGAACCCAGAAGGAGGATGTAACAGGGTCAGTTCATAGGGCATGAGTTTGCCAAAGTGGTAACTAGGCACATGAACTCCAGGAAGGAAATTCCTGCAGACCAGCGAGGTCCCTTTCTAACAATCACCCTTTTAGTTACTCCCACATTACTGAGGAACACCATACAGAGCTGACCGGTGGCATGTTAGGTGAACATTCTTTAATTGTTGACAATCTTTTTTTGTGACTTGCAGAAAAAAAGCTAAATGGTGCCAAATGTATTTTAAGAACATGTTACATTTATAATCATTAAAACAGTATTAGCAGGAAACCTTGTCCTGTACTGTATGTCTACACAGTAGATGATTGTTTTTCTAGTGACCTTCATGAGTACCACTAGACCACTAGTTCAAAGCCCTGGTCCTCAGCCCCAGGTGGGGTGCTCTTAATTTAGCCTGTTAGCTCTCCTTTAAGGGGCTGAAAACACCCACTAATATATTCATTAGACTTTATGGTTCTCTGCTCTGGCTTTCTCATCTTGACAAAAGCCAGAGAGCTTTTTCCTCTCTCTCTCTCTCTCTCTCTCTCTCTCTCTCTCTCTCTCTCTCTCTCTCTCTCCCCCTCCCTCTCTCTCTCTCTATCTCTCTCTCTCTCGCTCTCTCTCAGTCAGACGTTCCAAGTATTTCTTAGTTTCTGGAAGGGATATACTGAAGTTGTGGTCAGCACATAAGGAGCAGCACGTTGTGATGGAAAGGGGTTTTAGATTACTCTGCCTAATGTTTAGGACAGATTGGAAATGTTTGCTTGTGACAGACGCTGTCTAAATCTTCACTACCAGATCCACCCAGCTGAAAAACATCTGGTGGATTTCTACCTTTTCTCTGAAGTGCACACACACGCACACACACACACACACACACACACACACACACACACACACACACACACACACACACACACACACACACACACACACACACACACACACACACACACACACACACACACACACACACTTCCCCAAGAACACTGTGGTACACCTATGGACAGCACAAGAAAAGTGACATTTACCTAAAGTAATGAACTTGATTCTATAAATAAAAATATTTGTTTAAATACCTTTCGAACTGTGGCCCCTAAGCCATTGCACAGCGGTTGTGACCGTAACATAGCCAACACACATATACTAATGGTTTCTGACTTACTTTGCATGCATGTATAACTGCAATAAGTGAAGAAATCATGCCTTTGGTTTCATGCCAGTTTTTTCCAAGTATCTCTGTAATGGATTCTCCATAGTGTGGTGTTCATCATGATTATACATCTTTCTGGAGTCCTAAAGCTAACATGACATTATGACATAGCTTGGGGTATTTAGATCCATTCAGAATGTCTTTCAGTGTTCTAGCCACAAGGTCTGTAGGAACATGGAGAATGTATGTGTCCCACATGAGTAAAAGCTGTGTACGCCTGCTGTAAATGGCACATATCCCAAGATCATGCTTGGAACTTCCTGCAGCCTTGCTTTCTGTCAGGGATACCTTATTGTCCTGGAGACAAATCATATGAACAACATAACAATCCAACAAAAATCATTGTAAATCGCGCCAGAATTGAGAGACGTTTGCCATCACCAGAGCAGCAAAGCAGGCAAAGCAACTAGATCCATATTGCTGCATCTGTTACACTCACATCTTATATAATTATCAAGAAAGATACTCTCGCTGACCATTTTTGTGAGCAAATGGAACTTGTACGCGAGTAAACGGAGGAACGTGCATGTTCTCTATTGTTTCAGCTGAGTAGTCTCTGCTCTGGTCTTTCTATCATCTCCCACTCACAAACACAACTCCCCTGTCTGTCTATTTGGCCTATTAACTTATCCAGATGTGGCTTGGTTTTCTATGTACTGTTCTACAGCCCTGTTCTGCAATTACCTCAGTTGCCTAATGTTTCTTAGTCACAGCAATATCCATATGCCAGATGGATCATACCAACCTTTAACTATGGTCACCACCAGTCGGGTAGTGTCACGGATAGATGTTGAGTGACTGACACAGATTTGGTATTAATGGGGTTTTGATCATGCAGAATTCTGCCGTACTTTGATTGTTTTCAATGTGTTTAAGGTGTTTGACATGTTTCTGGCTGTACATTTTGTGTGTGCTTTGTGAAACTTTGCTGTAACGGGAGGGAAAGGAGAACCATCCTTCATTGGCAACCCAGTACTCTTTACTTGGTTCTACATTTGTTTGTTAGTGTTTGTATATGATGTGCCCGTCTGGAATCAATTCATTTCTGAATGACAGATAGAGTTTTTTATTCTCAAGAAATATTGCTCAGATTATATGACTCACTCATTATATGTGCAACATGACATCACTGTTCACTGTAACTTTGTGTAACAGTTTGACATGCTCAGTTATTGTAGATAACATGCATTCAAGATTTTGACATTATGCATCTGCTACCATATAAACTGTTAGATAATCTGTTGCCATATTCAATTAGAAGTAGTTCTGGAGCTGAAACAGTATCTGAGATTTTCAGTGTTTGTGAATGAACCACAAATTGAGTCACACAGTGTTCGACTGTCCAGCAGGGGGCATCACTGTAGTTCTGTTATACTATATAGAGGAGAGCCGTTGTGCTTCAGATGGGGGGTTTATCTCATACGGGTGTAGACTGGTACTGTGAAAATGATCATGTCAACACTGTTGTTGTGTTGTTCTTTTGTTGTTGTTGATGTATGATAAAGTATGTTTGTCTTTATTGATGTTGCCAGTATACTTACAGCACTCTGTTCCTTATTTATATGTATCTGTAAGAGTACATTCTGCTGTGAACGCTACCTGTTTGTTCAGAGAGGGGTTACCACTGTATTTTAAAATGATAATGTCACTTTGAGATTCCTGCATGATATACATATAATATGCACTCATATTTCACCATTTTAACTCATTTTGTGTTTTTATGGCTCATCGTTTCACTGTCCTATATTTTGTTTACTATATTATGTTATGTTTGATTGGGCTAAATCAAGGATATTTGTAGTTTGGGATGTTAGTGTATCAAAGAGGACATGATTGAGTTGCACGATAAAGGATTCTGATGGTCTATTCCCCAGGTGTGGCCTTCAGAAGTCAAGAGGTGAGAGTTGTTCTGTGTACCTCAGCCTATGCTTGTAAGCGGCTACTTAAACTAGCGTAAGTCATATCTTGTGTGGGGCAAACAAGACCGCTAGAGAGGTTTTATCCTTGCCTTTAAAGAAGCATCATGGAGAGCCAAAGGTTTTGAGGAACATTCATTACAAGATCAAAGTGAGTTAAACCACCAATGTCCTCAGCCACTGCAATTTACTGTATGTCTCTGGTGTAATCTTTCAGTCAGAGATGGGCTTTTTCACTAAGATCTCCAGACTAAATCATCTGTCCGTTTTTATGAAAGTTGTTTTGCATTCCTGTATTTCTGTATCCTTTTGTAGCCATTCAATATTTTGGAATAATATTTATTTGACATTAATATCATCCGATCTGATGTATTTCATGTCTGGTTAGTGTTTTGTAGAATATAAGACCCTTGTAAAAAGCTTTACAATGTTTTCCACAATGTTTAATCTCTAAGTGCTTATTTCTATTATTATGTTGATTATTGTTGGATATGTTGAAAGCCAGCCTACCAATTGTACAGATGTACCAATTGTAACTCAAATTCACCCGTTTGCCCTACAATTTATTAATCCCCAAAATACTGTAATATCATAGTTTGTACGCCATGCACACTATTGAAATAGAACAACTTGTATACTAGAGAGTGAAAACTATGTACATACAAAAGTCATTTTCTACTACTGTGAGTGAACGAACACATTTGACACCTTGATATTTTTATGCATAATCAATATAGTATTCAAAATCAGGTATTGGGTTGGCTTTTATTGTAGTTCATCAATCCCTATGCAAACACATGATTTGACTTATATTCTGCATGTTCCATTTTAGTGTAAGCAAACGTGTTCCCAAGCTATTCACAAAAGCTTTAAGTCACTTCTCTATGCTATAGCCTTCTAGTAACCTGGTAATCATGTTTATGCTGGATGAATATTACAATATTAAAAATGTAAAGACTCTCATAGACTTTTTGGTAAGCGTTTGCATTAAAGTAAATTGCAATATACTTCCCAAGTTAAGTTAAGTGTATTCAAATACCCGTGAAATACATAACAATCAAATTAATGTCTACTTGGCAATATTACACCACAATTTGAGGTTTTCATTATTATTAATAATAACAATAATAATAATAAGAAGAATGGTAACAATAATAGTGCAAAGATAACAGTAATAACAGTAAATCAACGTCAATACAACGAATTTCTGCTGTAATTCAACTAGTTATCACAACATGTTCGAGACCCATCATTATGATGGCGGTAAAGATATAAAGTGGTCTTTGAGTTGTCTTATAAATCCATAATCTGTCTTTGATATAGTTGTTATAACCTGTGTTTAATTCCTTATCGGTCTGTTATAGTAGGTTTGGCGATTATATAACAAGTAACATAAGGTTCTCAGAGCCGATAATGAAATAGGTCTTGACCTGACCCCTCACATCTCTCTCGGTGATCTCACACAAACACACAGTCTTTGCCCCGGGCACTCACAGTTAACATTTCACGGTATGGAGGGTAAAAACGTGAAGAATGAAGAATAAATCACATTTGGTTGTCATATAAATGTTGAATATAAGATGACTTGTGCAGGGTTCCCTTCCAAAAGAAACGTCGGTCTTAATGAGACTCTCCGATAAAATAAAGGTGAAATAATAAATACAAATAAACAAATGACTTCAACGAATTTATTTGCTTTTTAAATTTTTGCCTTTTGATTTTTGTTTGTTTTACTACATTATTGTCTACTTTATCGTAGGAAAAACGCAATAACAATTGATAAAATAATATATTAACCTGGGTGACAAAGTAGCCTACATTCAGTTGCAGACTATAGTTTTTCTTACGCGCACGACTAAAAAAATGACTCGCATGGGCCTATTTAGACATTTCTGTAAATTAACAATACGAAGTTTATTCTTCGGCTACTTGTTTCGTTTTCTTATGTCTTGTATGGCCTGTTGCCTATTTCAAATCTAAATAAAGGCAATGTCATTGTTGCCATATAGGCCAGCAACGAATTGAACTTGAGCTTTCATGCATTGCATTTAAACAATAACCTCTTACCTTTTCGGTGGATGCAATGGAAATGGGTTGTTTTACTGAAAACAGATTCTCATAACCTTCTTAGCATACTTATTGGGACCTTTTCCCAGGGTGCACATGCAACACACCTGCTGCGTGAAGTTTCTTCCATCGTTTAGGGGGAGGCGTTCTCATGTAGAGACCCATTAAACGCCGCGGGCAAAAACATAGCATTTGGTTTATTATTGGCATATGCGATTGGTGTCCGACTGCCAGTAGTTTGTATTAATTATAATCGCTTTTGAATGTTCTTGTCGATATGACACAATGGTAGAGAGTAGTATTCTGTTTCAACCCTGAATAGTTAGTCCAATATACGGACGACATTTACCCAGTGGAAAATGAGAGGAGGTTGATATTGTACAAACACATCACAGATGTGTCATGCAGGGCTTTTCTAGTGAAGCGTTACATCCTTAGCAGGTTTAGGCAACCATCCTTAGTCAGGCAGGTCAATCCCATAGAAATACGGTTCATGAAGCCTACTACTCTACGTTGTCTATCTATTATAGATATATTATTCTATTGTACTCGAATGATCTATTTCTCAAAATACATTTTTCTGAATCCTCTGACACAGTATAAAGGCTTAGTAAATAGAATAACATTAGTATCTGTTGAGGCAGTAGTTTTGCATATAAACAAATATATTTCCCCAATCAAATCCAGGCCAATTGCAATCCAGAATATGTCTAAATAGTCGACGCATGAAGCATTGTAGTCAACACAATTCTTCCAACAGACCGAGTCCTTAGCAGTTCTTCTTCTGAACGCCAGAGGGCATCGTAAACAAATCATGGACCAGTTCTATGGCTTTGAACGTTGCAAAGTGGGCTAGTTCACCATATTGTCCACAAAGGATATCAAGAACACATATGGATACGGTAGGCCTAACCTAAAACTAAGATTTTAAAAATGTTATATGATCATTTATTGTCATTTTTTTATTTAGAATTTTGCTTTCCTGTTAGTTTATATAGTAATATACTTGGCTATTTTGAATGTCTTAACTGCGAATGTAAATGTATTCTTATTCATATTATTATTGTTATTATTGTTTTGGTTGTTTTGTATTTGATGTGGCTGCAAATTCTTAGTGTAAAGTGCTGTTATTCGCAATCAAATTTGAGTTACAATATTTCTGGCATCTTCGACATATTTCTTATGCATTATTTATGTATCAACTCAGCAGCAACATGTAACAATATTGCTCAGAGTCGCCTATGGACTAAATGCAGTAAACTATTAGCACGTGATTTAGATCCATTAAGCTATTTAAACAACGGGAAAAAATGCAGCAGTTTCATTTAGTTCGCTGACAAGTAGGTTTGAGATTGATTGAGTATTTATTTGACTACCAGGACATTTAGGATATCCTTTGGATTTAGACGCGCTGCGATAAATAATAGCCGATTCGAGTAATTAACTTAAGCAGCGGCCGTCTCTTCCAACCCACCTCCTGCCCGATGCTGTGCTTGATCAAACTGAGACCAGAATCACATTAGAACCGTAGATCTGAGTTCTCTCCATACCCAAAACTATGGGCTAAGGAATGCTCATAACCATGAAGGTGTGCATATTGCAAGATCTTCTAGGCCTGTAATTAGTGGTGTATTGGCCTACTGTAGAGATAGAGAGGGATGAGGTATACGAGGTAGGGTATCTCAGAGTGACTGCCCGAAGTGTCCCAATGCCTCCAATGTACTGAATCCCTGGAGTACTACAAACGGGACGGCATAACGAATTATGTACAGCACCCTGTAATTTCAGCTACGGGCGACTTGCATTCCTCACCTTTGCCGACATCTTAAAACACAAAACCCGCATTGGAAAGCTAAAATATTTTACATATAGGACATTATATAGGACATTATGTTATATAGGCTAGGCCTACATAGTGGAAACTCGTTGCATTTAATTTAATTTAATGGTTTAACATGGTTTATTTTCTTTACATGTATATCATTGTTTGAAATTGGGAATAATTTAGAATTGAGGAATGTGCCTCTTTTTTTTCCGTTGGGGATAGTATATTCGATTCCAAGGCTTGCTTTTCTGAGCCATCCTGTCATGAATAAATCGGTGTGCATCTCAGTCACAACTGAGGACACCTGCGATTGATAAAAACAGATGAAAGGAACAGCCCTCTGCTGAATTATAATGATGGCCTGTGTCCGGCACAGAACAGCATAATTGTGTCAGTATGAATAATTAGTATAACTACACTTATTTGTTTTTGCTAAATGTTGTGATTGCAATGCATAATTGTTTAGTATAATTTTACACTACACCACAATAATAACATTTTCGGGTTGCCCACAACCAACAAGAAAAGGATATCCAACTGCATATAATAACTAGGCTAATGCAAATTAGGTGTACAGGCAAACAGGTCGTATTTCATAATGTATTAGGCAACAGTATTATTAACAATTTAACATAAACCTATATTGTTAAAATGATAGCTCTAAATGAATGAATGAACGACATAAAAAAAGGTTCCATCCTGTTTTTAAAATACAAATGGATATAGGCTACTGCTTAAAAAGTCAGTATAGGCTACGGCATATACGCTGCACGCTGCTCAGTTATCGCCACCCCATCGCCAGGTGCGTCGGCGGTAGAGGGGTCACTAGGTTCAAGTCTTTGTAGTGGACACAATACCACAAAGCATGTGCACTTCGAACGCGTGATGGTCCAATACTTGATTTCAAAGCATTTACTAACCTATATGAAGACAAGAAGAAGGAGAAGAAGAAGGAGGAGAAGAAGGAGAAGGAGGAGGAGAAAAAAGAAGCATCATCCTCACCAACACCAACAAAATCAACAACAAGAGGCCTACTGGGCTACTTCTACTATGTAGTAATAATAATAATAATAATAACTCAAATAAGCATTATCAGCATCATCATCATTATCATCATCAAAACAATAATAATGCATTATAATCTTAACAATAGTACACTTTTAGCTAAATAAAAATATCTTGCAAATGGTCGTAGCAAGTTACTTGATATACCTTTAGTTTACTATGTACAGTATTTGAGTTGTCTATTTTATAATTGTTGTACACTGACTGTACTTTTTTTTCTCTCTCACCATATTGTCTACAGCTTTGTTCAAAGTGATAGCCGAAACTCAGTTCAACTCTTTAGAGCGCACCAAAAGTGAGCACCAATAGCATCCCAATGTCAGTAAATAGTCAAAAAAAAGTGACGTGACCACGGAGGGGTGGGAGGAGGATCTATTGGCTTCAATCTTGGTCTGAGACTGTTCAAGCTGCAGGGATCCGACCGAGGGGCATAGTATTTGAAGAGTTACCATTGGAACATTTCACTCATATTTCTTGGAGTTACAATTGTTGTTGTTTTTGTTGTTTTAGAAGCAAATGCTTGAGCGGATACGTCCCTCCTCCGTAGCCTTCTCTTCTGGCCACGCTCGGGTGCAAACAAGAAGGTAGCCGAAACGTATTCAGTCCAAATTAACAGGTGACTGCTCAAAATAGTGTTTGTCAAATTTATTGCCGCTTCTTACGATTCTGTGACATCTGAAGATTCTGCTTAGGAGAGCCCCACAAAAAGTGGAGCCGGTCTTAACATTGGGACGCCTTTTTTCATTTAAAATTTTTAAGTTAGCGATCTGGGAACACACATTGTTTGTGTATGTGTGTGTGCGAGTAGTCTCAGCAAATATTGTGGGCTTTAGCTAGGATTTGAAGCGAAAACAAGTCTGACAGTACATTGTTATGGATATTGCAACAGGTCCCAAGTCACTAGAACGCTGTTTCTCGAAGAGAAACCATTCCAAGTACCCAAGGATGTTAGACGGTATAAAGATTGAAGATAATCCCCATCGTCAAGCTACCCTTGGAGTCATGCTTGGTAAGTCCTGCTTAGTTTCATTTGCATCCATAGTATTAAAAGAGCCGGAGAGTGCAGATAGCACACACAATACGAGACCTTTGATGATCACACCATTGCTGCAATTGTATGTCCGCAGCTATGCAGACTATATCCTCTCATGACCCGTAGGCCTCCTACCTTAACATTTGATATATTTTACAATTTTCTTTAGATGTCATTTTAAATATGAATGTATTGTATTCTTAGCAACAAATAACACAAATGACTGATCACTGTGTTCACGATCTATGTATTACTCTGGCACAATAGCCTGTTTCATTCATTTGTGAAATTATTACTACGTCAAATCATTTGATGAAAGTTACTGTAATTGATTGCTGCTTGTTAGGACATAGGCTATCACATTCAACAAATATTTTCACCGCTAGCTGGCCTCATTCCTGATTTTAGTGGTTTTGGTATAGATATTAAAACACATTCACTAAGCACTCCAGGTCTACATTTCGATGATCATTGTAGTTATTAGACTAGGCCCTACAACCTGGTCTTGTAGTGTGATAAGGACTGCTTGTGTTTTCTATTTTATAGTTACATGTTTATGACATGTTTATAATCTATTACTTCATATTTAATATCTAAACTGAACATTTAAATTGTAAATAAAGAAATACAAAAATAGAGCTAGTATGAATATTATTGTTGAATTTTAAACTTATTTTGCATCCATTTTAGGGACAGAATACCATCACCGATCTGTATGTGAAGGATGCCAGCGTCCAATATCTGACCGGTTTCTGATGAGAGTCAACGATTCCTCATGGCACGAGGAGTGTTTGCAGTGCGCTGTGTGTCAACAACCTCTCACTACAAGTTGTTACTTCCGGGATAGGAAACTGTACTGCAAACATGACTACCAACAGTAAGGACAATAATACTTATATATGTTGTGTGGTTGTTTTACGCGCAAGGATATATCACCAAGTAGGCCTTGGCTAGGCCTAGCCTACAACCAATTGGGAATCATGAGTATAATTCTGGTTTAGAGTGTGTCCAACCATTTCAGAATTACAGCAGAATAACCCACTTTGATTTAATTTAAGTCTTCAGGCCTACACTGTTAGCTGATGTGTCCAATTTTCCAATAATTTCACTCTTCACGTGGTCGAATGCGGTCCTCTTGCGCAAGCACAGATACGCGCTTCCGTTAGGCCTACTTGTCAATTGCCTGGACTTATATCGCTCTTTAGAAAACATGGGCAACATTTACGCCTCATCATAGACCTATAATTGAAAAAATTAAGCTTTTCAATATTTTCTTTATTTTTATTAAATGGCGTGTGATAACAGGTAGGCCTACAGGCAGCCAGTTTCAATTCACGTTAGTGTTAGTCATAATTATTTTCTAACGTTGATGTAGGTAGCCTATGCAGTGTCCACCACTTGGTCGAAATGATAGTCAGTCACAGAACAGTTGGTTTTTAGTGGCACTTTATTATCTGCAATTTCGTTTATATTTTATATTGTTATTACGTGGATCTCTTGCGGCAAGTGTTTAATTTTGTCGTTGGATTGGAGACGGATGGTAGTCACTGCAGCGTTCAGTGGAGCATTTAGCCTAACCTTGTTCATAGTAGTAGGACGGCAAGATTCATGTCTAAACCTCAACCATTCAACATCGGAGCGCATTTTTTTCTTGATGCAAATGTTTTAGACAATTATAGGTCTAAATGCAGCGTAGGCCTTTGTCTCGTTTCAAGACAATCAACAAACCCAAACATGTAGACCCACCCTTTTGAGTAGTTTATTGATATTATTTCTTTATTAATCCCATGTCATTGTAATAATTACACACACTCACAGAGAGAGAGGGAGAGAGAGAGAGATTATAAAAAAGAACTAGAAGGAGATTACAAGCCTTTTTGCGAATATAGTGGGCCTATATACGAAAATGCTCTATTTAGTTCTGTTCCTTTATTACATTATAGGAATAATAGGTTATCATTCGACCATTTTAAATAACAAAAACGGCCTGCGAAAAGCAACAATGGCATGCGTAAATGTTCTCCATACACTCTGAGAACTAAAAATATTATTATTATTATTATGATTATCATTATTATTATGATGATGATGATGATTATTATGATTATTACTACTACTAATATTCATAATTATCATTATGACCTTTACAACTTTTACTTTGGACACGTTTAATTAGACTAGTTAGACTAATTAAACGTCAATGGAAATGTATAGTAAAACTATTTAAAAAAAATACATTTATATATGTCGTTTTTTTCTTCTATAACTAACAGCAAGAACATGGATGCAGTAATGATATTTTGTGGCAGATCACATGCATGCGTGATATCGAAAACTTACCGTTGCGCGCATCCAATAAAGCCTTGACAATGGTGAAGCAAACTGACTGATGGCGTTTGCTGTTGTCTCGATGGGGGGCTAAAGTGTATTCTCCCTGCACAGTCTTTGTGTAGCATGTGGACTTAGGGGTGCCCTGTGTTCCCACTCATTGCATCAGTGCTCTTCATGCTTGTCACTCAATTTTAAACTTTTTGTGTCAGAGCTTTTTAACACTGCTACTTCAATCACTGGTACATTACAGCTCTCTGCTAGATACCCTGAATCAAACAATGAGCTACATCTATTGCCCCGCATCACTCTCATTGTCTGCTATTCATCCTGCTCTATCCAACATGACCTTAGGCAGTTAGTAGTAACAATGTGAATTTCATAGCAGCAGCTCCGGGATGCCATTGCCTGGGAGATGCAGCCAGGAAACAGTGACATAGACAAACAGTGCAGGCAGGCACGGAGAGGGATCCTGTTATTTGACCACCTTTCTCTCTGTGATATTTGCGTATAGTGTGTGTGTGTGTGTGTGTGTGTGTGTGTGTGTGTGTGTGTGTGTGTGTGTGTGTGTGCGTGTGTATGTGTGTGTGTGTGTGTGTGTGTGTGCGTATGTGTGTGTGCGTGTGTGTGTGAAATTGTGTATGAGGTCGGAACTGGCAGTAGTTTATTTTCACAATTGGAGTGCTGTTTTGGCCGTGAAGTGTTGTAACCGTTGTAATGCTGTGACTTTCCAGGGTATCCACAGCCTCTAAACAGTAACCTGTTGATTCCTGTCATGTACACCCATACTATTATCCATCATTACACCATCCAGCCTCCCTTTCTTCACCTTCCATCATTCTCAGGTCAACAACTAGCAGGGGGGTCCCATGTGTACACAACACTATCTGTATTTATTTGTTTATTTCATTTGCGTTGATAGGATACTTAGAGGTGTAATTGGCACCTTTTTGACTTTTATGACACCAATTTAAGATGTGTTTGTCAGCCCACAAACTGCCATGAGCTGCAAGGCAGGCTCCTTGCCATACAAAGGGAGAGGTGCCTAATTACATTCCTACAGCAAATGATGCATGCCCCATAATCATCTCTGGCTACTATAAATCAAGGGATTGGCAAATGTTCATTTTTACACCTTTGGCACAATTTATAGCTTTATGTTCATACCAAGGAAGTGTATGATTTTGTGTCCCATTAAATTCTCCCTCCAACATAGTTTTACAAAACCTGGCTCAGAGTTAGGATGAATAATCTTATTATAGGATTAGGGTAGGATTTAATTCTTTAAATGTTCTTAAGACTTTCTCCTGTTGATATATAAACAACTGGATTGAATTAAGTTTCAGAATGGTAGAGAATGTTGAAGTTGATTTTTTTGTCTCACAATTGACTAAATAGAAGATTTACACATTAGACAAATGCGCAGTTTATAAGAATTTCGAAATTGAGCTATTTCACTTTTTTTTAATCAGTACATTTTAATAAAATTAAATGGATATCATACAGAATATTAATGACATATTCCACTGGACCCAATAATTTTTTACATGTTTTTTAAATGTATTAATCACATGGAAAATGTAATACAAAACTTTGTATATTTATATAATGTCATGTGACTTTTAAAATGTGTTATCTTACTCAATTCTCCATACATGATTGAGCTTGTATGCAAAGTACTTTAGACTAGGACAGGTGACAATGTAAAACCACTACTAACCAAAGTAAATAGGTATGGTTTGTTTGGTTGTCTGCTGGGTGGAAACTGTAACTGTAGAAACCATGAGGTGGTCGTTGGTCGGTCGGTCGGGGAGGGAGATGATGTGTGAGAAGTGGAGTGGAAATACACCATCCCCTTGAGAGCTTCTTCTGACCTGGTGTTGGGAGTTCAATTAGACATCATTAGAGGACACATGTATCTCCCCGAGAGGGGCGTTTTCCCTAACCAAGCATCATGCTAGCAGATACCCATAAACTTACAGTCTGCTAGCATGCTAGCAGATACTCATAGACTTACAGTCATTGCGCTAGTTAGAAACTTCCAGTCTGCTAGCATGCTAGCAGATACTCATAGACTTACAGTGATTGCGCTAGTTAGAAACTTCCAGTCTGCTAGCATGCTAGCAGATACTCATAGATTTACAGTCATTGCGCTAGTTAGAAACTTCCTTCAAACGGCACGCAGAGAGAAAAACGGATACTGTGTCTACGAGTTAATCTGACTCTGAGGAAGTAGATAAAGGGCCTCAGTTCCAAAATCCGAAGTATCCCTTTAAAGTATATTATTTCTGAAAATATATTGTTGCAAACTTTTTTATTGTGAGGTAGGTGGCAATAGATCTAGTGAAATATTTCCATTAGAATGCATTTTTTTGCTAAATAAATATTTCTGCTATCTATTGCAATATTTACCATTTATAATCTATGTTGCTCACCACTTGATCCACCATTTGAATATATGTTGAAGCAGCAGTATTGCTCAAGTCACTATGCACATTATTATAACAAACCACTGAACACATGACACTGAGCCCCTTACTATCAGCACTTGGACGAGCCCCTGGTGTGCTGATTGGTGCTTTTTAGGCCTGTTAGGCGTGTCCTCCTGTGAAATGTTGTTTTTTAATTAGCTGTGTTCAGGATGCGGGGTGGTGGATACATGCTGACAGCTAGGTTTCTACACTAGCTGCACTAACTCACTCTGTGTTCCACTCACTGTAGTGTACGACACTCCTGTGTTCATTTGCTCTCGGTGTGAACAGGGATTCACGCAAAATGGTCAAGGTATTCTCATGCCGACTCCATCCCTGTGTACGGGGACATTCTGGAGTAGAGGACAAAGTTACTCTTACACATTGGCTATACTGTAGCTATGTCGTGGTGCTTTTGATGATATGATAAAGGACTAGCCAGGTCATAAACAGAGAGACGTATTTTGCAAGACGTAACGTTCTTTGTTCTCTAATTTTTTCCAAAAGAACGAGAAAGGGGATGATGGAGTGGCTATGGCTAGCGCTGGAATAGAAGTAGAGGGCCCCTGCATAAAGACAAATCTAACGTTAGTTGCCGTAAGCTGGATAATATTGCTTCAGCTTGCCTGGATTCTTAGTGCATGGCGCGGCAAGGAGCTGACTGGTCTAGCTGTGTTCCTCTGTAAGGAAGTATTGAGTTTTGTGTCAACATTGCCTGGCCTGTCCCAGCAGCATAATATGATGCAATCATCTGTCATCTCATGACGTACAAACCATTTCCCCCTACTCATCGTGACCTATTAATGGTACTTTAGGGGGTATTTATTTGTAATGCCGTATACACTTCTTATTTACTTGGTGCATTTACCAAATGGTTAACTGAGTTTGCAATTATAAGATGCTCTCGTCCACCCACATTAAATTATAAATATTTTATTCCCAACATCCAAACCATGGTAATATAGGCTTAGTTGTTCGTTTAATCACAGTGTGTGTTTGTGTGTGTGTGCGTCTTTGTGTCTTTTTGCATTTGTCCGTGTGTGCATGCTTGCGCAGTTGAAAAAGGACGAGCTAGCAAGATACTTTGGCAAGCCACAGAGGCTCAGCCATGTTAATGCCCATCACCACTTAAGAGGCCAGGCTGGTGGGTAGGGATGTGGGGCTACGCCTTGTGGCTTGTTGTGGGGGAGCTGTTGGCCTGAGGAGGAGTGGAGTCGGAATCGGTACTGGGAACTGCCTGGTGGGCTCACATTACTCAGAATGATAGCAAAGGGGGCAAAGCAACTCAAGCATGCAATTTGTTGGTAGCCACAACTTAACCTCAGCTCCTAAAGTTAGAGATCCAGTGTGGGAGACAGTGGGACCTGTCAGTCAGACAGGAATGCTAATCAGCCATGAGTAAAGGCTTGGGAACATAGGGATTTTAATCAGCATCTTCAACTCCTAAGGGGATCATTGGCAGAGGGTGACAACTATTCAAAAAATACTGAAAATGTTTTAATCCAATCTACAAATTAGACTGAAATAAAAAAGCCAAATCTGCAGTTATCCCTTTATATAGAGAGAAAGAGAGAGCGTTAGAGAGAAGATACAAGGAAAAGGGGACAGGGTTAATGGCACTAGTAGACGTGTCAATTTGTGAAACAAATATTAGGATGGCTGTTTTTTTCATTGATTTGATTGATGTGAAAAAATTTGATCAATAATTAGAATGCTGTTTTTTTTTACAATAATGTTTTAGTGTTTGTACTGTATCTGCAGAACAACCAATCTGTCCATGCCAGTTCTACAAGCACCCCAGTCGAACCTGCATGTTGAATTGAGACAAGGCCTCTTCTGGCTCAGGATTTCAGAGCTGGCCCCCTGCACTCCGTAAATGTGATCACACTGGAATGTTTTTTCCAACACGTAGGCTTTTCACAGATACACAAGAAAGGGGTGGCATCAGGATGGTAAGTGCTGCAGTCCGACTGCTGTGTGCCCTTGGCGCACTCTCACACTAACGACACACATTCTACCACCACATGAGGATCTGTGCATAGCAGTATGTTTACCCTCAACCAGTGGATTTTTCTCCATCTCTCTATCTCTCTGTTTCTCTTTCTTCTGCCCCTTGTGCAGTATGTAATCATATTTTGTAGCAGTACATTCACTCAAACCTCACAAATCAGTACTGTTACCTACACTCACTGATTAAATGTATATGTCATACTCAGTAGGAATGTAATCGTGTTGGCGCATTTCGTGACTTATTTGACATACATACATGTATGTGCCCTGACGTTGATAATGTTAGCACTTGTCATTAAACACACTTTAGTCAACAACAAAAATCTTTCTCTGCCACTCTTTTTGTTCATCTCTTAATGAGATTAGCTTACAAACACTGGTATTTCTGCCCAAGCTGACTGACAGAGATCTGTACTTTTATCATAGACTGTGACATTAAGCTGTGGAGTGCTTTGTCCTGGGTGGAGGCCCTGACGGAAACAGGGGCTCCTAATCCCTTTAGTTGTGTCAGGTCCGGAGAGGGGGGAGAATGGTGCAGAATAGGATGGGGCTGCATAATGCCACAGCCCCAACTTCCCCCTAAGCCCTCTTCCACAGCCAAGTGGGCATGAGACTGATCTTATGAGGCACACACACACACCCTTAAACATCCATTATAATGTGTGTGTGTGTGTGTGTGTGTGTGTGTGTGTGTGTGTGTGTGTGTGCGCGCGCCCGCGCATGTACGTACAGTACATGCAAGTGTGTGTGCATACACCTGAGCACATGTACAGTATGTCTTTGTGTGTATGTGTGTGAGTGCATGGCTTGCTATAGCAGGAGGTTGGTGCAACCCAGAATGAGATTAATAAACCTGGCCAGTTCCCTGGTAGAACCCCAACATTGGCTTTTGTCTGCAGCTCCCTGGGTACTGTGGGGCTTAGACTCCTTTGTGTACCCTCTTACGGTAATCCATCTCCAGCAGAAGTCCCCTGGGGACACTTTATTTACTCATTCAACTGTTTGGAAGTCTGTTAGACTGCAGATCAGATGCACTGAAACAATCTGGTTACTTTAACCAGGCCTTCAGATTCCACCCCATCCTCTTTCCACTCCCGTCTCAGAGCTGATGTAGGCTACAGGTGGGAGGGTCACTGGCACTGCTCTGGCTCGTCTCCCTGGCTTACTGTCCTGTCTATCAGCACCCTCTGTCTCTCAGGCCAATGGCGCACAGAGGTGTTATGAATGCTAGCTGTAGAGTAGCCTCCAAGGTGTATACACTATGAATGTTTAGACAATTATCACCTCATAGAATTACAGTTTTGGCCTGCAAATGAAAGTGTTGGTTGAAGTTCATTCTCTCCACAATCTTTTAGGGTATAGGTTAGATATGTAGTGCTGGGACAACTGAAGTAAGGGTTGTTTTCTGCACAGAGGAGACGGGTCTCAGACATATTTAGTACTTTTTGGCTCCCCTGCTCAATGGGCAATAATTCAGTAACAACAAGGACGGCAAGTGAGGTGTCACACTGTCAAAACGAACAGCTCAGTTTTATTGGAAACCAGGAGATGTATTGTGTTCTCTATTTATCAAAGGAGAGCCAGTGCCGTGGTTCTGGGGCTGAATCCTGAAGCCAGAAACAGCAGGCTGTCAGGAACTCTAAATATGCCGTTGGCCTATTCCCCTGGAGCAGGAGGGGAGAAAGGTTTAAGTAAACTGCAACGACGACATGTAGACCAGCGAAGGCTTCCTAAACCTCTCTGTTTGAGGATCACCGCTGATTGACCATCGCTGTCTTGGCAAGAAAAATAACCATGCAGTGAAAACATTGCAGATTGGGTTTCGTTGTCTGTCCCAACCTTTCTGGTAAGCCACCCCAAAACCAGCTAAAATGATTTGTGCTCAGGGTCCGGTGACCCATGGAAGCTTCAAAAAGCTCCAAGGGGAAATATTTGTATGCTATAGATGAAGGATTTGGAGGAGTGGGAGAGAGGGGGAGGAGGGGGTGATGAAGGGGTGTGGAGTGCAGATGACCAGTGTAAGACAATGCAGATGTGGAGGCTCTGTGGTACTGTGGTGATGACAGGGGAGAGTGTTCACTAGTGAACTAGGTGGCTGCCTGCCCTGCCCACCCTGGACTCTGCCCTGGAGACCTGGAGAAGACAGACGCCATGTTTGATGTGAAGGGAGGGGGGACAAGCGAGAGAGAAACATATAATAGAGCGAAAGAGAGGCGAGGGAGGGATAGGGAAGGAGAGAGATAAAGATGGAGGACGGAGCGATAAAGCAAGAAATATACACAGAAAACGAAGCAGGCAAAGCATGGGGAGGGAAAGATAGAAAGGTGGAGGAGGTAGAGCCAAATAAATAAAGAAAGAAAGAAGGAAGGAAAGAAACAAAGAAAGAATGAGGGAAAGATAGATATAAAGAAAGAAAGAAAGAAAGAGGAGAGCAAAAAAGAGGGAGAGGGAGAGAGAGGGAGAGAGAACTGGGATATAAGAGGCATTTCATCATCAGCGAGACGATGATACTGAGCGTCTGTAACCCCCCTCCTCGCCTTCTCTCGCTGCTGGCTGGATCTTAATATTTCCCAGAAAACAGCCACAATACATCTTCCTGGGAAATTCCAGCACACGCGAGCTGCAAAATGATCCTGCACCTTGGAGAGGACTGGATAAGGGGATGAAATATGGATGATTTACAGAATGAGATAGAACATTAATTCTGATATATTTTGTTTTGAAGTGTTAATGAAAATACATGTGTCTTCATGCTTTTGAAAGTGTGAAGAACATTGAATAGGAAAAACATATTTAGCTTATGAGACAGTGGATTGTACAGTGAATAGATATTTCGCCGTCATAAATTTAGTAATGTAATAGACACCGGCTGTAACGTGATTTTAACCAATCAGCATCCAGGATTAGACCCCCTCCCGTTGTATAAATTAAGATATTTGTGTCTCCATACTGTTGAAAGTGTGAAGAACATTGAATAGGAAACACATAATTAGGTTGTTGTATCAGAACTGTCACTATATGGATTCAGTAGTCTTATGTTTAGAATAGTGTGAATCTTATTCAATGGCTTCTGGATGACTTGATGTACTTGATGTACTTACCATATGTCCTTTCATTTGCTCAGTTATTGCCATATCATCATTTTCAACAACCTTTACTGTACCCCCATCATCTCTTTTGATTTGGCTCTCTTTGGCCCTGTGGCTTTTTACATTAGTTTAATACCAGTGCCTTATTGAGATTGTTCATTTGAGTCAGTGAGGTGGAACCCCCCCCGATGGAAATACGTTGTGGTGGGATGCAAATCCAAACTCAGCAGTTTAAAAGGCAAACGTGTGGTCTATGGCAGCCCTATGGCAGCCCAATCTGTCTTGGGCCCCTGTGATTGTCGCTGCCTCCTCCTGAGAGCGGGCGGGTGAGCGGGCCCAGCCCCCTGGGGTGGGCGTCTGTCTGATGTCAGTCCTGCAGGCCTGCCGCTGGGTTCTCCCTCTGCCCCTGCCGGCACAAGTGTCAGGCATCCCACCCCTACACCCCGAGGCCGGAGTCCTGCTCTGAAACCCAAGCCTCAGTCTAGCGTTGTGATCCCAGCTGGAGAGACAGCACTGGCTCTGACCGGGGCCCTCTCTTGCACAGTGTGGAACTGGGGTCACGAGTTGCCTCTCTCCCTCTGCTCAGTCTACTCTACACCACTGCAGTGCACACTGGGACTGGAGAGTCCTCTGCTCTATTCAAACTGGTGATATAAGACTTGTTATTGGCAGACTCAAACACAACAGACAGATGGGAAGTAGTCAGTTTGTATCTACAGTAAATTGAAAGCAGCTACAGTATACCCAACTGTATTTGTTTGAAATGTGTCAGCTATTTCACAGATGCTGTTTGAATGTAGTTTTTTTTTGTATGAAACATTTAGGTTGGGGGGGGGGGTAGTTGTAAGCATGACTACAATGTGATTATTTGTGTGTGTGTGTGTATACTATGTTCATATCTGTGTTTGTGTAGTACATACAGTGAGTGAATGAATGTTTAAGTCTGTGTTTGAAGTGGATCTGTCCCACAGCCAGGCATTGGACACGGTGTTGGCAGATGACACAGTCTGTGGTTTCTCCTCCCGGTTACGCGGCTCTGGAGGCAGTAAGCGGTGCGTGCCACCCAAACCACAGTCCCCCTCCATCAGCAGCAAACTGGCCCTCTCCCTGCTGCCCCTTCCTGGCCTGTGGATGAGTGCTACATCCTGGCTTTCAGCACAGGGGTTAGCTGGGGATTCGCCTACGGTGGAGGTGTAGTATCAGGCCCTGTCTGTCAGCTCCTCGTTCCCCTTCCGCTCACCCCTCTGCAAGACCAGCCTGCAGTGGCACAACACACACACCCCTCCGGAAGACCGAGTGACTCAGATTTCTTACATGAAAACGAAAGGATTGCCCTCAGAATAGACATATTCATGGCCATGCCAGTGAAAAGAGGCTGTTTAAAACCGTTAAGTGCTCTGGTGTTGTGTTTTCAAACAGACCGAGAAGGCTTTGACACACACACACACACACACACACACACACACACACACACACACACACACACACACACACACACACACACACACACACACACCCCCCAAAACATCTGTATCCCACATGCTCAGAGACATGCTTACACATGTTGTAGGATTTGTGACCATAATCAGATTAATTGGTCCATCTTTCCTTGGAAACATAACATCTCCACATGAAGGCCTCTTTTAGCTTTCAGCTGGAAGCCAGTTACACTAACCAGAACCCATGCACCGGCTGAAGGGGCACTCGGGTCAGAGCATGCCCTCTGACATGTCAGCTCCAATGGAATAGATACTACATAGATCTCTCGAAGACTCTACCGAGAGATACCATTTGACACATTCCACTGATATTTCATAAATGCTATCAAATATTATATCTCTCTTTATAACCAATGAATGAAGTTGTCTTTGTCTTTGTAAATTGGCACACTCCATGTCCCTCTCTTTCAGAGACAGAAGTTTAAAAAAATACTGTTGGCCTTGCAAAAGAAAAGTACATTAGCTTGAAGTATGTTTCTAATCCTTATTAACATTCTCCAAAGTCATGCATGAAATATAGGCCTGGTGCCTGCCACGCTAAGCAACATAGGTTTTTCTATTTCTCCACAACTATTTCTCATGAGAGTGATCATCTACACACACACTGCTGCTCATGACTTTATTACAGGTTTTAAATTCACCTCAACTCTGACATGGAAATTATACAGAGGAAGGAAAAGTATAACAGTTATTTCTCCTCCTCTCTTTCCTGTTCTAAATGATCCTGCATTGGATTACTAATAGTAGTGTAGCTGATGTAGTTGAAGTTAAGAGATGAGATGTTTTTCTTACCATTCATTATTATTTAGATTTTATCGGTAATACCCCCCCCCCGTGCTTTTACACCTGCATTGTTTGCTGTTTGGGGTTTTAGGCTGGGTTTCTGTACAGCACTTTGAGATATCAGCTGATGTACGAAGGGCTATATAAATAAATTTGATTTGATTTTGATTTGATCACAAAACAAAAACACGACATCATTGAGGCGACTGCAGAGCGTATGCTAACCGCTTTGGTCTTTCTTGTCCGCTTCCCAAATGTGCACAGTAAAGACTGTACATTATATGTGTTTCAAAGGTTTCCTCTCGTAAATCACATGTATTAATGCACATGGGACGGAGCGTTGACATACCATGCAGTATTGAGATTTTGTAGTTACATCGATAACTGCTTGCTGATATCATTAATAGACGTGGTTTTAAATTCTCAATCTGGCCCTCATACCATCACGGTAACCTGATCATCCCCAGTTTACAATTGGCTCAATCATCCCCCCCTCCTCTCCCCTGTAACTATTCCACAGGTCATTGCTGTAAATGAGAATGTGTTCTCAGTCAACTTATCTGGTAAAATAAGGGTTAAATAAATAAAAATGCATTGGCATAGGGATTGTCATTATTATAAGTGTGTTGTCTGATGGAGTAATTGTCATGTCAGGGTTCTTAATAGTGTGGTGATGTTGCTTAGGGTTTGATGACGGTCTTGTTTAGATAGTGTACATGCAGACATCCCAGAGAGGTTCTCCCTCCCTCCCTCCCTCCCTCCCTCCCTCCCTCCCTCCCTCCCTCCCTCCCTCCCTCCCTCCCATATCCTGGCACTAATAAACTCACACACACACCACATATATACTCTCCCCACCCCCTCAAAGAATACACACATGGAGTCATGCAGCAAATCTGGGTCCAGGGGAGGCGTGTGGTTTTGGAGCCAGTGAGGGAGTCATGTACCGCCGTCCCACAGAGAGATGGCAGGAAGATAAGAGAGAGAGAGAGAGGAGGAAGGACCCTCTACAGAAAAACATCCCACTATGACCTAACCTGGGAGAAGAGATGGGGGCGGAGCACTGCCTGGACAGATTTGCTGCATTGGCAGATGATGCAGATGGCCAACGTTATAATATGTATCTTGTTTAGTAAATACTCAATTGACCAGATATGTCACATCTATTGATTATTATCAATGTGGAATTTGAATTTGAATCCACAGTAGAAATAGAAGCAGAGTCAGAGCTGTAATGTATGGTAAGAGCAAATAATTTTTATGGATTTTCTAACCAACAACAAAAAAACAGAGCGAGAGAAAGCGACAGACTCTTGGCAGAGTCATTCTCTGCAGTTATAACTTTGAAAACCGCTTAGAATTTGCAATATTTGATGAGAGAGTTGTGGGGTGCTAGAAACAGCGAGTGGTTTCTGGAAGCGCCGCGTACACACAGATCAGCAACATTAAAAGAGATTTACACCCTAAGTCCTGAAAACAGTTTGCTTTTGCTCAGTGGCTTCTCTTTTCCAGATATTTCAGGGAAGTAATAAACTGCTCTGACAAGGATTTGAGTGGCTCTGAAACATCCCTCATGGGCAGTAGTTCTCCATATCTGTTGCCTTGTTTGAGTTTTTTACCCTTCTTCTTGTACAATATTAGACTATTGTTATTTGAGTGACTTTCAGGACTTACACTCTTGAATTTGGTTGCCTTGTTAAACAATTACCCGAAGACACAGCTTAAATTGAACTCTTACAGGAAAACATTTTCGAACTAAGTTAGGAGTGCTGCTTGGCTCCATAGTAGCCTCATACAAACTCTGTTTTTCTTGATGGTTTAGTTCTTTTGAAGCTGGCTCCTCGGTCCAGAACGTAGACCTGCACAGTGTAAGATGTCATACTCCCACTGTGCTGACCAACATGCTCTATGGGCCCTGATGTGCCCATAACATTTAATGGCGCCTTGGCAACTCCTAAAGGAAACTCTTACTTTGCCTTGCAATCACGTTTCGTTCCCCTTTTTCTGGTTGTATTTATTTTTTATTTACTATACTTATTCCTTTGCGTCTTTGATATACACGGGCATGAACACATGGTTGAAAGAGGAAGAAATATGCATTATCTGCTGATTGTTATGATTATTGATGGGATAAATAAACCAAAACGAAAGGGAACATTTGTCTTGAGTAAGGCACGGTGACCTGCTTACTGTGCCCTCGGGCTGAATGTTTGTAGTCTTGCTGGGAAAGAGAGGCACATCACAGAGTGTTCCTCTGGAGCTGTCTGCCTGGGCATGTGACAGGGGCTGGGAGGGCAGAGAGGAGGAGGACAGGGCAATATCATGCCATGGCACGTGTCTCAGTGTAGGATAAAGAAACTTGTGGACCTCTAACAGGTTGAGAAGTCCAAGCCTGGTTGCGATTGCCTCTGATAAACAATTCCTGTGGTCTCCTCTCTATGCTCTCTCTCTGCAAATCTACTGGGAACTCTTTTGCTTTTATTGTTGTGTGCTGTGTGTGCTTTGTTGTGGTGGTCTTTGTGTATGTGTGTGTGTGTGTGTGTGTGTGTGTGTGTGTGTGTGTGTGTGTGTGTGTGTGTGTGTGTGTGTGTGTGTGTGTGTGTGTGTGTGTGTGTGTGTGTGTGTGTGTGTTTGAGTTGTGTATAATATTATGTATAATAGTAGATAAGCTCTATTAGCCTGCGGATGTTTTCTATATTCAGGATTAAGAGACAGTGTTGTAGTATCGATAGAATTACTATGGTAGTATCGAGGTCAAAATTAGAAGTCAGGGTCAGAACCGACTTGTTTACGATAATGTGTCTGTCGGCAGTATCAAAGCAGTCTTAGTAACATTCTTCTGAACAAAAGTCATGTCTAAACTGCCCCTTTGAATCTGTAGAGATGCCTCACGGCAGAGGGCGTTAGGTTGGTTGTGGGTTATTGAGCAATGCCTTTCAAAGCCTCAGATGAAGTTCTTTTCCTGAGATTGGGTGTAGCTGGCATTTTGGCTGCGAGAGAAGCCAGGTACAGTATCTTTGCAGCACAGATAAAGCTTCAGTCATCTCCCTGTGAATAGCATAATGTCACGATGAGAGAACATTTCACAAGATCCACAACCTCACCACAACAGCAATGTCTGTACAACATTGTCTTCAGAAATGCAATAACTGAAAGAAGTCCTTGAATGTCCTTTATCCACCAGTGTAATGTAATAATCCCCAAGACACTTCAACAGGAGAGCTGGTTGTACGATACATTCTTGTGCCTTGTGACTTTCTCTGTTTCTGGACTTCCGTGCAGATGCCTGGCATCAAACCTCATGGTACTAAAAGTGTCGTGAGAAGGTAAGTGTTTACGGTGGAGATCCATAAGGTTAGAGGGATCAAAGCCCTGTTGAACGGACATTAGGCAAGGAAACAGGAACAAATAAACAAAATGGCCTTATTTTTGTCATGCATGGTTAATCATGCTATCAGATTTACGACTCATCCCACGGTGAGAAACCATGCCGGGGAGAGGCCAATTTCTTTATTATATGATTCTTTATTGCTGTGAAAAAATACAGAAAATTAAAACCAGACCACGCAAGGATAAGAACAATAGCAGTTAAAAGTAGGGAGAGGAAAAACCTCACACAAACATTTGATATTTCACACCACAGACATACAGTATGTTTTGTTTATGGCTCTTTATTTTATTGCTCTGTAATATTATTTTTTCTCTGTCGAGGACTGAAGCAGAACACTTATTGGATGAAACTCTTCTTTGACAGCTTTTTCATTCTCAATGCATTTCTGTGTTTGTGAGGAAACGTTGAGCAGCACACTGTGTGAATAAAGCATTTTAACGTCAGACAAGAGCCTTGTGTATGTATGACTCGGTTCTGTTACTCAGCCGTCTTCTGGTGTTTGTCGGCTAGGGAAGCCTAATTGATCTGACTGTTTTAGGCTTCTCTGTTTACCGATGTTTTTATTGCTGAAATCTAGCTGAGCTTGAAGCTATTGGCCCAAATGGTATTTACTACGACTAAACCTCTGCCTAAAAAACTGTTTGGAATAACATCATCATTTTTTGGGGGTGTTGTTTCCGCCTTGTGGTCAAAATGATAAATGATAGTTTCAGACCTGATGTATGGTTTACATCAGTGGGAGAAAAATGTATTTTTGTGAAAATGGTACAGAGTGAGGACAGTAGGTGAATAACTTCTTATGTGTTTCGCACATTCTGACGGACAGCTTTGTATTGGAATGCATCCTTTGTTTCAGGGCTTGGAGTAATGTCTTAGCTGTACCGTGTGTGTGTGCGTGCGTGTCTGGTGTTTGAGGGAAGATGACAGTGTTCATAGTCAGGCCTGTGTTAGGAGCAGTGTAGCCTACCACCCAGGTATCTGGAGCTTGTGCAGGTCTAAGTGGGACTTATTACTTGGGAGATAAATGTGGAGATAAGCCGGATCCTACTCTGGGAGATATATGAGGTGTCTGTACACTGCAAGAAGGTGCACCTGATGAGGAAATGAATGGTGCTAGGGTACAAGTGCAACCCCTGCCCCTCTCTCCTCAACCCACACTGCAGCACAATAGATCATTCTCTAGCTTACAGAGAAACAGTAGCTTATACTAGCATCTTGAAATTGTCCCTGGCCATTGCTTGCTGTTTGGGGTTTTAGGCTGGGTGTCTGTACATCTCTTTGAGATATCAGCTGATGTAAGAAGGGCTTTATAAATACATTTGATTTGATTAGATTGTATGCAGAAATACAGTCCCATCAATAAGATCTGTGTTTACAGTATGAACCAGTCGTTTCTCCTTCTCTGGTTTGTGTGGAAAACATTCCTGGTTGGCTGGTGTGTTAACTGACAGCCTCAGGGCCTACACAAGTCTACCTCCTCATTTTAATGTTTCCTCTCACTCTTCTCTATCTCTCTCTTTCTATCAAACAAACATCTGCCCTTTTTATTTATTAGACAATCCCTCATCTGCAAAAGATGATGAAGAAGACATATTACAGCTCTTCAGGCAGATTGCTGCTATTGCACTTAGATTCATGGAAAGTAGAGTGCTTTCTTAGGCTCTTGAACACATTTGAGCTTTAAAATATAAAACATGTACATGGTAAAAGTATCTGCTCATTGACCAGCTGCCAAGACGTATTTATAAAAATCGGACAGGATCACTTTAATCTTGCATATTAAAGGTAGACTCAGCGAAATTGGGGCGGCAGGTAGCCTAGTGGTTAGAGTGTTGGATCGAATCCCCGAGCTGACAAGGTACAAATCTGTCACTGCCCCTGAACAAGGCAGTTAACCCACTGTTCCTAGGCTGTCATTGAAAATAAGAATGTGTTCTTAACTGACTTGCCTAGTTAAATAAAGGTAAATAAAATGTTGCCACTTTGCTGTCGCACACAGTATCCGCGCGTTCGCTTCGTGCTGTAGCCAGGTCACCAAAACAGTGGAGAAGTTGAGCCTCACGCTTCAACGCTCTTAGTTGTTGCGTTAATTGCTCCACTATGCTATTTAGTATCTACGTCATGCAGCTGACTATCTTTAACAGTAACAACAAAACAAAGACATGTTCATTACTGTACAGATAATATTGACTTATCCCATATTAACCATATCAGACTGAATGGTTACATAACATACTGTACTCATCTGTGTTGATATTTGATAATATTGACTTGATGATATTTTCAACAATGATCTTTCTGAATAATGTAGCATTAGCGTGGATTAGTCTGTTTTATTCCATTTGTATAATGAGGACGTTTTTGTGGACTAATCACACATCAGTGTCTGATGGTCATCTGATGTGGTAAACGTTCATCAGTTGTTCATCAGTTGTTCTAATTAAAGTGAGAGCTTCTGGTTTGACCCCCATACATAGAGAGAGTTTCCTAGGCGGCAGGCATGAGAGCACCAGCTGTTCTGGACGACTTTGTGATCTTGCTCTCCTTAGCCGATGTGAGTAAGACCATTAAACAGGTTAACATTCACAAGGCCGCGAAGCCAGACGGATTACCAGGACGTGTACTCAGAGCATGCGCTGACCAGCTGGCAAGTGTCTTCACTGACATTTTCAACCTCTCCCTGACCCAGTCTGTAATACCTACATGTTTCAAGCAGACCACCATAGTCCCTGTGCCCAAGAACACCAAGGTAACCGGTCTAAATGAGAATCGCCCCACAGCACTCACATCTGTAGCCATGAAATGCTTTGAAAGGCCGGCTCATATCAACACCATCACCCAGACACCCTGGACCAACTCAAATTCGCATACCGCCCCAACAGATCCACAGATGATACAATCTATATTACATTCCACACTGCCCACTCCCATCTGGACAAGAGGAACACCTACAGTAGAATGCTGTTCATTGACTGCAGTTAATTGACTACAGCTCAGCGTTCAACACCATAGTGCCCTCCAAGCTCATCACTAAGCTCAGGACCCTGGGACTGAACACCTCCCTCTGGAACTGGATCCTGGTCTTCCTGACGAACAGCCCTCAGGTGGTGAGGGTAGACAACAACACATCCTCCACGTAACCATCAACACGGAGCCCCTCCTGTATTTGTATTTATTATGGATCCCCATTAGATATTGCCAAGGCAGCAGCTACTTTTCATGGGGTCCAGCAAAATGAAGGCTTTGGGTGAACATGCAGTCTGCATAGTCGCGCACAATACCAACACCACCATTGAGTTTGCTGACCACACGACAGTGGTAGGCCTAATCACAGACGATGATGAGACAACCTATAGGGAGGAGGTCAGAAACCTGGCAGTGTGGTGCCAGTGTAACAGCCTCTCTCTCAATGTCAGCCATATAAAGAAGATGATCGTGGACTAAAGGAAACAGAGGGCCGAGCACGCCCCTATCCACATCGATAGGGCTGTAAGTGGAGCGGGTTGAGAGCTTCCAGTTCCTCGGTGTCCACATCACTAAGGATTTATCATGGTCCACACACACCAACACAGTCATGCACTAATAAGACTGAAATGATTCTGCATGAGTTCTCAGATCCTCAAAAAGTTCTACACTTGCACCACTGAGAGCATCTTGACTGGCTGCATCACCGCTTGGTTTGGCAACTGCTTGGCATCCGACCGCAAGGCGCTACAGAGGGTAGTGCATATGGCCCAGTATATCACTGGGGCCGAGCTCCCTGCCATCCAGGACCTCTATACCAAGCAGTGTCAGAGGAATGCCCCCAAGTCACAGCCACCCAAGTCATAGACTGTTCTCTCTGCTATCACACAGCAAGAGGTACCGATGCACCAAATCTGGAACCAACAGGACCCTGAACAACTTTAACCCCCAAGACTGCTAAGTTGTTAACCCAATAGCTACCCAGACTATCAGCATTGGCCCTTTGTGCACTAACTCTTTTAACTCATCACATGTGCTGCTGCTACTGTTTATTATCTATCCTGTTGCCTAGTAACTTTACCCTTACCTACAGTTGGAGTTGGAAGTTTCCATACACTTAGGTTGGAGTCATTAAAACTAGTTTTTCAACCACTCCACAAATGTCTTGTTAACAAACTATAGTTTTGGCAAGTTGGTAAGGACATCTACTTTGTGCATGATGCAAGCAATTTTCCAACAATTGTTTACAGACAGATTATTGCACTTATAATTCACTGTATCACAATTCCAGTGAGTCAGAAGTTTGTATACACTAAGTTGACAGTGCCTTTAAACAGCTTGGAAAATTCCCGAAAATTATGTCATGGCTTTAGAAGCTTCTGGTAGGCTAATTGACATAATTTGAGTCAATTGAAGGTGCACCTGTGGAAGTATTTCAAGGCCTACCTTCAAACTCAGTGCCTATTAGCTTGACATCATGGGAAAATCAAAAGGAATCAGCCAAGACATTAGGTAACAAATTATAGACCTCCACAAGTCTGGTTCATCCTTGGGAGCAATTTCCAAATGCCTGAAGGTACCACGTTCATCTGTACAAACAATAGTACACAAGTATAAACACCATGGGACTACGCAGCACCATGGGACTACGCAGCAGTCATACCGCTCAGGAAGGAGATGCGTTCTGTCTCCTAGAGATGAATGTACTTTGGTGCGAAAAGTGCAAATCAATCCCAGAACCACAGCAAAGAACCTTGTGAAGATGCTGGAGGAAACAGGTACAAAAATATCTATATCCACAGTAAAACAAGTCCTATATCGACATAACCTGAAAGGCCGCCCAGCAAGGTAGAAGCCACTGCTCCAAAACCGCCATTAAAAAGCCGGACTAAGGTTTGCAACTGCACATGGGGACAAAGATCGTACTTTTTTTTTAGAAATTTCCTCTGGTCTGATGAAACAAAAATAGAACTGTTTGGCCATAATGACCATCGTTATGTTTGGATTAAAAAGGGGGAAGCTTGCAAGCCGAAGAACACCATCCCAACCGCGAAGCACGTGGGTGGCAGCATCATGTTGTGGGGGTGTTTTGCTGCAGGAGGGACTGGTGCACTTCACAAAATAGATGGCATCGTGAGGCAGGAAAATTATGTGGATATATTGAAGCAACATCTCAAGACATCAGTGAGGAAGTTAAAGCTTGCTCGCAAATGGGTCTTCCAAATGGACAACGACACCAAGCCTACTTCCAAAGGACAACAAAGTCAAGGTATTGGAGTGGCTATCACAAAGCCCTGACCTCAATCCCATAGAACATTTGTGAGCAGAATTTAAAAAGCGTGTACGAGCAAGGAGGCCTACAAACCTGACTCAGTTACACCAGCTCTGTCAGGAGGAATGGGCCAAAATTCACCAAACTTTTTGTGCTTGTGGAAGGTTACCCAAAACGTTTGACCCAAGTTAAACAATTTAATGTCAATGCTACAAAATACTAATTGAGTGCATGTAAACTTCTGACCCACTGGGAATGTGATGAAAGAAATAAAAGCTGAAATAAATCATTCTCTCTACTATTATTCTGACATTTCACATTCTAAAAATAAAGTGGTGATCCTAACCAACCTAATACAGGGAATTCTTATTCGGATTAAATGTCAGGAATTGTGAAAAACTGAGTTTAAATGTATTTGGCTAAGGTATATGTGAAATTCCGACTTCAACTGTATATCTACCACAATTTCTCAATACTAGTACCCCATGTATATACCCAGGTTATCGTTACTCATTGTGTATTTATTCCTCCTTTTTTCTCCTGCATTGTTGGGAGGGTCCTGTAAGTAAGCATTTCACTGTTAGTTTACACCTGTTGTTTACAAAGTATGTGACAAATAACATTTGATTTTGATTTGATGATTGTCACTCAGCTCGGGTGGTTTTTTAATCATTTGATCTGAGCTGGGGACCTCTCCTGAGACCCGAGCGACGTTTAGCAGTCTGTGGCTCAGGACCTCAGGGCTTGTCTAAGCCGTGCCCATATCTGAGCTGCCGTTATTAGCTCTGCTCTCGAGAGCGTGCGCCTCATCTCTCCCCCGAGAGCGAGAGCGGCTGAGAAATGAAGAGCGTCGAGCAGAGCTCAGCGGTGGAGGGGCAGCCCGACATGTAACAGTAATTACTCCACCGATATTCCTCACACAATAACGGTGTCATCAGTCATTTGCATAACCCCGCTCCATTCACCCGGGCAGATGAATGCATATGATCTTGTCATGGGCCTCAGGAGTTTATATTATTTATGGATATATGTTTTTCTCTCCTTTATGCAGTTAGTACTAGAAATGCAGAGGCTATGATGAAACAGATGCTGGATTGTGGTTCGGTTACCAGGGCAACACAATCTATTGTGTGTTTTACTGTATTGGCCCCTGATACTGTAATGAAATAAAATGGTCTTTGCCCATGGCCTTTGGTCTTTCTGCTGACACAATGGCATTTTTGAACAGTATGATGTGGGTGGGATCAGATTTGTGGGGTTTCTCTGAAACACTTTGTCTTTTGATAGGACATCTTGACAGAGAAAGTTAGTTGTGATGCCACAGGTGGGTGGATGTCTGTGTGTGTGACACACTCTCCATCTCTATAGATGAAGACTGAGGGGGGACACTGGATGCCACACGGCTTCGCCCTCAGCCATCAGTTAATGGTCATTGGTCATAGGCTGTCTCCTCTTTATTTATTTTGTTCTCCTGCCCCGTCCTCCCAGCCTGGTCTCCCGCTGGAGTAGGGCCCTCAGGCACCGCATCATTTATTGCTGTCAGGAGCCAAGGGGGTGGGGGAGATGGGGGGGATGGGGGGCTGGGGAAGATGTGCTGCAGAGGGAGAGAAGCCATTGATGGGGATGGGAGAAGCAGGAGTTCCAGTCAAATCTCAGCTGTTGAATATTTAATGATGCCTGGAGTGTTTATTTAGTTAGCCTGTCGATTTTTACTGCTCTGTCAATAGCAGATCCAATATAGCAGCTACCATGTAGCAGCGTGCTGATGATCTTTAGTGTCTCGCCTCCCAGGAGAGGCCCGGCGCTAAACGCAATTATGGATTTTCTTCCACCGCAATGTGTTTGATATTTTTACTGATCTAATTTGCAATCTGGTAGTTTATTGTTTGGCATTTTAGTGGCGCTCAAGTGGCGAGGCAAATTTGATTTCCTCTCATAATTCTTTATAACATCATTAATGCTGTTAATGATTTAGCACATTGGCACAGATCTTAAATAAAGCCAGAGAATCCAACCGTAGATGAATACATTCCTCTTTTTATTGTCTCTACCCCATTTTCATTTTACTGATTTCGGTTCTAATGAAAAATAATCTTGGTGGTTCAATGTTTATGTGAAATATGAAATTCTAATAGGATTTGAATGGTGGCTCCCGTTGCTCGGCTAGAAGCATGTATTGTACATTCAATAACATGTATAGAGCTTTTTGGGGGAAAACAGGGTGGAATCAAAACTGAATTTCTCTCCCTAACATTGTAGACCACATTCTCAGAGACAAATGAGGGCTATTCTCATGACAACCACAAATGGTGTTGAGGTAAAATAATCTATCTGATTGTTTTAGAGGGCTGCATTGTGGTCCGGGGTGTTTTTGCAGCAGAGCTAATGCTGTTAGCATGTAGCTCTGTGAGTGATGTGTTAGTTAGAAGTCCAACATTAGAGCTAGCTAATGATGTTAGCATTTAGCTCTGTGCGAGTGATGTGTTAGTCAGATGCCCAGCAGTAGTGTTAATGTTGTTAGCATGTAACCCATGAGAGGGAGGTGATCGGTTAGCCGATGATGGATGAGTGTCGTGTCACCAAGGTCTGCTTCCTCACTCGAGGAGCTGTCAACTTCTTAAGTGGACGAGCACAATTAGTGCTGAAATCAGAGCCCACCTAATCTGATGGTATGCTCAACACACAAAAGAAAAAAAATAGCCCTACCAACCAGTGATGAATGAGTAGTGGTTACTTTAAACAGAGCAGTCAAAGGAAGAAGGAACTGATACTCATCTTTCCGCCTCATTTTAAACCATTCAATATGCCTGCAAATGCAAGTGGTACTTGTCATGGACTCTCTCGTGGTCTCTTAGATAAGAAAGTGGGGACATTCGGTGGCTCAGTACATAGGACTCCTATTATACTTTCTGGCCAGCTATGTCTTAAATGCTTGGTTGTTTATAATCTGTTGGAGTTTGAATATCCATTGCATATAGTGAATTGAGTGACTCCAGCCCGAGGATCTAGACATAAGGTTACCATGGCTCATCCATATAGAATGTATGGCATGAGAGGAGAGTGATGTGGGTGTCATAGAGAGCAGACAGCAGCATACCACCAGTGGGTTGACTAGCAGGACACACACACACACACACCCACACACACCCACACACACACACACACACACTCCCCATATTCACCCCCAACATTGTTTCCAAAACAAACATTTGATATATCAAAGGCAGACTGCGCCCTGTCAAAGACAAACCCCACCCATTCACATTAGTGCAACTTAACCTGCTCTCACCTGACTGACTGACTGACTGACTGACTGACGTACTTCTCAGCCACATAGCTAGCCGGATTAGATAGCTATAATTGGGAGCTATGTATGACTTTTCCTTAACACCACCCGATAGGAGTTTAGGCTCACTGAACCAATGACCTAAGGCTTGTATAGGCCACATTGAACAAGGACTGTACTATGGATGCTATGATATGACAGGCTAACAAAATGCTACAATTTCACTGTAATATAAGAACAACAGAAACGTGTGACATAGAAAGTGAAACAACGAATACCTTACATTGAATTGTAATCCGAGTTCTCTCCCCATATGAAATTATCTATACTTAGTTATCATTCACGTTTCCGATGTTGCTTTTGTCAGAGTATATCCAAAGATTCATTTGGGGAGATGATCTGATCAAAATGTCAAAGGTTTATTTGTTCGAGCAGATTTGGACCAGAGGGCCTCAACCATGAAATGTATAGGTAATAGCTTGGAGTTGCATGGAGTGCGATAATTAACAGATCCACAGCTACCTCAGAGAATTCTCTGATTTATTCACCGATACTGTTGAAATACTCTAAAGATCCCCCACCTTTTTTTACACATGGAGCTCCCTGACATATTTCTGTGTCCATTAGCTATACATTATTTAAATATTATAATCCCATTGAGTATGCTTTTGATTCCTATGAAGTACCCGCCATCTCAATATGAAGCTCTTCGTTAGAGCACGCTACTCTCCATAAAACAGTGAACACATTCCAACAATTGCTACTGGTTAAACCCTAGCCTGGAAATGACTCCCCTTATTGTGTTGAGGCATTCCTGGAGAAAAGACAAAGTCCTCTCTAAGTCCTCTCTAATTGAACATTCTCATTAAATCATTGTGAACGTTCAATGCTCTCATCTCATGTTGATTGTGGTTTTGGAAGAAACTCCAGTGGAGAATGCCGAGTCCCTCTCAGCCAAATCTGAGCAAAGAAAAACTTGCTCCGGTCTGAGAGATGAGCAATGTTTATCCTCCAGTCTTTCCTCCTCTGAGAAAAAAAAGCCTAATTATTTTATCAGACGAGAAGGGGGAGAGAGCTAGAAGGAGAGGAGGAATTCACTTGGAGAGGAGAATGTCATCCCACCATAATAGTTTATGATTCATCCCTGCACCTTCAACTAAATAATCAGAGATGACAATTAGAGCAAGCCATGGGAGTAGGAATCAAAGGGCTGAGATTCCTCTTGGCAGAGGCAGCCCTGTCTGAGTGTGCTCACAGCAAACTCAATCCAGATGTCACGGCCCGTGCCGCCATAGGCCTAGGCTGCTGCCAGAGCCACACAACAGGGCCTTTCTGCCATCCACCGATCCAATCTCTCAGCCTCTGCGCTGCAAACATGACAAGAGACCCTCTCGGAGAGAGCTGGGTACGGGGGCCCTTCTCCAAATGAAAGAATTCCATCTAGACCCCCTCACAAAGCCAAGGGCTGCGAAGTATCATTTTTGCACATGCTGTGATTTATCTAACCCTTGGTTTGTGTCTGTATCCTTCCCCTCCCTTCCTCACTGCTAGGTCTCTCGCTTCTCTCTCCCCTCTCTGCCTCTTTCTCTCACAACTTACATATGGGAGATCAGTGAAAGGATTTGAGGAGTGTGGGAATCACTATCATATAAGTAGGCCTACAATACATTTATATTTAAATATCCATAATTATCTATATTCAATTGTATGCTGACATCTATTGTGCTATAAAACATATTGTCTTATATTTAAGTTATTTTACCCAATAGATAGCTGGGAATTTGATATTCCTTTTTATTTTATAAGGGTTGGGGCGGGGGTTGGGGTGGGGGTGGGTGGGGGGCTCTTGTCTCTCAGCACAGTGGCAGCATCAATGGGCCAATACAGGAAAGAAAAGGCCAATAAAGCGCTATTGATGTGTTTAACAAATTAGCCGTGATGACGGCAGGTGTGATTGTGGGCATGGCAGTGGGGTCAGCTCATCATATGGCCGTTAACAGACACGATATTGCTCTGCAGCCTGATCTCTCCATTCCCACACAATGGCATTAGGGGCACCCCAGGGAAATAAAAGAGTCCCTTTCCCCTATCCCCAGTGCTCTTCAAATTAACTCCCCAGAAGGTTAATCTCCCCGATTCATAATTATTCAAGCCCCTTCCCTCCATCCACCCTCAACCCCTCTCTCTCCTTGCTACTTCTCCTGAGTGGCACTTGCCTTTTTTTGTGGGAAACCCCAGGAATTAGATTAGCTAAGCCTGACCTGTGAACATGTAGCCAGATGAAGGTTTGGGATTCAGCTTGATCTCTGCCTGTCTAGCTGTCTTTCTATCTAATCGTGCTGTCTATCTCTCTCATAGCATGTTATTGCTTGTGTGAAACTCCCTATGGATGAGGCATTTTCTGCCTCACCTTTTCTGTAATTGCCTAGGTGTGTGGCTCTCCGAGAGAAGGCCATGGTCATAGATCTCATGGATATCTTTATGATGACAAGAGATGTTATCTGCCGCTGGTGCTTTAGATGTGAGGAGTGAGAGATGACTGTCTCAATGCCTCAGTCCCTTTGTTCCTTCGGCATGTATCAGCGTCACAGACAGAGCCGTAGTACAGGCAACTGACTGACTGCATGGCTTGAGCATAATGTTACTCAAAAATGGAAAAGGATACATTCACAGTCCACAAAAGGGATTATTTTAATGCCAATGCATTGTGGTTTTACATTTAAAGAAAGGTTTAAAGTCCTTTATCTGTATTTGAGATGTAATATATGATTTTTGTTGGCTGGCTCCGAGTAGGGTTATCATTTCTTCCTCAAATCCCCCATCTTAAAAGGAATTCTTGTGGTGGTCAGAAATAATGCACTGTACTGCTCTTAAAAGCAGCTGCATTTCAAATGTCATGCACAATGATTATTTGTGGTTTTCAAGGATTTTTCCAATTTGGAGCCATAATGCATTTCTTTCATGCGATACTGTATGGATAATCCAGTAGAGGAGAATACCAGAACATTATGATTAGCTAATAATTGATAACATAAGAGACAAACATATTTATTGACTATGTATACCAGGGGTTGGCAACAGGCGGCTCGTGGGCCAAAACCGGACCACGAGTGATTTATTTGGTTTTGGTCAAAAAAGACTGTACAATCACCATTCAGCAAAAATTTTAAAATTAGGAAATATGTTCCCAAGTATTCAACACAAATAAAAAAAGAGACATTTGATCAATCGTATCTCAATGTAATCAAGGTACATTATATATACAAAAGTATGTGGACACCCCTTCAAATGAGTGGATTCGGCTATTTCAGCCACACCCGTTGCTGACAGGTGTATAAAATCGAGCACACTGCCATGCAATCTCCATAAACAAACACTGGCAGTAGAATGGCCTTACTGAAGAGTTCAGTGACTTTCAACTTGGCACAGTCATAGGATGTTACCTTTCCAAAGTCAGTTGCCAAATTTCTGCCCTGCTAGAGCTGCCCCGGTCAACTGTAAGTGCTGTTATTGTGAAGTGGAAACATCTAGGAGCAACAATGGCTGAGCCGCAAAGTGGTAGGCCACACAAGCTCACAGAATGGGACCGCCAAGTTCAGAAGCGTGTAAAAATACATTTACAAAAATAAATAGTATGTTCTCAGTTGCAACACTCACTACCGAGTTCCAAACTGCCTCTGGATGCAACGTCAGCACAATAACTGTTCTTCGGGAGCTTCATGAAATGGGTTTCCATGGCCGAGCAGCCACACACAAGCCTTAGATCACTATGCGCAATGCCAAGCGTCGACTGGAGTGGTGTAAACTCACCGCCATTGGACTCTGGAGCGTAGTAGAAACATGGAGTGATGAATCACGTTTCACTATCTGGCAGTCCTGACGGACGAATATGGGTTTGGCAGATGCCGGGTGAACGCTACCTGCCCAAATGCGTAGTGCCAACAGTAAAGTTTGGTGGAGGAGAAATACTGGTCTGGGGCTGTTTATCATGGTTCGGGCTAGGCCCCTTAGTTCCAGTGAAGGAAAATCTTAACGCTACAGCATACAATGACATTCTAGACAATTCTGTGCTTCCAACTTTGTGGCAATAGTTTGGGGAAGGCCCTTTCCTGTTTCAGCATGAAGCGAGGTCCATACAGAAATGGTTTGCTGAGATTGGTGTGGAAGAACTTGACTGGCCTGCACAGAGCCCTGACCTCAACCCCATCGAATACCTTTGGAATGAATTGGAACGCCGACTGCAAGCCAGGCCTAATCGCCCAACATCAGTGCCTGACCTCACTAATGCTCTTGTGGCTAAATGGAAGCAAGTCCCCTCAGTAATGTTCTAACATATTCTTCCTAGAAGAGTGGAGGCTGTTATAGCAGCAAAGGGGGAACCAACTCCATATTAATGCCCATGATTTTGGAATGAGATGTTTGAGGAGCAGTTGTCCACATACCTTTGGTCATCCAGTGCATAACATTATTGTACATTTCAAATATAATCCATTATTGGGCTTAATTGTGGTCAATTTGCAGTGTACAAATTATAATTATGTTCTGCCCCACCACCCACCATCCACTTCAAAAATCATCTCGCGGTTGAACCTAGTTGACTTCCCCTGATGTATACGAATTGAAATGTACTGGAATTATTCTGCCAGTAGAATCAGTTTTAACTGTATTTTATCTTCTGCAACTTATTCCTGACCTGTAATTACACAGAGACATTATGTGAGATGTAGGAAATACATGTTGTGGTGCTCAATCAGTGTAAATCTACATTGGGCAGGTAGGTACTTCTCATTTCCACCTCTGAAGCAGTGGAGCTGCGTGGGTCTGAAGTCAATTGGGTTTCTCCAGAGGCCTCAGTAATGTAATGAGGGACTGGTCTGAGTCTGACTGAAGGTTGGGCTCCTTCTCTTCTCCACAATCACATAATTAATCTCCTGCTTCTACAATGTACAGGGAGGGAGAGAGAGCTCACCGTCGCCATCTCAGATACGTTTGTATTTGGTGCATGATAGTGAAGTGTTCTGGGGGTCCTGCCTCCCTTTTTTTCAAATGGTTTATAAACTCATGCCTTCATGGCCTACAGAGAGTTAGTTACAAAACAACCATGTCCCTTTGGGGCCTATTAAGAGACAGAAGAACACACACACACTTCTCAACCAGGTACCCTAATGATATGTCGGCAGTTTAGATAATGACTGGGAGTGAGATAAACTGAAGTGTGTATTACAGGTAATTGGATCTGTAATGTGCTATCCCTCTTTAAGCATCAACGGGCTGTGTATTGTTGATCTTGTTCCCCAAGCTTACCAGAGGGAGCACAAGATGGACTGTCAATGATAAGTATGTCTCTAAGTCTTGTTTTAATGCGGGCTGATTCCCTCAACCAGGAAGCTTAGACATCAACATAACCCACAGCAAATCAAAGCTGGCTTTAGCTAAATAACTCCAGAAAAAACCCCTGACTTGTATAAACACCAGGCCCTATATTGGAGAGGGAGGGCATGTTCTGCAGTGGCTGAACCCATCGTTTGTTCTCAGCTCTATTTTTCTTTGTGTTTTATTTTGTTTTGTTCGGCTCTCGCATGCATGGTCAATTAGTGATAGGTTGACATATACCTGGGGCTGTCAGAATGATGGACTTGAGAAGGCTGTTCAGAGAGGTGGAATAGTGAAAGGTAGCAGTCACAATAAGAGGTGTCAGGCAGGCCTGTGTGGAAAGGCATGAGGACCCGTGGATGGGTAACATTTCAGAGGCATGGTGGAGCCTCAGGGCCCTGCAGCTCGGCTCTCCCTGGCCGTTAAAGAGATTAGCTGGCAGTGTTAGACCAGGCCCAGGTCCACCCAGAGGGCCAGAGGAGAGAGATATACACAAGCCCATTACTGTGGAGCTGAGGGCCCAACACAAGCTTCATTAATAATCTGATGATGAATCACTACCTTAATTAACACTTTATAGCTACTGCTTTATCCCTAGCCGCCTTCTCTCTTTTGACTTCTTACAGGTACAACACTTTCTTTGCATTCTTTATTGTTGATAGAGGAACTGGTAAAAGAGATGGCGATAGTATGCACAAAATGTATGATGCCATATTTAAACAGATGGATGGAGCAGTTGGCATGTAAAGAGGAAAATATCTAGAATGCATTATACCCATTTTAATTTTACTCATGCGCACTGTGGTCTTTTATTTTGAAAAAACATAATTTTGGGGGTTTTGTTTTAGATATTTTCATCAGTTTCACCACAAAGTTGTTTTTTGTATGTGACTACATGCAGGGTCACATTTCTTAAGGTCTTAATTAAATAAGGGACAGGCTAATTAAATCAAATTCATTACCACCCCATCCTGCTTGGTGCTCTAGAAATCAAGCAGTTCTATTGGATATAAGGTTAGTCTCTCCCTCATCCATCATGCCCTAACTAACCAATTTACAGGCCAGCCTTTTTCATGCAGCATTATTACCTTGTCATAAACAGTTACCTTTAAAATATTTGAATCAAGCCGTTATAGCAGGAGCTTGTATCACATTAGTTTGTTCTACTGTGTCAGCCTCTCTCTGCCTAAGATAAAATACACTCCAAATAATCCTATTACCAATGCTGGGCAGAGACCGGTGTAAACGACCGCTAGTTAAAGCTGTCTGATAATTCCCTAGAATTAAGACATATTGTATAATCTCCCACATAAAGGCTTTTTAAATTGGAATATGGTGCTATTTCACCAAACAACAATGTACATGCACCTTTTTTTGTGACAAATACCAGGGGCACAACTTTCACTGGGGACAGGAGGCACATGCCCCCCCGTATTCTGAAATTGCATTTTTGTCCCCCCCTCCCGGTTTTATCATTGGAATGTGATACAAAACGAGGAAACGGTGTGCTTTAGGACCATGCGGACGACTCCGAGCGGTCAGGTAGGCTGTTTGGAGTGTTTATCCGACTGGATAAAAAAATAAAAAATAATTATGCCCCCCCCACTTCTAAAACCAAAGTTGCACCCCTGGCGAAGTCTGGTGGATGTCTGTGCTACATCTACATTATCACGGTTCGTCTAACCTGTCAATCAATGAATGCTGGTAAAAAATATATATATTTGTCCTGTGTGGACTGACAGTTCTGACCACATTAGACACACACTCCCAACGTTGTCACATTCTGCAGCTGCGTGTTTCAAATCACGCTGTGGCCATTGTCTGAGGAACAAAAAAGCGACCAAAATGTTTACTCCCAGGTCAGCTGAACTGTCTCAATGTTTGTCTCTCATTGCAAAACCGGAGGTTCTACCATCTATGAACCTTTGAGGCTAACATTACTATTTATTTGTTTGGGACCGTGGTGGCCACAATATGGTCACAGTATGTTGTGGATATGAGAATGGAGGAGCCTGATATTTATAAGTGTGCACAATACGGCCAGCAGCCCTCAAAATCCCATTCAGTGATGAAAGCGTACTCAGAAGCACATGGGGCTTGTCTTACGCTCTATGCTGGAAAGTGAATTAGTGAGTGCCACTCTGGAGATACTGATATAAATGGGAAAAGAGCAATGATTTGTTAGCTGTGTATATTACAGCCCATGGGTCAGGGAGAGAGTGGGGGGGTCATCACTCAGTGTTTACTCACAGTAAATTGAGTTGAAATAATGGTGTTTCTCTGAGGCAAGACAATGGCCCAGGCCGCGGGCCATGGGATCAGGCCGTGGCAGAGCTGGGCCAGGGCACTTCAAATGAAAGGCTGGGCCTGGGGCCATGGTGACACCAGTCGTGAAACAGACACCCCTCTGACAGGCACCTGGGAATGACAGCGGGCGAGGAGAGGGGAGGTAGGGGGATGGGGGTGACGAGGCCTCAGGGCTTTGTCATTCGCGTATAGAGGTGGGAGGTTGAAAGGAGGGTGACTGCCCTGAGGATAGGCGAGCTACAGGCCCTAGTGGGGCAGAGAGCCTCACACCCCCTCACCCCCCTGGGACTGCAGCTCCGGCTGGTGGGACGCGTCCTCCTGTTAGTCCCTCAGCACGTCCCCATAACCTCTAGCTGTATCTGTGGTTCACCACTCCATCCTGCTTGGTGCCTACATTCATACTGCATGAGTGGATATTTGTGTACATTTCCTCTTGTGTGTTTCAGATGCTTTTCAGTGGCTTTAAGCTCTGCCTCTTCCACTTCGTGTGTCATTCTGTAACATAAAGTGCTGCAACTGCATTATCCAAACAGCTGTTTTTTGTCGGCAGGGTCAGAGAATGGGCTGCTCCCAGGCGCAATGAGGGGCTGCACGCATTTAAAGGGAGTGTAAAATAGGCTGGTGAATACAGGGCTCACCGAGGTTGTCAGTGCAGGAGGAGGCGTTGTCACTTTCTGAAGAGAAATAGAGATTCATGTCATTCATTTGTATAAGGACTGGTGTTTGGTAGACAAGAACCTCATTGTAGACATTGTAGACATCTACGTGCACTGGACATACAGCTGGCAGAACGTCACATGCCCTAGAGAGGTTAGTTCTCTGTTAACCAGGATTCATCCTCTTACCCCACAGCTGATGGCACTTGCATGTTTGGAAGAAGTGTTTAGTAAAAAGTGGTGCTAAGGTGTCTTCGCCCTTAAAAAACACGTCTGACTACACGGGTCAATCCCTTAGTGGCCAGTCAGAGGGGTAGTGTGCAGTCAGGAGCCACGGTTTAACCAGCGAGGTGAGTTGGGTGTCAGTGCTGGTAGGGAATGTGGGGAGTCAGAGTGTGGGTTGGGTTGTGGGGAGATGGGACGTGCTCTACCATGCTTTGCCATTCCTCTCTGTGCCTCGAAGGCTCCACGTGGAAAAAATTGAATTTTGTCAAACCTGTTCTCTTCCAGCTGGAGTGATTCACACAAACACTCAGCCAACTGCATGAAAGAGAGCCGTGTGTGTTTGTGTGTGTGGGAAAGATAGAGGGCAACGCAGACAGACAACCTCTTTGCCAGATCTCTGGAGGCAAAATACATGCTTGAATACATGAACAGAATAGCCTCACGGTAACATTAGATGGTAACATGTAGGGTGGAAAAAACCCTGTCAAGATGAAACACACATAAATACCTCCAATTCAGATACACAACACAAGTATCAGCAAGTAAGGAAAATCTCAGACAATTCATTTATTGTTCTTTTTGGGTGTTATTTGTCTCTTGCACAATGTCTAGACGTTACGGTATGTTATTCTCACCTCTGTGATGCCGAGACATTGCTCTTCATGGTTTTCTCTCTGCAGTGGAGAATATTTTATGTTCTTTATGCCGTTGTTATAGAAATAGCTGGGCTCTCTTCGCCCAGTAAATATAATCATTCCCATTTCACAAAGGGAAAATACTACTGCTCAGGTGCTCTGGAATCTTCAAGATGGAAGGTTTAAAACACAGAACAGACCACAAATGGTTGTATATGTTATTTTAGGCAATATTGCAAACATTGTATTTGAATCTTTCTTCAGGATACTGTAAAGCAGCAGAAATGTTAAGGCTCACTATCTGTGAACAAGGAATTAATTGCTAACCCGCTCATTGCCTGCACTTTGCAGTAACTTACCTCTTAATGAATGTTTGCAGACCTTTCCAAATGTCTTTATGATTGCCCTCTAGTTTGTTGATTCCATCTCAGGGAAAATGCTGTATATTCGTTTCTGATTGTCATCCCTTATTACATAACGGTATCAAATCAAAACCATTAGCATTTGAAAACAACCCAATACCTAATAGTGATGTTTCAGTGCAGGATCCTCTTCCATCGTTTTACTTTGCAGTGGTACCAGACCAGTTCTGTGACTGTGTCCCTGTGTGTGAAAACAAAACCGAGTCATGTCCATGTTACTGTTGTACTATCATACCATAACTGACCTCGTTATGGCATTGCCGGTCCATGCGTCATGCTGTGTCTTTGCCAGAATTTCCTGAATGCTTCAGCCAGTCAGTTTCCCGCCAGAGAAATCCTGGGCCGTCGTTGTAGCTGATCTTATCCTCTGCAGTCTCAGGCTCTCTTTCTTTAAAAGCTCGCCAACTCCCTGTCAGTAGCATATGGGTGACAATTCTTAGCCAACAAAATGGAGAACACCTGATTCCAGCATTTATATGCACATATGTTCCATCTACTTTAGAAAACAGACCGTACGTCACAATGCCATTTCCAGTAAATTAGATGTTTTTTGTGAATGCTTCACTTAATGAATACACACTTTTTTTAAACGTCAATCTTCCTCAATTGGCTCCTCTCCCACACAAAACATAGACAATACAGTGATAATCAGGCACTGAGAAGCTTTGTGATCTCACAATGAACCTTTTTATTTTCCTCGGCCAAAGATACTTGATATTTATAGGTGGTCTGTAAGCAGAATAGTGGAGTAGATTATGCTTTTTTTGTGAAACAGCAGGTTTTTGGTTAGCTCTGTGGTGTGTTCGCCGCCCCTCTGTCTGTCTGACACATTCCAACACTGCCCCCTCTCCAAGGCTCTTAGATACCAGTTGGCTTCTATGGCTACGGCAATACATTCATGCCAGCCCTTCTCACTGAAAGACATATTTGTTTGGCTAGTGTAACTATGTCACACAAAAAGCTTTTTAGCATAACACCTGCTAATCTTGGATGTATTCCTTTGAAGGGACCTGCAGATCAGAAATTCTAATATATTATTTGCATGCTAATCTGAGTGTTAATCCCTAACCTTTGGGTCCTGAAACATCCTGTCATTGAAAAAGATTGTTTGTTTTTCTTTGGCTTTTTCTCTTATCCTCTCCCGCTCTCTTTCATTTGTTCCCTCTATCGTTTTCCATTATCTGTGGCTTCATCTTGTAAAGCTGGTGCCCTTTCCAATGCATACATTTCTGATTTTGAGATCCCTGTCAAGAAAAAGCCTTTGTGATCTCTTCTTGTTGTTGAGAGAACCAGAGTTCACAGAGGTCCCCCAGTGAGCGTCCTCCCTAAAAGATGCAGCAGCGGGATTTAAAGTAAACCTCCTCCTCTCCCGCGCGCCTCAGACATCTCCCTGGTTAATGTGTGCTGTGCTGTGCTGTGCTCCTTACCTAGAAAATGTATTTTAATAAAGAACACTGCCTCTGTCTCCTGGCTGTGGAGAGGATGTTGTGGTGTCCTCACGCTGAGACCCTCCAGGACATTATCACACACATCTCATGTTATAGCTCCTGCCAATGCTGCCATGGCAACATGCTTTCCCACAAAACAATCTTTAACCAGGTCTTTTTAAGAGCATTACTAGAGTCTGGTTAAATTGCCTACCTTGCTTGCACTCTAGGAATATCGTTGCCAAAACCTTTTTCGGATTTAAGAGCACACCTTTTTAAGCGAGTCTTTTGCAAATTCATTCAAAGTATGTGATTATGAAATGATATACATCTGATACAGTATCTTTAGATTAGAGGTCATTTTACAGCCTAAATAGTATTTTAGACTCAGAGTCAACTAGGGGAGTCAGATGAGCAGCTGTTGACTGTGCCTTGCCGTTTCACAGCTAGGTGCCAACTTCCAGTATATCTATTAAATGTGTATTTGTATACTTAGCCAGACAGGAACATGATGATTGGGTGATCTTCTTTAAAGGACTCTTGAGGATTATTGAAATATATTTAGAATTTATGTGATAGTTGTGCTGGAAATGTCCACTTTTGGTGTTGATTCCTTATGGTCAGTGCTTTTCTGTTATGAAGATAATAGGCAGGCATGATCAAAAGTGATCTCCATCTCCATCAATCGGAGCAGTCTGAGTTAAGAGGTTTACGTCACTCAGAAAGACAGGGAACCAGTGGAGAGGGTGAAAAAGCAGGAACACAAACAGACGAGTCCGGCTCTCATGGACAATGGCTAAACCCCGGCAGTCTCAGATTCTTCTCTCCAGACTGATTTTAGGCTTAGCCAGAATGTTGAATAAATAAAGCCCCTCATCCAACTATCCACCATCACAATAATCACCACATCATTGCTCATAATTAAAACCTGGGCAAACACTTGTCTTCACACCAATATCCTAAGGATGGGAGGAAGCGGAGGGGGTAAACACACATGGGATTTTCTTCCAGATTGTCTCTACCTATTAATCCAGTATCTTTTTAGCCATGGTAAACTCCACAAGATGGACAGGGCTTGGTTTGGGGTAGAGGGGGGCAGGCCCCATTGGCCTCTGCACGGAGCTGTGGAATTTTTCATTAGCGAACAGCTGGGTCACAAGTGGCACCAAAGCCGTCTTAATATTGTGTTCGCCCACAGATTAGGAGCGGAGAAAAGAAGCCAAAACGTGAGGTTTTCCAGCAGACCCTGCCTTTGCATATTTGCAGACCTCCGCTTTAGAGCACCTCATATTACTGTTTGTTTTATTTCTTCGTCCAGGACCTTCTGGGGTCAATAGTAATTATAAAGCCCTCCACTCCAAATGTTTTTTTTAACCATTTCAGCACATAATGTGAAAACAGATTTTCCATATATATTTCCCCCAAGAAATTCCCAAAATATAGTTCTAGTTTTTAGTAATTAGCACCCATTTATTCAATACAGTTAAACAACCATCATTTTTTGTGTCTAACTTTTCTTCCTAGATTGATGTTCGATAGGGGATCAGGTCATTCATCATCAAAGACCTCCAAATTTACTTACAGAAAAAACTGGAACATTAGCCATTACCCCTAGTTTATTTTATGTACTGTGCTTTCACAGTACAGCCTCTCCATGTTTGAAGGATGATGTCAGCCCTCAGATGCACTAGCTGGTAATGAGCACACAGACTCAGAGCCTCCTCTGCCCTAACTACCCTAACCTGGGCTGAGTACAGCAAGCCTCAGGTCCACTCTTGTGAAAAGCAGACCGTAGATGTGGGCAGTTATAGGCAGCAGTATACTCTACAACATCTGATAGCTATTACTACCAGTGTAGCTAGCCATCCCCAGCTCCCCCTCTCTAAAGGAGCAATCACCCAGGATGCCTCATTGAGTGGGCCAAGCCCTTAATGGGGGGTCTGCTACACCTCACCTAGATTCGCTTGGAAGGAGCAGACAGACAGAGGACCTGCGATAGAGTTATTAAAAATATAAAATGGGTGCGGAGGAATTTACAGTGGCTTTATATGGAAGCTGTCCCCAGCCCTCCCTCTGTTCTCGGCGGGCTCTCATTTGCAGAGCATGTGCTGTAAAGATGTCACATCTCCAGCAGGGCGGCCGGGGAGATGGGCCATACAAACAGCTTCAGTTACAGTCGGCCGGACTGACTGGGGGGAGTGAGAAGAAGCAGATCACGATTAATACCAGCCTTGTAATTCACAGCCTTCTGCCTCATTTGTAGACAAATAAATTCAGCTGTTTTGAATCAAGGATAAAAGTCATGTTTAGAGACAGTTACGATGATGTAATGGAATGAAACCCTATAGACAGTCTATTGATTATTACCTTGAATATTATGCTATTAGTTAGTAAATGTGTTCAAACATTCATTTGTTCCTTGTACTGTCGGACTACTAAATGCAACGTAAATTGTATCGGCATATGTACTTATCTATTTTAACAGTGCAGTTGGGGCAGCGGTCAGTTCTGAGTGAATGTACAGTGTCCCCATATGTTTTTAGTGTATGCAGTATGATGGACTGACTGGTTTAAATATGTGTGATGTGAGAATGTATGTGTATTTGATATTTTTAATGTAAGGTGATGCCAAAGAAAAATGTCCATCCAGGATGGACAATAAAGTTTTATTCTATTCTAGATGCACTAATCAGGAAGTTAGTCTATCCTATGTATCGTAAACTCGCTAATTTCAGTGATTTCTTTTATAACCCACCAGGGTTGGGGAGTTACATGTGTAAGGGATTACAAAACAATTGTAACTGTAATCCTTTACTTTAGCAGCAAAAATATTGTAATCAGATTACAGATTTTACATTTACATTTAAGTCATTTAGCAGACGCTCTTATCCAGAGCGACTTACAAATTGGTGCATTCACCTTATGACCTCCAGTGGAACAGTAGTGCATCTAAATCTTTTCAGGGGGAGGGGGGGTGAGAGGGATTACTTTATCCTATCCTAGGTATTCCTTAAAGAGGTGGGGTTTCAGGTGTCTCCGGAAGGTGGTGATTGACTCCGCTGTCCTGGCGTCGTGAGGGAGTTTGTTCCACCATTGGGGGGCCAGAGCAGCGAACAGTTTTGACTGGGCTGAGCGGGAACTGTACTTCCTCAGTGGTAGGGAGGCGAGCAGGCCAGAGGTGGATGAACGCAGTGCCCTTGTTTGGGTGTAGGGCCTGATCAGAGCCTGGAGGTACTGAGGTGCCGTTCCCCTCACAGCTCCGTAGGCAAGCACCATGGTCTTGTAGCGGATGCGAGCTTCAACTGGAAGCCAGTGGAGGGAGCGGAGGAGCGGGGTGACGTGAGAGAACTTGGGAAGGTTGAACACCAGACGGGCTGCGGCGTTCTGGATGAGTTGTAGGGGTTTAATGGCACAGGCAGGGAGCCCAGCCAACAGCGAGTTGCAGTAATCCAGACGGGAGATGACAAGTGCCTGGATTAGGACCTGCGCCGCTTCCTGTGTGAGGCAGGGTCGTACTCTGCGGATGTTGTAGAGCATGAACCTACAGGAACGGGCCACCGCCTTGATGTTAGTTGAGAACGACAGGGTGTTGTCCAGGATCACGCCAAGGTTCTTAGCGCTCTGGGAGGAGGACACAATGGAGTTGTCAACCGTGATGGCGAGATCATGGAACGGGCAGTCCTTCCCGGGAGGAAGAGCAGTTCCGTCTTGCCGAGGTTCAGCTTGAGGTGGTGATCCGTCATCCACACGGATATGTCTGCCAGACATGCAGAGATGCGATTCGCCACCTGGTCATCAGAAGGGGAAAGGAGAAGATTAATTGTGTGTCGTCTGCATAGCAATGATAGGAGAGACCATGTGAGGTTATGACAGAGCCAAGTGACTTGGTGTATAGCGAGAATAGGAGAGGGCCTAGAACAGAGCCCTGGGGACACCACACCACGTGGTGAGAGCACGTGGTGTGGAGACAGGTAGGACGCAATCCAAGCGTGGGCCGCGCCGGAGATGCCCAACTCGGAGAGGGTGGAGAGGAGGATCTGATGGTTCACAGTATCGAAGGCAGCCGATAGGTCTAGAAGGATGAGAGCAGAGGAGAGAGAGTTAGCTTTAGCAGTGCGGAGCGCCTCCGTGATACAGAGAAGAGCAGTCTCAGTTGAATGACTAGTCTTGAAACCTGACTGATTTGGATCAAGAAGGTCATTCTGAGAGAGATAGCGGGAGAGCTGGCCAAGGACGGCACGTTCAAGAGTTTTGGAGAGAAAAGAAAGAAGGGATACTGGTCTGTAGTTGTTGACATCGGAGGGATCGAGTGTAGGTTTTTTCAGAAGGGGTGCAACTCTCGCTCTCTTGAAGACGGAAGGGACGTAGCCAGCGGTCAGGGATGAGTTGATGAGCGAGGTGAGGTAAGGGAGGAGGTCTCCGGAAATGGTCTGGAGAAGAGAGGAGGGGATAGGGTCAAGCGGGCAGGTTGTAGGGCGGCCGGCCGTCACAAGACGCGAGATTTCATCTGGAGAGAGGGGAGAAAGAGGTCAGAGCACAGGGTAGGGCAGTGTGAGCAGAACCAGCGGTGTCGTTTGACTTAGCAAACGAGGATCGGATGTCGTCGACCTTCTTTTCAAAATGGTTGACGAAGTCATCTGCAGAGAGGGAGGAGGGGGAGGGGGAGGAGGATTCAGGAGGGAGGAGAAGGTTGCAAAGAGCTTCCTAGGGTTAGAGGCAGATGCTTGGAATTTAGAGTGGTAGAAAGTGGCTTTAGCAGCAGAGAGAGAAGAGGAAAATGTAGAGAGGAGGGAGTGAAAGGATGTCAGGTCCGCAGGGGAGGCGAGTTTTCCTCCATTTCCGCTCGGCTGCCCGGAGCCCTGTTCTGTGAGCTCGCAATGAGTCGCCGAGCCACGGAGCGGGAGGGGAGGACCGAGCCGGCCTGGAGGATAGGGGACATAGAGAGTCAAAGGATGCAGAAAGGGAGGAGAGGAGGGTTGAGGAGGCAGAATCAGGAGATAGGTTGGAGAAGGTTTGAGCAGAGGGAAGAGATGATAGGATGGAAGAGGAGAGAGTAGCGGGGGAGAGAGAGCGAAGGTTGGGACGGCGCGATACCATCCGAGTAGGGGCAGTGTGGGAAGTGTTGGATGAGAGCGAGAGGGAAAAGGATACAAGGTAGTGGTCGGAGACTTGAGGGGAGTTGCAACGAGGTTAGTGGAAGAACAGCATCTAGTAAAGATGAGGTCGAGCGTATTTCCTGCCTTGTGAGTAGGGGGGAAGGTGAGAGGGTGAGGTCAAAAGAGGAGAGGAGTGGAAAGAAGGAGGCAGAGAGGAATGAGTCAAAGGTAGGCGTGGGGAGGTTAAAGTCGCCCAGAACTGTGAGAGGTGAGCCGTCCTCAGGAAAGGAGCTTATCAAGGCATCAAGCTCATTGATGAACTCTCCGAGGGAACCTGGAGGGCGATAAATGATAAGGATGTTAAGCTTGAAAGGGCTGGTAACTGTGACAGCATGGAATTCAAAGGAGGCGATAGACAGATGGGTAAGGGGAGAAAGAGAGAATGACCACTTGGGAGAGATGAGGATCCCGGTGCCACCACCCCGCTGACCAGAAGCTCTCGGGGTGTGCGAGAACACGTGGGCAGACGAAGAGAGAGCAGTAGGAGTAGCAGTGTTGTCTGTGGTGATCCATGTTTCCGTCAGTGCCAAGAAGTCGAGGGACTGGAGGGAGACATAGGCGGAGATGAACTCTGCCTTGTTGGCCGCAGATCGGCAGTTCCAGAGGCTACCGGAGACCTGGAACTCCACGTGGGTCGTGCGCGCTGGGACCACCAGATTAGGTGGCCGCGGCCACGCGGTGTGGAGCGTTTGTATGGTCTGTGCAGAGAGGAGAGAACAGGGATAGACAGACACATAGTTGACAGGCTACACAAGAGGCTACGCTAATGCAAAGGAGATTGGAATGACAAGTGGACTACACGTCACGAGTGTTCAGAGAGTTAAGCTTACGTAGCAAGAATCTTATTGACTAAAATGATTAAAATGATACAGTACTGCTGAAGTAGGCTAGCTGGCAGAGGCTGCGTTGTTGACTAAGTAGGCTAGTTGGCATTGGCTGCGTTGTTGACACTACACTAATCAAGTCGTTCGTTGAGTGTAATAGTTTCTACTGTGCTGCTATTCGGGGGCTAGCTGGCTAGCTAGCAGTGTTGATTACGTTACGTTGCGTTAAAAGAACGACAATAGCTGGCTAACTAACCTAGGAAGTCGCTCTAGACTACACAATTATCTTTGATACAAAGACGGCTGTGTAGCTAGCTATGTAGCCAGCTACGATCAAACAAATCAAGCCGTTGTACTGTAATGAAATGAAATGAAAAATGTGATACTACCTGTGGAGCGAAGCGAAATGCGACCGGATTGTTGAGTGCAGAAGTTCTGTTCGGTAGACGTTGGCTAGCTGTTGGCTAGCTAGCAGAGTCTCCTATGTTAAGGACGACATAAAACTACACACTCTAAACTACACAATTATCTTGGGTACGAAGACAGCAAAGACAACTATGTAGCTAGCTAACACTACACTAATCAAGTCGTTCGGTTGAGTGTAATAGTTGTGCTGCTAATCGGTAGACGGTGGACTAGCTAACGGTGGACGTTAGCTAGCTGGCTAGCTGCAGGGCAGTGTAGACTGCGTTAGGACGACGAAATACGATAATTACGCAATTATCTATGAAACAAAGACGGCTGTGTAGCTAGCTAAGAAGAAATTGATAAGATTAGACAAATCAAACCGTTGTACTATAATGAAATGTAATGAAATGTAATACTACCTGCGGACCGAGTGCAGATGCGACCGCTCGCTCCAACCCGGAAGTGCGGTCAGATACTCTGGAAAAACTAGATGAAGACTTTGAGGATTACTTTTAAATACAGAAAAGATGTTTGCGGAAAAAAAATCTTTGACACTACTCTGTTTTCTCAATGACATTCAAATCAGCATTGAAAAAAAGGCTGTATTCCACCTGAGCGAGTCTGACCACTGTGATGACACACCAAATGTGTTTGATGGATCGCGGGAAAAGAGCACGAATTAAGCTTTTGTAGGCAACCGTACAAGCTATGTCTTACAATGGTGCGACTGCTGTCGGCATCAAAAGATTATCCAACTTGAATAAACGCTTGGAGGTCAGGATGACAGCAGTGGTGTAGAAAACGGCGATACGGATATCACTTATCATTGATATCTACGTAGCGCATTGATGTGAATCACACTGCTGCTCTCTCATTTAGCTCTTTGTGCCTTACGGATTGTGGTTGTTGTGGGTGGCTGTTCACAAATCTAAATGTGTATTTGAACCCAATAATGGTTGAATTCAAGAAGTTTAAGCTGCCTATCAATCATTGTTTTTGAAACTAGTGGACAGCCAGTGCAACAGCTGCACAGTGCTGATCCCAGCCTATGGAATAACATTTTTTATTTTTTATTGCTCAATCTAATTCATGCTGATATTTTGTTTTATCCATAGGCCTAATGGACACATGCTCAAACTCGCACACTTTTGATAGACAATCTGTAGTTGCTACATCCATTTTTGTACTAGTAAATTATATATATTAATGTAAAGATATAATTGTATTTTATTATTATATATAGTAACAAGTGATGGGTTAGAAGAGGCCTACATAACCAACCCATAAAGTACAATTTTACATCCATATATGTCCAGCTATGTAAACTTTAACATTGATTTATCCAGCAATATATACATTTTTGTATTCTTCTAATGACTCTTAAGGGGAAAGTAATCTAAAAGTAACTCTATGTAATCAGATTACATTACTGAGTTTGGATAATCCAAAATTTGTAACTGTAACGGATAACATTTAGAAAGTAACCTACCCAACCCTGTACCCCACTCTATAATGCAAAGTGAGTGATGACACTGTCTGTGTGGAAGCAGGGCTTGAATGCGATGTTGCATTGAGTGTCCATCCACAGAAACTACAGCTGTCCAAACAGCACTTGTGTACCTGGCTGCCTGCTCGCCCGCTTAGTTGTGTACTCAGCCTCTTCTGCTGGCCAGCGGTCTCACTGTCCTTTCACATTTCAACATGAGCTTTTCTTTCACTGTGTGCTTGAAGCACAACTCTTTCCCTAACATGCAGAGAAAGTTACCTCTCTCTCTGTCTTGACTACAGAGTGACAAAGACAGAGCTTAACTGTGTGGTGTAATTTGCATCTATTATAAACTCATGAGAAAGATGGTGATGATGTCACACAAGTAGGCCTTTAAGCTCAACATCAACCCTATGGGACTCCATAGCACAGACACGGAGCACTGGCTGTAAGAAATACCAAAGAACGTCAGTCTTAAGTGCACAACAACTTGATCAATGCTTGGAGGCATGTAGGTGTTGCTTCTAGCTGTGTGTTGTGATTGCCAGTGCCGCAGAATGTCTGGTAAATGATAGACAGAGCCTTATGATAGGCAGCAGCAACACCCTGGTTGGTGTCTGGCCTTTTCCTATACGTTTGATGAGGCTTTCCCAGTGACAGGTCCTTTTATCCTCCCACAGCTGACTGTCAGGTTGTGCCCACAGGGTTTACAGCATCTGGTGAACCTGAAAGACCAACATGCTGCAGTAGACATATTGCAATTTTAAAGCAACAAACACCTGCCATAGAAGTTCATGCATTTTGCCATCTAAAGCGATGTGTAGACATTTGATATTGATACTGAACGACATAACACAACTTGTTTCACCAAACACAATTATTGGCATGTGATCATTTGAATGTGACTAAAAGCAGAGGTTTGCTGTGTGTAGTTGTGTAATACAGTGATATTGCCCAATCTAACATGACTAGCCGGCTGGCTGTCTGTGTGGCCAGAGGCTTGCCTGAAGAAATCTTTCAGCATTCCAGTACATAGGAGATCATGTAGTCATAGAAACAGTGTGTTCATCTGAGCCAGACCGGCAGTGGGGGTCAAGTGATGAGAATAACACCTCTGTGACTCACTATGTAACTAATGTTTAAAACATAGTGATATCCAAAAACTATGCCATATGTTTTCATTGGCATTTTGGGTCAGGTGCACATGCGCTCATAGCTTCCTTTCAGCAAGGCATCTTACAAATGCCAGCCTCACTGGAGATGGCACCTTTGAGCCGTTAGTAGTGTGTACATTTTCCTCTAATGGGTTACTTTTACCTGCTGAGAGTTTAATTAAAAAACAAAGCGGCTCCATTTGAAGTCCATTACTATGCTAATGTTTTGTTAGCGGGGAGGGGGGTGATTAAGCAGGTTTTAGGGCTGACTGGAGCTGGCCCTGGGGACTAGAAGGATGGCACTTCTTATTTGGCTTCATTACTTTCTACACGTGTCTAAACACACCAACCTAAGATCCATGCTGAGACCATACTGCCATGGAGCCATATCCTTTAGGATTATTAAAAGTAATGGTGCTCTAGATTACCATTTTGTTATGCCCTAGTTTTGAAATGTAATTGAGTGTAAATTAACAAGTTTAGTGTTGTTTTAGTTATGATGATAGTCCATACTCTCGCATGTCAAGTCCCTCTCTATGCTGTGTGTTTTACAACTGTGGTTATCACTGTAAGCAATTAGACAAAGTAGGGTTATAGTTGAGGCTGCTATATTTAGAACACGTGCCTCTGTGGTCTAAAGTGCTGTCTAGTAGCCAACACAATTGTACATAACAAAGTCATTTTCTAAATGTTAAGGATCGCCATCTATGCACAAAGGAACATCTGGGCATCAAATGTTTTTGCGCGTAACATACATCCACAACCAGTAAAGCTATTCAACTCTATATCTAATATTCATGCTGTTACTCTTCAGTCTTCCTTGGAACAGAGTTACCATGTTTTTAACAGGAGCTGCTGTTTATCAGTATCCTTGGCCTCTGGCCTCTCCCTCCACCCCTCTATCATCTGGTCTTTCCCTCCACCCCTCTCTCCTCTGGTCTCTCCTTCCACCCTTCTCTTCTCTGGTCTCTCCCTCCACTCCTCTCTCTTCTGGTCTCTCTGGTCTCTACCTCCACCCCTCTTTCCTCTGGTCTCTACCTCCACCCCTCTTTCCTCTGGTCTTTCCCTCCACCCATCTCTCCTCTGGTCACTGCCTCCACCCTTCTCCTTGGTTTCCAGGAGACAGGCAACTTGGGCTCTTGTTGGACTGCGGTGGAGATGGATGGCTGGAGAGAAAGGTCAAGCCAGAGATGTAGCCTGTAAATCAATGAGCTTCCAGCCATGCGGTGTTGACCGATTGCTCCACAGGTCCTCAGTCTGCATTCAGTGTCCGGAGACCTTCCTGTGGCTGTGACCCTGTTCCATACACCTCATCCCTCACGTCTGGGTGATTGACATGGCCAGCCTTACAGGCCCACCCGCTTCCTAGTGAAACAAGGAGGGCCATCTTCAAAGTGATTGTTTACAGCTGTTCCGTGGGTTAATCCTGATCCTCTCTTTCTTTTGAAGGGGATGCGAGGACATAATAGCCTGGGCTATTCTCCCACTAAATTGTTATGCTATTTCTCTGGTTGTTTAATAGCAAAAGGGGAGTAGGTGAGACGAGACCATGTGTTGCTAAATGTACCATGATTATCAAGCCACAAACTCCTCCATTCCTCTTTCTCATCCTCCGGGCTCCTCTTTTATCCCTTTCTCTCAGCCTGATCCTTATCACTGTGGCAGAAGCATTGAAAGTAATGTCTTTAGTGGGAAATCATTGGCAACATGTGGTGAAAGCTTAAGATGTTGTCACACTTTAAGTTGCTTCTAATCTGTTCAAAGGGAAAGTGCATACTTCTGCAGTGGGCCTTAGCAGGAGAAAGAAAGAAGAGGAACAGGGAGGTGAAAACACACGACTCCAAAGGCTGAGGCTTCTCAGCTGCACTGAGCTTTATCCTTTGACCAGACCGGGGATATATTTTGGTTGTTGTTAAATATCTCTATCTGAGGAAGCTTTTCAAACATTTGAGCATTTTCCATCGTAAAGTACTTTGAGGGTGCATAGCTGAATTTGCCATAGGTGAATGCAGAGTAAAGATGAAATGCTGCTGTTCCATTTACTGTTTTACATTGCTTTTAGCAAGGTGAGAGTATAGGTTCTTGTGAATCTCAGTACAGCTAGCTAGAATGTGAGCATGGCAGAAAATGAGAGAGAGAGAGAGAGAGAGAGAGAGAATAAGAAGCAAAGATATTGAGTGCTAAGAGATGGAAGGATGAATGATTCCCCTGGGAGCCATCTTAAAAGGTATCTGCTGAGATTATCTCTTATTCTACTGATGAGGTCCAATGCTGAGAACGCCTGGGTAAATATTGGCACTTTGCTGCTTGAAACGTGGTCATTGATCCACACTAGAGGGTCTTATGGGCTGATCTGTGCGCTCAGGTGTGGGAGGAGAGAAACGCAGATCCTGACTGCAAACGAAAGCAGGGACAGAGGATCCTGCTGGCTGGTGGTCCTCTTTGTGGTCCGTGCTCTATCTCCGTCCTCAGTAAATGTACAACAGCACAGCTGCTGAGCACACAACAAACAACAGACTTCTTAACGCAGGCTTCAATAGACGGGTCACTATGGGCAGCAGCAGAAACTGATGCATTCTTTTTTCGCTGGTTAATTTTGGGCAGATTCTGATTTCAAATGGCATTTTGAATCTTTGAGACAGTTTGTCATTTTTGAGTGAAATGAGTCGAGTTGTAAAAGGATATTGACAAACCATGCTAGCCCAGCACTACACCAACGGCTGCATCTTATCCCTCTTGCCCCATTAGCTTTTACAAAGAGCTTAGCCTACACTTCAAACTGCAGACCCCGTTCATCTTAGGGCTGGAGTCAGCATGACCTTGATAGTTGATGTGTTTATTATAGTATTTTACAGATCAGCGTGATCATCATCATCTGTGTCTTTCCCCTGTCTCCCGTGGGCATGTTCTCCCCACCGCCCGGGCCTCTATCTGCTAATCAGGTAATGGTATGGAGGTTGAATAGCGTGCCTCCCTCTGGTTGTCCTTCACTGCTCACACACTGGTGTTGTTTTAAAGAGCATTCTTTAGGAGCTGAACTTGGAAAGGTATTAAAGTGGGATTAGGCTCCTCCACAATCCAGTGCTTGTGTCATTCAGGGAGCTGTGTTCTCCTTTCTGCACCGCGACCCCCCCCCCCCACCCCTCCCCACCCCCCCTCTGTTTGATTGTAGCTAGCCGCGGGAGTCGGAGTGACTGGGCCTTTCAAAGGAGAGGGGTTAAATCCCTAGTCCAGTGCTCCCTGCTAATTCCCCTTGTTCCTTAGAGAAGGATTTACTTCTGCTGCCAGCTTCTGAAAGGCCCTCTCTGCCCATCCGAAAAGTCGCCGTTGCCTTCCTGTGGAGGTGTGGTTGCCATAGAAGGGGCGTCATGCATGGATATTCCATCTGAACCCCACTGAGAATGGGGTACAGGGGCCGACAACAGGCTAGAAGTCTGGATTAGACCAGAGGACAAAGCAGGACAGGAAGATTCCAGAAGGGACAAATAGGAATTACAGCACCAAAAATAATGCAAAGTGACAGAGGGGAAATAGAAAAATAATGGCTTACAAGATTAGAATCGTAGAGGAAAAGAAAGAAAGAAAAGAAGGGCCTGAATAAGAATGTTTTTATCTGGGTGAGAAGATTTGAGAGAGCGGTTGAAGGTGAATGTGGAATCTGGGACATATCAAAACCATACTAACAAGTCATTTCCTCTGCCTTTCTCCTCTCAGACGCCAATCATTAGCTGAACATTAGAGCTGGACCTCTGGGCTGGTCACCACACATTCATCCCCTCATGTCCCTCAATCCCAGCATGCAACAGTTAGACAGTCCTTCTCTCTAAAGTTATGAATTATTATTCATCTATCTTGTGAATATTTTGATTTGTTTAAACAGCGATAGCCAACATTCCATGCAACTGTAAGGTTGATCCACGAGGACTTTATGTTTTACTCCTACACTTTTGCGGTAGATATTGGATTACAGATGTAGGACCTTAATTTGTTCACTCTTTTGTTGCTGAGAATTTTCCTGCATAGCAGGAAATGCAAACTTTTAGTGTATTCAAGGTTTAAGTTTGTAATTTCCACTTTCAAATTTCAGACTTGATTTGCCCTAATGAAAAATATATCAACCCCTACAAAAAAAAAATGCCATTAATTATAATCCACATAATAATTCACATTTCCTGTTAATGCAGGATTATTTTCCTGCTGTAGCAAACTGGTTCAAATTAAGATCCTACATCTGTATGTATGTCCCTGCTATTATCGTTTGACACAGCTTGAATATTTAATGTGTAATTGCTTGCTGCCCATGTAATGCAGGGCTGCCTTGCAAAAGATACTTTGGTCTCAGTGGGACTCTGCCTAAACAAAGGTTAAATTAATATTAGGTTATGTTTAAGATTATATGAATTACATATTTAGTTGGATCACAGTAATTTCATTGTTGAGCAGATAAGCATCATGCTGTAGGTCTGCAGGTTGCTTTCACAAGAAGTCAGCTTGTTTGCAAAATGTGCAAACATATATTTTTTAAGCGATTATCCTCTAGGTTTTTCCATAGTTTAATAATAATCTTCTTAATGTATTGTAATAATTGAAAGATTAAAGCATGCGTGTGCCAATTCTGATATCTCTGTTGTTTTGCCATTATAGTGAGAAAACAGTCTGATTTGTAGTAAATGGCCGCTCAAAGATGGAGCTGATATGAGATGTAGAGACTAGAAACAGCAACCAAACGTGTCTCTTGTTTCAACCATGTAAGCAGCTGCTCTACTGAACTGTGTGGCAGACACAAACTCCCTATCAGTTCTCAATCAGCACCTACAATAATATTAGCATGACAAAACCTTCCTTGGGGTTCTCTCCCCTCATATTTAAACATATTCATCACTATCGCTCGTCCCTGTCCTGAAACAGCAGATGATGTCAATTGCTGCTCTCTCTCTCTCTTTCTCTATTCCCTCCCTCTCGCTCTCTCCCTTGCACAATGAAGTAGATGTTCACCACAAATAGATAGGCGGCTGCCAGCTGTCCTCCAGACCAACGAAAACAAAGAGCATGCTAATAAAACCAACTTCACGGCTGGACAAGATCAACCACACTCTCTGCCTCCTTGCCCAGTTAATGATTCTCCTTCTGAACGACAGCAAATGAATTAAAACTCTCCCAGCCACCAATAAAAGAATACCAAAAGTTTGACATCTTCCTGAAAATATATAATGGAAGATGGAGGTGTTAATGTAGCCGCGCACCATAGAGGCTGGTTTAGGATGGCCAGATGAGATTTAAAACAGTGTGATGAGTAGGAGGAGATTAATCAGATATAGTGGGTGTAGAAAAGTATGACGACACAGTGGGCATGTTCCAGTTCCTAGTCGTTACTCAAAACAGACCATGCTGACAACCTGCAAAGAATCAGATGCTAATCTGACAGAGAAACAGTGATTATGATAAACAAGTAAAAAGAGAAAAAAGGACATTTACTGTGCTGATTCTAATTGAGCATCATAACTGACTGAACCCAGTGTCGGTCAGCTTTCTGAGGCTAAGAGGCATTTAGGTGCCCATGACCCAGCTCTGTTGGAGTGGCGTGGGGATAGGGGGACACTAGTCACATACACACATGAACTCCAGTCAAAGGGACCACTCACTGGTACTGGCTGCCCACAGGATCAGCCACAGCGGCCTGCCACCCTCAAACCCTGTTAATCAAAAGCCCATGATGACAGGTCAAGCTCGGGAGACTAAGTTGACCCCCCTTGATTCTGTGATCAGATTGTGTTATTAATGTAACGTACGTTTTTTATTCATCTGATTAGTAATGGTGCCTTTTCTCTCACCTTCCATAGATTGTTTGCCGCCAAGTGCAGTGGATGCCTGGAGAAGATCGCCCCCACAGAGTTTGTGATGCGTGCTCTGGAGTGTGTATACCACCTCAACTGCTTCTCCTGCTGTGTGTGTGACCGGCAGCTGAGGAAAGGGGATGAATTTGTCTTGAAGGAGGGCCAGCTGCTGTGTAAGAGTGACTATGAGAAGGAGAAGGACCTGCTCAGTTCTGTCAGCCCGGACGACTCCGACTCAGGTAAGACCAAATCCTATCGCAGTCAGTACAGTACAATACAGTACACGCAGAAACAGAAGAACACACACTCAGAAAAGTATGAAAACACAGAAAAGTAGGAAAACGTATTCTGGGTGAGACCCACAGTTTTGAGTGATTTTATTCAGTCATTCATTAATTTTATTCTATGTACAATGGATATTATGGGCAGGGAGCAAAAATGTATTGGGCTAGGAAGTGGAAACAGGGAGGACAAAAATGTATTGGGCTAGGAAGTGGAAACAGGGAAGACAAAAATGTATTGGGCTAGGAAGTGGAAACAGGGTAGACAAAAATGTATTGGGCTAGGAAGTGGAAACAGGGAAGACAAAAAGGTATTGGGCTAGGAAGTGGAAACAGGAGAGACAAAAATGTATTGGGCTAGGAAGTGGAAACAGGGAGGACAAAAAGGTATTGGGCTAGGATGTGGAAACAGGGAAGACAAAAAGGTATTGGGCTAGGAAGTGGAAACAGGGAAGACAAAAAGGTATTGGGCTAGGAAGTGGAAACAGGAGAGACAAAAATGTATTGGGCTAGGAAGTGGAAACAGGGTAGACAAAAAGGTATTGGGCTAGGAAGTGGAAACAGGGAAGACAAAAAGGCATTGGGCTAGGAAGTGGAAACAGGGAAGACAAAAAGGTATTGGGCTAGGAAGTGGAAACAGGGGAGACAAAAAGGTATTGGGCTAGGAAGTGGAAACAGGGTAGACAAAAACGTATTGGGCTAGGAAGTGGAAACAGGAGAGACAAAAATGTATTGGGCTAGGAAGTGGAAACAGGGTTGACAAAAAGGTATTGGGCTAGGAAGTGGAAACAGGGAAGACAAAAAGGCATTGGGCTAGGAAGTGGAAACAGGAAAGACAAAAAGGTATTGGGCTAGGAAGTGGAAACAGGGAAGACAAAAAGGTATTGGGCTAGGAAGTGGAAACAGGGGAGACAAAAAGGTATTGGGCTAGGAAGTGGAAACAGGGAAGACAAAAAGGTATTGGGCTAGGAAGTGGAAACAGGGAAGACAAAAATGTATTGGGCTAGGAAGTGGAAACAGGGAAGACAAAAAGGCACTGTATTAATGGCTTGTTGGGCCCTTGTGCCGGCGGCTCTTTTGCTGGAAATAATTAAATCGGTGTATCATGATGACTGACGGGAGGATTTAGGGCCTTTCGACAGAGGGCCGAGCGGAGCTCCTCTTATCTTCTCCTCTGTACCCCTCGCCTCCACACAATGAGGCATCTCGCCAAGCCTCACTGTTCAGACCCATCTGTCTCTCATTTAAACATGCACACAAAGGCAGAGAATTTGTCAAACACATCTGTCTGTGTCAACTTTTGTCAACTTAAAGGAATATTTATTTTACTTCCACGCTTCGTTTTGTCCTAGCGGAGCACATGGGCATTCTTTAGGAGTGTCTCCAAATTCAAGATTTTACATGAACAGAGGTTAACCTCGGCATATACAGAAAATAAAATATAGAAATCAACTGGTGAAATACAGTTTAGCATACTACACCACACTATTTACAGTAGAGAATCAGAACCAGATGACAGCCGACAGAACGAAACCATCATGTATGCATCTCCAAGCCATCACAGGAAGCCCACATCATTTGTTGCTTTAATTGAAAGTGCTGCTGTTTCTGAGAACACTGCTTTTCACTCACCCAGGCCTTGAATGTTGTAATGAATGCATTAGGGATACATGATTTAACATTGGATTTGATCATTATCTTTGAAAACTCATGAAGTTTAGCATTTTAAGTACGAGTATCTTTATATTATGTACACTGACATTGCTTGTTAGATTAATGATGTAATGTCCATCACACTATGTGATGATAAAAGATGGCACATTATGTGTGCCAATAGACAGACACCAAGATCCCTTTATGGATACATGCAATTACAATAGACAATAACAAAACCCATCAGCTTTCCACCTTTTGGTAAGAATGTCTTAGAACCTTTTCCAATTGTATTCTTTATGCATAGCATCTTTTTAGTATTTTTGTCTGTTGGGACCCAGTGTACATTTTACTATTATTTTCAGGTTCTGAAATCTATATTTGATATTTCCTCTGATATTTTGAGTTCATTTCCCATATGTGGTCATGCTGCCTTTCCATGTTGTGGTGGATCCGCTATATAGGATTCTTACCAAAGATTTATTTGGTGTAAAACAGCCAAAGCTGAGTGTAATTAATTACCAATGACATAATGTCAAATCCAATGACAAATGTGCATATAACATTGTGCTTTTCTGGTCCTCTGAAAGTCTAATCGTGCACGTGGCCTATTCGTTTTGTAATAAATTCACAAGAAACTATTAAATCCACGTGTCTCCTTTCATTATGGATACACTTGTGGAGTCGGAATCTCTTGGAATTGGAAAGAACATCTATTTATCAGCAGACTTTCTGAGAAGGTGTCAGCTCAAACCCATACTGATATTGATGAAAAATGGTATCTCCATGCAGAGAAAAGCGACGATGGGGATCTGGGTATCAAGCAGGAGAAAGGCACCGGAGGCCAGGGCAAGGGAGATGATGGGAAGGACCCCAGAAGGCCCAAGCGACCCCGCACCATTCTGAACACTCAGCAGAGACGAGCCTTCAAAGCCTCCTTCGAGGTGTCCTCCAAGCCCTGCAGAAAGGTGAGACCTTCTCCTCTCCTCCACATGACCTAGTCACTACCAAAGCAGCTCTATTTTCACCAGACAGACAGAGTTAATCCCACTGTCTGCCTACTGAACACTCAACGGAGGTGAAAACTAACACTTTGTTTAACCTCTAGCACGAAGGTGGCTAGCTGCAGTTTGAGCACAAAAGTAGCTATGAGGAACAAGTGTATTTAGGCTACAGAGAATGACCTGAAATAATGACCTACATTGGGAAAACTACTGTAAATGTCTGCACTGCTACAGTATACACACAGTATGAACTGAAAGCTGGCTTTTGTGAGAAGAGAAGCAACAAAATCAATCTTTTAAGCTTACTTTGAGTTGTTTTTGTAGTATACGGTAGATGCAAATCCAATACTAATACTTCATAATATCCCCATGGACAGACTGACATGTGGAGTATTGGAGGAATGCCATGAGGCCTACAGTAGTTTTACAAATAAAATTCTCAAATTTGAAAAATCTCCAGCACCTCGGAGCTGTGCTTTGAAGTGGCTAGCAACACTCTGGTCTGTGTTAACTGAGGTAGAGGGTAACACAGCCCATCTGCCCTGCGCCAAATGACATTCTGAAAGAGAGGAACTGCATCCATAGTGGAGGCCCTAAAAGCATTCACTGCACCCGCTCCAAAGCCTTGAAGAGGCAGTAACCAATAGGTCCAAAAAGACTGCCACAATCTGTAGTTAGGTGTTTGTTTTCTTGTGGGATGTTGAAATGCATTTGTGTTGACTTGTTAAAGGTAAGGGAGACCCTAGCTGCTGAGACAGGCCTCAGTGTTCGTGTGGTGCAGGTGTGGTTTCAAAACCAGAGAGCCAAGGTGAGAGCACAACCACCAGAAAGGCACTGTTTGTGATAATTATGTTATTTGTTACTAATCAAGAGACCAATGTAGTAATAGCAATGCAGTACACATAGATTGGCAGGAGTGTTCAAACATTACAGTATTGGAGCTAACAAATCACCACAGATATCAACAATAAATGTAACTATTTTGTTGCATTCCATTTAACTCTGTAAAGTTAAAGTGCAATGCATTCAAATCTACCTCAGTCATACGTTGGATGTCTACATCCACCTCCTTTTTTGATATTATCTTAAAAAGCCTTTGAAAACAAAGTACAGTCAGATACGTGTTCCTATAGTTCACTCAGGGGTCGGCAACAAGAAGCATTGTTTTCAAATGAAAAACAGCACGTTAGTTTGGGGAGTTACTTAAAACTCTTGTCTTTTTCTTTTTTTTAGATGAAGAAGATGGCAAGGAGACAGCAACAGCAACAGGAACAGCAGAATTCTCAAAGGCTTGGCCAAGGTACAGTATACAGTCTACAGTTTGGGCTGAAGAGAGCCAATAACCACTGCCCCAGAATCATTTTCAATAGCCTTTCGGTAGTTTAAAAACAGATGTTACTGCTTCCGTATTACCACAGCTTTAGACAATTATTTTGCATTTGACATGGTGTTAAAAATGGTGATCTGGGATTATCACATAACATAAATAAAAATGAGGATTCAGCTAAACGTGCAGCATGGCACTTCAATGAGAAACACAGAGGCAGGATAATCACATACTGTATACCACAGCTCTGTGTGACCACTCCAAAAGATGGCATTAATTGAGGCAAGATGCCAACCCTTGGAGTAGAACGGACGTAATGGCTTCTGCTCGTGTGTGACCTCCCACACATTAGCCCTAGTTTCCACTGGTGTGTGTGTGGGGGGGAGGCTAGCTAGCGTCTGTGGCTCCAGTCAGGCGTGGTACATGGGAGACCATGTCAGCTGTGTGTGTGGGTTGGGAGATTTACAAATGAAAACCTGTTAATCAGTCTTGTATATAAAATGACCCATCCTGTGTGAGAACTGTAGTCCCCATGCTGTAGCCAGGTCAAACACTCACGTTCCCGTTCAGAAACTCCACTCCTGCAATGATGTCATACAAACTGTTTGTCAGGGTTAAAGCCACACCAACAAGGGTTCAGAGGCAATCTTCTCAGAATTCAAGACAAATGCCTTGGCACTGTACCACACCGTGAGGAAGAATCACTAGTAAAATGTTCACAAATCATATTATATTTGGAATTTTAGATAAAATGGTAGTAATTATATGATTCCAGGCATAGACGAAAGCTTAATTGAAAAACACACATCCACTATGGAGAAAGGATTTGGTTTCACAATCTTGTAAGAAAAAACAAGATATATAACAGTGAGGAGGAAGAATCTACACAAAGTATACACAAGACAGAAGATACACGATTTAAGAGATGTTGCACACAGTACATAAATATAGCTGTACAAGCTAAAGCAGCTACCTGGAAATCCCAAGGCTTACATTGACATTTTATTACTCAACAGCTCTAGAATATTTTGTCAAACTCTGTAGGGAAAGGCATACAGTATGCCCTGAAATGCTGTTGCCCAAAAGTGCATATTGTGAATACTGGATAGGATAGTATGTGAGGAGATATATGTATTTTAGATAACAAAATTTACTGAGTACAGTTAACTTAAACAAGAAAGCATTACAGCAGACATATGTGATGGAAACTTCTGGAACCCCAAATAAATGAATGACAGACATCTTTTCACAAGGGCTCACCACTGTAAAGGAAAGTGCAGGGTGGTGGGCTCCAGTCTCAAACCCACAAGGGCTGTGTGTGCGTCCCACTCACCGCTGAGTGAGTCAAGAGCTGCCTTCTTCAAGGGAATGCTGGGAGAATCTCCCTTGGCCACAGCAGAGCAGAGAGGGTTTCCATGGAGACAGTGCTCATGGTCTAGTTTCTGTATTAGATTTAGAGTTGATGATTCTCCTCCCAGGAACACAAGAGTCTTCATGTAAAGTCTTTCTCCACGTGATTGGCTGTGTTTCAGAGGTGATGTCCAATCGGATGGAGGGCATGATGAACTCCTTCACGCCACTGGCCCCGCCCAGCAGCAACTGGTTGCCATGGATCAGAACGGCTACAGTACAGACCCCTTCCAGCAGGGCCTCACTCCCCCACAGATGCCCGGAGACCACATGAACCCATATGGTGAGCAGCCACCCCCCTACCCCCCTCCACAACCTTACATGCTCCCCAGTGTGGGACATGTGTTCAGGCCACAGAGCCCTGGCTTAGGCTGCTCGCACAAAGTACAAGCAGCCCCCTTCCACATGAGATGACACAAACATACTCACAGGCCACTGGTTTATTTTGAAGTTCATTTCAAAATCAATCCAACATGTTTTCTACTCCCCCTCCCCCTCCCGCCCCACAATCACTCAATACGTTCTCTCTGTCTGTGTATGGGGTTTAGTGGCATGCAATGCTATGCTATCTGACAGTTTGCATTGCGGACTATGTGAGGAGCTTTTAGATAATCCAAATGGCTTGCGGTAAATTATAATCAAAACAATGGTGAGAATGATGAGTGAAGTAATGTACCGCGATGCGAAATAACCATTGTATGTGACAATCACAGGGATTTTTATTTGTTTTTTTCATTTATCCTTTATTTAACTAGGTAAGTCAGTTAAGAACAAATTCTTATTTACAATGACGGCCTACCAAAACGCAAAAGGCCTCCTGCGGGGGCGGGGGTTGGGATTAAAAAAAATATATATATATATATAGGACAAAAACACACATCATGACAAGAGAGACAACACAACACTACGTAAAGAGAGACCTAAGACAACAATATAGCATGGCAGCAACACATGACAACACAGGGATGCAAACGCAAACAAAACACAAATGTTTAAATAAAACTTGATTCAGTTATTTTATTCTTCCGTTTAATTTACATATAGGGGTTGAAACTGGTAGAAGACAATTTTGAGCAGTGTCTCCAACCCCATAAAGATCGTTTACTAATCGTAATATAATTTCTGAATGCCTCCATTTTGTGTCTTGCAGTTGCAACACCCAAAGTCCCAGTCTCATCACACTTCTTCTGTTTTTATGGGATAAATAGAGGGAAGGATGATATTGCCAAAACATTAAAAGATGTCTCTTCATCACTCTATCCCTGTCTTTTGTAACAGTGTCATTAAAATGTGTGCAATAAAGTTAACAATTCCCACAAGAAAAATAATAGGAAGAGAAATTATGAGATACGTAAACATTTGCTATTATTGAGCTCTTTTGGATAGATGCCTCTTGTTGACATGTTCCTCTCAGATCCATAGTAACTGTCCCAGAGAGGGACAATGCTTTCAGAGAGCTATTGTCAAAACACTTTTCAGAATGGTAATGGAATGTAATACCAATCATTCAAAGTGGGCATCAAGACTAACAATTATAACTTTGCAAGACAGTCATAAATATATCAGATTTATTATCAGTGCAATTGGAAGTTGCAGTTTGCTTTTATTCAATGCCCCGTGTATAGTATTTTCTTTGACTGTAAATTATTATATTGTTGCAACTATTTTTTCTCTTTCTCTCCTTTATAGGTAATGATTCAATTTTCCATGACATAGACAGCGACACATCTTTAACCAGCCTCAGTGACTGCTTCATGGCATCTTCAGAAATGAACATGCAAGCACGTGTGGGACCCATTGACCGACTCTATTCCATGCAGAACTCTTACTTTGCATCATGAAAGAATCACATACAGAAATTATATTATGTAATATAGCAGATCATCCACAAACTCTGCTTCTCGCCTTCCTCAACTGCCTCACATCAAGGAGTTTCCACACTGCTATGGACAAGACAGAAGCAACGGCCTGTTCCAATGACTCCTGGATCATGTGCAGACAATGGACTCAAATAGAGAAAAATAGTTTCTCAACAGTGGAGATTCCCTGGGAGAAAAAAAACAATTTTCTTCTTTTTTTCTAGAGATTATTGGTAACATATTTGTATATTACTGCCAGAAAAGTTGCACACCTTTCTTTGTCAACAAAAAGAAAATCAATGGAGCCACCGATTTTAAAAATGCAAACCAAATACTACAGGCCCACCAGTTATCATAATGCATGACTTCATAGTTAATCGTATGACCGTAAAACTGAAAAACCCAGAAAAAAAACCTGTGAGTTGTTGAGATGTGTCCACTTTATAATGCATTCAGCATTAGCATTTTGATCACATTGATAGTTTTAGCCCTAAAGAGAAGATATTGTGTTCATACTAAATAGACAGTGTGTTCACAAGAGACAATGTGGGTATGTGTGTGTGTATTTGAGTAAGAGTGTGTGAGAGATATAAACATTCAGAAAAATAAAGATGCATTGTGGTGTCCGTTTGGTGTAAATACTTTCCCAAGCAGATTGGTTGTGCATGTTAAAATGGAAAACATTCTATTTATTTAACTATAACATGCTCTTGAAGGTACTTATGAATCTGAAAAGCTTTATTTAAACAGGAGAACATTTTGTTATGTAATTAGTGAGTACATGATTATCACAATTCATTTGTATGCCATTTAATTATGAACCATAACCCTTTTTTCAGACTTGCTGTAAATGAGCAAAATTGTGCTATTTATTTCATACAGACTTGAGACCATGTCAAATGTAAATTTTCAATTGTTAAGAAATTGCTAAATTACCAAAGTCGATTGGTTCATTGAATAAACAATATTTCTTCTCCTGATGATAGCTTAATTCATGCTACACTGAAACACATTTGTACTAAAAAGACTGAACCTCATAATAGCAATTGCATCATTTTGTGACCCAGAAGGAATTGTAACATGTATTTTCATGGTACAGAAGTTGTTAAAGAGATGGAACGCAAGGTTTGTTGTTTTTTGGATTAAACTGTGTGAATGGATGAAATTTACAACCATGTTCATTTATGATTTGAGAGAGAGAGAGAGAGCGAGAGAGAGAAAGGGAGAGATTAGTAGTTTGGGTCACAGAGAAAGAGAGCAGGATCATTTAACATGGCTTGAGTAGGCTCCAGACACCCACCCTTAATTGCTAATAACCCATCCTCAACCGCCCGACGATATGTGATAAAGTGAAAATCTGAGGTCTGCACCCGACCCTTATCCGCAAATATAGAAAATGTGCTGTACAGTTCACTTTTTTTCTCTTGAACATTTATTGAACAAGGACGGTTTTCTTCAACATTTCCAAATGTATTTATTGAATATTTAGGATCTACATGAGCTTTTTCTGCCCAAGTTCCACAAAAGCATTTCGAGATTGGCATGTACTTGGCATGCATACAGTTAGGACCTAAAGCTTATGCACTAATGCCAGATACAAATAATGAAGGAAAAACCTCTGTATAGCATATAGATATGAATTGCACAAGAATTATACATTCATGGAGGTTTTTTCCCCTTATCCTTATTCAACCTGCCCACCACGCACCCACCCTTCATCCACACAACATTTAATGATCCTAAACCCGCCCGCCCTACGGATATAACCGCAGGGAGTACGGGTTATGAGTCAACCCGTGTATCACTACCAGACCCCCCCCCCCAGTACAGTCTGGAGGGGATGTAGCACGCAACTAGGAAGGCAGTGGCTGCTTGAATGTAGTCTAGCTACCACCTGTGTGCTCCTTCATCTACCTGACAGCTCCTCAATGCGGTCAGACAAGCTGACACTTCCCCCAGATCCCAGCCTGGCCACCTGCCTGCTGCCTACAGTCTCTTTTAATCATGAGGGGTTATCTGAGCTCTAGTTAATCAATTCAAAATCAAATCAAAATGTATTGGTCGCGGACACAGTATAGCTGATGTTATAGTGGGAGCAGCAAAATGCTTAGGTTACTAGCTCCCAACAATGCAGTAAAATGTCAAACGAGCACACAAATAAGCCATTTTAAAAAACAAAATAAAAAAATGTCGGAGCTAATTAAATGAACAACCCGAATATCACAAGAAATCTAAATGCAACCTATACGTATATACTGTACACCAGATTCATTTACATAAGATATACTAGGTAATGTACAATACAGTAGAACAGAAAATACAGTATTAGAATGAGGCATTACTAGAATACAGTGTTTAAGTTAACATTACAAAACCTCATGGCAAAATGTATAGAATTGCAGGAAATTAACTTCCAGACCAGAGTCCGGAATATAAATATTCAGTACCAGTCAAAAGTTTGGACACACGTACTCATTCAAGGGTTTTTATTGATTATTTATTGTATACCACCACTACCTTGTCACAACACAACTGATTGGCTCAAACACATTAAGAAGGAAAGGAATTCCACAAATGAACTTTTAACAAGGCACACCTGTTAATTGAAATGTGTTCCAGGTGACTACCTCATGAAGATGGTTGAGAGAATGCTAAGAGTGTGTAAAGCTGTCATCAAGGCAAAGAGTGGATACTTGGATAATCTCAAATATAAAACATATTTTGATTTATAATCTCAAATATAAAACATATTTTGATTTGTTTAACACTTTTTGGTTACAACATGATTCCATGTGTTATTTCATAGTTGTGATGTCTTCACTATTATTCTACAATGTAGAAAATAGTAAAAATAAAGAAAATGAGTAGGTGTGTCCAAACTGGTACTGTATATGTATATGAATGGTGTGTATAGACAGTATGGATAGTATGTGAATAGAAAAGGTGTGTACAGCAGTAGTTATATAGGATTAGGCATGACTAAAATACAGTATATACTGTACACTGAGTATACAAAACATTAAGAGCACCTGCTCTTTCCATGACATAGGTGAATCCAGGTGAAAGCAATGATTCCTTATTAATGTCAACTGTTAAATCCACTCCAATCGGTGTAGATGAAGCAGAGGAGACAGGTTGAAGAAGGATTTTAAAGCCTTGAGACAATTGAGACATGAATTGTGTATGTGTGCCATTCAGAAGGTGAATGGGCAAGACAAAATATTTAAATGTCTTTGGACAGGGTATGGTAGTAGGTGCCAGGCGCACTGGTTTGAGTGTGTCAAGAACTGCAAAGTTGCTGGGTTTTTCTCAATCAACAGTTTCCCTTGTGTATCAAGAATGTTCTACCACCCAAAGGACATCCAGCCAACTTGACACAACTGTGGGAAGCATTGGAGTCAAAATGGGCCATTCTTCCCTGTAGAATGCTTTCGCCACCTTGTAGAGTCCATGTCCTAACGAATTGAGGCTGTTCTGAGGGCAAAAAGGGGTTCAACTAAAAATTGGAAAGGTGTTCCTAATATTTTGTGCACTCACTGTACATATAAAGTGGGCAAAACAGTATGTACACATTATTAAAGTGATCAGTGATCAATGACTCTATGTATACATAGGGCAGCAGTCTCTAAGGTGCATGGTAGAGTACCGGGTGGTAGTCGGCTAGTAACAGTGTCTGAGGTTTAGGGCAGGGTACTGGGCGGAGGCCGGCTAGTGATGACTGTTTAACAGTCTGATGGCCTGGAGATGGAAGCTGTTTATCAGTCTCTCAGTCCCCAGCTTTGATGCACCTGTACTGTCTCTATCTTCTAGATCAGTGGTTCCAAAACTTTTTATAGTCCCGTAAAACATTCAACCTCCAGCTGCGTACCCCCTCTAGCACCAGGGTCAGCGCGCTCTCAAATGTTGTTTTTTGCCATCATTGTAATCCTTCCACACACACACACACACACACACACACACACACACACACACACACACACACACACTATACGATACATTTATTAAACATAATAATGAGTGTGAGTTTTTGTCACAACCCAGCTCGTGGGAAGTAACAAAGAGCTCTTATAGGACCAGGGCACAGATAATAACATAATAATAATCAATAGTTTTGCTCTTTATTTAGCCATCTTACAGATGACATTTTATTGGTTCATCAAAAATTGTGAATAACTCACCACAGGTTAATGAGAAGGGTGTGCTTGAAAGGATGTACATAACTCTGCAATGTTGGGTTGTATTGGAGAGAGTCTCAGTCTTAAATCATTTATCACACACAGTCTATGCCTGTATTTAGTTTCATTCAAGTGAGGGCTGAGAATCCACTCTCACATAGGTACGTGGTTGCAAAGGGCATGAGTGTCTTAACAGGAGGATTTGCAAGGCAGGATACTCTGAGCACAGCCCAATACAGAAATCTTGGCAGTGGCTTCTGATTAAATTCAATTTTCACGGAACCACTTGCAATTTCGATGAGGCTCTCTTGTTCAGATATCGGTAAGTGGACTGGAGCCAGGGCATGAACGGGATAACAAATCAAGTTGTTTGTGTCATCCGTTTCGGGAAAGTACCTGCGTAATTGTGCACCCAACTCACTCAGGTGTTTCACTATATCACATTTGACATTGTCCGTAAGCTTGAGTTCATTTCCACACAAATAAATCATACAATGACGGAAAGACCTGTGTGTTGTCCTTGTTAATGCAGACAGAGAAGAGCTCCAACTTCTTAATCATAGCCTCAATTTTGTCCCGCACATGGAATATAGTTGCGGAGAGTCCCTGTAATCCTAGATTCAGATCATTCAGGCGAGAAAAAACATCACCCAGATAGGCCAGTCGTGTGAGAAACTCAGCATCATGCAAGCGGTCAGACAAGTGAAAATGATGGTCAGTAAAGAAAACTTTAAGCTCGTCTCTCAATTTAAAAAAATGTATCAATACTTTGCCCCTTGATAATCAGCGCACTTCTGTATGTTGTAAAAGAGTTACATGGTCTCTGCCCATATCATTGCATAGTGCAGAAAATACATGAAAGTTCTGGGGCCCTGCTGTAACAAAGTTAACCATTTTCACGGTAGTGTCCAAAACGTATTTCAAGCTGTCAGACATTCCTTTGGCAGCAAGAGCCTCTTAGTGTATGCTGCAGTGTACCCAAGTGGTGTTGGGAGCAACTTCTTGCACGCACGTTACTACTCCAAAATGTCTCCTTGTCATGGCTTTTGCGCCATCAGTACAGATACCAACACATCTTGACCACCAAAGTCCATTTGAAGGCACAAAGCTGTCCAGTACTTTAAAAATGGTCCTGGTTTCCAGTGGTTTGCAGAAGAGGATGTTTTCCTTAATTGACCCTCCATAAATGTAACAGACATATACCAGGACCTGTGCTAAGGCCCACCACATCTGTTGACACATCCTGCTGTAACGCATATAATTTACTGGCTTGTATGCGAAGCAGTAATTGTTTCAAAACATCTCCTGCCATGTCACTGATGCGTCGTGAAACAGTGTTGTTTGATGAAGGCATTGTCTGTATAGTTTTTTTTGGCCTTTTCCCCCAGCATTGTCCGAGCCATATCCACAGCAGGAGGAAGAATTAAGTCCTCCAATATAGTATGGGGCTTGCCTGTCCTCGCCACTCAGTAGCTAGCCCCTTCTTATTAATGGTATCTGTTGCTTTTAAACGTGTTTACTCAAAAGTTGTCTTAATTATCGCTCAAGAGACTACTGTGGCTTATTTTTCAAATTAGAATTGTTTCTAAATGTCTGCGCAAGAGTAAAGGTTTCATTTAGTTGTGAGATAGTACTTTGCAAATACAGTTGAAGTCGGAAGTTTATATACACTTAGGTTGGAGTCATTAAAACAAATTTTCAACCTCTCCACAAATGTATTGTTAACAAACTATAGTTTTGGCAAGTCAGTTAGGACATCTACTTTGTGCATGACACAAGTAGTTTTTCCAACAATTGTTTACAGATGGATTATTTCACGTATAATTGTCACGGGATACTAGGAGTGGTGGATTAGAATCAGGCGCAGAGAGCAGGGTTCAGTATGTGAATTTATTCTCCGGCAAACAAACGTTCACGCCAACACACAGGGCGCATAGAACAGACCAGCCCAAACACAGGACCAAACAGTCCGGAGAATACACACATGAAAACCATGAAAACCACACAGTAACAAAAACAATCCCGCACAAAACAAGGAGCGGGACAACCTACTATATATAGGGAAGCTAATTAAACTAAAATACACACAGGTGAAACTAATAAGACAAAACCAACAGACAAACGAAAAAGGGATCGGTAGCGGCTAGTAGGACGGTGACGACAACCGCTGATCACCGCCCTAACAGGCAGGGGAGCCAACTTCGGCGGAAGTCGTGACAATAATTCACTGTATCACAATTCCAGTGGGTCAGAAGTTTACATACACTAAGTAGACTGTGCCTTTAAACAGCTTGGAAAATTCCAGAAAATTATGTCATAGGTTTAGAAGCTTCTAATAGGCTAATTGACATAATTTGAGTCAATTGGAGGTGTACCTGTGCATGTATTTCAAGGCCAACCTTCAAACAATGTCTCTTTACTTGACATCATGGGAAAATCTAAATAAATCAGCCAAGACCTCTGAAAATAAATTGTAGACCTCCACATGTCTGGTTCATCCCTGGGAGCAATTTCCAAACACCTGAAGGTACCACGCACCTGTTCATCTGTACAAACAGTAGCACGCAAGTATAAACACCATGGGACCACGCACCTGTCATATCGCTCAGGAATTAGATGTGTTATGTCTCCTAGAGATTAATGTACTTTGGTGCGAAAAGTGCAAATCATTCCCAGAACCACAGCAAAGTACCTTGTGAAGATGCTTGGAGGAACACGAACAAAATTATTTATATCCACAGTAAAACGAGTCCTATATCGACAACCTGAAAGGCCGCTCAGCAAGGTAAAAAACACTGTTCCAAACCGGCCATAAAATAGCCAGAATACGGTTTGCAACTGCACATGGGGACAAAGATTGTAGTTTTTGGAGAAAAGTCCTCTTGTCTGATGAAACACATATAGAACGGTTTGTCCATAATGACCATAGTTATGGAAAAAGGGGGAGGCTTGCAAGCCGAAGAACACCTTCCCAACCATGAAGCACGGGGTGAGAGCATCATGTTATGGGGGTGCTTTGCTGCAAGAGGGACTGGTGCACATCACAAAATAGATGGCATCATGAGGGAGGAAAATTATTTGGATATATTGAAGCAACATCTCAAGACATCAGTCAGGAAGTTAAAGCTTGGTCACAAATGGGTCTTCCAAATGGACAATGACCCCAAGGATACTTCCAAAGTTGTGGCAAAATGGCTTAAAAATTAAGGACAACAATGTCAAGGTATTACAGTGGCCATCACAAAGCCCTTACCTCAACCCCATAGAACATTTGTGGGCAGAACTGAAAAAGTGTGTGAGAGCAAAGAGGCCTACAAACCTGACTCAGTTTCACCAGCTCTGTCAGGAGGAATGGGCCAAACTTATTGTGGGAAGGTTGTGGAAGGCTACCCGAAATGTTTGACGCAAGTTAAACAATTTAAAGGCAATGCTACCAAATACTAATTGAGTGTATGTAAACTTCTGACCCACTGGGAATGTGATGAAAGAAATAAAAACATTTCACATTCTAAAAATAAAGTAGTGATCCTAACTGACCTAAGACAGGGATTCTTTACTAGGATTAAATGTCAGGAATGATGAAAAACTGAGTTTAAATGTATTTGGCTAAAGTGTAAGTAAACTTCCGACTTCCACTCTATAACACACTCTGGCTGAGGAAATGCACTACTCCCAATATAAGTGAACACCAAAATAATGTAGTTCTCATCATATTTGCGCCTCTTCGACGGTTCAACATCCCTGTCTGTTGTCCGGTGCCTTTCCGGGGAAGGGCGCAGTAGCTCTTCGGCTGCATCAAATTCACAACTGTCAGTGTCCATGCTAGCTGGGCTAACAACAAATGTAGAATTCCTGATGCTAGCATTGTATGTGCTCGTGGAAGCAGAACAACTTGTGTCAACGACAGGTGCAGGTGTAGTACTACTGGTAGTAGCAGTACCACCAGTAGAGCTGGTACGTGGCTCTATAGACGCGTTCCTTACTTTTTAAAAACCATTTATACATTTTCGGGCAAACGGAATAGGCAGCAGCTACGTTTGGCTAGTGGAATATCCGCAAAAGAGTAACGGTTAATGTTATTAGATGTTAATTATTTGACTAGGCTACCTGTATTTGACAGACGCGTACCCCAGTTTGAGCATACATGTTCTAGATGATAATGGGGTGAACTGGAGAGACTTACGGTTGCGTGTGGTGCAGTTGCTGTACCGGCGGTGATACAGCCCGATAGAATGCTCTCCATGCAGAAAGTATGTGAGGTTCTTAGGGGCCAAGACATATTTCTTTAGCCTCCTGAGGTTCAATAGGTGCTGTTGCGCCTTATTCACCATGCTGTCGGTGTGAAGGGACCATTTCAGGTCCTCAGTGATGTACACTCTGAGGAACGTGAAGGTTTTGATCCTCTCCAATGCGGCCCTGTCGATGTGGATGGGGGCATGCTCTCTTTGCTGTCTCTTGTAGTCCATGATCAGCTCCTTTGTTTTGTTGACGTTGAGGAAGAGATTATTTTCCTGGCACCACTCCGACAGGGCTCTTACCTCCCTGTAGTCTGTCTTGTCATTTTTTTTGTAAGCAGGTCTACCACTGTTGTTTTATCAGCAAACTTGATGAATGAGTAGGAGATGTGCGTGTCCATGCAGTCATGGGTGAACATGGAGTACAGGAGGGGGCTGATCACACAACCCTGTGGGGCCCCCGTATTGAGGATCCGCGCGGTGGAGGTGTTGTTGCCTACGTTCACCACCTGGGGTCGGCCCATCAGGAAGTCTAAGACCCAGTTGCACAGGAAGGGGTTCAGACCCAGGTCCCTGACCTTAGTGATGAGCTTAGAGGGCACTTTGGTGTTGAAGGCTGAGCTGTAGTCGATGAACAGCATTTTTACATAGGTAATAACATACTCTATGCACTTCCCAATGAACCCATTCACAGAGTCAGTGTGAACATTGATACCATTTCCTGAGGTGACCTAAAACATTTCCCAGCCTGTGTGATCAAAACAGTCTTGAAGCATAAATTCCAATTGGTCAAACCAAAGTTCAACAGTCCTTACCACGGGTGCTTCCTGCGTAAGTTTCAGCCTATGAGTTGTTAATCATGAGACATACCCTCCACCTCTGTTTTTTCTGGAGAATCTTTTCTTCCTGTCTGTGCAACGGACTGGGACAATATACTGTATCCGGAATGAGCCATGATTCCTTAAAACAGAGGATGTTACAGTCCCTGATGTCTCTCTGAAAGGAGATCCTCACCCTGAGTGTGTCTACTTCATGGTACAGGGACAGAACTTTAGCAAGTAATATATTTGGAAGCAGTGGATGATTTGCTCACCTCCTGATCCTGACTAGAATGTCACTTCTCTTCTCCGGTGTTGACGTTTTTGTGGATCAATGGGGCTGATACGGAGGATTCAAACAAAGGATCCAGGTTTGGGAAGTCAAATTACTGGTCAAATTTCTGGTGATTGACTGCCGATCTAATGTCCAAAGGTCATTTTTGGACTGTAGGTAATAATACTAGACATTTTCTGAGCAAATAGTGTTAGAAATAACACACTCTCCCCAAAAATATGACAAAGTTGGCTAGGAGCTAAAAACAGTGTGACCGTGTATGTCGGGGACATCTTGTTATCTTATCATCCTTTATGTGGTGATACTTCTGGCCCTCCAAATGTACAGTCCTCCCCGTCCTCCCATACCATGGCCTATACTCTTGTAAAAAAAAGGCGTCAACCTGGCTTCTTCAACTGTCCCCAAAGGATAACCCTTTGAAGAACCCTTCTTGGTTCCAGGTAGAACGATTTTGGGTTCCATGTAGAGCCCACTGAGGAAAGGGTTCTACATGGAACCCAATAGGGTTCTACCTGGAACCAAAAAGGGTTCTCCTATAGAGACAGCCGAAGAATCCTTTTACAACCATTTGTTTCTAAAAGTATATTATGGCTGCAGGTTGACATTCTGCAAACAATGAATCACATACAGTATTCAGACCCCTTGACCTTTTCCACATTTTGTTATGTTACAGCCTTGTTCTAAAATGGATTAAATTAATTGTTTTCTTCGTCATTCTACACACAATACCACATAATGACAAAGCAAAAACAGGTTTTTAGATATTATATCAAAAATAAAAAACAGAAACACCATATTTACATAAGTATTCAGACCCTTTGCTATGAGACTCGAAATTGAGTTCAGGTGCATCCTGTTTCCATTGATCATCCTTGAGATGTTTCTACAACTTGATTGGAGACATAAGCCACTCCTCAGTAAAAGGCACATGACAGCCCGCTTGGAGTTTGCCCAAAGGCACCTAAAGAGTCTCAGACCATGAGAAACAAGATTCTCTAGTCTGATGAAACCAATATTGAACTCTTTGGCCTGAATGCCAAGCGTCACGTCTGGAGGAAATCTGGCACCATCCCTACGGTTAAGCATGGTGATAGGAGCATCATGCTGTGGGGATGTTTTTCAGCGGCAGGAACTGGGAGACTAGTCAGGATCAAGGGAAAGATGAACGGGGCAAAGTACAGAGAGATCCTTGATGAAAACCTGCTCCAGAGCGCTTAGGACCTCAGACTGGGGTGATGGTTCACCTTCCAACAAACAGGACAACAACCCTAAGCACACAGCCAATACAACAGAGGAGTTGCTTCAGGACAAGTCTCTGAATGTCCTTGAGTGGCCCAGCCAGAGCCTGGACTTGAACCTGATCAAACATCTCTGGAGAGACCTGAAACTAGCTGTGCAGCTACTCTCCCCATACAACCTGACAGTGCTTGTGAAAATCTGCAGAGAAGAATGGGAAAAACTCTCCAAATAAAGGTGTGCCAGGCTTGTAAAGTCATACCAAAGAAGAATCAGGGCTGTAATCGCTGTCAAAGGTGCTTCAACAAAGTACTGAGTAAAGGTTCTGAATACTTATGTAAATGTGATATTTCATGTTTTTGCTTTGTCATTATGGGATATTGTGTGTAGATTTATGAGGAAAAAATCTAGTAAATGTATTTTAGAGTAAGGCTGTAACGTAACAAAATGTGGAAAAAGTCAAGGGGTCTGAATAATTTCTGAATGCACTGTACAGTATGTGTATGTATATTCGTTAATCTTTTAGCTGCTGTAATCAGGATTTTAACTTGGATTGTTTTGTATCATCATTGGGTAGTAGCTGCCCTTTCATTTTTGTGTTATCGTGTGTGCTTCATGCACAACATACATGAGAGAGGGAGTGAGTGAGTTTCTGCACAGGTAATAAATTAATGTTGAAATCCACTGCCTTGATGGTGACGACCGACGCTTAGAGGGCGTGTGGTGTTCGTGAGGTGCTGAATGCCAGCTCTCTCTGGTAGAGTAGTATATCTTTTCCTTATCAACCCAAAATATCTGCTGTCACAGGTGTTGGAAGGTATGGCCGTTCGTCATCCCCTGTCACTCTGGCATTATTCCTCCTCTCCCTAAAGGAGCATTGCTGACATCACCAATTTAGCTCAAACACCTCAGTGGTTGACCTGTCTTCAGATGCAAATGGAGGGGAAATGTCTTCCACCCGTATCAGCTTCTTAACCTCTACGTAACTTATCGCCTCTGGCTGAATTCCTGTCATTTCTCCACTGCAACACTCTTAGAAACAGCCTATTGCAGTTCTCCATTTCTACTGTACAATGTAGATTACAGCTAACATCCCCGCAATATACAGTAAGCTCCAAAAGTATTGGGACAGTGACACATTTTTTGTTGTTTTGGATCTGTACTCCTGAGGAGTATTCCATAAAGCCGGATTAGTGATTTAGCAAGATCTGTCAAAATGTTCCGCCTCAGAAAGAGATCTTGAAAGCAAGAAATCATAGCAACGAATTGCTCTGAAGCAAACCTGCAACCTACTAGGTTAATTTGATCTCCACTTCAATCAGTGTAGATGAGGGGGAAAAGACATGTTAAAATAATAATTTTTAAGCCTTGAGACAATAGAGACATGGGTTGTGTATGTGTGCCATTCATACATTTACATTTACATTTAAGTCATTTAGCAGACGCTCTTATCCAGAGCGACTTACAAATTGGTGCTTTCACCTTATGACATCCAGTGGAACAGCCACTTTACAATAGTGCATCTAGGTCTTTTAAGGGGGGGAGAAGGATTACTTTATCCTATCCTAGGTATTCCTTAAAGAGGTGGGGTTTCAGGTGTCTCCGGAAGGTGGTGATTGACTCCGCTGTCCTGGCGTCGTGAGGAGTTTGTTCCACCATTGGGGGGCCAGAGCAGCGAACAGTTTTGACTGGGCTGAGCGGGAACTGTACTTCCTCAGTGGTAGGGAGGCGAGCAGGCCAGAGGTGGATGAACGCAGTGCCCTTGTTTGGGTGTAGGGCCTGATCAGAGCCTGGAGGTAGTGAGGTGCCGTTCCCCTCACAGCTCCGTAGGCAAGCACCATGGTCTTGTAGCGGATGCGAGCTTCAACTGGAAGCCAGTGGAGAGAGCGGAGGAGCGGGGTGACGTGAGAGAACTTGGGAAGGTTGAACACCAGACGGGCTGCGGCGTTCTGGATGAGTTGTAGGGGTTTAATGGCACAGGCAGGGAGCCCAGCCAACAGCGAGTTGCAGTAATCCAGACGGGAGATGACAAGTGCCTGGATTAGGACCTGCGCCGCTTCCTGTGTGAGGCAGGGTCGTACTCTGCGGATGTTGTAGAGCATGAACCTACAGGAACGGGCCACCGCCTTGATGTTATTTGAGAACGACAGGGTGTTGTCCAGGATCACGCCAAGGTTCTTAGCGCTCTGGGACGAGGACACAATGGAGTTGTCAACCGTGATGGCGAGATCATGCATTCAGAAGGTGAATGGGCAAGACAAAATATTTAAGGGCCTTATGTTACGAATCCCTTTTGGCCCGACAGTCTAGGGGAGATGGTAGCGAGACCGTAACATAAATTGCATGAGTTATAATAGTGACAAAGTAAAAGTGAGAACGAAATAACCACGACAACTGAAATCTACCGTCAAACTCAGGGTTTATTAGTAAACACACGGTAATGGGGGGGGGGCTGAGCTGGACCCAAGGAAAGAAAATAACCCAAAATCCCCTAAGCTAGAAGGAGAGAAAAGAACACAGGATACACACACACACACACACACACACACACACACACACACACACACACACACACACACACACACACACACACACACACACAGGATACCTGTATCCGTAACACTTTGAACAGGATATGTAGTAGGTAGTCAAATAAACCAATTTGCGCTTCACTTAGCCTAATAACTTAAACGAGAAGCAGCCGTTCTGGAACCAAGAAATCCTGGACTCTCTCATCTGGTTAAGACAAGCCGGATATGTTCAGGAAATCCTGAATTTGTTAAACCATCTTTCTGGAATACCCCTCTGCAGTTTGGATTTGAAATGATACAAGTGCAGATTATCAGCTTTAATTTGAGGGTATTTTCATCCATATCGGGTGAACAGTTTAGAAATTAGTTTTGTATTTGGTCCCATATTCCTAGCACGCAATGATTACATCAAGATTGTGACTTTACAAATGTATTGGACGCATTTGCTGTTCGTTCTGGTTGTGTTTCAGATTATTTTGTGCACAATATAAATGAATGGTAAATAATGTATTGTGTCATTTCGGATGAACTTTTATTGTAAATAAGAATAGAATATGTTTCTGAACACGTCTACACCATGATTACAGATAATCCTGAATGAATCATGAATAATGATGAGTGAGAAAGTTAGAGGCATAAATATAATATCCCCAAGACATGCTAACCTCTCACCATTACAATTTGGGAGTTTGATATTTATGGCTCTGTCATTTTCTCACTCATTGGGACAGTGGGACAGTTCCCACAGTGATGTCCAGGGATTTCCTATGATCTTCTATGTAGAAGAACCCTTTACCTTTTAACGACACAGAACACTGCTCTAGCTCAGCCCCCATTAATCGCACAGGCTAATGGTTGGTATCAGCGGATGCAGAAGAAATAGACAAATCCAAACACAGACTGTATAAAAGGAGTCAGAAGCATTACATCGGGGCGGCAGGGTAGCCTAGTGGTTAGAGCGTTGGACTAGTAACCGGAAGGTTGCAAGTTCAAACCCCCGAGCTGACAAGGTAGAAATCTTTCGTTCTGCCCCTGAACCCACTGTTCCTAGGCCATCATTGAAAATAAGAATTTGTTCTTAACTGATTTGCCTAGTTAAATAAAGGTAAAATAAAATGTAAAAACATTTAAAAAAACATCACGCCAGCGTGATTGTGGGACTCAAAGTGTTAACTAAGATTCAGGACTCAAGAGTCCTCTCTGTACAGCGGTGAGGGGATATGTCCAGTGAATAGGCTAATGACTATTCTCAGGAAGCAGGTTGAGGTGATTGGCTCATTGGGCTGAGTCATGTGTGAGGACTACAGAGTAAAAGCCACAGCAAACAGGTATAACAAAATAGTTGAATGTACAGTAAACACCCAGAGAGCTGGCACACCCACAGTGGGTTTGCATTTCAAGGAGAGCCTAGATTGGTCAGGACCTCACCTAGTGGAGATCAGGCCAGGTGAACCCACGGTGTAGGGTTCTGAGGACAACTGAAAGCCCTGTCACCAGCAACACAGGCCATAGTAGCATGCTGTAGTGTGCTGAGTTGTCATCATATTTACCCTTTATGTGTTTCACTTTTTGTTTTGTGTCTTAGTAGTGAATACAATTACATGTATCTTCTAATCTAAACCTTTTCGCTCTAAGACACCTCTAGATCTACATTATGTACTGGCTGTTTTATACCTTTTATTAAGGTCATTTCGCGAGCCAATGCTAACTGGCATTAGCGCAATGACTGGAAGTCTATTGGTATCTACTGGCATGCACGTAAATAAGTCTATGGGCAATGTTCCGTCAAAAATGTTCCCCCAAATTTCAGGTCTGCTGAGCGCAAACTTGAATGTGGTGAAAATTCTGTGCAACTTCCAGCATGTGTTTACTGTGAACACTGAGGCTGTACCCGCTTTAAGTTAGTTTTAACAGTGGTAAAGTAGGCTACGGTGTCTATTTGATCATAATCTAGGCCTACCAGAGCGGCCTAATATCAAAAACAATGGAGAAAATGCATCCCATAACATTTTAACATGGACATAGCTGTTCTATCAGTCAGCCTACAGTAGCAGCCAATGTGTGGTGCTCAACGTAGGCCTACATTCCATGAGACATGCAGGGCTTGACATTAACCTGTTTATCCACTTGTCCTTCAGACAAGGAGGTGACTGAAAATGTTGTTGTGTTGTTTGATGCAAGAAACCACTTTACAAAATAAAATGTGTCATTATTCCCATACCATTATTAGAGAGAATCAGACAAATTATGCTACCCTCTGCCTATTGAAGACAAAAAAAAGCTCTTTACCTGACTCGCTTTTCAAAGATGTCTAAAAATGCACACTTTTTGTACCCTTGTAGGAAGCAATCACTCGCACATTGCTGACTACAAATGATCTATAACTGAGCTAATAATTCACTAACTAGCAAAGGATATGAACACATGTACAAATGTGCACATGTCGCTACATGTAGCTTTCGATTTGATCTCAGTACCAAGACATCTACACACCACTGCTGATACTGTGAAAACAGTCCAGTTCAAAGTGAATGGCACAGATCCATATATGGCAATGATCTATGTGCATATAGGCCTACTGCAGCTCTGATTGGTTATGGTGCTCCCGTCTGTGTAGAGTACGTACCTGAGTCGTGCATGTCAATGCAATAACATTATAACTCCGCTGCGTTATGCCTTACAACAAAATCTTTTGTATAGTTAGTTTTGCATACTAAGTCTTGCATAGTTCGTTTTGTTTTGGTATGTTGCATAGAAAGTGGCTAATACTGCGCTGATTCGATCACAATTCCCACAGTACAAAGAAAAGTTGATAGTGTTAACTAACGAGGAAAACTCTAGAAAGTTGAGTGAAGTTCAATCTCATGCTTCTCAGCTTAGAGGGAACATGCTAGTAGATTCTAGTAGATACCCATAGCATGCTAGTAGATACCCATAGACTCCCAGTCATTGTGCTAACGCTAGTTAGCATTGGTTGGTGAAACTACCTCTAACTTACGTCATACTGGAACCGGAGACATAAAAATGGTATCCACAAGTTAATCTGACTCTGTGGAAGTTGATAAAGGGCCTCATTGCTAAAATCCCGAAGTGTCCATTTAAGCTTTCCAAATTATAATTTCTTATTCCATCACTGTGCCTTCCCATCCTGTCATTTCAAAGCACAAACCCCTTATTGTCATTAAACATATGAGGTTCTACCCTACCTCCTCATCATCAATGCAAACCTTGAGATTGTATTTTCTCAAATTAGAACTAATCAAACCGAAACAGAGCAGGTAGCGGGTGAATGCTAGCTTTTATCACTACCTGCTAGGAGATTCAGCTAACCCAGAGAAGACCCTGAGAGGGATTAGTGGGGTGGCCTAGTCAAGAAAACCGCACTCCTGAAACATGAGCTGACCTCTACCACTCGCACACACACCCACACACACTCTGACACACACATTTCCACTTTGCTAACCGTTGGCCTCTGTAGACTTTTCACACATTTTCTCCTCTGCCTCTCTGGCACCACATAGGAAATTAGCCCATCAACAATATTTTCATTAGATTACCAAAATCCCACACTTCCACCTGAGAGACAGTTGTTGGCCTGTAATCCATTTTTTCTCCTAGCTGTTTTCTTTATATTCCGCCCTAAGAAAAAGCATGTGTATGGTCCTGTTTGTTTATCCAAAGTATCAAATGAATGTCTAGATATATTCTCAGCAGCAGGCCTCTTAATAACACAGCATGAAGGGAGACAATCGATAGTACTGTGTCAGTTTGTGACCTTATAACCCATCCTCTCTCCATCACTTAAACCAGAAGAGGCCCATCATTCATTCATCTACTGTAACAGATGACTGGGTTTGCTATGAATATCCCACAATACATGATTTTTTATCTGACTATTGTTTTCATTCCACAGCATATCTTAACACAATAACGTCCTCTAAGGGATATATTTTATCACCATTATTTCCCAACCTTGCAATTAGAAGTGACCGAAACCACATTTCCCTCAGCCCAATTAATTACAGGCTAGGACAAAAACATTCAGGTCTCCGTGGGCTCACCACTGTCTGGTTCTCCATGCTCTTAGCACAATCTTATGAGTTCAACGCTAGTCCAACTGGGGATTAGAGGAGCTTCTCTCTATTTTTGTTGGGCACTTTTCATTGTGTGTGGTTAACTGTTAGTGAGAGTGTTGGTAACCAATGTCTGTCTGACTGACATTTTCTTCAAGCCAGTCATTTTTTTAAAATCTTGAAGTGAGCACACAACTGAGGCTGACTGACTGTGCTGTGGCTGTGACCAAATAGAGAGGTCACAGCCTGCCATCCAGCCAGGTAGTGCCCCCCCAGAGACGCTTTGGGTTCAGGCTGTCAATCAAAAACACCACACTATTCCACAGATACTGGCTGGCCAACTCTGTGTCCTGCTGAGAATGAAATGGAGTGGGATTCACCTCTCCATGCCTAGATTTGCAGACATAGCCTTGGATAGTCTCGGTAATCCTCCCACACTATTGGACACCATCTGTTTTGCTTTTCATTTTTCAGCATTATTAGTGCTTATTGTTAAACGGCAGAGGAATGCAGTCTGACTGTTTGAAGTCTGAGGAGGATGGTGAGACCAGGGGCATTGGATGAGGTAGTGATGCCCTCCAGGGCTAACACAAGCCAGCTCCCCTAACCTCCTGGCGACCCACCTTTAATGCGGCCCTACAATACTTAAACACATTTAAAAAAGCGATTTTTGGACTTTGTCCATGGGCCAGAGGAACAAATTTGACATATTTGTCCACTTTGAGGTTGCAAAGTCTAATGATGATTTTCATTCATTAAGGTCCATGTCCATGTTGGTATGATAACCACTTATCGGAGGTAGATAAATGTGGGTATCAGTGCATGATATGTGATGACCCCTATGGGGTTAGTTGGACAGGATTGACGGAATGAAATTAAATGTTGTACTGTCAGGGAACAATCTTCTCATACTAAGGCAATTCATATATTATTAAATTCATATTACAACACAAACTAAGGTGTAAAACAATTGGATTGGTAATAACATGTCTATGGGCCCACCTTGGAGTTCATAGGTCATACATGTATGCATTTTGGAGTACATTGAGACAGAATTGGCAGTACTGCGATGTGGTCACTGAACAAAGAGACCCATTAGTTGCTCTGCTAAATTGATCCCAAAATGTGCCAAAAACACTTTTTGGTCAGTATTTGCATCTCTTATTTCTATTTTTAATTTTTAAACAATAAATCAATGTACAGTGGGGAAAAAAGTATTTAGTCAGCCACCAATTGTGCAAATTCTCCCACTTAAAAAGATGAGAGAGGCCTGTAATTTTCATCATAACATCAACTATGACAGACAAAATGAGAAGGAAAAAAATCCAGAAAATCACATTGTAGGATTTTAAATGAATTTATTTGCAAATTATGGTGGCAAATAAGTATTTGGTCACCTACAAACAAGCAAGATTTCTGGCTCTCACAGACCTGTAACTTCTTCTTTAAGAGGCTCCTCTGTCCTCCACTCGTTACCTGTATTAATGGCACCTGTTTGAACTTGTTATCAGTATCAGTATAAAAGACAATATTTACACAAATAAATGCAGTTGACAGTGAGAAGACGGTCCTTTTTTTGCTGAGTTTATATGGTGTCTAGTTTCACTATTTATGGTAAAAATGGTATATTGTAGTATATGGCCTCCTGAAATATATATTGGTTAATGGCTGCAGAGTGTTGTTGAGAGCATCAGCAATAGTCCAATTGCTAAAACGCTGTCTTTTTCTAATCACCCATTGCATAATTTCAATTAAGGGCTCAATTCAATAAATGACACAGATTGAGTGATAGAAATGTAAAGGTCATTTCCGATTTAGCTGACATATGCAGCATTTCCAGTGAATGCAGTCCCTGCTATAACACAGGAACATTGCCTTTAAATTGCAATCATGCTGCATAACTCAAGGCGAGACCCAGATGCAGACACAGGAGCAATTGATTGGAGTCTTAGATGTTTAATAATCCAAAAAGAATTAGGCAAGAGAATGGTCGTGTACAGGCAAAACCAGACCAGAGTCCAGAAGGTACAGAGTGGCAGGCAGGCTCGAGGTCAAGGCAGGCAGAATGGTCAGGCAGGCGGGTACAGTCCAGAAACAGGCAAGGGTCAAAACCGGGAGGACTAGACAAAGAAGAAATAGCAAAAGCAGGAGAACTGTAAAAAATGCTGGTTGACTTGGACATACAAGACGAAATGGCACAGAGAGACAGGAAACACAGGGATAAATACACTGGGGAAAACAAGCGACGCCTGGAGGTGGTGGAGACAATTACAAGGACAGCTGAAACAGATCAGGGTGTGACAATTCTAAAATGGTCAGGGATAGAAGAGCTTATAATCACCAATGTTCCTTTTTGGAGATAATTTGTGTTTACCTAAATCTTTGTGTTAAACTTGATGGGACAACTCAACAAATGACAAGAGCACACCTTTCATCTTAGCATGCTGAGTGTTGTTATACAACAGACTACTATAGGTGGTAATCATAAAATCAATATGCCACCAGATCTGGATCTCTTGGACATGTATTATTTCCCAGTATGCTATTTGTAACATTTTGTAAAATTTTTTGTTTCAATGATGAGTCAGTCTATGTAAATCATTAGATCTGATGGCAAAAATTAACCACATCCCCTGGTTTTTAAGATGAGATAATTTTCAATGAGCATGTGAACATTCCAACTTGCATCAAAAATGATTTCATTGCATAGACTCCTATCAGGTATGAAGGTAAGATCCAGATGCAGACCACATTGAATAAACAATCATTTAATATTCCAACAGGGGCAGGCAATAGACAGGTCAAGGCAGGCAGGGGTCAGTAAACCAGAAGTGGGACAACAGTACTGGGCTGCAGGCAGGCTCAGGGTCAGGGTAAGGCAGAGGTCGGCAATCCAGAGGGGAGGCAAGGTACAGGTCGTCAGGCAGACTCAGGAGCAGGCAGAGTGGTCAGGCAGGCAGGCTGGGAGCCAGGACAGGCAAGGGTCAAAACCAGGAGGGAGAGAAAAGAGAGACTGGAAAAAGCAGGAGCTGAGACACAAAACGCTGTTTGACTTGAACAAACAAGACGAACTGGCAACAGATAAACAGAGAACACAGGTATAAATACACAGGGGATAATGGGGAAGATGGGCGACACCTGGAGGGAGGGGGGGGGGGCAATCACAAAGACAGGTGAAACAGATCAGGGTGTGACAGACTCCCATACTGCAAAATATATAAGGCAATATATATATATATATATATATATATATATATATATATATATATATATATATCAATTTTATCAGGGGCTTGTGGGGAACAATTTAATACCATCAAACCTTTGCCACCCCAAAGTGGGAAATTTTATGTCATTGAAACAATAAAGAATAATAATGAGTCGAACAAGAGTTTTCCATTTGCTGCATCTAATTAAAATAGACATTCAGACAGACAGTATTATGCTCCTATTATGAAACCTAAGAAAGTGTCTATTCAGTGTGGATAAAGAGGATTTTTAATTGGAAAACCTAATATCCTGCTTGTGGTCTTACTTTAATTAGGGTTTTGTTAGAACACTATGCAGTGGCAAAGTCATTTCTTGGATGCAGAGTAAATACATTTATTGATCTTTTACTATAGTGTTTCATAACCATGAAATGCAATGTAAACTGATACCTGTGTGCTTACCATTATTAAATGACCTAATTTACCTCTTGGCAAATGCCCAGGACACTGACATTTACTGAGCTAACTTTTCAAATTCACCTGTGCTGTTATATTTGATTTGTGCATCACTCAAAACGGAACACAGAATTAAACCGGTCACTGCTTTTTCTCTCTAGATGAAATTGGTCTGAAGGCTTGAAAGGGAGTGTCTGCAGTGTCATATTACTCAGACAGTTTACAAACCAAGTCAAATAAAGAGCTGTATTTAACGGTTTTATTCCGTCAGGTTCCCTCCCCAAAAAATGGCTGCCTGCATGTCATGAAGAAACAGGATTAGTTTATTTGTATAGCCTGTTAAAGCCTGATACTTTCTGCACGGTGATCCGATAACACTTGTATAGCTGAAACTAAATAGGATACAACTTTTCCAGCTTCATGCAGGGCAGGGAAGAGTTAGATGACTGGGTTACAGCAAGCTGGGTCCCTCCCGACAGAACACACAGTCCTCTGGGAAGTAGTTAGAGACTTTTGAGTTACCCTGGGATGTAGCACAGGACAAGGTGTTCCGACAGAACTAACCATTGGTTAATAAATCACAGGTAGGCAGAGAACTGGCCGTAGACAGTACATCTTAAAGTCAACAGTCAATAACTGGTAAACTAAACTGGCAAGAATTCTGCATTTGATGCTCATCCTGTCATGTACTTTCTATGTATTATATACGCTTAATACCTCCAATACGAGACCCCTTTTCTCTGCTTCCTGGAGGCCAATGCTAACTTGTAAGACATACAATTTCTCTCAAAATGCAAGTTTTCCCCTGTTCTTTATGAAGGAAGTTATAAAAGCAAACCTGTTTTTAAGGTCTATATTTGTTTGCATAAATTATCTAACATTTTATGTCCAAAGGTCTTTGAAAAATAGTACATCTGTAGCTGGTGAATGCAAAACTTCTTGAAGTGACACCGTAATTGTTTCATCCTAATCTTGAAAATGAAAATAAGCTGATGCCTCTAGTTGGAAGCATATTTGACTCATATGTAATGAGATATTTACTCTGATAGAATTGCAATAAACTTCTGAACAATGAAATCATTTCCTTTTAACTCACGTTATAAACTAATCTACCATTCTTGCAGTTTTATAAGAATGTCCTTAGGTCTGTATGAATAATTCAATTTCCAAACAAGGGCAGAAGGAATACCTCTCTCACAGAGAGCAATGAGGGTCTTCATTTTCAAACTTCCAATTCCATGGCAATGTGAGCCACATTGTATGATATTCAGGGGGGAGTAACTGCAGTAGTAAGGTCCTTTGGGCCATGTTCAAGAGAGATGGTCCAAGTCATGCAAAACAATGAATCGAATTATCTGACTTCTCAATTATTTAAGCCCTCGCTAAACCCCACACAGGAATCCTGGCTAACACAGGTTGCAGTGACAAAGCTATTAAATGCTTCTTTAACAGTGCAAACCTAATGACTTGTGGGATGGATTCTGGACCTTGTAATGCCACCCCGTGTGACCTATGTATGACCTATGTAACCTATCTGATAACGGGTGTTTTCTCAGAGAAGATTGAGCTCACTACTACTGTCACTTCCATGCCCTTCCCTCTGACCTTCACTGAGATATTACTACATCTCCAGAGTTTTTGTTAGGTCATCAATGGCATTCTTTTAATATGAACATGAATATTCTTTACATTAACATTGAATCAAATGTATTCATAGCGTGAGCAAAAGCATGATTCCATGTGCCTCCTCAGAGAGTCTTCTCTCAGTGGCTGTGTCCTCCCAGACCGTATTGTCTGTATCAGAGGCCTGACTGACCCCCAGCACCTTCTGTTCTCAGCTGACCAACTGGAGCACCACACCAGAAGACCGTTACTCTCAGACGTGCACCTTTTGACTGGCGTTGACAGCTTTATTATTAGGCTTTAAACATCCCAAACAAACCTCATATTAACAGCCCCGCCAGACTTTTCTTCAAAAGGTTAGTACATTCACTATATGGATTTTGGGGGTTTTCCTTAAATGTCATGGTTTAATAATTAACTGTGGGGTCAATTTGTAGAGAAATTGCACTTTTACAATATCACTGAGTGTGGTGAGGTTAAGTGTTGCTGTTGTTCGTCCTCTCCTTTTAATAATGAAGATGGATATTTTAGATGGACTCGTGGGTGTAATAGATGTATCTCAATAGATCCACATCAATATGTAGACATAGAACATCACAAATGTTTGTCAAATAACTGGATGTTCCTTTGATCACCATGTTATATAAATGTCCATCTCATCGAATATTTAGCTGTCAGTGTTAGAATGAGGAACAGAGTAAATCATAGTTTTTAATAGTAGATTTCTTGGAAGGAGCAATAATCTCTGCCTCCAGATTACAACCTAGCACAGACATCAAAGGTCGTGAACTCCCAGAACGACCCTTTTGTGCTGATATTGATTACCTTACAGTCAATAGCCTAAGTGGACCCACCAGAGCAGAAGATAGAGTTGTAGTGTTTTTCTGAAGAGGCTGTAGAGGCTTTGGTGATCTGCACTGCCCCAGCCTCAGCCCAAGCCTCAGCCCCTGGCCTTGTACCCACCGCTACCACCCTGCCTGGTCCCCTTTCCAGGGATTTGTGTAAGCAGGTTTTATGTGTCCATTTTCTTTGTGTGTTGATTTGTACAGCAGACCACTCATCCGGCTGTGGCTGTGCGTGTGTGTCCGTACGCGTGTGTGCATGTGTATGGGGCTTGAGTTTCACAGACCTTCCCTCTAGTCCTACTCCTTCTGGCTCGGAGTGGTCACACCAGTGAGCTCAAGCAGGCTTTGGAAAGTCAAGGTTCCTCCAAGGCATTCACTGGTTCTCTCTCAAGGTGGTGTGGAGGTACATGAGCTCCCTCGCCCACCTCCCTGTATGTCATCAGACTCACTGTACCCTCCTGACTGAAAGATCTCTGTAGACTTCCTCTGCTGAAAAGGGAGGCCTGACAAGCTATATGGTGTTGAGCGCTAAGGTCTAAGCAGTGCCATGAATTAGGATAAGTAACACACTGTTTTAAGTACACTGATCTTTATGTTATATAACTAGCTTTTTTTCTAAATGAAAATGTTCTTGGAGAAAAGGGATGAAGTTTGAGAAATATGTATTTTTCAATTAACATTACTCATGCGTTCTAGATTTCTCTTGTCATAGTTTTATGTTGACGACATATTACTCAGAAAACAATATATAATGTATTAGCTGCTCAAAACAACATTTTAAAATGCCTTTTACTTCTTGAGCAGTACTGTTGCAGATCCAATCCTTTTGTTGAGATGCACAGCGGTGGTGCCAATCTCAGCGTGTGACTGGATCACCTGATCACCTGATGCAGCAGCAGCCTTCTGGGAAGGAGCAGGAGTATAAAGGAGGCTCGGGTGAAGGCAGCAAGCCCCGACAGAGAGAGTTCTGTGTTCCGAGCCAGCATGGAATGAGCTACCATTGCTCAGGGGGAAAGGCTACCCACAACCCCTTGCCTGTGGCTGTCCTTTTGAAGGTGCATGTCATTTCTTGTCAAGTTGCCCTGGGAACACTGGGTTGCCTCTTCTCTGTCTTAAGGTTGTGTTCAAACTGTCTGGAAGACGATTCAAAAGATAAGCCGTCTCAGTATCAGGTGAGGGAAGTACAAATTCATTAATCCTTCAAGTCCACATAAACTGTAATAGTAAATAGCGTAAATGTCCCTACCCAGCCCGCCCAGTCATATGTCTATTAGATAGCTACAAGTCTGACATACAATTACAGAATGATGTGTATCCTACATTTTTCATCCCTTACAGAGAAAAATAGACTTATTAGATAATAGTATAGTTTGTTAGTGCTCTTCATGGTCTGCTGACAAAGAGAACATGATCTCATCTTGGATTACTCCTGCAGTAGGTTGCATGCCAACAATAACTAGACTCACACTGCAGGGATGATGGCAAACATGGCATATTTCTGTCACCACAGCAATTGGAACAGAACAACATTAATAGACCATGCGGGTGTTAATTAAATTAAGGGATAAATACAGGGGTGTCAGTTGGGTATGGCAGTCGCCATACCCCTAGTTCAAGGCCAAAAATGAAAAAGTCTGTTAGAAAAAAGTAGACTAAAATCATTCCAATCCCAAATAAAATGCATAGGATGGTTTAGCATATTGGTTGGCTGGCTTTAGGACCATCACTAGAGAGAAGCTGCCAGCCTGCGAGAGCAGAGACAGTGCCAGACAGTTTACTTTGCCGAGCTGTTTAGGCAGTGCAACAATTGCTTTGAACTTAATGTTGGCATTTGAACTAGGCCTTGTAAGCCTCCCAGCCAGTTATTTTATGCACCAGTTACTTTCACATTGATGTCGGCTTAGGCGACGAGTCCAATAGGCTAGGTGAAAGTAAGCTTCCCCTAAAGTAAACTGAATTTGCAAAAATGGTCGATATCATTACTCATGCCTATTAATAAATAAATCAAATAATTCAAAATATTACACCAGAGAGCATGATTTGGCTACAGAGGATCATTAGCTTATTTTAAAAAAGAGATGTGTTGCTCACAATTTGGGCATCGTGCAAGTCAAATAGCCTACAAAAAAGCCCATTGTCTGAAGGACGAACAGTACTGGATCTGGAGCAGCATGTAAACAGCTGTCTGTGTGGAGTCTGGAGTCATTAGGGCAACGGGTCTGCCTGTACTGCTCAGAGAAGTTGAGAGGAAGAGCACAGGGCTTGAGAACAGAGAAGATAAAAAAAACTCAAGGAAATCAAGGCAGCTGTACAGATAACTCATCCAAAGGGATTTGCCTTCTCACACATGGCAAAAAGCTAACACTACAGTATATAGTGTCCCGTCCCCTTATTAATTCAGCCACTTCCTTAGATAACTAGCAAAATAAACTTGGTGGTTATAATGCAGAATTATGTATTTTTTATGGAGAAAAAAATATATAAAATGCATGAGGAATATACAGTGGGGCAAAAAGGTATTTAGTCAGCCACCAATTGTGCAAGTTCTCCCACTTAAAAAGATGAGAGAGGCCTGTAATTGTCATCATAGGTACACTTCAACTATGACAGACAAAATGAGAAATAACAATCCAGAAAATCACATTGTAGGATTTTTAATTAATTTATTTGCAAATTATGGTGGAAAATAAGTATTTGGTCAATAACAAATGTTTCTCAATACTTTGTTATATACCCTTTGTTGGCAATGACAGAGGTCAAACATTTTCTGTAAGTCTTCACAAGATTTTCACACACTGTTGCTGGTATTTTGGCCCATTCCTCCATGCAGATCTCCTCTAGAGCAGTGATGTTTTGGGGCTGTTGCTGGGCAACACTGACTTTCAACTCCCTCCAAAGATTTTCTATGGGGTTGAGATCTGGAGACTGGCTAGGCCAGCTCCCTGCACTTGCCGTGCGAAGGTGGTCCTTTGTCCAGGAGGCGTTGTGCCAGCTCTACGATCCAGACCTCCAGTGCGCCTCCACGGCCCAGTATATCCAGCGCCGGCCCAGGCACTGTGTCTCTGGTGCACCTTCACAGCCCAGTGCGTCCTGTGCCAGCTCCCCGCACTTGCCGTGCGAGGGTTGTCCTTTATCCAGGATGCGTGGTGCCAACTCTACGCTCCAGTCGTCCTCCGGCGATGATCCACGGTCCGGAGCCTCCGACAATGATCCACAGTCTGCTTCCATGGAAGGGGGATCAGTGAGCGGAGCGGGGTCTACATCCCGAACTGGAGCTGCCCACCCGGACCCTCCCCCATAGAGTCAGGTTTTGCGTCCGGAGTCCGCACATTTGGGGGGTGGGGTACTGTCACGCCCTGACCTTAGAGAGCCTTTTTATTCTCTATTTGGTTAGGTCAGGGTGTGACTAGGGTGGGCAATCTAGGTTTTCTATTTCTTTGTTGGCTGGGTATGGTTCCCAATCAGATTGTTGTCTCTGATTGGGGATCATACTTAGGCAACCTTTTTTCCACCTTAGTTTGTGGGATCTTGCGTTTCGTTTTGTATTTGTTTTTGTTTTTCGGGGTCATCAATAAAAGAAAAATGTACACCTACCACGCTGCACCTTGGTCTACTCCTTCCAACGACGAGTGTTACAACAACGCTCTGACGAGCAACTTTTCTCTTCTACTGTTCTCAGTGTAGCCTACTTCTGCCAGTCAAATAGTGTTGTACTTCTGTGAAGCAATTTTTTGCCAAATGTGTAGCACTAAAGTATTTCTGTGAAGGAAACTATAGTTGCACCCCCCCATCACTCTATTGAAGCAAAAAAAACACTGTTGACTTTCAATATCAAACAAGACCCCTGTCAATACACAGCTGGACTTACTTGCTTCTGCTTTCTTCCGTTGTGCTATTTACAAACAAACACGTGACTGGCTCAACTGTTCTGGGGAACTACGGTAAGCTTCATAATGTAAAATTATTCAACAGGGGAAATTAACAACGAAATCTGCTACAGTGGGGCAAAAAAGTATTTAGTCAGCCACCAATTGTGCATGTTCTCCCACTTAAAAAGATGAGAGAGGCCTGTAATTTTCATCATAGGTACACTTCAACTGTGACAGAAGAAAATGAGGAGAAAAACATCTAGAAAATCACATTGTAGGATTTTTTTATGAGTTTATTTGCAAATTATGGTCCCAGCTCTCTGCAGGTCATTCACTAGGTCCCCCCGTGTGATTCTGGGATTTTTGCTCACCGTTCTTGTGATCATTTTGACCCCACGGGGTGAGATCTTGCATGGAGCCCCAGATCGAGGGAGATTATCAGTGGTCTTGTATGTCTTCCATTTCCTAATAATTGCTCCCACAGTTGATTTCTTCAAACCAAGCTGCTTACCTATTGCAGATTCAGTCTTCCCAGCCTGGTGCAGGTCTACAATTTTGTTTCTGGTGTCCTTTGACAGCTCTTTGGTCTTGGCCATAGTGGAGTTTGGAGCGTGACTGTTTGAGGTTGTGGACAGGTGTCTTTTATACTGATAACAAGTTCAAACAGGTGCCATTAATACAGGTAACGAGTGGAGGACAGAGGAGCCTCTTAAAGAAGAAGTTATAGGTCTGTGAGAGCCAGAACTCTTGCTTGTTTGTAGGTGGCCAAATACTTATTTTCCACCATAATTTGCAAATAAATAAATTAAAAATCCTGGATTTTTTTTCTCATTTTGTCTGTCATAGTTGAAGTGTACCTATGATGAAAATTACAGGCCTCTCATATTTTTTAAGTGGGAGAACTTGCACAATTGGTGGCTGACTAAATACTTTTTTTGCCCCCACTGTACATCTAACTTATTGCACAATTTAACTGCAGGTATTTACTTGAAAAGTAGCTACAAATATAAAAATCTATTGAAAAACTTTAAATGCTATTGACAATTATTGAAACACCATCCTGTGGCTATTTCCATACACCCAGGTATAAGGTATATACAATATACCGCCCAAGCCTAGTCCACACAAACCAACCAGTGGCAGACGCTGATTGGCTGAATACCTGGGGCACAAGGTGTTTGGAGTGGTTAACAAAAAAATATGATGACAAGATTTCAAACTCCCGGTAGTTTATTTAATAAGATATATGAAGCAATCTGTGCATTTGAACAACAGCATGAATACACCTATTTCCCTTTTGCATTTCAAAAACTGAATAACCACTGCTGCACATGCTGTTTTGAACAGATTAGATTATACTATTTACAACAAGGAGCCAGCTCACGAATGAACGAGTGCACCAGGGAGAACGCAACCAACATGCAGATGCAATAAGTGAAAACACATTATCAAACTGGAGATAGCTAGCTAACATAATGTCAAAAAGCATGATGCGCTAGCCAGTTAACATTCATTCAGAAATAACTATATAATTCTGAGTTAGTCAGATATTAGTTTAGTCTTTTACTGCAGTGGGCTAAATCAGGGTCCCACAAAGTGTTTCTTGGTAGTGGGGATGTACCGTGTCTGATAGAGTTGAAATGTATTACATTTTGTGTTTGTCTCCCAATATTACACTTTATATACATACACAGGTGTTTTTTAATAATATTGATTAATTATGAAAAACATTAATAGCATTACACCCTTGAGGCCACTAGAAGGCAATTTGGTAATTTGACTGCAGGAATGGGCTACAAAGACTTGAAATTGGCATGGGAGCTAACTAGCTAGCAAGTTACCAGCTAACTTTAGCTAGCTGCTTATCAAAAGGTAGATAACTTGTTAATTTGACCAAAATTCGACCAGACTATTTCTCAATGTTTCTCAAAATGACTGTATCTGGCTAATTCATTTGATCATGCTTTGTGATACACCCAATTGTATGTTGTTTAGTCCACACAACATTTTGCCCTGTCACCTACAGTGGCAAGAAAAAGTATGTGAACCCTTTGGAATTACCTGGACTTCTGCATAAATTGGTCATAAAATGTAATCTGAACTTCATCTAGGTCACAATAGACAAACAAAGTCTGCTTAAACTAATAACACACAAACAATTATACGTTTTCATGTCTTTTTTGAACACACCAAGTAAACATTCACAGTGTAGGGTGAAAAAAAGTATGTGAACCCTTGGATTTAATAACTGGTTGACCCTCCTTTGGCAGCAATAACCTCATCCAAATGTTTTCTGTAGTTACGGATCAGACCAAAAATAATTTTGGACCATTCCTCTTTACAAAACTGTTTCAGTTCAGCAATATTCTTGGGATGTCTTGTGTGAACTGCTCTCTTGAGGTCATGCCACAGCATTTCAATCGGGTTGAGGTCAGGACTGACTGGGCCACTCCAGAATGTGTAGTTTCTTCTGTTGAAGCCATTCTGTTGTTGATTTAGTTCTGTGTTTTGGGTCATTGTCCTGTTGCATCACACAACTTCTGTTGAGCTTCAATTGGCATACAGATAGCCAAACATTCTCCTGCAAAATGTCTTGATAAACTTGGGAATTCATTTTTCCGTCGATGACAGCAAAGCAGCCCCAGACCATGATGGTCCCTCCACCAGACTTTACAGTTGGGATGAGGTTTTGATTTTGGCGTGCTGTGCCTTTTTTATGCACACATAGTGTTGCGTGTTCCTTCCAAACAACTCAACTGTAGTTTCATCTGTCCACAGAATAGTTTGCCAGTAGCGCTGTGGAACATCCAGGTGCACTTTTGCACATTTCAGACAGTGCAGCAATGTTTTTTATTTGGACAGCAGTGGCTTCTTCCGGGGTGTCCTCCCATGAACACCATTCTTGTTTAGTGCTTTACGTATCGTAGACTCGTCAACAGAGATGTTAGCATGTTCCAGAGATTTCAGTAAGTCTTTAGCTGACACTAGGATTCTTCTTAGCCTCATTCAGCATTTCTGCACAGTGCTCTTGCAGTCATCTTTGCAGGACGGCCACTCCTAGAGAGTAGCAACAGTGCTGAACTTTCTCCATTCATAGACAATTTGTCTTACCGTGGACTGATGAACATCAAGGCTTTTAGAGATACTTTTGTAACCCTTTCCAGCTTTATGCAAGTTAACAATTCTTAATCTTAGGTATTCTGAGATCTATTTTGTTCTAGGCATGGTTCACATCAGGCAATGCTTCTTGTGAATAGCAAACAAGTTATGTGAGTGTTTTTTTATAGTGCAAAGCAGCTCTAACCAACATCTCCAATCTCGTTTCATTGATTGGACTCCAGGTTAGCTGACTCCTGACTCCAATTAGCTTTTGGAGAAGTAATTTGCCTAGGAGTTCACATACTTTTTCCAACCTAAATAATGTATTCAATATAGACAAGAAAAATACAATAATTTGTGTTTTATTCGTTTAAGCACACTATGTTTGTATATTGTTGTGACTTAGATGAAGATAACATTTGATGACCAATTGATGCAGAAATCCAGGTAATTCCAAAGGGTTCACATGCTTTTCTTGCCACTGTACAGCAGAACCTGAGGAACAACTAGGGAAATTGGCCATGTTTTTTTTTGTCCTACCAGATCTGAGATGAGAAGGTTCTAGATAGTGTATCCCTCTGTCCTTCGACTCTTGTTGGATGTAGTTTTCCGGTTTATCAGGTCCCAGGCTCCCATGAATGTTACAACTATTTATTTACCATTTAATTACAATTAGCTTTTTGCTTTGCCTGGATTGTTTTATCAAAACAATCCAAGCAATGTTCGCATGGCCTATGCACCCACAGAGGCGGAGCTGCTGCTGGTGGCAGTCACTGAGGGGCAGAGCAGTAAGTAACAGAACAGCTTGTATTGAATAATATATTTTTGAAACAGGAAAATGTACACGTTTACTGTACTTTTATGAGCATTTAAAACATAATCCATGAATTATATAATATGTATATTATATATATATATATATATATATATATATATACAGTGCCTTGCGAAAGTATTCGGCCCCCTTGAACTTTGCGACCTTTTGTCACATTTCAGGCTTCAAACATAAAGATATAAAACTGTATTTTTTTGTGAAGAATCAACAACAAGTGGGACACAATCATGAAGTGGAACGACATTTATTGGATATTTCAAACCTTTTTAACAAATCAAAAACTGAAAAATTGGGCGTGCAAAATTATTCAGCCCCTTTACTTTCAGTGCAGCAAACTCTCTCCATAAGTTCAGTGAGGATCTCTGAATGATCCAATGTTGACCTAAATGACTAATGATGATAAATACAATCCACCTGTGTGTAATCAAGTCTCCGTATAAATGCACCTGCACTGTGATAGTCTCAGAGGTCCGTTAAAAGCGCAGAGAGCATCATGAAGAACAAGGAACACACCAGGCAGGTCCGAGATACTGTTGTGAAGAAGTTTAAAGCCGGATTTGGATACAAAAAGATTTCCCAAGCTTTAAACATCCCAAGGAGCACTGTGCAAGCGATAATATTGAAATGGAAGGAGTATCAGACCACTGCAAATCTACCAAGACCTGGCTGTCCCTCTAAAATTTCAGCTCATACAAGGAGAAGACTGATCAGAGATGCAGCCAAGAGGCCCATGATCACTCTGGATGAACTGCAGAGGTCTACAGCTGAGGTGGGAGACTCTGTCCATAGGACAACAATCAGTCGTATATTGCACAAATCTGGCCTTTATGGAAGAGTGGCAAGAAGAAAGCCATTTCTTAAAGATATCCATAAAAAGTGTTGTTTAAAGTTTGCCACAAGCCACCTGGGAGACACACCAAACATGTGGAAGAAGGTGCTCTGGTCAGATGAAACCAAAATTGAACTTTTTGGCAACAATGCAAAACGTTATGTTTGGCGTAAAAGCAACACAGCTCATCACCCTGGACACACCATCCCCACTGTCAAAAATGGTGGTGGCAGCATCATGGTTTGGGCCTGCTTTTCTTCAGCAGGGACAGGGAAGATGGTTAAAATTGATGGGAAGATGGATGGAGCCAAATACAGGACCATTCTGGAAGAAAACCTGATGGAGTGTGCAAAAGACCTGAGACTGGGACGGAGATTTGTCTTCCAACAAGACAATGATCCAAAACATAAAGCAAAATCTACAATGGAATGGTTCAAAAATAAACATATCCAGGTGTTAGAATGGCCAAGTCAAAGTCCAGACCTGAATCCAATCGAGAATCTGTGGAAAGAACTGAAAACTGCTGTTCACAAATGCTCTCCATCCAACCTCACTGAGCTCGAGCTGTTTTGCAAGGAGGAATGGGAAAAAATTTCAGTCTCTCGATGTGCAAAACTGATAGAGACATACCCCAAGCGACTTACAGCTGTAATCGCAGCAAAAGGTGGCGCTACAAAGTATTAACTTAAGGGGGCTGAATAATTTTGCACGCCCAATTTTTCCGTTTTTGATTTGTTAAAAAAGTTTGAAACATCCAATAAATGTCGTTCCACTTCATGATTGTGTCCCACTTGTTGTTGATTCTTCACAAAAAAATACAGTTTTATATCTTTATGTTTGAAGCCTGAAGTGTGGCAAAAGGTCGCAAAGTTCAAGGGGGCCGAATACTTTCGCAAGGCACTGTATATAAAAATTTTTTTTTGGGGGGGGGCAATCACAAGTGGGTCGCCGCCCCTAATGCCCTTATGGGCAGGCCGACACTGACACCAACACAGTCATGAGGAGAGAACGACAATGCTTCTTCACCCTCAGGAGGCTTAAAAGATTTGGCCTTGTCCCTCAGATCCTGAAAAAGATCTACAGTCGCAGTATTGAGAGATCTGGAGTGGCTGCATCACCACTTGATATGACAACTGCTTGGCATGAGAACCGCAAGGTGCTACAGAGGGTAGTGCATATGGCCCTGTACATCACAGGCGCCGGGCTCCCTTACCGTCCAGAACCACTATACCAGCCATGTCAGAGGAAGGCCCTAGAAAATGTCATAGACTCCCGACACCCAAGTCATAGACTGTTCTCTCTGCTACTAAATGGCAAGTGGTACCAATGCACCAAGTCTGGAACAAACAAGACCCTGAACAGCTTCTACCCCAAGCCATAACACTGCTTAACCCAATTAACCCAATAGCTACCAGTACTATCTGCGTTGAGCATATTTGCACTAGCTTTTTTGACTCATCACATACACTGCTGCTACTGTTCATTATATGTCACTCTATCCCTAGTTATATGTACATATCTACCTCAATTACCTTGTACCCCTGCACATCGACTCAGTACTGGTACCCCATGTATTTTCGCAACTTATTGTGTGTTTATTATACATTTTATTATTACATGTTTTATTTTCTTTCTTTCTGCATTGTTAGGAAGGGCCTTAAGTAAGCATTTCACTGTTAGTCTACACCTGTTGTTTACAAAGCATGTGAATAATAGTTGGTTGAGAGAATGCCAAGATTGTGCAAAGCTGTCATCAAGGCAAAGCGTGGATACTTTGAAGAATCTCAAAAAAATAAAAAATTGGGTTACTACATGATTCCATATTATTTCATAGTTTTGATGTAATCACTATTATTCTATGATGTAGAAAGTAAAAACAGTAAAAATAGTAAAAATAAAGAAAACCCCTTGAATTAGTAGGTTTGTCGCAACTTTTGACTGGTCTGTACCTTTAAACCTAACTTTGCGGTGATAATTAATGGCTGGTGTCATTTTTGTTTTGTTTTTGCTCTTCCCCAAATATAATTTTATGAGTTTTTAAATTGTGTAGTGTATGCAGTGAATGAGCTTCAATCCCCCCCCCCCTCCCCTGACGTCAATGGATATACAGTATGTGAAGTACGTGACTGTATGACTGTTCTGTAGTATCAACGTAGACAGGTGTCATCTTTAGTGTTTACGACAAAGCTCCGCCAGCAAATGATGTCATTGTGGCCTAATTTAATTAATGAATGATGTCTGTTAGATTGGATTTCAGCATGAGTTCAGCCTATAAAAATTTAAATCGTTAATTTCTCAGCAGGACAAACGCTGCTCTAAAACAATAAACTCCCCATCATTGAAAATGTATACTGAACAAAAATATAGAAGCAACATGCAATAATTTCAAAGATTTTACTGAGTGACAGTTCATATCAAGATATCAGTCAATTGAAATAAATTCATTAGACCCTAATCTATAGATTTCACAACTGGGAATACAGATATGCATCTGTTGGTCACAAATACCCCCCCCCCCAAAAAAAGTAGGAGCATGGATCAGAAAACCAGTCAGTATCTGTTGTGACAACCATTTGTCTCATGCAGCGCGACAGATCTCCTTCGCATTGAGTTGATAAGGCTGTTGATTGTGTAATATTGTCCCACTCCTCTTCAATGGCCTTGAGAAGCTGCTGGATATTGGCGAAAACTGGAACACACCGTCGTACACATAGATCCAGAGCATCCCAAACATGCTCAATGGGTGACATGTCTGGTGAGTATGCAGGCCATGGAAGAAATTGGACATTTGCAATTTACAGGAATTGTGTACAGAACCTTGCGACATGGGGTTGTGCCGTATCATGCTGAAACATGAGGTGAGGGAGGCGGATGAATGGCACGACAATGGGCGTCAGGATCTCGTCACGGTACCTCTGTGCATTCAAATTGCCATCGATAAAATGCAATTGTGTTTGTTGTCCGAATGCCTGCCCATACCATAAACGCACCGTCATCCATGAGGAATTCTGTTCACAACGTTGAAATCAGGAAACCGCTCACCCACACGACGCCATGCACGCTGTTTGCCATCTGCCTGGTAGAGACGGCATACAGCGTTTATGGCAGACAGCGTCATTCAGAAACCGGGATTAATCTGTGAAGAGCACACTCCTCCAGCGTGCCAGTGGCCATCGAAGGTGAGCCTTTGCCCACTGAAGTCGGTTATGACGCCGAACTGGTGAGGACAACGAACACGCAGATGAGCTTCCCTGAGACGGTTCTGACAGTTTGTGCAGACATTCTTCGGGTGTGAAAACCCACAGTTTAATCAGCTGTTGGGGTTGCTGTTCTCAGACGATCCCACAAGTGAATAAGCCAGATGTGGAGTTCCTGGGCTGGCGTAATTACACGTGGTCTGCTGTTGTGAGGCTGGTTGGACGTACTGCAAAATGTTCTACAATTATGTTAGAGGCGGATTATGATAGAGAAATTAACATTAAATTATCTGGCATCAGCTCTGTGGACATTCCTTCAGTTAGCATGCCAATTGCACACTCCTGTGGCATTGTGACAAAAACTGCACATTTTACAGTGGCCTTTTATTGTCCCCAGCGCAAAGTGCACCCGTGTAATGATCATGCTCTTTAAGCAGTTTCTTGATATGCCACATCCACCAGGTAGAGAAATGCTCACTAACAGGGATGTAAACAAATTTGTGCACAACATTTCAGAGAAGTGAGCTTTTTGTGGGTATGGACATTTTCTGGGATCTTTTACTTCAGCCCATGAAACATGGGACCAACAACTTTACGTGTTTATATTTTTGTTCAGTGTAGAAACAACTCATGTTACTGGTGCATTAGGACCCAGTAAACTACAAATTGCTTAACGATGTCTAAATAGCTATTGGTTTTTCTTTTTCCTCCACGTTGACTGGATGATGAGGAACCACTGCTCTAGTATACACATTATGATCACATCCAATAACCAATAACTGAAGTTAACAGTCCCAGTTGTACTCTTTGCTGATTAATTTGACATAATGGGAAAATAAAGCTGTTACCTCTATACATTTTTTACTTGTCTAAACATGTTTGTTTTTTTCACTGGAAGGCAAGCAAGACCAAAAGCAAGCAGACTCAAGACAAATATAAAGATTAAAGCAGAAATAATCATCAGAAGGTTCTGGCACATTCATAGTTTTATAGTAGGTAGAAGGACCATGAAATGAGGTGTCAGTCATCAGTGTCTCAGTGATGTGCCTTTACTGCCTCTGCCCAAGGACCTGTAACTCTGTCGACAATTATTACAAAACCATTAGCAGTGCTACCCATGTCTGGACATGTGGAGGGAGACTAATGTGTTGCTGTGATGAAAGAGGGATCCTCTTTAAGGGGCATACTAGTAAGGAGTGTCGGCGAGAGGTGATGAAAAATACTAGATGTGAGACAGTGAGTAAAGGTTGTGTGTGTGCGTATTTGTGTCATGTGTGTGTGTGTGTGTGTGTGTGTGTGTGTGTGGGGGGGGCAGCATACACCACCTTCAGAAAGTATTCATACGTCTTGACTTATTCAACATGTTGTTGTGTTACAGCCTGATTTTTTTTTATCTCACTCAATCTCACACAATATCCCATAAAGACAAAGTGAAAAGATGTTTTTAGAAATGTATGCACATTTATTGAAAATGAAATACAGAAATATGCCCTTTACATACTGTAAATATTAACATCCCTGAGTTAGTGGGCTTTTAGCATGAATGTTTGATTCTAATCATGAACAACTTTAGCATTAACCCTTTAACCTAACTCCTAAACTTAACCCTAATCCCTAGCCTTGCTAACGTTAGCCAGCTGGCTAACATTAGGCACCTAGCTAGAATCCGCTAGAATACATTTTGACATTCGTAACATATAATAAGAATTGTAATTCGTAAGATATCATACGAAATGGGTGATGGACGTCCACAAATTAATACTTACCATACGAAACATAACATATCATACCAAATGAAATGTCTCGGATTTCCGTACAGAATAACTTGAAATGCTCTGAGACCAAGTTTGTGATACAAGTCAGTATTCAATGTCTGGGGGCATTGGGAGATGTGGAAACAAGCCACTAGGGGCAACAGTAGCCTGGTTCCTCTCTAGGCTTCCTAGGTTTTGGCCTTTCTAGGGAGTTTTTCCTAGCCACCGTGCTTCTACACCTGCATTGCTTGCTGTTTGGGGTTTTAGGCTGGGTTTCTGTACAGCACTTTGAGATATCAGCTGATGTACGAAGGGCTATATAAATACATTTGATTTGACAGTGAGTGTTGTTACCTTAAAGTAGGTCTCGGTTTTGCTAGGGCATAAACATCTACCTCTGATTCCAAAGAAGCTCAAATCCAGCAATAGAAAGTTGTTATCCAAAACCTTAACCCTTACCTTAACCATTCAGAGTTAATGCCTAACCTTAAGAATGTGGAGTTGGAGTTAATGCCTGAACTTAACCCTAAGCTTAAAAATTCGGAGTTAATGCCTAAACTTAACCATAACTACTTTGAAATGTGATGTTTGGAACAACTTCGAAATTTGATGTTTGAGAAACATAGATGATGTTGGGGTACAGGGATGAGGCAGTCGTTCAAAAATCATGTTAAACACTATCACATGACTTATCACATGACTTGTTAAGCTCATTTTTACTCCTGAACTCATTTAGGCTTGCCATAACAAAGGAGTTGAATACTTATTGACTCAAAACATTTCAGCTTTTCATTTTTAAAAATTAATTTGTAAACATTTCTAAAACATAATTCTACTTTGACATTTTGGGGAAATGTGTGTAGGCCAATGACTATTAATCTAAATTTAATCATTTTAAATTCAGGCTGTAACACAATATACTTTCTGAAGACACTGTATGTCTAAGTGTCTGTTGGCTTATCTCTGGGTGCATATAAATGCATAACATCCATGTGATGCTGCTTGGGATGATGGGTTGTGTTAGCAGTACAGTTGGGGTCCTCTATCATCACAGAACATAGGGAGGAGCTGTTCAATTGATATCCATATAGTGATCCCATGGAGGGTTTGACATGAGTTGTGAATTTAGGTGGACCGCACTGCTGAATCAGCCAGCCCTGTGACGGCATGACAGGTAGATGCCCTCTTAGACCATGGTGGACAATGGATTCAGGAAACGCTATTCTAGTTGGATAAGAAGCACTTCATCTTGATTGGGTGGTGGTCATAATAGTTATATTGCCTGACGTCAGCAAGAGGGACTAACATAATAAAGTCATTGTTATCATTGAGCTAAATTGCACACATTGTTTGACATTGTTAAGTAGGCTTGTTTGAAAGATTTAAATAGCATTGTAAGAAAATGTTCTGTTGGGATTGTGAACGCCATTTTACTGTATTTAAAAGCTTAAACATCGTAAAGTATACATTCACAGAAATGTTGTATTGGGTTTGACTTATTGAACAAATCTGCCCAAAGGTTGACTTTATTAAGAGGATGCATTAATAGAGCCAACTTTTCATCTAATAAAAACTAGCCGTCTAGACAACTTCATTGTTGCAACTGTTTCTGTCAAGCTAAATGTTGGACTTTCACATCTGTCTTTATTTTCATATGGTTTTTCACTGTCTATCACTGTGTGGTTTCCACATTTGCTGGGTGTTTCTCAATATCCTCACATGAGTCTTTCCGAGACTCTATAATAGATTTATTATCATATTTTCTCCATGGTTAACCATATATACTTTATTAATTAATTCAGATATTGTTCAATAAACAGTCAAAGACATAAACATGTATCAATTTCTTATGGTCAGAATCTTTGCAAAAAGCATGAAATGCTCTCAACAGCTAAGCCTTGGCAAAACGCATGGAGTAATACAGCTCTTCTATGAAAAAAATATATATTTGTTCAAATTGAAATAAAACAAACTACAATACTTACACGGAGAAAGGATAAAAGCCTTTTTTATACAACCATAAAACACAGCTATTGTGCCAAATGTCAAACCATCTACCAGAATACTTAACATAAGATGGCTGAATGATAACTTTTTAATCTCAACAGACCAAAAATGTTTTCGGCCAAAGTGTGGCAGTGTCCAGTCTTGTAGGCTGTGACCAGTAAGGAGTTAGTAGAGGGAAAACAATCTGTTTCCAGTGTCTTGGATTCATTATTTTATGGCAGGGCAACTCCCTGTTCTGTTTGGAGGGATTCGTTTTTGCAGGGTGATGTTTTCTTCTGGGCCTTTTCCACAGGGATAGGTTTGCCCTCATCTTTGATAGTTAACCCAGGGTGATCCCATCCCCAGGGCCCATCCAGTTCCCACCTCCCACCTCCCAGGCCCTGCTTCTCATTACGGCCTGTCCACTGATGTGACCACAGTACATGAACCTCAGTCATGCCTCCACAACCGACACCAAACCAACATGGATGTAACATACAGTATGAAGAGTTTATTTCCAAAATGCTACAGTATATCCACCAATTTTCACATTTGTGTGAAATGAATGCTTATGGGTTCCTTCATGTGTGTGTGTGTGTGTGTGTACATTTTTGCTGTTCTCAGATGTGTTATTCATAGATGTTATGCGTGTAATAAAATTTAAAAGAAATTGCAAAATGATGTTTCAAATGTCAAATGCAAATGTTTTACAGACATATGTCATATTACTGTATTGATACAAATGTGTAATTTGTACATATCTATATGAAAAATATAGTAATTTGTCACATTTGATGTGTGTAAAACTTAGCAGTACTACCTACTTATTTTTTGGAGAGTGAGGCAGATGGATATATAGCGTTTTGCAAAAAAAAACATTATTATTTGTCTCTCTTAAATGACATTTCTAACAAATACATGTCTATCATTGAACAACCACACCAATCTCTTTCATAAATTCTTTAAACAATTAAAGCTCCTTTACCAACATTTCTGTAAATGGATATATAGTATTTTGGAATGAAACTCTTCAATATACTGTAAAGTCTATTATGTAGCTTCACAGCCACAAAAGGAAAAACACATAGTAGTGGGTTGTTCTGATTCCCTGTTTTGTTTTGAAACTGATATCTGCAGAGGAAAACAAGCAGCGAGAGCCAGTCCCAAGACGTTATATTCTCATGACATCTCTAACTACATTATTACTTGACACTTGATGCTTTGTATGGGTATATTGCTTCCCAATTGAATTTAAGGCTTCATGTAAATGAGAAGAATATATTACTGCAATGACAATATCTAGCCTTTGTCTGTTTAATTGTTTATTTATCAGTTTTGTGTGTGTGTGGATTTTGAATGGGAGTGAATTGTGTGTCCCCACAAGGTCAACTGTACAAGACTGTGTGTGTGTGTGTGTGTGTGTGTGTGTGTGTGTGTGTGTGTGTGTGTGTGCACGCACGCTTGTGTGTGTGCGTGCACGTGTGTGTGTCTGTATGGATGTGTTTAACTATTCCAGAAGTCCCCACAAGAATTGTGACCAAACAAACATTTGACCAACTGGGGAAATGTTGTTTGATCCCACAAGGTCAAATGCTATTTCTAGACGGTTTAAGGCTAAGGTTAGAATTAGTTTTAGGGTTAGCATTAGGTTTAAGGTTAAGGTTGGGGTTAGGAGCTATGGTTAGTTTTAGGGGTTAGGATTAGGAGCTAGGGTTAGGATGAGGGTTAGGGTTAGGGTTGATGTTATGTTCTGGGGTAAGGGTTAGGTTTAAGGTTAGGGAAAATAGGATTTTGAATGGGACTGAATGTTGTGTCCCCACAAGGTTAGTTGATAAGACATCAAATCAAAGTTTATTTGTCACGTGCGCCAAATACAACCTTACAGTGAAATGCTTACTTACAGGCTCTAACCAACAGTGCAATTTTTAAGTAAAAAAAAAAAGGTATTAGGTGAACAATAGATAAGTAAAGAAATAAAAACAGTAAAAAAGACAGTGAAAAATAACAGTAGCGAGGCTGTATACAGTAGGGAGGCTATACACAGGCACCGGTTAGTCAGGCTGATTGAGGTAGTATATACATGTAGGTATGGTTAAAGTGACTATGCATATATGATGAACAGAGCATAGCATCAGCGTAAAAGAGGGGTTGGGGGATGGCACACAATGCAAATAGTCCAGGTAGCCATTTGATTACCTGTTCAGGAGTCTTATGGCTTGGGGGTAAAAACTGTTGAGAAGCCATTTGGTCCTAGACTAGTAGAGAGAACAGTCTATGACTGGGGTGGCTGGGGTCTTTGACAATGTTTTAGGGCCTTCCTCTGACACCGCCTGGTGTAAAGGTCCTGGATAGCAGGCAGCTTAGCCCCAGTGATGTACTGGCCCGTACGCACTACCCTCTGTAGTGCCTTGCAGTCGGAGGCCGAGCAGTTGCCGTACCAGGCAGTGATGCAACCAGTCAGGATGCTCTCGATGGTGCAGCTGTAGAACCTTTTAAGGATCGGAGGACCCATGCCAAAACGTTTAGTTTCCTGAGGGGGAATGGGCTTTGTTGTGCCCTCTTCATGACTGTCTTAGTGTGTTTGGACCATTCTTGTTTGTTGCTGATGTGGACACCAAGGAACTTCAAGCTCTCAACCTGCTCCACTACATCCCCGTCAATGAGAATGGGGGTGCTCGGCCCTCCTTTTCCTGTAGTCCACAGTCATCTCCATAGTCTTGGTTCCGTTGAGGGATAGGTTCTTATTCTGGTACCACGCGGCCAGGTATCTGACCTCCTCCCTGTAGGCGGTCTCGTCGTTGACGGTGATTAGGCCTACCACTGCTGTGTCGTCTGCAAACTTAATGATGGTGTTGGAGTCGTGCCTGGCCACGCAGTCGTGGGTGAGCAGGGAGTACAGGAGGGGACTGAGCACGCACCCCTGAGGGGCTCCAGTGTTGAGGATCAGCGTGGCAGATGTGTTGCTACCTACCCTCACCACCTGGGGGCGGCCCGTCGGGAAGTCCAGGATCCAGTTGCAGAGGGAGGTGTTTAGTCCCAGGATCCTTAGCTTAGTGATGAGCTTTGAGGGCACTATGGTGTTGAACGCTGAGCTGTAGTCAATGAATAGCATTATCACGTAGGTGTTCCTTTTGTACAGGTGGGAAAGGGCATTGTGGAGTGCAATAGAGATTGCATCATCTGTGGATCTGTTTGGGTGGTATGCAACTTGGAGTGGGTCTGGGGTTTCTGGGATAATGGAGTTGATGTGAGCCAATACCAGCTTTTCAAAGCACTTCATGGCTACGGACGTGTGCTACGGGTCTGTAGTCATTTAGGACAGTTGACTTAGTGTTCTTAGGCACAGGGACTATGGTGGTCTGCTTGAAACATGTTGGTATTACAGACTTAATCAGGGACATGTTGAAAATGTCAGTGAAGACACCTGCCAGTTGGTTAGCACATGCCCGGAGCATACGCCCTGGTAATCCGTCTGGCCCCGCAGCCTTATGAAGGTTGACCTGTCTTACTCACGTCGGCTATGGAGAGCATGATCACACAGTCATCCGGAACAGCTGATGCTCTAATGCATGCCTCAGTGTTGCTTGCCTCGAAGCGAGCAAAGAAGTGATTTAGCTCGTCTGGTAGGCTCGTGTCACTGGGCAGCTCGTGGCTGTGCTTCCCTTTGTAGTCTGTAATAGTTTGCAAGCCCTGCCACATAAGACGAGCATTGGAGCCGGTGTAGTACAATTCAATCTTAGCCCTGTATTGACTCTTTGCTTGTTTGATGGTTCGTCGGAAGACACAGCAGGATTTCTTATAAAACTGTCCTGCACCTTGAAAGCGGCAGCTCTACCCTTTAGCTCAGTGCGAATGTTGCCTGTAATCCATGGCTTCTGGTTGGGGTATGTACAGTCTCTCTGGGGACGACATCATCGATGCACTTATTGATAAAGCCAGTGACTGATGTGGTGTACTCCCCAATGCCATCAGAATAACCCCGGAACATGTTCCAATCTGTGATAGCAAAACAGTCCTGTAGTTTAGCATCTGCTTCATCTAACCACCTTTTTATAGACCGAGTCACTGGTGCTTCCTGCTTTAGTTTTTGCTTATAAGCAGGAATCAGGAGGATAGGATTCTGGTCAGATTTACCAAATGGAGGGTGAGGGAGAGCTTTGTACTCTGTGTGGAGTACAGGTGATCTACATTTTTTCCCCTCTGGTTGCACATTTAACATGTTGATAGAAATGAGGTAGAACTGATTTAAGTTTCCCTGCATTAAAGTCTCCGGCCACTAGGAGCGCCGCCTCTGGGTGAGCGGTTTCCTGTTTGCTTATTGCCTTATACAGGTAGAATATCCGTGATCGTAACTCATCTAATTTATTGTCCAATGATTGCACGTTTGCGAGTAATATTGACGGTAACTGCAGCTTTCCCACTCGCCTTCTGCGGATCCTCACGAGGCACCCCGCTCTGTGTCCTCTGTACCTGCGCCTCTTCCTCTTGCCAATGACTGGGTTGTTGGCCTTGTCGGGTGTTGGCAGTATATCCTGTGCGTTCTGCTTGTTGAAGAAATAATCTTTGTCTAATCCGAGGTGAGTGATCGCTGTCCTGATATCCAGAAGTTATTTTTTGCAGTAAGATATGGTGGCAGAAACATAAATCCCAAATGGAAACATTTCAAAGAAACACATCCAGATCTGATGTTGATCATAATATATTTGAAATTATAAACTGGATGGTTCGAGCCCTGAATGCTGGTTGGCTGAAAGCCGTTGTTTATCAGATCATATACCATGGGTATGACAAAACATTTATTTTTTACTGCTCTAATTATGTTGGAAACCAGTTTATAATAGCATTAAGGCATGTGATATACCACAGCTAAGGGTTTGTGATATACCACAGCTAAGGGCTGTGTCCTAGCACTCTGTTGCGTTGTGCCTAAGACCAGCCCTTAGCCATGGTATCGTGGCAATATACCACACACCCTCGTGCCTTATTGCTTAAATATTGTATATATGGTAACCACTTTTCTCTCAATTAACTGGAGAGGGAAAGCAGCAGTGTAGTTTGATCGTACCACTCACTGAAATGTGACCATATGATTTCAACATATTGTTTATGACTGTATATCAAATTCATACAATCAAATATAAAAGTAACCCTTATTTTTCACTACCTTGGAACAGCTAAGACAGTTCCTCTGTTCCACCCACTGCTCACTGTATTATCAAAGTACAACATTCACATTGTAGTTGTCTAGTTCTGCATCAACCTTATAACATTTCATTGAAGAAAATGGTAATCAACACAATACAAACCACTGCATTAACAAAAACATGCTATAATATTGTGTCTCATGAAATGACATTTTATGGATATTAGATAGATTTAGAGAACAAGATTTAGAGAACAAACAAACCATGGGTGTACTAAAGACATCTGAGTAACAAGTTGCACAGTAAAAAAAAACAGCAATCTCCAAAAATACCCAGCTAACAATTGTCCTGGCTTGTCTCAATGTTGACCACACCATATTGTGAACTCTGAAAAGCAGCTGAAAAGAAGCCAGCACAACAGTGGTTAAAAGCTGGATCACAGCTGAGGCCACGACACTCCAGTCACATACATACTCAGCCGGCGAGATGGACAGATGAGATGCAACGGTTAGATATTAGAGTAGGAGAGAGCAGGATATGGCTGGGCTGCAGATGAGGCTTGGCAGATAGGGGCAGGCAGCTCCAGGGAGAATAGGCCAGCAGTACCATGCAGGTGGCTGGCTGGTGGCCCTCAGATGGGCCTGCCGCCAGCCTTGCCCTGGGCCCCATCCCGGGCTGCCTGCTCTCTATTCAGCCCTTTGTGTTACTGTGGGGCAAGCCAGACAAATCCATGTCTCATCATCATCACACACTGTGATAGCAGTGACTCAGCGTCAATATCCCCTGTCACCTGAATCAATAGTGATGACTGAATCACACAATGCACGTGTGCGCACACACACTCACAAAACACACACACACACACACACACACACCTCACCTATTAAAGCCAACTAGGCCCACCTTCTGAAAAGTAAAATAGCTTCATCTGAAATGAGAAATACCAAAGAAAATAATTATTGTAACTACTTTGAAGATGTTTCTTTGAGATCTAGTCATGCTTGTCAAAATAGTAATCATCAAATTAAAGATGAAAGGTAAGTATATTACTCAAATATTTGTAGTTTTCAGTAATGACACTGACTTATTCTTGTCATACTGTATATTCCAACAATAGTTGACTTAACCTGCCACAAGGAAAGTGAAATAATGACCAATCACATGTCAATGTCACATTTCTGAAGTTGGTAATGCAGTAAGGCAGGAGAATGTAATTCTCTAGCAGGATGCTGCTGATACAGTCTTCATGAAACAGTCAATTTGTGGTGAAGTATTTGTGGTGAAAGTGTCTAAGCTATAGATTAGGGTTTGATTATTTGCTGTCTTGTCTGTCTGTATGTTTTTCTGCGGTCAACCTGCAGTGGGCCAAGTTTATCTCTGCCAGGCCAATACTGCCCCCTGGAACCCACTCACTGTACTGCAATCATGGTCAAAATTGAATTGTAGGTTGACTTGGAAACACTTTAATAAAGAATGTCCAGAAAGTGTCAATATTTTGTAAGCCTTTTGTACTAATCTCTCCGAAATCATTTTAGAAATAAGCACACATCTTAAAATGAAACCTGTTAACTTCTTACTGTAACAATTAGTGTTGAGCCTCTGACTCATGACTTTGTCTAAGTGCTGGTGATGGTTTTCATGTGTTGATAATGTCATAATCTCCCATTATCTGAAACTATTACTGCAGTGTTTCATTTGGCTTTGTTCATCACCATATTATATAATACAAATATGCATGGCTCAGTATGTTGATGTACTGCCATTTGGGTCTAATGTTGAGGCCAATATTGATTTTAAACTAAGAATGGTGATAAATCCCTGAAGGCTACCACATCCCTTCGGCTATTGAGGGTATTGATTCCAAGTAATACTTCAAAATAAAATGGTGAAACATATGTGTTTATGTAATAAAGAAATAAGTATTGTTGCATACTTACCTATACATTGCATTTATCCAAATAATCATCAGTACAGACTCATTGGCTGCTTCAACCTTACAAACCTGTGTTACATTTATCATTTTTAAATGTCTTAAAGCTGCATTATGTAACTTTTTGGGCAACCACCAAATTCACGTAGAAATGTGTTATAGTTCTGTCATTCTCATTGAAAGCAAGTCTAAGACGCAGTAGATCTATTGTATGTATTTCTATGCTTCCCTTTCTTCTGTTTGGTTTTTGCGTCTTTTACTTTCGGTTTTGTACACCAGCCTCAAACAGATTAAAATGCAATACTTTTGGTTATTGAAAATATATTTTAGGTTTAGATGGTACAATGATTCTCTACACGATGCTTGTTTTGTCACATAAACTAAAATTAGGCGATCCTATAGAATTTTAGAAACTAGGACAGGGATTTCTGCATATTTCACCATTCATCTAGTGGAATGATATAAATAACTAGATATTAATTCCATAAAGGGACACCCTGAGAGATGGCCACATCTGAAGTATTAGTTATGTTTTATGCACCTCCATTTTCCTGTAATACTTGGGGCACCTTTATTGACATTCTGGTGATATTCTAGTCAGACAATGATGTTTTATGACCCCTGAGACCCAACAAACAGTGCATCCAAAAGTGTGATTTAGAGAAAAATAAAGGCAGACAGAGCTCACCGGGATTCACATCCCAGACAATAAGAAGCTGAAACAGAGGAGGAGAGAAATCCCCCTTCAGCTGTAGGCCTGGTCGGATCCCCATGCTAAATTCCTGAGCCGTCTGGAGGAGCCCCCAGGGCTGGCAGGCTGGCAGGGTGCGTTGTGGGAGTCTGTCCTGTTTCTGTAAGCCCAGGCAGGGGGTACAGGGAAGCTTTTGGGGATCATTTGATAACTTGTGCATTTTTGACCCCCTCACGCTCCCACTGTCTCTACTACAGGCGAGCTAGTCTGGGTGAGATGGAGCCACCAGCAGGCCTTCAGTCTATCTTATACATTCATGCCAGTGCTAATTCACTAACCTGTCATGGCTGGGTCTCTAAATAAACACAGAGCCTATAATGTTAGCCATTGTGTGTCAACCTCCAATGTACAGTGAAGACAAAGTTCATGACAAGGTCAATGATGGTGTACTTTAATACTGCTCAGGCCTTGATCATCCAAACTTATTTTGAGAGGGGAGGTACACAGAGACCATAAGCCTAGGGCAAAGACAAGGCTGGTACAGATACCTTGAGACTGTCCGAGTGCTGCTCGCACTTTCATGTACAGTATAAGACCTGTCTGAACAGGTTTTCAGATCTACGTTTGTACCAAATAAAAAAAGTATTACAAGCCTGAAGGAGAGGGTGTGTGTTTAAAACTAATCTAAAGTTCCATCAAGTTACACACTGAAATGTAGTACAATTTAAAACACAGACTAGAGGCAGATGTGTCTTTTTGTGAGGGGGAGAAATAGTTCTGGCCTGATGGAAACCAAATCCTGTGCATTGCTGTTTCAGCAGATATATCAAACAACTGCAGAGAACCGTTTATATGAGCGGAACTCACCAAACCTTTGGCAATTGTTCCATTTCTTTGATGTTCCAACAGTTTCTGCATTACAATAAATAAACAGTCACGGGAGAGAGATTACAGACCAAAATGGCTGCTACAGGGAGGAAGCTTGTATGAATCTAGTGAATGTTAATGAATCACTTTCACGTAGATATAAGACTCAGCAATGTTTGTATTGTACATTGTCCTGTCTGTCATACTACATGTTATCATATGATGTTCCAGGGGGAGAGTTACCGCAGCCGTAGCTCCGACTGGCTCTCTGTGTGTGTGACCAGTTCTCAAAGGGGGCGGCTCTGGCGGCTATCCATTATCAGTAACAGGTCAGAGTTGCACAATGGGGGCACTTGTTAGATCTGTCGGGGATGCACTGCGGTAGGCACAGGGGTCACTTTGATCTCCATGTATATGTTCACCGGAGTGTGCCATGTCAGAAAACTGATCCACTCTAGACATTTTCCTCCCGTAACCATCTCAGAATCCATCTCTCTCAGACAACATTAAAAAAAAGGGGGGGGGACAAAAATCAGCTAATTACTAAATATTGCCTTGAACTGACTATTTCTTTGAGAAGTAGCCTGCAATCAATGTCATGCCACCAACCTTGGGAGATCTGTTTTTTATTCTTCTTTGTACAGTATGTCTTAATTAAATCAAAGGAAAGTGAGTTAGATAAAAGGATGTGTGTGTGTGTGTGTGTTTCAGATGGGAGACTGCCCTGCCAATGTTTGTGGGCCTGAGTGCTCTTGGTTGGTGTGTTCACTTTAAAGGGCTCAGTGAACTGTGAGGACCTGGGACATGAGAAAGTGCCGCCCAGCTGGTCCCGGGACACGGGTTCACCCAGAGAATGTGAGCCATCGGGGAACAGGGCTGAGCCTGGCTCCCACAACCCTCCAATCCACAAGTCAACAGGCCCGTTTGAACCTCCCTATGTTTTTGCTTGCTTGCCAGTGGGAAACAGAGCTCTGGTATGGCTACTTTAAGTACACATTACACTCAACCATTCTCCTGCAGTGGTCAGTTTTTGTGCTGTTTACAAAAAGTATTTTAGAGAAGATATTAGGAACAAGTAGTGTCATTAATGATCATTGATTGGATGATTAATTCATTGGCTGATTGATTGGAAATAGTCCTGCCAGTTCATATTGAATCTACTGTACAATAGTAATTGAATGTTGGAATAAGAGATTCATTTAGCAAACCATTTCTCAACTTACAGTAAATGTAGTTATCATAATAAGCGTTTAAAGTTTTAAAATATATTTTCAGGCAATGTGTTTAAAGTTTGAAGTAACACTATTCCTCCAGGATCATATCAATCCCAAGAGAAGCACTGTACAGACAGTGTTATGTCCCAGTCACTGTCTGACTCAAGCTGAGTATCTGTATCAGGTTATAATGTTTGCTGTTTTAACGTGAGGATCTGTCTTCTTTTCTCTCTTTGTGTCTTTTCTCTTTAGGACAGCAAGGCACACAGAGCCCGAGGGCCAACTTCCAAGCTGGGATCTTTGGAAGTTTCCAGACAACCATCCGCCCCCGAGGACCCTGCCGTTACTCTGGGTGAGGTTTGACGGATGTCAATTAAAGCAGTTTTTAAATATTTAAGCAACAAACTTTACAAGTCCTCCCTTGGGTGCAGTAATAGGGTAATGCATCCGCAGCACTACCCAGAGCAGCTGAATGGCAGGCAGCGTGGATAGTTGTGGGGCATCATGGCTAGGATTACAGTGTGAATTAAAGCTGACACTAAGAAGCGCTCCCCACAATGACCTGCAGAAACTAGTAGACAAAAGGTTTTATTATAGTGCAGGACAAAAGGGAGGTTACTGGAGATACCTGAGCCCACGCCTAGTCAGCGTGTCTGCTAGAGGAGGAATGCCTGGTGCTTCTGGACCACCACACACACACCATCCATTCTGCCAGAGGTTTAAATGATCTGATATCATAACATGTGATCACACAGAAAAGTCAACCATGATCTGTGCCAGTGTCATACTGTAATGACCTAGTGGCCAGTGCCCTGTCTTTATTTAACTAGGCAAGTCAGTTAAGAACAAATTCTTATTTTCAATGACGGCCTAGGAACAGTGGGTTAACTGCCTTGTTCGGCAGATTTGTATTTTTTGATCTTGCAACCTTTCAGTTACTAGTTCAACACTCTAACCACTAGGCTACCTGCCGCCCCAGTGAAAAAGTATGGTGTGAAGAAATGTGAAAAGTATGTGTGAAGAAGTATAATGCTAATATATGCCTATTTTGGTGTCAAGAGGTTAGAACAATATAAAATATATCTATTATCTCTCTATTAGAGGTCGACCGATTCATCGGAATGGCCGATTAATTGGGGCCGATCTCAAGTTTTCAATCGGAAATATTATAGTATTTTTGGGCACCGATTTTGCCAATTATTAATTTTTTAAATATATATTTTTAATACCTTTATTTAACTAGGCAAGTCAGTTAAGAACACATTCTTATTTTCAATGAAGGGCCAGGAACGGTGGGTTAACTGCCTTGTTCAGGGGCAGAACGACAGATTTTCACATTGTCAGCTCGGGGATCCAATCTTGCAACCTTACAGTTAACTAGTCCAACACTCTAACCACCTGCCTCTCATTGCACTCCACGAGGAGCCTGCCTGTTACCCGAATGCAGTAGAAGCCAAGGTAAGTTTCTAGCTAGCATTAAACTTATCTTGTAAAAAACAATCAATCATAATCACTAGTTATAACTACACATGGTTGATGATATTACTCGTTTATCTAGCGTGTCCTGCATTGCATATAATCGATAAAACGCTGGGGGATGATTTAACAAAAGCGCATTTATGAAAAAAAGCACAATCGTTGGACGACTGTACCTAACCATAAACACCAATGCCTTTCTTAAAATCAATATACAGAAGTATATATTTTTAAACCTGCATATTTAGCTAAAAGAAATCCAGGTTGGCAGGCAATATTAACCAGGTGAAATTGTGTCATTTCTCTTGCATTCATTGCACGCAGAGTCAGGGTATATGCAACAGTTTGGGCAACCTGGCTCATTGCAAACTAATTTGCCAGAATTTTACGTAATTATGACATAACATTGAAGGTTGTGCAATGTAACAAGAATATTTAGACTTAGGGATGCCACCCGTTAGATAAAATACAGAACGGTTCCGTATTTCACTGAAATAATAAACGTTTTGTTTTCGAAATGATAGTTTCCGGATTCGACCATATTAATGACCAAAGGCTCGTATTTCTGTGTGTTATGTTATAATTAAGTCTATGATTTGATAGAGAAGTCTGACTGAGCGATGGTAGGCAGCAGCAGGCTCGTAAGCATTCATTCAAACAGCACTTTCGTGCGTTTTGCCAGCAGCTCTTTGCAGGCACAGTGCTGTTTATGACTTCAAGACTATCAGCCTAATGGCTGGTGTAACCGATGTGAAATGGCTAGCTAGTTAGCTGGGTGTGCGCTAATAGCGTTTCAAACGTCATTCGCTCTGAGACTTGGAGTAGTTATTCCCCTTGCTCTGCAAGGGCCGCAGCTTTTGTGGAGCGACAGGTAACGCTGCTTCGAGTGTGGCTGTTGTCGATGTGTTCCTGGTTCGAGCCCAGGTAGGGGCGAGGAGAGGGACGGAAGCTATACTGTTACACTGGCAATACTATAGTGCCTATAAGAACATCCAATAGTCAAAGGTATATGAAATACAAATGGTATAGAGAGAAATAGTCCTATAAATACTATATTAACTACAACCTAAAACCTCTTACCTTGGAATATTGAAGTCTCATGTTAAAAGGAACCAACAACTTTCATATGTTCTCATGTTCTAAGCATGGAACTCAAACGTTAGCTTTTTTACATGGCACATATTGCACTTTTACTTCTCCAATACTTTGTTTTTGCATTATTTAAACCAAATTGAACCTGATTCATTATTTATTTGAGGCAAAATACATTTTTATTCATGTATTATATTAAGTTAAAATAAGTGTTCATTCAGTATTGTTGTAATTGTCATTATTACAAATAAACAAATAATCGTCCGATTAATCGGTGTCGACTTTTTTGGTCCTCCAATAATCGGTATTGGCGTTGAAAAATCATAATCGGTCGACCTCTACTTTCATATATATATATATATATATATATATATATATATATCTCTGCATCTCTCTCCCTTCCTCATGTAGATACCATTTGCAAATTCCAGGAGAGTTTATCCAATCTCTCTCCATCTGCTGTCACCATGGTCCTCAGTAGGCTTTCACTTCCACCCTAATCCTCCACTTCATCTGAGAGTCAGGATGACAGTCCTGGTCCTTCTCCTCTCCATTTCTCTGTCTGCCCTGCTGTCCCCACCCTCTCTCTCCCCGGCATCCAGCCAACCTCAGTCCAGGGACGAGGCAGGTGACAAATTGGTCACCTGAGATGCCCACATGACAGAAAATATTATATCATTTGTTTGAATCAAAGATATCCAAAAGTATTTTTTGAGTTCTTAAAATTAACTCAATTTTACTTAAAGGATTTCCCAAAATGTGATAGGCTGTCACAAGCATAGAATTAGGGATTATAATCATTTAATAGGATCTCTATGGTCACAAGACTATCGCAAACACATAGATCCTACAAATCACCGAGTTCTACATGTAATTGTATGTTCACAAAGACACCATAAATTCAACATTTCACTGCTTGTACTTGATGCTGGCTGTGTCGTCATGCCAAAACCACATTATGAGGATAGCTGGGTGATTTTTAATAGAGCCCTATGGAGGGAGAGGATTACAGGAGTGTAGAGGCCACTGGAGGGAATCAACAAACAATACGTTTAATAATGCATAATGTCTTGCAGTGGTCAGAAAGTGTCAGGTGCCAATACCAATCTTGTCACTTATCCACCTTTACTTAGATTAGAGCTGTATACAGCCATTAGTTATAGCTATCCCTATTGATTTTGGACAATTGTTCTCATAGATTTTTCCCTTTGTCCCAGTTGAATGGTTATTAATAATTGATGTGAACTATTGGCATCCCTGTTCACACATGCAGCTGCATACAGTATGTATTGCCATATTAGATGTAGCCCTATATACTGTAAGCTGGAAATAAAGGTCCAACAAGTCTAAGTCAAATTGTATTAACTTGGTATAGACTTTCTTGTGTCATTGATTCCAACGTAGCTCTGTCTATTTTTCCAATGCTGGCCACTTGCTTACCGAGATATTTTATTGCAAAGTGCTGTAGGCGCCCCCAATTTAGGTTCAATCTGATGGTAATGGTACAGACTGAGGGGAACCGACTGTTATTGAAAAGATAAGGGGCTATCAAAATCACATCCAGGAAGATACATGGTGCGGAGACAGTGGAATGTGCATCCTATCTTTAAGACATCAGGTCTTACTGACAGAGAGAGGTCTCATACAGTCAAGCAATGCACATCAATCCAGTTTAAGATACACTCCTGTGCAATATGCATCAAATCAAGACCCCACCTACTATTAAAGCTTGAAGTACATGCTGCCTTTGGGATGTTTCAAAGTCTTCAGTGGGAAGTTGTTACGTTGGGAATAGAAATAACAGGCCAGGGGAAATAACATGCCATCTGTCAAAACAGAAAGGGTTTAGTGTGAGGATGGCTTGCGGCAAAGCGCTAACTAACATATTTTTTTGTCTCACTAAAGATACATCTAATATGGAAGCCTTGAAATAAATACAGGCCCAAGACGTTGTTCATTGGTTTAATATTTTCTGATTTCTTGTTTCATACTCATATATATATATATTTATTTTACCTTTATTTAATTAGGCAAGTCAGTTAAGAAAAAAATCTTATTTACAAAGACAGCCTAGGAACATTGGGTTAACGGCCTTGTTCAGGGGCAGAACGGCAGATGTTTACCTTGTCAACTCGGGGATTCAATCTAGCAACCTTCTGGTTGCTGGCCCAATGCTCTAACCACTCTGATACCTGCTGTAACGGTTCTCCTCATCATCTGAGGAAGAGTAGTCAAGATCGGACCAATGCGCAGCTTAGTATGTGTCCATGTTAATATTTAATAAATCAACTGAACACTGAATAACAAAACAACAAAGAGAGTGAAACAAAACAGTCCTGTAAGGTGCAAACACACAAGACAGAAAACAACTACCCACAAATCAAGTGGGAAAAAACAGGCTACCTAAGTATGATTCTCAATCAGGGACAACGATTGACAGCTGGCTCTGATTGAGAACCATACCATGCCGAACACAGAAAATCCCAAATTATAGAAAAAAGAACATAGACAACCCACCCAACTCACGCCCTGACCATACTAAAACAAAGACATAATAAAATAACGAACGTAACACCTGCTGCCCCATATATACTATATGAATATGTTTTATTTATTTTTTGTGTACTTGTTTGATATTTTACTGCATTTTTAGGAGCTAGTAACATAAGCATTTAGTTGCACCCGCTATAACATTTGCTAAACTGTGTACTTGACCAATAAACTTTGATTTGATATCAATTAACAACAGGTGCATCAAGCCTCAGAAGCCCACAACACATTTTGGAGTATATTCAGTACTGTAGATGTGACTCAAATTGTATTGCTTGATTGATCCGTGTTAGATCGGACTCAAGGTATGACACAGTGTGTCTCTCTGGGTTGGATTGATAGCAGATGGTTATACTGTACATGTGCTTTCCAACAAGGTAAGAGCTACACTGAACAGGGGCCATTACAATCTACTGATTTATTCATGTCCCTTGGTGCGCTGTCAGCCTCTTTATCCTATGCAATTAATGATATTTTGTGTATAACTTATTTTAGTTTTCTCCTGAACATTTGATCCTGCAGGGCAAAGCAGCTGTGGTTTGTGTCAGGTGAAAACGGCTCTGCTTGAAAATGTTTGTAACAACTGAACTCTAATCAATATTTTGTTCCCTCATCCTGTAGCTTTAAATCCTCATTGTGGTTTGTGTGTGTACACAGGTGATATAACTTCTTGATTTTTCTAGCAGAGAGAGTCAATGTCTGTCATTGCCATTGTCAGTCCAGTCTGACCAACCCTGATAGGAAACCAGCGGAGCTCAAACGTCTCCAGTCTCCCACGATGAACATGGAGGTTAACTTTGACCCACAGGCAGAGTGGGTAGGGGTCCTTGTCTAATTTAATTACTGTCTTAATCACACTCCCACATTGTAAATATTGTTCTGAACTTCTCCCCCTCAGTGTCTTTAGTTCATCGACTTTATTAAACACGGTACACATGATTTTACCTCAACTTTGACTTTGCAAAATAATAAGATCGTTTTAATTTCAGGATATAAAGTATAACTGTATTACACCAGATTAGGCTTTCAAATAACTTCTTAGTTAACTATAAATAACGATTGAATTGGTTCCTTCTTTTTTGGAATAACGGACAAATTATTAGATGTTTAGTTTCAGCTTTCTGGCATCGCCCCCTGATGGTATAGAAAAATATAACATAGACTGAATAGAAGGGAGGGGCTGTGAGTCAGTATGTCTGAACATGGGGCAGAGTAAAGGCTTGGGTCTACAGTACAAAACACTTGCTGTTTTGGGGCCTGGGATATATTCTATGTTGAGAAGGACTAAGGATATGTATCTAATTATGGAGACCCTGTGAGGGCATACAGTTCATCAGTACAGTGTAATCTATAGAAATGATATCGGTTAGATATGAAATGTGGAGATGTATTCCAATTATGTAGACAACACCACGATCATTTACAAAGAAAAATCATAAACGTTTGTTGTCTGTCACGAATGGATACAATTGAATAAATGAATAAAATTATATTTAAACTTCCTCAATACTTTCCAGTGGATATTTTGTCTCAAATTTTAAGCAGCTGAAGGATCAACACCACATACAATCGGCAGAGTAAATTCAATATCATTTTTTATTCAACATACTTAGATTAGATTATTTGATTATTATGTTTGGGACTGATACTTCAAAATCTCCTGGACCTCATTCGGATACTTAGATTATTATTATTATTATTAGCTATGTGATTGCCATGGTGCCTTGAGGTCACCTAGGCAGAGAGCTGCTGTACATTTTGTAAATATTTGTAATAATTAATTGTTTTATAGCATTTTCCATGACATACTTTTTGTTTTAGGAATTAACTATTAGCTTATTATTAGAGTCTAAATAGTTTGAATCCAGCATTTTCAAGACTGAAGTTAGCAGTTGATTTTTGGCTAGCTAGCTAGATAATGTTGGTTGGCTGGAAGGCAATGTTTTGATTGGGTTACACCAACTATCGGGATGTTGAGGATGGAAAGAAGCCAGAAGGTGGAGGTTGTAAATAGATTATAGATGACCATTAATGAGTATTTATTTGTTTTACCCTTATTTTACCAGGTAAATTGACAGAGATCACATTCTCATTTACAGCAACAACCTGGGGAATAGTTACAGGGGAGAGGAGGGGGGATGAATGAACCAATTGTAAACTGGGGAGGATTAGGTGGCCATGATGGTATGAAGGCCAGATTGGGAATTTAGCCAGGACACCGGGTTAACACCCCTACTCTTACAATAAGTGCCATGGGATCTTTAATGACCACAGAGAGCCAGGACACCCGTTTAATGTCCCATCCGAAAGACGGCACCCTACGCAGGGCAATGTCCCCAATCCCTGCTCTGGGGCATTGTGATATTGTTTTTAGACCAGAGAAAAGGGTGCTGTAGTGTGCTTTCTGGCCCTTGTGACTGCATTAGCATCACTCAAGTGGGTGCTGCATTTTCGTAGTGGTGAAGACTAACTAGCTAATTTAGTGGCTAGTATGGAACTTTATCGTCATCTGAGTCTTACTACGAAGCCACCGACGGCATGAATGGCAAGACACCATAATGACAACGTGTTGCCTGCAGCTCCCAGCTCTCCCCTTGACTACCTCCTTCCTCCACTAACCTAACTCAAGCTATGAACTTTCTCAACCATCAGTCTCTTGACCGTCAATCAACTCATGATGATTGATGATGTTGTGTTTAAATTGCTTGTTTTGTTGTTGTTGTTGCTTTAGAGCACTTTGAGATGTCTTTATGTAAGGAATAGCGCTATATATGTTGAATAAATTATGATGCTAATTATTATTATTACATTCAAAATATTTCAATCTCCTTTCATGGCAGAGTATCTTAATTTACATTATCCTTGTAGAGGGTAGTATGAGCATAATACGATCAAGGCAAATGTTTTTGCATACCTTCAGAGCATACTGTATTCCTTCAGTCCACGGCTGATTCCAATCTGGTTTCAAAAAATTTATGGCCACCATTGACCCTCATTGCTTTGCTGGCTTCTTCGAGAGAACCTGCCTTAAGCGTTTGGCACACGGCCTACACATTTAAAGAGGTGATGAGGAAACTACCCAGAGGAGTCAAGAAACACATCAGTTCTAGCACAATAAGTCTTTCTTTATTCCATCCAACCTCACCATTTTAACCAATCCTCTTCCCCTTGAGCACTCATTGCCAGACATTTTAACCTGTTCTTGTGTTGGGGGACTTATGTAGTCATGAGTCAGTGGCCACTTAAAGTGATGCTCCAGAACTTTTGTTTAATTTCAGCCAATAGTTTTGAAAGTGGTGCTTGCGAGCCAAAATGTGTCCCCATTTTTTGTGTACTACATCATCGAATTGTGTACTACGTCATCCAGTTTGTACAATATGTTACACATTTGTTGTGCTTAAGATCCCGGACTGCATATTTAACTAATGGCGAGGATAATGTTTATGGAAGGACTGGGGGAAATGATTTCAATGAGAACTGGGCATTCTGTCTGAAATTTCACTAAAGCCTCCACTTACGAATGGAAATCAAATTTGTCAAAGCAAGCTGCATATAATGAGGTGAAACAGAACAAATCCTCCAGGGTGGCAGTCAACAGACAGTCCTGTGGTTCTATGAGGTGTGAACGACTAGCAGCCTGTTCTTGGCAGAAGAGTTGAATCACAGTATATGAGAATGATACCTTGTTGGAAACTGCATCATGGATATCATGTTTGCCATGTGAGCGTGAAGCATACTGTAGCTCTGCTTATGGCTGCTAGGGGAGAGAGAAAAGAGAGAGCCTGGGGTGGGGGTGGGGGGTGGGGGGGTGAATTTTCTGGCAGGGATTTTGCTGCAAGCAGAACACCTGCATGCTTGGTGGGCTCTTTTGATGGCTCTGAACTTGGGGTGAGGGTAAGTACAACACTGTATCTCCTTCGTCAAATCTGTCTGAATGTCACATAACTCTATCGCACCTGACATGCACTTTCAGGGAGGGAGGAGAGAACAGACATGCCTCTGTGGGATCAATCACTAGCTCATTACAACCCATTACAAGCCTTTAAAAAGAAATGGAGTGACAGAGGAAGCAAAAACCATAGATAGCGCTATAGTGTTGTGTAGCCTATATTGTAAAAGTTCAACAAGTGCTCTGTATGAGGACTTACGAACGAGGCGAAGAGAAGAACTGCAATGTTATAGATGGCCCAGGCCTCTAGATATAATGTCAAATAGGAATTACAACAAAAATAACTGTGCTGATAAACATTACATGTGTGACATTGTAATTATGAATGCCTTTCTCTACCATTCTGTTGAAAGTGTCCTTTTCATTTTCTGTCTGATAATGTTAAGCTTTTTGCTGTCTCAGAATCTGGCGAGTGAGAGATCACCCTCCCATGATCCGTCACCCACTCCCTCTCTCATTCCGATAACATGACAACACCTCCACATTGAAGTCATAGGTCAGGGGTCAATGCAATAAAGTGGTCACCCTGGTTCACACACTATGGAGAGTGGATGGAATGCTACCCTGCAGAGGCTCCCTCTGTGTTAGCATTGACCAGCACAACATGACTCTTAACATGGCTTTCTTTCTGAACGTCTGTAGGTTAACACAGCCTACTGGCTGGACCATCTACAGGAGGCCATGCTCCCCTGTAAGGGGGAGATGATTTTCTCTGGCTGCAGGTACTAGAGAGAGAGAGAGAGAGCACTGTCTGGTCCTCCCTCGGCTGACTTTCTACAGCTCCAATATTACTGCCCCGGACCTCTGCATGGCCCCTGGTCTGTAAATCCCTCCTCTGAGTCTGCAGGCCGGTGCCAGATTGGGTTCCAGGCCCCCTCTCTCTCCCTGTACTGACCCAGCCCATAAACAGGGGGCTTTCATGAGAGATCACAGGTGCTTATTTACAAAATGGCAATTTTCTTCTTCCATAATTCCATGTTACTGCATTACCAGATCTTATCACTAGGCAAGTATCATATTCCTGAGGTTTTAGACTTTAATGAAAGATGCTTTGCCTCCGGCTGTTGGAGGCTAAAGCAACAAGCCCAGGATTCCCGCTGGTCTTTGTCAGGGAATACCAGAGGCAGACAGAAGGCAGGTCTGGGGTCAGGGACAAGTATAGAGATTTAAGAGGGAATGCTGTGTAGCAAAACATTTAAGGTGATGTGTCCATAGCCAACCAATCATGTATCTCTATTTCAATTTCAGCCCATTAATGTTTAATTTACACTTGTTTTACTTGTAAGATTGATGACATTGTTTGCCAGTTTCACTAAATTGTCCATACTATAGTGTCTATAATTTGTTAACTATCTGATAGATATTTTGTATTTTATGTTACTTTTAGTGTTAATTGTAATACAATATTGTAACAGAAAACGTTGTTATGGAACATTATTTTAAACATTTATAATTTCCTTAAGACTTTGGTAACAAAGAGGAAGCCTGTCATTTCTGTAAATCTGGAACACTCCAATTAGTATGATATGTTACGTTTCTTATAGAATGTATAAGGAACATGAAGCCGATTGAGAGAATGCCAAGAGTGTGCAAAGCTGTCATTGAGGCAAAGGGTGGCTATTTGAAGAATCTCAAATATAAAATATATTTTGATTTATTTAACACTTTACATTTAACACTTTACTACATGAGTCCATATGTGGTATTTCATAGTTTTGATGTCGTCAGTATTATTCTACAATGTAGAAAACCCTTGAATGAGTAGGCATTCTAAAACTTTTGACTGGTAGTGTATATAAAGTTGAAGTCGGACGTTTACATACACCTTAGCCAAATACATTTAAAGTCCGTTTTCACAATTCCTGACATTTAATCCTAGTAAAAAGTCCCTGTTTTAGGTCAATTAGGATCACAACTTTATTTTAAGAATGTGAAATGTCAGAATAATAGTAGAGAGAATGATTTATTTCAGCTTTTATTTATTTCATCACATTCCCAGTGGCTGAGAAGTTTGCATACACTCAATTAGTATTTGGTAGCATTGCCTTTAAATTGTTTAAATTGGGTCAAGCGTTTCAGGTAGCCTTCCACAAGCTTCCCACAATAAGCTGGGTGAATTTTGGCCCATTCCTCCTGACAGAGCTGGTGTAACTGAGTCAGGTTTGTAGACCTCCTTGCTCGCATACGCTTTTTCAGTTCTGCCCACAAATTTTCTGTCGGATTGAGGTCAGGGCTTTGTGATGGCCACTCCAATACCTTGACTTTGTTGTCCTTAAGCCATTTTGCCATAACTTTGGAAGTATGCTTGGGGTCATTGTCCATTTGGAAGACCCATTTGCGACCAAGCTTTAACTTCCTGACTGATGTCTTGAGATGTTGCTTCAATATATTCACATAATTTTCCTGCCTCATTATGCCATCTATTTTGTGAAGTGCACATGATGCTGCCACCCCGTGCTTCACGGTTGGGATGGTGTTCTTCGGCTTGCAAGCCTACCCCTTTTTCCTCCAAAATATAACAATGGTCATTATGGTCAAAAAGTTATATTTTTGTTTCATCAGACAAGAGGAAATTTTTCCAAAAAGTACGACCTTTGTCCCCATGTGCAGTTGCAAACCGTAGTCTGTCTTTTTTATGGCGGTTTTGGAGCAGTGGCTTCTTCCTTGCTGAGCGGCCTTTCAGGTTATGTCGATATCGGACTCATTTTATTGTGGCTATAGATACTTTTGTACCTGTTCCTCCAGCATCTTCACAAGGTCCTTTGCTGTGGTTCTGGGATTGATTTGCACTTTTCACACCAAAGTACATTCATCTATAGGAGACAGAACGCATCTCATTCCTGAGTGGTATGACGGCTGCGTGGTCCCATGGTGTTTATACTGCGTGCTACTGTTTGTACAGATGAACGTGGTACCTTCAGGCATTTGGAAATTGCTCCCAAGGATGAACCAGCCTTGTGGGGGTTTACAATTTTTTTCTGAGGTCTTGGCTGATATCTTTTCATTTTCTCATGATGTCAAGCAAAGAGGCACTGAGTTTGAAGGTAGGCCTTGAAATATATCCACAGGTACACCTCCAATTGACTCAAATTTGGTCAATTAGCCTATCAGAAGCTTCTAAAGCCATTACATAATTTTCTGGAATTTTCCAAGCTGTTTAAAGGCACAGTCAACTTATTGTATGTAAACCTCTGACCCACTGGAATTTTGATACAGTGAATTATAAGTGAAATAATCTGTCTGTAAACAATTGATGGACAAATGACTTGTGTCATGCACAAAGTATATGTCTTAACCGACTTGCCAAAACTATAGTTTGTTAACAATAAATTTGTGGAGTGGTTGAAAAACGAGTTTTAATGACTCCAACCTGTTACGGGATTCTTCCGTCGAAGGAGAGGAGGACCAAAATGCAGCGAAATTCATGTTTGTTGTTAATAAGAAAACTATACATGAATAAACTACAAAAACAACTAATGTTTAAACCCGACCCAGTCCCGTGTGGACCAAACACTGACACAGGAGACAATCACCCACAAAACCCAACACCAAACAGGCTACCTAAATATGGTTCCCAATCAGAGACAATGACTAACACCTGCCTCTGATTGAGAACCATATCAGGCCAAACACAGAAACAGACAAACTAGACACACAACATAGAATGCCCACTCAGATCACACAACCAAAGTATATGTAAACTTCCGACTTCAACTGTATTTTCCTTTATTATTTTCCATTCACCCTACCAGCCCTCTCCTAATTGGAGAAAACTGATTGACAACAACACGTAGGCTTCTACTTCCAGCTTATTCATACTGTATACATATTACGGACACAAAGTATTTTACAATAGTTATTTTTAGTTTGTTTTAATCCCACCCTTGAGCTACACTCAACCCTCCCATCCATTTTTGATTTCTATTTGCCAAATATTTTTGCATGAGCTGTGATTTTTCACAAATGTTCTGAACCTTTCTAATCTTTTTACAGATTGTAAATTAAAGACACAACTTTTAGCTAAAAGTAATGTAATATTATTGATCGATTGACCATGACTTTTCAAATCACATAACAGTGTTATTAGCAGAGTTAGCTCCAGTTAAATGTTGCAATTCTTCAGTAATTCCTGGACCTGCGACCAAAAACAAGCTACATACGGACAGTACCAAAACAATTGATCTGATGATTCCGTCTGCAGAGCTGGGATGGTTGTATCCCATATATATATATATATATATATATATATATATATAATATTATATTGGTTGCAAGACATTTGTATAATAATTACAATTTAAAAAGTCTAGAATCCAGTGTTGTTTTGCATATCAGTTCATAAACCATATGCCTTGGAATCGGTACATTGAAAATCTCTTCCAAACTATTTTGCAATCTATATGGCACAGCTGTCCATTTTATAAATGAAATTGGTATCCTTTTTATTTATCACAATTTCCTTTAACCAATTTTGGTCTTTAATGCAGGAACGACAGACAAGTTCCCTACTTTCCCCCCCTTCCACTTTCCTCTTCCATTTTTGCGGTAATGCTGCAATTAGTTGGTTGTAATTTTGAGTAGAGCAGGCATTTCCATATGTTTTTGTAAGCTGCATGTGTGACAACTCCATCAGTCCAATTTATTATATAATATATATATATATATAATGTATTTTTTAATCAATTATTATATTTCAATTTAAACATACTATTTGTTGTATAATTGTTTCAGTCTTTTCTGGTGGATTAAGCTTAAATCACAACCAACTTTCCATGGCTTGTTTTAAAAATAGTGATATTTTAGGGATTATTTCATTTTCAAATAACCGAAAGTGAGAGGTTGAAATCTGAATAAAGGGAAAAAGGCCGTTCTTGAACACGGGGTGCGACATTCTTACTAATCTACTAGAGAACCCGTTCGGATTTAAGTATAACTTTTGTTTGACTGAAGCCTTTCGTGAGTGGTCAAATGCTTTAATATTTAATAATTTGTGCCCTACTAATTCATATTTATTATATAAATAGGCCTGTAAAATTTTGTCTGGCTTGCCATTCCAAATAAAATTTAGTATTTTTTATCTCGTAATAATAATAAAAAACAGGTCGCTAGGTGTAGACGAGGCCATAAGCAAATAGGTGAACTGGGATATGTCTACAGAGTTAATCATGGTGATTTTCCTTTCCATGGTAGCAATTTGTATTTCGGGATATGAATACAGAATATGTACACATCACAGTCCGACCATTTCATTGGTAAACTACACGGTAGTGATAAAGTTGTATTTTTTTGTGATCCAGTATGTAATATACTGTAGTACACTTATCATAATTTGGTTGTAATCCAGAGAGGGTAGAAAAAGTATCTAGATCCTCATTGAGGATGTGGAGGGATCCAAATTGTGTATTTAAAAGAAAACATGAATCATCAGTGTAAAATGACATATTTGTTTTTAAGCTCTGGATTTCTAGCACTTTGATATTATTGTTGGATCTGATTTTAATAGCTAACATTTCGATGACCATAATAGATAGATATGCCGATAGTTGACAACCTTGTTTTACTCCTCTTGACAGTTGAATACTTTCTGAGAAGTAGCCCTTATTTACTATTTTACACCTAGGGTAACTATACATAACTTTAACGCATTGTATAAGAGATTCTCCAAAATGTAAATATTCCAGGCATTAATATATACATTTCAGTCATACTTTATCAAAAGCCTTTAAACTTTATACTTTATACGTCATGCTTTATCAAAAGATTTTTCACAGTGTCCTATTTTCCAGTACTTGCCTTAAATTATCTCCAATGTATCATCCATGTAAAAATATGGTTTGATTAGGATGAATAATATTCAACAATATCTTTTTAATTCTATGTGTGATACATTTTGCTACAATCTTTTGCATCACAACACTGAAGTGTAAGGGGTTTCCATTTTTTTCAAAGAACAGGATCTTGGGTCCTGTTTCAGTAATAATGAAATCAGATCTTCTTGTTGAGTATCTGATAATTGACCATTTTTATAAGAGTGGTTAAAACATGCTAATAATGCTCCTGTGTACATCAAAAAAGGTGTGTTATACCTCAACTCTTATGCTATCCAGCCCTGGAGTTTTCCAAGGCTTAAAGGCTTTAATTGCATCAACAAGTTCCTCCTCTGTAATTTGGCCTTCACATGAGTCTTCCTGTACAGCTGTTAATTTTTTATTATTAATATTTTAAAAATCCATAGAATTAACTTTGGTTAGTGGAGACGGAGGAGACTGAAACAAAAACATATGCTGAAAGTACTTTGCTTCCTCTTTCAAAATATATGTTGGTGAGTCATGGGTTGTCACCAACATTTGTGATAAGTTTCAGTAAATTATTTTTGTTAGTATTTCTATGTTGAAAATTAAAATTAATTTGTTGCATTTTACCCATATTGCATCCAGTTCGCTTTATTTTTTATAATATGTTACACTTGATCTTGAATAAGTTCCTCCATTTCTTTTTGTTTTTCCTCTAACTTATTCTGTGCCTCTATGGTACAGTTTTTTTTTTACTGCTATCTATCTGTACTGTTAGTCCTTTTCCTTTGTTAAAATGGACTCTTTTGACCCAAATTGCTTTTGTTTTAGAAGTGACTATTGAATTGCATAGCCTCTAAAGGTACATTTAAAAGTGTTCCACATAATACAGGGATCTGCTGTACCTATGTTATTGTCGGAAAAAGTAAGTTCTTCTGTCCCAGTTCAAAACCAATTATTATCCAATAGGCTTTGATACATTTCCAATATCCTTGCCCACGTGAAAAGTCTGTAAGAGTAATGTATGTGCCTAATTATTTGATGGTCCGGCCATATTCCGTCCCCAATCAATACTTTAAATTTATTTTGGTGCCAGCGAGAGTGAAATAAAAAAGCAGTCAATACGACTAGCTTGATTGAGCCACATTTTGTTACGTTACAGCCTTATTCTAAAATGGATTAAATGAAAAATGTTCCTCATCAATCTACACACAATACCCCAAAATGACAAAGCGAAAACAGGTTTTTAGAAATGTTTGCAAATTTATGAACCATAAAAAAACAAAAATACCTTATTTACATAAGTATTCAGACCTTTTGCTATGAGACTCAAAATTTAGCTCGGGTGCATTATGTTTTCATTGATCATCCTTGAGATGTTTCTACAACTTGATTGGAGTCCACCTGTGATAAATTAAATTGGTTGGACATGATTTGGAAAGGCACAAAGGTCTCTATATAAGATCTCACAGTTGACATTGCAACCCGATGGTCACTCCGACAGAGCTCTAGTTCCTCTGTGGAGATGGGAGAACCTTCCAGAAGGACAACAATCTCTGCAGCACTCCACCAATCAGACCTTTATGGTAAAGTGGCCAGGCGGAAGCCACTCCTCAATAAAAGGCACATGACAGACCGCTTGGAGTTTGCCAAAAGGCACCTAAAGGACTCTCAGACCATGAGAAACAAGATTCTCTGGTCTGATGAAACCAAGATTGGAATCTTTGGCCTGAATGCCAATTGTCACATCTGGAGGAAACCTGGCACCATCCCTACGGTGATGTTTTTCTGCGGGAGGGACTGGGAGACTAGTCAGAATCGAGGGAAAGAGGAAGAGAGCAAAGTACAGAGAGATCCTTGATGAAAACCTGCTCCAGAGCGCTCAGGACCCCTTAAAACCTATTTTTGCTTTGTCATAATGGGATATAGTGTGTAAATTGATGAGGGGAAAACATGATTTAATCCTTTTTAGAATAAGGCTGTAACATAACAAAATGTGGAAAAAGTGAAGGGGTTTGAATACTTTCCGAATGCACTGTACACTGTATCTCACTCGGTCAGGATATATAAGCCTCCATGTATCCACTAGTTCCAATATATGCATGATATTCGTGATTTTGAATGATAAGTTACAAATTAGAATTCCTTTGACATTTTACAAATTGCAGTTTGTACAATATGTTAAGAATTTACAAAACCTATAATATGTTGCGAATTCCAATTTGTTTTGGCTAACATTAGCTAGGTGGCTAACGTTAGCTAGGCTAGGGGTTAGGTTTAAAGGTTAAGGTTAGGTTTAAGGTTAGGTTCAGGAGTAAGGTTAAAGGGCTAAGGTTAGGGTTATGGTTGGGGGAAGGTTTAGCTACAGTGGAGGTCAGTGCAGTTTATGATGAGGGAGGACAATATTTTTTTCATGAGCAATACTTTATTTCTATTACAGCATGTTGGACGACTGTCATTCATATTCCATTCACCCAGTGCAATTTAACACCGATAGGTTTAAGCTACTACATGATACTTTATACCCATCATGAGGTTGCTACAACCTAGCCTATGAATGAAAGTTTACAACGTAGGTACACGCAGGTCGACAGAAAAATTTGAGATAACAGACAGTGACACATTCAATACTGCCTTGCACGCTCTTGTCTGCATCTAGCTTATTTAGGGTGTAATCATTAGTTGGGTGTAACCAACAGTTGCAAACGAGAGTTTCTATTAGACAAATTCAGATATTTTAATCGTATCGTTTGCTTCCAATTAAGAAATGTTTTTCAACAGAATAGGCGTAATGAATACACCCCTGATTGCGCATAAACACAGTTCACTGTCATAGCAGCTATGTTGTATTCCCTCTCACCTTTTCCCTTTGTTTGTGGACTTCAACGAACAACACAGCAGCTGTATGAGACCAGGCGAAAAAACCTTTCCAAGCCAAACCATGTCATAACTGCTACTGTACACACAGCCTACATTGTTGTCCCCATGTTAGCTAAAGTAATGTCCTAGTCAACATAGCTAATAGAGCTAATACGCTAGTAAACATGCCACAATCATGCAGTAACGTTACAGTGTAAAGTTAGTTAGCGGTTACACCAGCAGTCCCCGGTAGCAATAAATTAATAAATCCAAAAGCTTACCTTGACTTGGAAGAGTTCCAGTGTTGTTGGATAGTCATAGCCAGCTAGCTAACATAGCATCCCTCTGTTTGAGCTGGGTGTTTGAGTAACTTAACTAGTCAGCTGCATTTGCTAGCTAAGTAAGTGAAACTGAAAGAAAGAAATTATGAAATCTCTCTTTCTCTTCATTTTTGAATCAATTAATTTGTTGAAAACTTTTCAACTATTGTCTTTCTCTCTGAGTCAACTACTCACCACATTTTATGCACTGCAGTGCTAGATACCTGTAGCTTATTATTTCAGTACTAAATTAATTCTCTGATCCTTTGATTGGGTAGACAACATGTCAGTTCATGATGCAAGAGCTCTGATAGGTTGGAGGACATCCTCTGGAAATTGTCATAATTGCTGTGTAAGTCTATGGAAGGTGGTGAGAACCAAGAACCACCTAGGTTTTGTATTGAAGTCAAAGCACCAAGAGGAGGAAGGAAGCTCGCTGTCCTCCGGCTACACCATGGTGCTACCCTACAGAATGCTGTTGAGGCTATTGTAGGGTTGTTAGACATTCGCATTATACACCCACCCATCCACCTTCTGTCTTATGTAACAATACCAAACGTAACATATCATACTAATTTGAGTGTTTTACGTTTACTATGTTACGTCTTATCTATGAGACCAGACTGGTCATTTTTCCTACTTACATGTTTTGGGGGAGATGTAATTTCAGCCACTTAAGGATCATTAAAAAGAGATCATATTAAATATCACTTCTAGAGAGGGAGAGGGAAAGCGAGAGAGAAATAAAGAGGAGATTTCTTTGTCAGTCAATTCTGACTGACCCAATCCCCACAGCTCTGTGAAAGAGGGGGGACAGAGGGTCGGGGTCAGCTTTCTGTAAATCTGCCGATGAAATGTTGACAAAACAGCCAATTTTCTGTAATTTCATCACGGCCTTCTTTCAACAGCCCAGTCACTCAGAACCCCTTCATTTTAAATAGCGACCTTTGACATGTATCTCATCCCTGACTTCTTTGGCCTGGCAGAAAGACGTAACAGTTGTGCCTTTCAGGTCAGGTGGATGCCGTTTAAGGCCCTGAATTCATAAAGGTTGCCTTTGTCTCTCTAGCCTGCTCTCCTGGGCTCGAGTAAGGATAAGAAATGTAGTTAATAGCTCAGGAGTGGCCTAATCATCAGCTGTCATTACTGCTCCAATATCAGCAGGGATGACAGACTTATCAATAACAAAGGCCCAGCTGAATCCTCCACCGGTCCGTCATCTTGATCTCTGCTCCACTAAGCAGGGCTTTCATTTGGGCTAAGCACCGGGCAGCACACCTCTCCTTCTCTTCATGGTGTGCCAGATATCACTCATCCCCACAGGTCTCTCTGTGTTCCCTTAAAACCCAGGCCATTATTTCCACAATGTGCCTTAATTTCTTAGGCAAATGCGATATGATACATCTGAAGAAGAAGCATTTAGAGTTTCATTATGATTTATATCCATCTAGTTACACTGAGACTAGTGTGCTGTATGTTTGTTCATCATTGGTAACTCAGAATTTCTGAACAAATTAAGATATCTAAGCTATTCACTTTCGTCAAGGCACTTAAATATTTGATGGAACAGATAAAGCACTAAACAAAAGATGCAAATGCATGGTTTGTGGTTTTTGAATTATCATAATAATTTACCTATGTTATGAATCTTTAGTCTTGCCCAATGACAGGGAAAATGTATTGTGTGCTCTCTCACAACCTTTTACTTTCTGATATCAGCTACATCCTCCCCCAAACCCTCAACATATTTAAGGAGTAAGCTGAGAGGGCCCGAGAGGTGCTCCCACACCTGGCCGAGCTGGCCCTTTCATTGACAGTCATGGTGAGGACCAGGCACTGACAGACTCAAACACCTGCTATTTGGAAATATGTTCTCCATCAGTGAGCTATAGCTTCTCTCTAGACTGAAGAACTAGGAGGCCATTGTTTCCCCCGAGTACTGACAGCCAAGGTATTTAAGGACTCCTGTTGCATGTAGAGAGCAATGTGTTTTTCATGTTATATTTACAAGGAGACAAATATAATGTCCTCCATTGATATTCAATCTTTTTAACCTGTCAAAATGTTCCAAGTGTCAACAGTTTTCAATATGTTGTAGTTCAATCATGTTTGACATTGAAAATTAAAGTGACAGTCGTAAGACAACAATGATTTCCTTGTTCAGGGATTTTTGTTTTTGTCCTGAAACAAAGGCAAGAACTGTGACATATGTTATTCTATGTTCTTTAGTCTGCACAGCAGAACAGTAGAGCTCCCTATTCCTTCACACTGTTACCTGAGATCTGGACTTTGAACAGATCCTAGCAAACTTTGCTCTCCAAAGCTTTAAGACGAGGGGGGTCATTGAGGAATTTGCTAAGTCATCTGAATAAAACAACTAGTGAGTCACCTCAGAGATCCAAGCCACCCCACCTGAAGCCCCCTCCTGATTCTTGCCCTGCACGTCTCAAACCCAGTCCCATTAGCTTACCACCAAAAACGTATTGGTCAAGTAAATGGAACTGCCCCTAACAAAGCCTGTTTCAAGAAAGATTACAACTTCAACAGAAAACCCCATTGATTAGGAGGATGTTTGAAATGTTATCAATACCATGATCACCCCTGTAGGTCAACAAAACCATTTGTCATCACCATACCTTGGCTGCACCTTCAGCTGTGTGTCAAGCTCTTGAAAAAAGCAAATGACTGTTGAGAATAGAGGAGCATCTTGTTTAACAAGGAGCACGTGCAATGACAAAGCCATTCTGCTCCTTATGTCAATCACCCACCTGCAACCAGATTATGTCAGAAATTCACTAGAGCTGCCAAGCTGTAACTCACACAGAATGAGATAAAATACACACAGGATCACATTCAGCCCTCTCGTCCATAAATACAGCAGGCTAAGAAGCCCAGAGTCTACCGTAGTCTAAAAGAGTCAAAAAGACAAGACCTTTTCCATTTTTGCTTTATGGGAAGGATATACAGCTGAATATTGAAATATTATGATAATTACAAACGCAGGTTTGTGAGCTATAGTTTGTTTATCATCAAAATCAAAAAGTGACAAACCTTGACACCAAGGTAGTCCATTCGATATGTTCCAAATTCAAGCATATAGTGTATAGCACACAAAGTGTATTTATGTTTTGAAATATGTTAATTGTGTGGTGGTAGGACACGTTTCTGAGTCCAAACTGACTCCAAATTGATGTCTTTATGTCTTTTTGATAAATTCCCATTGTGAGGCAAACCTGTGGGAGTTCTTACAGAAATATTTACTTTTGACAAATTAACATTTTATATACATAGATACATACATATGCAAGATTTCAAACTCACCTCTTTGCATACATTGGTCCATATCCAAGTAGAGAAAAAACTAAATGTAGTTTCTGTTTTTTGGATGAATGTATTTATTTTGTATTATGGTTCATATGTAAAAATGTTTTTATTTGAGTGGAACACCATCTTAACCTGCAATATTGCTATATTGGATAATATCTGAAACACTATGTAATGCAGTAACTGTGTAATTGTAATTAATACTGGAAATTACTTTTGCATTTCAACATCAAATCTGGAGGGAGCTCCTCATCAATAATATTTCATACTATTGCATCGCTCTGAGATGCAGTGTCCTACTGTAAATTAGAAAATAACCTTACACTCAACATCTACAAAACAAAGGGGATGATCGTGGACTTCAGGAAACAGCCGAGGGAGCACCCCCCTATCCACATAGACGGGACAGTAGTGGAGAGGGTAGTAAGTTTTAAGTTCCTCGGCGTACACATCACGGACAAACTGAATTGGTCCACCCACACAGACAGCATGGTGAAGAAGGCTCAGCAGCGCCTCTTCAACCTCAGGAGGCTGAAGAAATTTGGCTTGTCACCAAAAGCACTCACAAACTTTTACAGATGCACAATCGAGAGCATCCTGTCGGGCTGTAATACCGCCTGGTACGGCAACTGCTACTTGCCCTCCAGGACACCTACATCACCCGATGTCACAGGAAGGCCATAAAGATCATCAAGGACAACAACCACTCGAGCCACTGCCTGTTCACCCCGCTATCATCCAGAAGGCGAGGTCAGTACAGGTGTATCAAAGCAGGGACCGAGAGACTGAAAAACAGCTTCTATCTCAAGGCCATGAGACTGTTAAAACCACTAACATTGAGTGGCTGCTGCCAACATACTGACTCAACTCCAGCCACTTTAATAAAGGAAAAATGGATGTAAAAAATGTATCACTAGCCACTTTAAACAATGCCACTTAATATAATGTTTACATACCCTACATTACTCATCTCATATGTATATACTGTACTCTATACTGCATCTTGCCATCTTTATGTAATACATGTATCACTAGCCACTTTAAACAATGCCACTTTTATATGTTTACATACCCTACATTCCTCATCTCATATGTATATACTGTACTCGATACCATCTACTGCATCTTGCCTATGCCGTTCTGTACCATCAATCATTCATATATTTTTATGTACATATTCTTCACACCTTATAAGGTAGTTGTTGTGAAATTTTTAGTTTAGATTACTCGTTGGTTATTACTGCATTGTCGGAACTAGAAGCACAAGCATTTCGCTACACTCACATTAATATCTGCTAACCATGTGTATGTGACCAATACAATTTGATTTGATTTGATTTGAGATTGTGGCAAAGTTCTACCGCAGACATATTATTGCATTACACATTCAATATCAACAACTGTATTTCTATAACATTTTTCATAAGGACAACAGTTTTCAGCTGTGCTAAATTAGGGTTTTCTAATGATCAATTAGCCTTTTAAAATTATAAACTTGGATTAGCTAACATAATGTGTTTCCAGCTACAATAGTCATTTACAACATTAACAATGTCTACACTGTATTTCGGATCAATTTGATGTTATTTTAATGGACAAAAAATGTTGCTTTTCTTTCAAAAACAAGGACATTTTTAAGTGACCCCAAACTTTTGAACGGTAGTGTATATTGAAAGCAAGTGCATCCACATACAGTGAGGGAAAAACGTTTTTGATCCCCTGCTGATTTTGTACATTTGCCCACTGACATAGAAATGATCAGTCTATAATGTTAATGGTAGGTTTATTTGAACAGTGAGAGACAGAATAACAACAACAAAAAATCCAGAAAAACGCATGTCAAAAATGTTATAAATTGATTTGCATTTTAATGAGGGAAATAAGTATTTGACCCATCTGCAAAACATGACTTAGTACTTGGTGGCAAAATCCTTGTTGGCAATCACAGAGGTCAGACGTTTCTTGTAGTTGGCCACCAGGTTTGCACACATCTCAGGAGGGATTTTGTCCCACTCCTCTTTGCAGAACTTCTCCAAGTCATTAAGTTTCGAGGCTGACGTTTGGCAACTCGAACCTTCAGCTCCCTCCACAGATTTTCTATGGGATTAAGGTCTGGAGACTGCTTTGGCCACTCCAGGACCTTAATGTGCTTCTTCTTGAGCCACTCCTTTGTTGCCTTGGCCGTGTGTTTTGGGTCATTGTCATGCTGAAGTACCCATCCACGACCCATTTTCAATGCCCTGGCTGAGGGAAGGAGGTTCTCACCCAAGATTTGACGGTACATGGCCCCGTCCATCGTCCCTTTGATGCGGTGAAGTTGTCCTGTCCCCTTAGCAGAAAAACACCCACAAAGCATAATGTTTCCACCTGAATGTTTGACGGTGGGGATGGGGTTCTTGGGGTCATAGGCAGCATTCCTCCTCCTCCAAACACGGCGAGTTGAGTTGATGCCAAAGAGCTCCAATTTGGTCTCATCTGACCACAACACTTTCACCCAGTTGTCCTCTGAATCATTCAGATGTTCATTGGCAAACTTCAGACGGGCATGTATATGTGCTTTCTTGAGCAGGGGGACCTTGCGGGTGCTGCTTTCTTGAGCAGGGGGACCTCGTCTTGGCCATGGTGGAAAGTTTGGAATCTGATTGATTGATTGCTTCTGTGGACAGGTGTCTTTTATACAGATAACAAACTGGGATTAAGCAGCACTCCCTTTAAGAGTGTGCTCCTAATCTCAGCTCGTTACCTGTATAAAAGACACCTGGGAGCCAGAAATCTTTCTGATTGAGAGGTGGTCAAATACTTATTTCCCTCATTAAAATGCAAATCAATATATAACATTTTTGACATGTGTTTTTCTGGATTATTTTGTTGTTATTCTGTCTCTCACTGTTCAAATAAACCTACCATTAAAATTATAGACTGATCATTTCTTTGTCGGTGGGCAAACGTACAAAATCAGCAGGGGATCAAATACTTTTTTCCCTCATTGTACATGTGGTTCTTGAGTTAAATGTGTGTGTGTCTGTGTGTGTGTGTGTGTGTGTGTGTGTGTGTGTGTGTGTGTGTGTGTGTGTGTGTGTGTGTGTGTGTGTGTGTGTGTGTGTGTGTGTGTGTGTGTGTGTGTGTCAGTCACCAAGTCTCAACCCAATTGAACACTTATGGGAGATTCTGGAGCAGTGCCTGAGAAAGCGTTTTCCACCACCATCAACAAAACACCAAATTATGGAATTCCTTTGGGAAAAAAGGGGTCTCATCCCTCCAGTACAGTTCCAGACACTTGTAGAATCTATGCCAAGGCACATTGCAGTTGTTCTGGCTGCTCGTGGTGGCCCAACTCCCTATTAAAACACTTGATGTTGGTGTTTCCTTTAAATCAAATAAATGTTATTGGTTGTGTACACCGTTTAGCAGATGTTATAGCGAGTGCAGCGAAATGCTTATATTACTAGCTCCTGACAATGCAGTAAAATGTTAAACAAATAAACATCTAGCAAAAAAATAAACACAACAAGAAATTTCAAAACAAAGTCAATTAACACTGTCATTTTGACTGTTACCTGTATAACACCACTCACCAGTTGTTTCACACAATGCATGAATACCCTCTACCATTGATACATTTTTTAAACCTTTATTTAACTAGGCAGGTCAGTTAAGAACAAATTCTTATTTTCAATGAAGCCCTAGGGACAGAATGACTGATTTTACCTTGTCAGCTCAGGGATTCAATCTTGCAACCTATCAGTTACAAGTCCAATGCTCTAACCACTAGGCTACCTGCCACCCCATAAAAGGGGGAAAAAACTATTCGTAATGTACACAAGCATTTCAGATACATTTTGTGCATGTACATTCAATGACATATTTCAGTGTTGAGTTATTAACTAATAATGTATTTTTTCTCACAGTTAATTTTAGAATAAAATGTACAGTTCTTTTTAGAATTAAAGTTATTGAGTGAGGCTAAGAGTAATTGGCAGTAAAGGAAATAGTAAGGATAAATAGAGATAGTTGTTTTACTCAGCTTGAAATCAAAACAAATGATAGAAAAGGTCACAAAACATATATTGTGGCATTACTGTAAGTTATATGTTTCTCTTTAACAAAAACATGCAAGGTCTTTGTTTCTGGCCATTTTGAGCCTGTAATCGAACCCACAAATGCTGATGCTCCAGATACTCAACTAGTCTAAAGAAGGCCAGTTTTACTTCTTTTTTTAATCAGGACAACAGTTTTCAGCTGTGCTAAATTTGGGTTTTCTAATGATCAATTAGCCTTTTAAAATTATAAACGTGGACTAGCTAACACAATGTGCCAGTGGAACTCAGGAGTGATGGTTGCTGATAATGGGCCTCTGTACGTCGATGTAGATATTCCATTAAAAATGTCTACACTATATTTATAATCAATCCACCTGACAGGTGTGGCATATCAAGAAGCTGATTTAACAGCATGGTAATTACACACCTGCACCAAAAAAGTCCACTCTAAAATGTGAAGTTTCGTCACAATGCCACAGATATCTCAAGTTTTGAGGGAGCTTGCAATTTGCATAATGACTGCAGGAATGTCCACCAGAGCTGTTGCCAGAGAATGTAATGTTAATTTCTCACCATAAGCCACCTCCAATGTCGTTTTAGGGAATTTGGCAGTACGTCTAACCGGCCTTACAACCGTAGACCATGTGTAACCACACCAGTTCAGGACCTCCACATCTTAAACTGTGGGATCGTCTGAGACCAGCCACCCGGACAGCTGATGAAACTGTGGGTTCGCACAAGCAAATAATTTCTACACAAACTGTCAGAAATTGTCTCAAAAATTATCAGGGAAGCTCATCTCAGTGCTTGTCGTCCTCACCAGGGTCTTGACCTGACTGCAGTTTGGCGTCGTAACCGATGCGTGGGCAAATGATCGACTTTGATGGCCACTGGCACACTGGAGAAGTGTGCTCTTCAAGGATTAATCCTGGCAGACAGCTGTACCATGCCCCATGGTGGCGGTGGATTCATGGTATGAGCAGGCATAAGCTACGGACAACAAACACAATTACATTTTATCATTAGTGAATTTGAATGCACAGAGATACCGTGACGAGACCTTGAGGTCCATTGTCATGCCATTCACCCGCGGCCATCACCTCATGTTTCAGCATGATAGTGCATGGCCCCATGTCGCAAGGATCTCTACACAATTCCTGAAAGATGAACATTTCCCAGTTCTTCCATGGCCTGCATACTCACCAGGCATGTCACCCATTGAGCATGTTTGGGATTCTCTGAATCAACGTGTAGGACAGAGTGTTCCAGTTCCCGCCAATATCCAGCAACTTTGCGCAGCCATGGAAGAGGAGGGGGACCAGTGGCCATTTTCGCATGTGAATCTTGGTGGGGCAAACTCCCCCCCAATTGTTTTGATGCATGCCAGCAAAGCCACTACACAACACAACACTAAACAATGCATTAAAATGGTGACAAACGGCGCACACAAACTGTTAGAGCCTACATAAAGCTGTCCCAACAGCAGAACTTTATTTCCAGCACCATGAGGTGAATACTTACCACTATTACACCTGGCTATCAGCAGAGCCTTGTCTTGCATTCGAAACAGTTCATTCAGCCTCATGTACTGCCTTTAAAAAAACATAACTGATATGGATAACTTACACATGTGGTGTCTACTGACAATTGAGATGTACAAACTATGGCATAAGGGGATGACGAGCGGATAAGAGGCAATCCGTAATTTTGATCAAGACATTAATTAGCAAGCTAGGACCGACGTAATCAATATAACAACTTGTTAAGCACTTTTGAAATGTACAGCGACAGAATTCCGAACATGGGCCGTTCTTACAGTATTTTCCCTGTACACCAAGTCAGAACCGTAGGATAAATAAAGGGGGAATAAAAACAGACAAAGAAAGCTCTTACAATATTCGATGATTACATTTCTCTATAACAGGCTATAGGCTACATGTGCACCACCAAGTCTTAACAGTAGGCTAAGTTATGAGGGAGAAAGGGACCAAATTATTAGGGTGAGGCACATCGGCTACTAAGAGCTTACCACACAACATACACTAAGTATAACTTTCTTAGCTACAGTCCACATATCTCCCTGGCATATTACATAATTTATGCAGCAACATACAATACATTTTTGGACACATCTTGTTGTGTTGTGCTCACCTGAACAGGAAGGTGGCACGACTGTCCTTGTGGGAAAATGTTGTCTTCAAACTTTGTCATCCAAGTCTGGCATTCTATGGATTTATGGTGCTTTCAAGACAACTGGGAACTCAAAAAAACAAAAAAAACAAGGTAGAATCATGACGTCAGTGATCTTCAGACCGGAGTTCTAGTAAGAGGCCCAAGTTCCCGACTTGGAATTCCGAGTTGGGTGACCGTCCAAAACATATTATCCCAGTTGGAGCTATTTTTTTTCTGAGTTCCCAGTTGTTTTGAACTCACTGAAGTCTGAGATTTCCCAATTCCGAGTTTCCAGTTGTTTTGAACGCGACAGAAGCCCTGATGACTGACAGCATGAATGTTTATAATTTAAGCTTGGAAAAAGAGGTCCTTAAACCCAGACTTGGACCACACATCCGCTCCACTGAATAGCAGGCTAGTGATTGCTTTGCAATGATTGCAGTTAGCCACTGATTCCTTCCAAACCACCCATTGTTGAATTTGCGAATTCCAACTTGTTGTGTAATGTTTATGTCCAATGGCCGATGACCACCGATACGTTTTATCTATAATTTATTTTCATTTGACATGAATTGAAAAGGATTTGCCAGAAGAGTGTCAACGTGATTCATGATGATGACTGTTTGTCTAGCTTGCTAGCTAAGATTTTGAAAGAATGATGTTGACATGATCAGTCCAATCAAAACCCCAGTAAATATAATGTGATTTGAAGTAATTTTATCTGTGGCCAATGACCTTGAGCCTTCTTGGATGGGCACTTCTAATGTAACTCTATGGCAGCATCCAAGGAGCTTGAATTTTCGAGCTCACCCCATAGATTTTGTGGTGAGTGACAGAACACTGAGCCAATCACGGTACAACTGGAGAACATTACCAACACTTATAATCTCTATTTTCCACTGGCTTTCCCACCACCATAGAAAGCACTGAGATGGGCTGAAACACCTGCGTTTTGGAGCTGCCTTACTCAAAATGTTATGCACTTGAGTGAGGACCCAAAAGCGGTTTAACAAAAACAGAGTCCTTTAATGTAAACACAGGGAAGACATAGATCCTCTTCAGATGTAGATAATGGCAAAATAGACAACCCGCAGAGAGGGCGACAAATGAAACAAAAAGTCCTTCTGATAATTACAAAGAGACCCCTTCTTAGCAGCAGAGGAGAATAGCTGGGTTAGCGACGACAGGCTGCAGGTCTCTCTGGGTAGGCGCGGGTCGTAGAGGAACAGAGGTACCTCACGTAGCATCAGATGAACTGGACACAACGTAGCATCAGATGAACTGGACACAGTACCAACGATAAGACAGTTAGCTGAGTACAGGATGCACTTGCCAGGCAGATTCCGACAGGACGGGACAAGGGTGAAGCAAACGAGACGATAGTTTGGTTCTGGCATGAGAAACTCAAACGAGAATCTGACAAAGAAAGAAGCAGGAACAGAGAGAGAAATAGAGACCTAATCAGAGGGAAAAAAGGGAACAGGTGGGAAAAGGGTGAACGAGGTAGTTAGAGGAGATGAGGAACAGCTGGAGGAGGAGAGAAAGAGAAGGTAACCTAATACGACCAGCAGAGGGAGACAGAGTGAAGAGAAAGAACAGGAACAAGACATAATATGACAATACATGACACAAAAATGCAAAAAAGAGACCATGTTTGTATGCGGCTTTATTAATTCAAATATATTTTTTGCATTGATAGCAAACTGATATGTGACACGTATTACTGCCAAAATAGCATGCAAAACAGACTAAAAAAATAACACTTTTTTTTTAGCTTAACAGTTGGGGCTCAAAACAGGTGGGGCTCCGTCCCATCTGCCCCGAATGAGGGTCGCCACTGAGTGGGACAACATTCCACAGGCCACAATCAACAGCCCGATCCACTCTTTTTGAAGGAGATGTGTCGCGCTGCATGAGTCAAATGGTTGTTACACCAGATAATGACTGGTTTACACCTCTACCTATTTTTTTAAGGTATCGGTGATGGGGCCAAGCTTCCTGCCATCCAGGACCTCTATACCAAGCGGTGTCAGAGGAAGGCCCTATAAATTGTCAAAGACTCCAGCCACCTTAGTCATATAATGTTCTGTCTGCTACTGCATGGCATGCAGTACCAGAGCACCAAGTCGAGGTCTAAAAGGCTTCTTAAGAGCTTCTCCCCCCAAGCCTTGAGACTCCTGAACAGCTCTTCAAATGGCTACCCCCCCACCCCCTCTTTTACACTGCTGCTACTCTCTGTTTATTATCTATGCATAGTCACTATACCTTTACCTACATGTACATATTACCTCAACTATATAGCCTCGATACTGTTATTTTGCTGCTGCTCTTTAATAATTTGTTATTTTTCTATATATTCTTTATTTTTTAACACTTACACTTATTTTTCTTCAAACTGCATTGTTGGTTAAGGGCTTGTAAGTAAGCATTTCACTGTAAAGGTACACCTGTTGTTTTCGGCACATGTGACAAATAACGTTTGATTTGATCTCTGACCAACAGATGTATATCTGTATTCCCAGTCATGTGAAATCCATAGATTAGGGCCCAGTGGATTTATTTAAATAGACTGATTTCCTCGTATGAACTGTAATTCAGTAAAATCTTTGAAATTGTTGCATGTTGCATTAATATTTTTTTCAGTGTACTTTGTATCCCTAAGTTACTCAAGTGATTGTAAATAAAAAAAAAAGGTTTATTTTATTTTGGAAGTAGCCTACAGAGTGCAGTTGTTTCACAGGACTTTCTTTATTTAGTATGTGGCACCCCATGCTGGAGAGACTACAGAACTACATGCAGTACCTTTATGACCTGTTCATAAAGGGTGGTTCATTGAGTTTGCATTACATAAATCCCCAGACAGTATGATATAGCCCATTTCATGTCATTACAGTCAGGACATCTGCTTGACATTGTGTTTTGAAATGACGGTTAACGATTTCTGGGCAGGAATAGATCAGCACATATGTGGTATGATAGAAGAGGTGTGACGAAGATAGGGGCCTTGGCATTGACCTATCGTCCAAATGCAGCCTCTGACCCCCACTTTCAAACAGTTTTGCACTCCTGCCCAACCTGTATTTCTCTGAAAAAACGAATTAACTGTGAGAGGATTCTCTTTACAAATCCCAAATGTTATTTTTCTTGGAGTTGTATGTTGTGATATGCTGTAGGTAAACATTATTAATATTGTAGCGAATGGCGGGGCAGGGAAGCGATCTTGTGTTTGTTGGCGTGAAAGGCCAACCCCTACGCATCGCTCAGCCCCCTCAGTGTTCTGATGACCTCACAGCCGCCATCTGACACCGATGTAGCGAACGACAGGGCAGGGAAGCAAACTCAGGTTGCTGGCACAAAGAGCAAACACCCCAGGCATCGCGCCAATAGGGTTAATCCGCTTGGTGGAAATTGTAATGTGGCTCATATAGCGAAGATTGCTACACTGTAATTTCAAGGGTCTTCTATGTATGAAGGCTATTTGGTAGGGCAGGCCATATATGCTATCTGCTTCCTATAAGGATGGAATCTAAAAAGCAATACATAAATGCGTTGTGTGGACCCACACCCCACAAATTAAAGGTCTTAAATAATGTGATAAGAAACTTTGATCGTACCTCAAACAGAGGTGCATATAGTTTGTAACGTTAACTTAGTATATAGATTGAAGAATAGGATATGCTACAAATGTGTTACTTTAAATAATTTAACACTTGTATACAGGGGCGCAACTTTCATTGGGGACGTGGTATATGGTATATCAGAAATGGTTGGGGACATGGTATATCAGAAATTGTATTTTTGTGCAAACCCTATATGGTGCAAACGCAGTAGACCCAGCAGGTCGGGCACGGAAACGTATAGCTACACTTCCGGTTGCAGTTTTTTTTTGCAGTGACTGACACAGCTGGAGTGGGGGGAGGCCTGGCTCAAGTGAAAGCGAGCTACTGGGGATAATGGGCGACGTTTGATTGGGAAAAGGTGAGTTCGACAGACTTCAACATTGATTTGGACACAAACTGAAGATAATCTCATCATCAAAACGTTGTTTCTGCTTGTGTCATTTTCTGAAAAGGTTGCCCGCTAGCGGCTCGCGCTAGGTTGCTGTCCAACGGTAACATTAGCTTGCTGACGCACACGCTTAGCTAATTTTGGGGGAATTTGCCTGTAAAACAAGGCTTCCAAGTTAGCTACGCTAGCTAGTCATCTTCGATATACGTTAACAGCCATGATCTCCGCGCATCCCGCACTGTTTTATTTGTTCTGCATCACCGTTCTAGCTAGCATACTTGCTAACGTTAGTCAAATAACGTAAATTAGCTAGCTCGCTAACCAATAACTTGTTTTGATAGCCTTAACTGTCAGCCTGGTGTTTTATGCCGTTTGATGTAGCCACCTATAGTACCTAGCTAGCTAACTAGCCTGTCAGAATTTGTAGCAGGCTAAGTGGCTAATGTCAGATCGGGCGGCAGCAAGCTTGTCTCTAGAGACAGACACAGTACGGTTATACAGAAGTTATACTAAGTAGCGTTACAACTTTTCGAGGCCAATTAGTCCGCCTTGTTATCCCCCACTAGAAGGAAAAGTCAAATCTAACTTTCTGAACATGACTATCTTGTCAGATAGTGTATCAAGAAAATGAATAGCCTAGCTAGACCCAAAGTGGCACCATAAAACGCTCGTGTTGTGGAAATGGAATGGTTGCTTTAGTTGGGTAACATTTGTTCAAACCCCTGTAAAATAATTAACTATAGTAGCTAGTTAGTTATTGTTGCAACTTGTAAGTAAAGTTGACATTATTTTGGGACTAGCTAGCTCGTCTCCTGTATTCAGTCAATTGATAGGCATGTGGCTAAATAACATCCGAATTAGCTGCACTGATTGCAAACCTTAAAACTGAAATGTATAAAATGTAGGCAAACGTTATTGGATTACACATAAATATTGTTTTATCTTTATGTGGCGCATCTGGCTTTGATAAAAGGCCAGATAAAACTACTGGTAGTCAGTCTGGTTGTATGTTGTGGACACAGCAGTACAAAGTGCAGTTTCATCTAGGGTCATCCAGGTGTCCTTGAATTCCAGGATTTTCCAAAGCTTTGTTACATTAACTTGTTAGATAGTACCTTTGTTTTTCACTAGGAAATGCATACTGTGTTAATAACTTGGAATTGGTTGAGCAATAACACAAACATAAAGGGAAGCACAATGTAACAGTTGTTTTTCAAATAAAAGGGAAGACCGAACAACAACCTAGCACCCTGAAATTCAAATCTGGACCTAGAAGACGACAGCTTTTTTCAATCTACCCCTCTAGTCAGGGAGTGATTTATACCCAGAACACCAGGTGTGTGTGTAATTAATTATCAGGAAGAACAAAACCTATAGTACTCCGGTCCTCCTGGGCTAGGGTTTACTGAGAAAGGTGTGACAAATAAAAACAACATCCAGTCAGCAGCAGTCCTGTGGGCAAAAAACCCTTGTTGATATGGTCGAAAGAGAGTGTCAAGAATCGTGCAAGCTAACAGGCGAGCCGCAAATAACAGCGCAGAACGGCATTTGGGAATGCACAACTTGCTGGTCCTTGTAACGGATGGGCCATTGCAACAGACGACTACACCGGGTTCCACTCCTATCAACTAAAAACAACAAGGAAGCGGCTCCAGTGGGCACGCAATCACCAACACTGGACAATTGAGTGGAAAAACGTTGCCTGGTCTGATGACTCCCGATTCTTGTTGTGTCATGCTGATGGCAGAGTCACAATTTGCTGTAAGCACCATGATTCCATGGCCCCATCCTGCCTGGTGTCAACGGTGCAGGCTGGTTGTGTAATGGTATGGGGAATGTTTTCCTGGCATACGTTAAGTCCCTTGATACCAATTGAGCAATGTTTGAACTCTACAGCGTATCTGAACATTGTTGCTGACCAGGTGCATCCCTTCATGGCTACGGGGGTCTTACCCGGTACTAGATGGGTGTACTGAATAATCTGGCTACTGAATGTATTAACTGCATTGGGAGGAATGATGATTGTACTTTTTACATTTGTATATTTTTTTGTTGTGTATTTAAAATCATAAGTGTTAATTTTAGGCCCTTTCTGAACCTAGGCCTTTACATGCCTCCTGTAAATCCTTATGGTCTGAGAACTGTACATGATGGACATATTGGGTGTCCTTATACTTCTTACAGTGTGCTCTTAAATATACACTGTCTAGATTCTGAAACACATTTTCCCACAATTTATTTTACACTTTTTTTTAAAAATGTTGCTTATTTTTAGACCATATTTGTCAATATATTACATGTCACATTTCCAGAGGGGATTCTCTGGTACTTAAAAAAAAGATATGACATGTTTTATACATCAAAATGTACATTATAGGTCACTAACCAATCACAGCCCTCCTTTAGGATTGTACATTCCACCAATCACCAGCAGAGGGAGTTCCCTTTGAAGCCATTTTCCCATTCACTGTTTTAGTGGTGCTAGTGCTTTGACGGTCATGGAATTTTGGATGATGGTAATTGGCCAGCCAAAATGACTTGCGGTCATAATAATACAAATATTTATTTATTTTATTTATAAATAAATATATCCTATTCTCTGCTCCTGACTGCATGTGCTGCCATTAGGGCTGTCACAGACAACCCCCCCCCCCCCCCCCCCCCCAAAAAAAAAAATCTTATTTCAAACTAACCTATTATATATGTAGTTTACTGAGCTTGTCTGATGCTATAAGCACATTGTGTGATTTTTAAATAATTAAGACACACAAATGATTCGAGGCAGCCAGACAGGGCCTAACCAGAAGGAAAAAAACATGTTCCTCAACCACTACCTCCCGCTGCTGCTGGCTTTTGCAGATTCTGCCATTACGCTCCTGAAGTTGCCGGTCATAGGCTACTCCAGGAGTCGGCAAACTTTTCCATTAGGAGTGCCAATTTATCTTACCATTTTTACCGATCTGCATGCCAGTTATGATTTTCATATGCCCATTTTCGTGGAACAGTTTATTTTATTTTAGAATAGTCTTCGTATCTCAAAATCATTGTCGTGTGATTGAGAAGTATTCAATCTAAATAAATGTATACAAATCAAAATTTCTGTTGCCTATATAATTGCAGCCTGACTATATAAATATAGCCTGCAAAAATTGCAGCCTGCATGTCTGCAAGAAACTTGAATCATTGTATCAAGTATCAACTTGGTTCAGCCCAAAACTTGTGCTAACAAACTTGCAACTTGTATAAAATATTATTGTTCCTCAGTTTCTTGCACCAGTGAGCTCCTGACAGACACTGCTGTATTTGTGCAAGGGATAAGAAGTAATCAGGTAGACGTATTTTAAAACGTTTTCACGGGATCAGTTTTCCCCTTTCATGCCAAGTGGTTATCGAAAGGGATAGAGCTGGAAATATTTTTCAAATGGGCTACATTGAGGAACTATTGTCATTCTCAATAATGTAAAAACAGACTTTGTTTGAGGTGAAGAAAAAAATACTTTGAAGCTCCACAGCTCATTAATGGTGGTGAGCTAAGACAATCAGGAATACTGCCAGATCCCAAAATGGGCACATTTTATAAGCCGACATTTGGCCAGGTAGTCTAGGCCTACTTCTGCACGTAATCAGGTGTGCATTCTCACTCAACATTGACAGGAGCGCTCCAAACAAAACAATTAATAAATTGACAGCTCGTAAATGAAATTTGCCAAAACTGGTTTCTCTCAAGTGTAGCCTATGTTGGATCAAAAATTATTGGTCAACCAACAGCCTATTTACCGTCCAGGCGACTAAATAGGGTCAGCCCTAGCTGCTATAAACACAGAATGAGTATAACGGGCGTCCCTATTAAAGTAAAAAATGGCACAATGGGTTGACTGTCGGCCATTGTGAGTGTACCCATAGGAGCAAAGCAGGAAGTAAAATGATAACTCGTAAAGCTGAAACCACACAGAGACTACTCCGTCAATGGTGTCAACTTGTGTGAGAGAGTAGAGAGTCAATTCACATACACTGCCAACTTATTTGTCTTGAGAATCCATAATAAGCAGTTGTATTTATGTTTGCTATGTAGCCCTCGTGAATTACTGTTGTTCCTTGGGACACACCTTATGTCCAATGGGAGCCACCGTACCTGCCTCCTGTTATGTTGGCTCATGAACATGAGGAGAATTGTAGCTAATATACCCTAGCAATTTATAAAGAATTTGTCTCTTATGTAGTTTCGTTCTTTCTACATAATGGTATTCTCTCTTGAACAGTTTCTCAGCCGCAGCCTGCCTAGCCTATATGCCTGTGCTGGAAATCAACAAAGGTAGGCATAAAGTTGTTTTCAAATATGTATTATTGGCACAAGCAATTGAACTTGTCAACACTAAATACACACTTAACTATACATGTCACTATTCCTGATTTAACAATACACAGTCTATTTTCTGGCAATTTACCCACTCACTTTATCAGCATTCCTTCGCGTAAAGGTGAGAATACTTGCTTTCTAATTTGAGGTGCATGATGCTGTTGATGCTCCCGGGCCTGTTTTTTCTCTTCACTACCGTGCATTCTAATTCCAGCGGGTACACGTGTGTAAAAAAAACAGAAACGCTTTTTGTTTGATTTTGGCTTCACACACAACTTTTTTGAAACTTATGACAGTTATTTTATTTTCATGACACTCTTCATCCATGGCTGTCGGTTATATGGTAATTGTGCCAGCCCTAGGTATGGTGGTGCTCATAAAATGTATCATAATGTCAGAATTAGCAGGAAACCCACTGAGGAAATGTGGTGTACTTCTAGAATATATTGTTCCAAACAATGTCTAAAAATAAACAAAATCAAAAAGGGTGCTTTTTTTAAAGTGTTTTAATATTTAAGATGAATAAATGAATGATTGTATTTCAGAATTTAGACACTCCATATGTTAGCGCACACTATAAGGAGTATCATGACACCAAGATGTCTGTCATAGGTTCACGGATCACGAGTTCTTACGGGAAACAAGTAAAGGTCTAAAAATAGCCTCATTTTCTCAAATGATTTGTGATGCAAATGTAAAAAGCATGTCAAACAGCCTTCCTCCCATTTAAATTTGTTCCTGCAATTCTCACATATAATCTGAGATTTTGGGGCTATGCTGGCGTTGATTCGCCCCACTAGGTTACGAATGGCCGGTATTTCCTTTTTAAAGCAGCTGAGCAAGTCACATGTTTGTTTACAAGTAGTATCTAATTTTGCAAGAAGCTAACCATATCTTGATAACAGTGGAAAAATCCAACCTTACTGTCTACTTTGTTTTGTCTGTGTTCAGAAAAGTTGGTAGAGTATGGTGCTTGCAGCGCGAGGGTTGTGGGTTTGATTCCCACGGGGGATCGTTATGAAAATATATGCAATCACTACTGTAAGGCATCCTGGATAAGAGCGTCTGCTAAATGACTAAAATGTAAATAACTATAAGCTGGGATGTCTGACCTGCAAATAGTTTGTCAGAGGCTGTATAAATTGTTTGTATTCACTAGTTAGCATTTAGCTAGCATTGGCTATGGGATTTGACATGTACTTGTTAGCATTGCTAACCTTTGTCTTACTGATGATGCTCAGTGGGGTTTTTTGTGTTTGAAAATAGCGGCCCTTGTGTTCAGGGTTGGTGATGCCATACAGTGGGGCAAAAAAGTATTTAGTCAGCCACCAATTGTGCAAGTTCTCCCACTTAAAAAGATGAGAGGCCTGTAATTTTCATCATAGGTACACTTCAACTATGACAGACAAAATGAGAAAACAAGTCCAGAAAATCACATTGTAGGATTTTTAATGAATTTATTTGCAAATTATGGTGGAAAACTTTTGTTATTGACAAAATACTTATTTAGCTCAATACTCAATATTAGGAAATACATTTTTGCCCCACTGAATATCCCAGGATTTCGCAAGAATGGTATAAAAATCTGGATACCACCCAAGCCTAGTTTTAGGGCTGGGAATTGCCAGGGACCTCACGATATGCTATTATCACGATACGATTAACTATTGCGAATCAATATTATGATTTGATGTTCCAAACACATTGCTGACTATATGTGATCCGTCAGGATAAGAAACGTTGCAAGCATGTTGGCTCACTATTTAAAAAGGTGGAGAACGAGCTGTAGGATGAAAAATACTGGGTTTTGGCGAAAAATACTGGGTTTTGGCGCAGGTACAGCCGACTAACACCACCTACAGTAGCAACCGGTAGTTAGCATAGTGATTTACTCAGCTCAGCACTCAGTTTGGCTGAGTATAAAAGAGACCGATTTGACTTCTCTGCCCAGCGACTTACAAGCAACAGGGAAGTATTTTTATCTGTACTGATTAGGCTATGCCCAGCGAATATGCAAAGCCTTATTTCCCTTGCTAGTTTTGTAATGGCCATTATTTTTAATTAGTCCTGTACTTCTTGTAATTGTGCTGCAGTCACTCCACAGTAGCTTGGTTATCAGTTTCTCTGGTCATTTAAATGTTCTTTACCCAAAGGGATTGGCCAGAACAGAAATGATTGAATTGCAGGAATAGCAGCCCATTGACAGTAAAAAGAGGTTGGTGATGACCTGTCAATGGAATGAGGCCGACAGTACATCCCGAATGTATTGTTATTTTCATTGTGTTGATCACATTTTGATTAGATTAGTAGCGAAAGGATTGCGTTGTCTTCCAGTGCTTTTTTTTCAATGCCTGGGGAATTCTAATACAACATGGATGATAGGAGTCAGAATATAGGCTAATGGATAATGTCTTAATCAACCCAGAAACCCAATTTCCTGTGGGTCAATGATAAATGTATTAATTCCCTGTTATTTCCATTGCTCAAATTCCATGTGCTTGCAAGTTATTCTGCTCACACCAGGGCAAATATGATAATCCCCCCCCATGTACTCCCCCCTCCAATTTCACAAGATCCATTTTCTCAGAAGTCTCCCACTCCCGCCCATTTTGTATTGCTTTGCCATGTCTTGCTTGTTTTGCAATTTTGGCTTGGTTCGGGCTACATGCTGTTTTGCAAAGTAGGCAAAACACTGCTTATCTTGAAGTAAGCATTCATTGCTTGTTGTTTGCCAGTGCTGACATTCCTGTTTTTACAATATGCTTTTTTAAACTGAGTGATGGGCAAGTTTTGTAGTGCAGTCTTTTGTTAAGTTACAGGCCCACATTCCGACTAGTCATAGGCCTACCTACAGCAGAGGAAACACCAGAGTTCCACTTACCTGGTCTCAGGTCACTTCCTGCTACCTCAGTTTGTCCTGTACACAGACAAAGCAATATGACTAGAAAATGGGTGTTACACTGTTCAAAGTTAATTTCACTTATAGACTTCAGATTTGGATTTTTATTTTGAGCTTAATCAAACCTGCTAAATAGGGATGTGTACTGTTATTCAAATATTAGAATATCCGAACGGGCGTTAGAATTCGAGAACTTGTGAGTACACTAATGCAATGCAAGATGCAATAAAATTACAGAATTAAAAGTTAGCAAAAGGAGTAGGCTACAACAGCCTACCTATTGGTTGCTCATTTTAATTGAATGGGTAGCTGGCTACTCTAATCAAGACAGGCCCTGTTATATGAGATGATTTAACATTGTGCCAGCTACAAGTTAGATCGTCTTGGCTGTAGCCGAGTTGCCTTGGCTAACATTACTTAGTCCCTCTCTCCCTTGCCTGCTCGGCTCAGTCCCATCTCACACCAGCCCCTCTGCAGCTGCAGCAATAGAGTGCCAGTGTCTCTCCTTCGCGCAGCAATGCTCAGGTTAAAAACGTACATCTAAAAAAGACGCATGTATTTCAAACATCTGGATATCCAACAGATATTCATGATACTATTCGAGTAGTGAAACTATTTCAAACCCCCATCCCTACTGCTGAACTTCAGTGAGTTTGTGTTTCCAATCCAGTCCGTTTTGACCCTTGCTTCTGTGACCCTTGCCGCTTTGGGTTCAGCTCAGCCACTCGGCATACGTTCTTTGGCTGCCCTTCAACTTGGCTCTCAGTTTAGTTTGCAATGCATGATGTTGGGAGTGGGACAGGCCACTGACACGTTTTAATATGCATGCTATATTTGAAAGCCTCATGATGGCAGAGGGGAAATAATGCTCTTCCATTTTCTCTTTGTCTTTTTGCCCTCAGTCTCCTGTGCCAACCAGGATGAGAACATATGGGTAGTGGCACAGGTGTTTTGGCAAGCCTAGGCAATCAGAGAAAGTGTTTACGTTCTCAAACTGCTGACACTCAATGCGCAGAAGATCATACTGAATTTCCAGGGAAAGGCAGGCAGGGTGAGAGAAAGGTAGGAGGAGAGATTGAAATGGGGGGAGAAGAGGGCAGAACTGGAGAACGGACTGAGACGGACACGTTTTTGTAAAATAGCTCAGGCCTAAAAAACGGATACATTTGTACCTCGTACACTACATGACCAAAAGTATGTGGACAACTGCTCGTCGAACATCTCATTCAAAATCATGGGCATTAATATGGAGTTTGTTACCACTTTTTTTTTCTATTACAGCCTCCATTCTTCTGTGAAGGCTTTCCACTAGATGTTGGAACATTGCTGCAGGGTCTTACTTTCATTCAGCCACAAGCATTATTGAGGTTGGCCACTGATGTTGGGCGATTCAGGCCTGGCTCGCAGTCAGCGTTCCAATTCATCCCAAAGGTGTTCGATGGGGTTGAGGTCAGGGCTCGAGGTCAGGGCTCTGTGCAGGCCAGTCAAGTTCTTCCACACGAGCTTGACTACCATTTCTGTATGGACCTCGCTTTGTGCACGGGGGCATTGTCATGCTGAAACAGGAAAGGTCGTTCCCCAAACTATTGCCACAAAGTTAGAAGCATAGAATCGTCTAGAATGTCATTGTATTCTGTAGCATTAAGATTTCCCTTCACTGGAAGTAAGGGGCCTAGCCCGAACCATGAAAAACAGCCCCAGACCATTATTCCTCCTCCACCAAACTTTACTGTAGGCTCTATGCATTCGGGCAGGTAGCATTTTCCTGGCATCCACCAAACCGAGATTCGTCAGTCAGACTGCCAGTTGGTAAAGCGTGATTCATCATTCCAGAGAATTCATTTTCACTGCTCCGGAGTCCAATGGCGGTGAGCTTTACACCACTCCAACCGACGCTTGGCTTTGCACGTGGTAATCTTGTGTGCGGCTGCACGGCCATTGAAACCCATTTCATGAAGCTGCCGACGATCAGTTCTTGTGCTGACTTTGCTTCGAGGCAGTTTGGAACTCTGTAGTGAGTGTTGCAACCAAGGACAGACCATTTTTACACGCTATGGTTTTCAGTACTCTACAGTCCAGTTCTGTGAGCTTGGGGTGGTTTTGGTAGTTCATTCTGTTTTTTAAATTTTATTTTTTTATTTTACCTTTATTTAACCAGGCAATTCAATTAATAACAAATTCTTATTTTCAGTGATGGCCTAGGAACAGTGGGTTAACTGCCTGTTCAGGGGCAGAACGACAGATTTGTACCTTGTCAGCTCGGGGGTTTGAACTTGCAACCTTCTGGTTACTAGTCCAACGCTGTCACAATTTTCCTTTGAATGGATGTTACTTTTTTGGAGGTCTTTTATATTTTTTTAATTAGTCCACAGTCCCAACTAGAGGTCGACCGATTAATCGGAATGGCCGATTTAATTAGGGCCGATTTCAAGTTTTCATAACAATCGGAAATCGGTATTTTTGACATGTTCTGAGCAAGGAACTGAAACGTTAGCTTTCTTACATAGCACATATTGCACTTTTACGTTCTTCTCCAACACTTTGTTATTGCATTATTTAAACCAAATTGAACATGTTTCATTATCTACTTGAGGCTAAATTGATTTTATTGATGTATTATATTAAGTTAAAATAGGTGTTAATTCAGTATTGTTGTAATTGTCATTATTACAAATACATTATTAAAAAAAAAATCGGTATCTGCTTTTTTGGTCCTCCAATAATCGGTATCGGCGTTGAAAAATCATAATCGTCCGACCTCTAGTCCCAACATACCTCACCTTTTTTGGGGCTGCAGGTCGCCTAGTAGTTAGAGCGCTGGACTAGTAACCAAAAGGTTGCAAGATTGAATCCCCGAGCTGACAAGGTAAACATCTATCATTCTGCCCCTGAACAAGGCAGTTAACCCAATGTTCCTAGGCCGTCATTGAAAATAAGAATTTGTTCTTAACTGACTTGCCTGGTAAAATAAAAGATATAGGATTTTCAAGAAGCAAAGTCTCACTTGCCACATCATAATGAAGCAGTGTTCAGTCCCGCTCTGGGTGTGACCAAGTGACTTGACATTTACAGCTAGCCTGAGCCGGCTACCACTATGTTGCCAAATAACCAGATTTTTCTTTGCTTGAACAGATTTTTAAAATGATTAAAATGTAGAAATGCTTTTAGAACACATTCTACTTCACATGGAGGACTACTGTTCTTGTCATATTCCTACTGAATAATTCAGTAATTTGCTGATTCTTTTCAATTTGTGTCAGAGTGCTGTCATGGTAGCCTATCTTGTTCTGACCACTCAAGGTTCAAGGGCCTGCAATGTTAGTGCAGTGAGGATTTTCACTCCAGATCTGCTAGTATGTTTTGTTGTTTTTGCTCGCTAGCTGTTTTCTGAGTGCTTTTGTATTTTGATCTTGTGCACTCCCAACAATAAAGATGGCCTGAATCCTGAAATGGGTGGAATGACTATGCTCTTGCACGCAATCTCCAAACTTGGATAAGGCTGCAGTTATCCCTACAGTCATTCCTTTGCTAAATTACTGTGAAATTGCCCAGATGCTGGATCTTATTTCAAGTCAAGATTGTTCTCTTATGAGTCAGTAAGGTCAACCCTTAACTTGGCTACAACACTCAATGCTTTTTGCTACAATAGGTCAAATGCACACAATTATTTTTGTCCAGGCATTTCTTGTATGAATATACTCAACACATATTTGTTGAAGCACCATGGAAGTGTACAGTACTGTTTTTTTCATAAAAAATTGACATCCTTTTATGCTGTTGCTGCTAAAGATTGAGGGTATCTTGTTGAAGCATCGTTTTTCTCCCCAGGCCAGTGTGAATGTGAAATGCTGTAGTCTAGGTTGCTCAGTGTTGGCATATTTCTGGCACAGACAGCCAAAGTTTGCTCATATAGCGTGCTTGTTTTTATTTGGCTGTTGTGGCACACCATGATTGTACTTGTAAAATAAAATTAACCTCACCTTTAACTGTCAATGAATATATATTTTGTATGTGAAAATGAAACTTGAAAAGACCAGCCACTGATTCAGTGGATGACTGGTGTTCTAAGATGTATCCTGATTCTTATTCATAATGATTTTTTTGTTTTCTCCGTTTCTGCCACAGGCAGCCTACAAACTGGAAAGACCTATCCAAGAGATGGACGACGGCAGTGCCTACATAGAGTTTGACGTGCCAGAGTTCAGCAACACCGTTCTCAACCAACTCAATGAGTTGCGACTGCAGGGGAAACTATGTGACATCATCGTTCACATCCAGGGCCAGCCTTTCCGTGCCCACAAGGCCGTGCTGGCGGCCAGCTCACCGTACTTCCGCGACCACTCGGCCCTGGGCACCATGAGCGGCCTGTCCATCTCCGTCATCAAGAACCCTGAGGTGTTTGAGCAGCTGCTGGCCTTCTGCTACACTGGCCGCATGTCCCTGCAGCTCAAGGATGTCGTCAGCTTCCTCACAGCAGCCAGCTTCCTGCAGATGCAGGCCGTCATCGACAAGTGTACCCAGATCCTGGAGGGCATCCACTCCAAGATAAGCATCCCCTCCAGTGCCACAAGCCCAGACAAGGAGGGCTCCCAGGCCAGCCGCAATGGTGTCAAAGACAGCAGCCTCTTCATCAACCCCACACAGATCTCCCCCCCATACTACTCCAGGCACAGCATAGAGGCCCGCTCTGAGCTGGCTGCAGGGAAAGGCCATGGCAGGGCGCGGTACCAGGAGGAGGGCCAGTCAGATCGTGGCAGCAGTGACGGTGTGTCAGAGCAGGAGGCAGCCATGGAGGGAGAGACAGAGCAGGTGGAGCTGATTGGGAAGGACGGCCAGGTGACAGACGTGCACGTGAAGCTGGAGAAGGCAGATAGGCCCAGCTACTCGGACAGCTCCTCGGCAGGCGACGATGGCTACCACACAGAGCTGGTGGATGGAGAGCAGGTGCTGGCTGTCAGTGTTGGCTCCTATGGTCCCGTCATCCAGCCAGCTGGCTACACTTACTCAGGCCTGTCGTCCCCCTGCTTTGTGAGCCTCAGCAGCTCCAGCCCCTCCCGCTCCATGCTCAGTGGCTTCAGGGGCGGCAGAGCCAGAGCCAAGCGCCCCCCAGTGACCGTCCCAGCAGAGGTCCTGGGTCATATCAAACCGGGAAACACTGAGGACAGCAGCGAGGCGGTGTTGGGCCAAGTAGGTTTTGAGAACGATGTGCGAGAGCGGAGCCTGCGCAGCCAGTGGTACCCCTACAACGAGAGGCTCATCTGCATCTACTGCGGCAAGTCCTTCAATCAGAAGGGCAGCCTGGACCGCCACATGCGCCTGCACATGGGAATCACACCCTTCGTCTGCAAGTTCTGCGGCAAGAAGTACACGCGCAAAGACCAGCTGGAGTACCACATCCGCGGCCACACGGACAACAAGCCCTTCCACTGCCAGATTTGTGGCAAGTGCTTCCCCTTCCAGGGGACCCTCAACCAACACCTGAGAAAGAAGCACTTGGGGGCCTCAGAGGGCCCCAACCACATGGACTCTCCAGAGAGGACGGAGGGCATCTCTGGTCCGAAAGACCCAGAGGATGCTTCAGAGGGGATGGCCTTTGAGACGCAGTATGCTGAGGAGGCTCCGGCCAACGACATGGAGGAGAGCTCAAAGTGCAGCCCTGAGGAAGCCGAGGCGTCCAGATGTGATTTTTAGGCCTTGGCTCTGGTTGAGGAAGCTTTAAGATATGTTCTTTAAACGTTTAGGATTTGTTTTGGAACCGGCTCCTTTCAATGTTGAACCTACTTTGTGCATCCGTTTTCTGCCTGTCCATCCATTTTTGTGAAAGTCAACTGTTGCTTAATGTAGAAGAAGATGAGAAAGGGGTACTTTTTAAAAATAGATTTCAAAGGGAAAGGGGTATCAACTTGCTATTGATAAGGTGCCCTCAATAATCAAGGCCTTTTGTTTTCGCTTTAAAAAATATATATGTTTTTAAAACATATTTACAGAGTAATATAGGCATGTTGCAATAATTGATAATGTGAAAGCTCTGATAAGATGCTTATCATATCATGTTTTTACCTGACCTGTTTTTGCACATGTGGCCAAAGGAGGTCACTTTACTCACAAGGAATTATTTTTCTGCCAAGTGCAAAGCTTTGTGTGAAATATCTGTTCAATACCTCATGATACAACTACATACTCATAACAGACAGTATTTTAGCTTTTATGAAACTCCACCGGGTTCTACCTCATATCCAAGAACCTACCAAGAACAGAAGTGTTCACCGTTTTAAAAACAAACCGTTTTGCTTTAGGGTCTCTGTTTCATTTGCCAAACTCTAGGCAGAACATCCTCAGTCCCAACGCTAAGCCTTGATACTTTAGACTAATATTCCTTGCTGATTGTATGAACGCTGGACCGTGTCCTTGTCCGTTGTTTCATGGTCAGACAGGATGTAATGTGGGCAAAGAACGAAGGTGCTATATTGATGTGTTTTATGAAATATTAAGTGTGTTTGCATTGAGCATGCGCAAGGAGGACAGTGGATAGAATACAATAATAGAGGATAATACATGACATATGATTTCCCCTGTCTACAGCCAAGATCTATTTAAGCAATACGGCCTGAGGTGGTGTGGTATATGGTCAATATACCATGGCTATAAGGGCTGTTCTTACGCATGATGCTCCGCGGAGTGCCTGGACACAGCCATTAGCCATGGTATGTTGACCATATATCACAAACCCCGAGGAGCCTTATTGCTATTATAAACTCGTTACCAACGTAATTGGAGCAGTAAAAATATATATATTTTTCATACCCGTGGTATACGGTCTGTAATACCATGGCTTTCAGCCAATGAGAATTCAGGGCTTGAACCACCCAGTTTATAATTGTTTTTAGAACACAGGACAAATTCATCTTGTCTGTCTCTTTTCACCACTGAAGGTCAGTGCTTTTTTTATATTCTCTTCTTAAGCAATAAGGCCCAAGGGTGGTGTGGTTTATAGCCAATATTCCAACGCAAATGGCATTTTCTTATGCACGACGCAAAAGAGTGCCTACATACTGCCCTTAGCCATGGTATGTTGACCATATATCACAAACCCCCGAAGTGCCTTATTGCTATTATAAACTGGTTATCAATGTACTTTGATTAGTAAAAATACATATTTTGTCATACCTGTGGTATACGGTCTGATATACCACGGCTATCAGCCAATCAGCATTCAGGGCTTGAACCACCCAGTTTATAATATATTTTAATCCACATGGGATCAATGATTTGATCCTCATACACAGTGAAGTCATTTGGAGTGTCTTCCATTCTCTTGATGTTTTAGTTTGTTAATTCTCAACCTGTTTATGTGAAACTCTTAGTTTATTTGTGTGAAGATTATGCTCAGTGCAGAGTCCCACTCATTAGCTTGGTACAGCAAGGGCAGTCCTGCCCTGAATCTGCATAGAATCAATATGCAAATAACAACAAAGGAATATCAGCCATCTTGTCATGGCATTTCTTTATTCACTCTCCATTTCATTAGGACTCATGTTCTGCTCTCATCCTCTCATTCACTGTTTCTGCCCTTCCCTGATCCGACATCACTGTTGAGATGAGGGAATCAAATGGGAAACTCATTGATGCCTCATTAGAAAATAAGCTCTTGATGGTATTTTGAGAGAAGCTTGTGATCCAAAGTAATGGTGCACTTTTTGTGTTTCAAATAGAATCGTCTGAATGGAGACTTGGTGATAGTTTTGTTCGTTTTTTATGTCTTGAAGATCAATGGTGACCATAAATGTGTTCGGCACTATGCTACTGCTTTTTAATAGTCAGGAATCAAATTGGAATTGGAATTGCTTCGGTCAGTGTAAGCCCTTTTGACAACTAATGTTGATAGCTAGCTATTTCAGTGTTAATAGGGAAATAATCATTGAAGGCACTGTTGGTCTTGATCTGCTTGTTTCGAGATTAGCTGGGCTGTCAGGGCCTAGCAGTTGGACGAATGTCATTGACCATATTTCAAAACGTTAATTTCGTTATTCATATAGTCATAACTCACAAATGCACATATGGTGGTGATGGGGGGGGGGGGTATGGTTGTCAGACCTATATTGCATTTCATGACTAAGCATTGCAATGCAGAATGACATGGCATAGTACAGGCCCAGGGATTAGCTGAACTGGCTTTCGACTTATTCTATGTCGAAATGCTTCTAACTATGGTAGTTTTGAGAAATACAGGAATAAATTATTGCGCCAACATGCTAGTTCAGAGTAAGCTCTTTTTAAAGGCCCAGTGCAGTCAGTGATTTTCCATACCTCTTTGCCAATAAGTTTTCCCTTCCCATTCAGACCACTCCCAGACATTCCTAGCAAAATACTTGCTTGAAAGTTTGTTTGCTAAAAAGCCAATTTTGTCCATTTTTATAAAAATCTATTACTTAATTGTTACCCATAAATGATTTGATATTGATATAAAAACAGCTGCATTGGGCCTTTTAAGATCAGGTGGAAAGCTGATCCTTAAAGAGCACTTTTTGACAAGTCATTTTTCCCCCTTATCCCTCTTCTTGCTGATTTGCTATTTCAGCAGTGTGACGCTTTCCTTGTATCCTATGTACCTTTTTTTTTAGTTTTTACACATGATCACATAACTACAGTAAGCCTTCCAAGGTGGTAGAAGGCTCAAATAAAAATGTTAATTGTCACATGGTTCACTGTTTAAAAGTGTCCTGAATACACCAGAGGTCCAGGTAGGTGTGAAAGAGCATTTCCTCTTCATTTAATGTAGCACCACCATTTATGATACCTGTTATTTTTTCGGTTGTTAGTGCCCTTTAAAAAAAAACGTTTATTTTGCAGTGATTTTTGTTTTCATATTGGTATTGAGCAGTTTTGCATGCATGGCCAGTGTTTTACCCTATATTTATTTAGTAGTGTCGGCCACTTCAAAATAATAGTTTATATTATGACACTTCCACTGTGGGGCTCTATTTGTCTCTGCAGTTTGAAGGAAGTAGAAGGTAGTTTTGCAAACCATTGCTAACTGGCGTTAGCACAATGACAGGCATATGCTAGCTGTTGAGCTATTGCTAGTTAGGAATCTTCCTTTAAACAGCAGAGTGTCTTTGCAGAAATACATATGTGTATTTCTGCCCAGACATGCTTTTAAAGTGATGGTGCGAGATTTTGCCAATTAAGCACTTTTTCTACATACCCAGTCAGATGAACTCATGGATACTAGTTTTGTTTCTGCATGCAGTTTATTAAAGGAAGTTTCTAACTATTGTTGGCGCAATTGCTACCTAGCGTAAGCGCAATGACTGGAAGTCTATGGGAACAGCTAGTATGCCTGTCATTGTGCTAACACTAGTTGGCGATGGCTTGCAAAAACACCTTCTACTTCCTTCAAATTGCACGCAGATACATAAATATAGCCCCACAGTGGAGGTGTCATAATAACCATAAAACCTAGCTGTCAAAAGAGGGAAATGGTTCCAATCGTTTTTCCATCATTCATTTTCCCCATAGGGAATTTTATAAACACTTAATATAAGGGCTGTTTCTCGTGTAGGTTTATCCTGGTGTGACGTTTTGATAATGTAAATCTTTCTCTCGGACAAGGAGACTTTTATCAATATATTTGGCTCTATTTACTCTGATTCAAAAAATTGAATTTGCTTCAAAGTAGACATCATGCAAAACTACATCTCTGCAAGCTCCTGCACTTCGTTTCTTGCTGATAACTTTGCGAACAGGTATAGTGAATTTAAATCTTGCGTAGTCTTGAGACAGTTAACATAATTGTCCATTTAAAGAAATGTAGCTGTTTTTTGGATTACATTTAACTAACTTTAGATTGTTAATCCAGAGATTCTTACCTTTGCCTCGATTCGGCAGTCTTGTCCAGATCATCATGGCATTTGTAGTTCTTTATGATAGCCACATTAGCATCTATTTAGCATTTCATTTTTGTGGGGTAAATACAGACAAATATATTGATCAAGTCGCCTTGTCCTAGAGGGATTTACACTTGGTGAAAAATGATTGGAACAATTTCCCTGTTTGATCTCTAGGTTTTATGGTTATTATGACTCATACTGTGGTACTCTATTGTATCCACGAATTAATCTGCCTGGGTAAGTAGAAGGGCTTAGTTGCCAAAATCTTATCCCTTTTAAGATCAGTGTGACAAATTCAAGCTGATATTTGTAGTGAGCAGAGCGAGCACAGCCACCACATGCTCCTTATCTCCCTACAGTGATGTAGTGGCGCTCGTCAAGTCTATTTCCGATGGTGTCAACATAATTACATTTTCATGTGTTTTGCAGTAGAATGTCTTGAAGTCATCAAATTAGGTTCTCACAGCCAGCAAAGAAAACCAGCCCACCCCCCTGCTTCCTTTGCCACTGGTGTTGAAAGAAAATACTAGGGGAAACACTACTGTTCATATCGTTAGGTCACCAATAGTCTTCTCTATGCCCACAACACAATGGGTTCATTGTTTTGATGTCCATCGTCTTGTTTCACCAGATGCCATGGAAACCAAAAGGGTCCTCAGATTTAGTGAATTCTGATTTGCTATCGTCTTGTTGCTTGTCTGTTTTTGAAGATCAGTGACTGGCCCTTTCCCTTTGTTTTTCCCTGTTTTTTTATTTTCTCTCACATAACATGCTTGACAGTGATGGGGCTGAAAGTCAGCCACGATCTATTTTCCACTGTCTGAATGCCTACTAGGCAGACGTCTAGAATGTAATGTTCTGTGTGGTAACCGTCTTTGTAAAGTCTTATAACCCTGCTCATATCGAATCTGTCCCCCTACCGATTTAAGAGGGAATTGGCCTCGTCACATAATTGAATCCTTCTCATGATGTCTCGCGTTATTAGAACAGGGGCAGACTACTATAGGTTATTGTGCCATGAGTCCAACAGACGGATAATGATGGATAATCCTCCATAGAAAACAAATACTGAAAGACAAAGGTCTGTCTATACATTTAGCCAACTAGAGGCAAGATGAGTTTCCTACAGAAGATGTAGCCTGGTTCCTATTTTCCAATTCCTTTCTATTTCCAACTGAGTCCCACAGTCTTGAGCATGTTGCCGGATATATTTAATATCATGAAAGAAATTGTACAGAAATTGAGTTTGTTTATTTATATAATTGTAAGATGCCAACCATATCAATCCTAGTAATATTTTGAAGAACAAAGGCTTTTGAATCGTGATCTGTGCCTTGCCACACAAACTATATCCCTGGCTCTATGGCACTTACAGTGGACTTCTGTTTTGTGCCTGCCTTCAATGTAAAGAATGAAAGGGGTCAAGGGGAAGGTATATCTATTGATAAAATACTGTTGATTTCACTTTAATTTGGAAAAATCTTTCCTGTGATTTAGTTTATGCAACAATTAAATGTCTTAAAGGGAATGAGCACATAATTGAGAATCGTTCAGCAGTGAGGAGAATCATGTCTTAGATATATGCCCGAGTTGATCTCTTAAATTATGTTTACATGCCACCTCCATTTTGTTTCAGCCGTACTTATTTAGTCCTACTATTTCCTTGTCAGACCCCATTTGATATCCATTAATAATGTGATGAATTGTGTTTATGGTAATATGGTGACTTGCATGGCATCTAATCACAGTCGTGAGCTGTTTTGTTCCTCTCTCCAGAGGCTGTTTTGTATGTTTACTCTAGCCTTTCTGTTAGCACTGAGGACAATCGAAGGCATCGCCTTCAGTCTCGGAGAGCGCGAGAGAGGAGAGAGTACAGCTAGACTCTTCCCCTCTCAAGATTCCTTTTGTAACATCTGACCAGGGGGGACAGCTGCTTGAGAATGGGCAGATTTTAAAAACATGACATTTGTAGAGTGAAAAATGGAAAGATTACCCTGTTGTATTGCACGTCACTCACCCACAAAATAGTTTTTGAAATGCCGATGGCTGGTTTTGGAACACAACATTAGTTATTGTGTTTGTCTCATCTGGCATGCACTTAGAAATAACCTGTCTTTGATACATTCATATTCCAGAGAGGATCTACTCATAATTTGTCTCCACCTCAAGGGACTCTATTACTTTATTTTAAGGGACCTTTTTACCCTTAAATGGTGCTTATAGACTGGTCTGTTTATAGATTTTGATATACAAAATACTATACACTTGCATATTTACATTATAGGGGGGGGGGGGGGCAATTTGTGTAAATGCTTTTATCAACTTTGGTTACTAATGTCACACCACTCACCAACCAACTGAACCTGACACTTATTTGCGTTCACTCTGTTTGTTCAAAACTATTCACAGAAAAGGTAGGAGGGAGATGCTTGTGGGCCAGAAGTAATCAGAAGGAAGTGTTTACAGGGAAGGCTGTTTGACTACTTTTTGAATTTTTGAACAGACTAACTTCAGGTAGTTTATGAACACTGATATAGACTTTAACAAAATCTGAAAGTCTTCCATAGCTTCTCTCAGCCTTTCTCACCTGTGTAATATACAAAAGCAATAACCTTTTTAAAGGGGATGTATTGTTATCAGTGAGCCTAATCTAATTCTGGGCCTGTCACATCTCAACTAAACATTGAATGTCAGGGAGCTATCGAATTGAAGTAGGACAAGGACAATTTGATATTGATATTTTTTTATATATTTTGTGAGTCTTTGGACAGGTTGAGTGAAAATGCTCATTAGGTGAGACTGGTATTGCTGGTCTTCTAAGTACGCATCCAAAGCCTATGACTGTCAATTAACTGCAATGCAAAAGCTAAGCATGTGATTCAGTCAAACTCAATGGCACTGGTTTTAAAGTTGCACCTCCATCTGTATCAAATACTGAAAGGGATTGTGGGCTGCAAAGCCACATTGGGAGTGGCGACCTGTGTTCATGCTAAAATGTAAAGGTCTCCCCTTTCCCCTCGTGTACTGAGACTGAAGTTTCAGCTGGTCAGAGTGGAATTGGTCAGTGCTGCTTTAACTACACGTTAAGACTGGCCTGTTTCCTTTGATGTGAAACTCCTTGGTCTCTGACATTTGGTGGTGTCTGGATATCATGTATTTTGTTGATATGGCACAAAAAAAATAAGTAGAACTCAGGGTTTATACTAGTGTTATAAAGTGGTCACTGGGCATACAGCTCATATGCGTAGAATTCAATGTGCACTTCTCTTCAGGTGGGGAAATAAATCCTCAGTCAGTGGTTCCCAAACATTCTGCCTCAAGGGTCTCACTGAACCCATGTTTTCCGTTCCCCCTCTGCATGCGTGTGACAAGCACAGAGGTTCAATGTTGAGGAACAGGGGAGACCTTTTAGTTTGGCCAGGTGTCAGTCCACCTCCCTCTAATCCACTCTACATACAACCCAACTGTGAACCTCAGAACTCTACTGTTATGTACAACTATGAAGTAAATTAAGCTAGCTAGAGCTGAACTATTAACTTGCCATTTATGAATTTATTTTATAGCATGAAATATATGATATATTTATTCAAATTATATTTTACTCATAATCATTCTGTGCTGCTTTTTGGGGGTTCTTACGCTTGTAAATTGCTTTTTTATGATACAAAGAAATGTCAATAGAAAATGCGTTTGTTTGTAAAATAAAGATGCTGATTTGGCACTCCTGTCCAGTGATTTTTCTTGCAGTGGTGGCAGAGGCGAGCAAACTGTTTACAGGTTAGTAATTACATTATTTGGGTGCAAATAGGACCTGGCCTGCAGAGGGATATGTGGCACATACTCAGGATAAAAAGCAAAGTTAGTACAGTAGCTAGCTAGTAGCCTACAACTTCAATGACAACGTTGAATTCGAGCAGTCACTGACTAACAATGTTTGTTTATTTCTATTGCGGTATATGATTACTCGTGCAACACAAAGGTAAGTACATCATGCAACACGATCATCATGGGGAATTCTCTACAATTTGCATGCTGTGGTCATTCATAGGCTGGCTGTAAAAGAAATGGGACACCAATTTATATTAATACATATTTATTAAATTGAGTTATTTAACCTCTTGACATGAATTACTGATGTTTCAATTGCTTAGATAGCCTGTAACATGGTCAGTTGGGATTTGAGTCGAGCTCTGCTGCCACTTTTTCCATCTTCTCCAATTCATGGCCAACATGTAGAACTTCTGCTCCTGTGGACAGCAGTGTCAGTGTTTGCTTATCCTCCCATGCTGTGTCGTCTCTGCACCACCAGTGTGCAGTCACCACCAGGCAGCTTGTACTCCAGCCTCCTGGCCCCTGTCCAGCTGCTATAGCGCTGGAGCCCAGCCAGCGCCAGGAATGCTTCCATGGCCACAGTGTTACTGCAGCCAGGTGCTGGCTGATGGAACTGTGGCCAGTCAGCTCCCTGTACTGGAGAGCAGGGGGACAGGGCTGGTCCTGGATCTGTCTGACCTTTTGGACCAGAAAGGGGTTCATCCTCACAGCCCTTTGGCCCTTCTGTGTCATCTCGATCCATACAGCTTCTCTCCCCAGACTGTAGAGGGATATCCAGAGTCAGCAGCCTGACTAGCTGGCTTTGGTGGCATATTGATGGAAGAGTTTGGATTCTGACCTATGATCTGTCTCTGCCGACTGCCCTTTTTGCTTAGCTAGGTCTGCTGAGAAGCCAGGTGGAAGCACCCTGTGTGGTAATGCTCTCTAATGGTGACCTCAATACACCAAACCCCCTTTTCCTGCAGCCGTGCTCTGTCTTCTCTCCCAGCTGGTGCTGCAGCTTGACAACCACCCCAATGGCCCTTGTGGACCCTTGGGGCACCTCTTCACCTGTCCCTGCTAGTGGTCTGTCTAGCAACATCTGTAGCAATGCAAGAGCCACACAAAGGTTCTGATGAGGGCAATCTGTAAGTTCATCTCAGAATAGCCTACAGCACAATTCACACCAGTTTTAAGAAGACTGCATATGTTACATTTAGATTTGTACAAATGGAAATAAAAATGACGGCATGATAATTTGAAGGTTTACTAAATTGTCTGTGTTTCTGGGTCGATATTATTACAGGAGATGTTACCTGTACAGCAGAGATCCTCAGCTCACAGTGGACCTGTGCATTCCTCCACTCTCCCACAGTATGAAGGTACTGTAAACTTGTTGTTTAAACCATTTTACCCGTTGAATGTAGAATCTGACAAGTGAGCTAATATTAGTCATAGAATTATTAGAGTTTATAAATTGTCCAAGCCACTGCCTTTGGGTGTTAAGTGTTTATGCATATTGCTTTGTTTTTCATGGAGAGTTTAGTTTACCTGCATTATCCTTCACCGTGATATCAGCTTTATAACTCATGCATATCTCCTCCCCTCTGTGTCTACTAGGGCTCCTCCCCTCCTAATGAACAGTAACCATGGAAGTGTTTGTCTGAAGTACTATATGCCTGTCCTTTTTAGCTGATTTATTGACAATGCCACCAGAGGGGGCTAGAGGTTAAACATAAATGGCAGTGCCCTGTTGATGCAGAATTGCAGAATACAAAGACGTAATTGTAGTAGGCTGTATGTCAGTAGTTTATGCGACCTTCCTTCCTGCATTGATTGATTGAGGAGAGCAACGGGAAATAATGAATTGTTATTCTCCCCTTTTTGATTGTGACGCTAGACAAGGCTGTGATCATAAAGCGGGTCGGTCCCGAAAAACTCCTGGCTGTATAGGCTTCTCTTACTCTTTTGGTTTAATTAAAGCGGTCACCCTGCCTGTGTTTTGGTAAAGCTGAGGGATGAACCTGAAGAAATGTAACCACTCTCAGATTCAAAGTGACAGTTATGTATGCAAGGGCTGACCATACATCATGTCAACATTATAGTTTTAACCATGTTTTGAGGCTATGTGTAACAAGCTTATAATTTGTGTTCAGATGGGGTATGACAGTTGAACTAAGCTCATGAGGCATTTATAAAGTATATTCATCAATGGGTATATCATTCATATGTCCAAAAATGTATGTAGAAAATAAGGATTCTAACTTTAACCCTAGTTAGATAACAAACTTCAAAGACAGTCTGACAAGATGAGAATGTCTATATTGACGTCATTGAGTAGCCTATTTAGAGAACGATAATGAGGTTACACCGGATACTATGCTTGATTTTTAAGTGGTTGCATGTGGATTGACTTACGGCTCTATTTTCTGTTTTGGTCCAGAGGAAGAGGGGATGGCTCTGATTGAGGTACTGAAGATCAGAGAATAGTGAGATGACCTCATTTACTAATATTTAGTAAACCAATAGGCCTATTTGTATTTTGTACTCTGCTTGCTTTGTTAAGCTTTAGAAAATAAATGGATGCTTATGATGAAATTCAGTTTCAATTTATTTCCTAAATAACATGATAACATGACCTGAGGCAGCTGAAACCTGAGTTTGTGGAATCCCAGTCACTGAGCTTTTGGTTGTGAAGCCTAGTTGGCAGTGAGCTGTCCCACATTACTTTGACTGATGAGGCTTAATGTTAGAGCGTAACATGAAGTACATTTACTACCAGAAGCCCCTTTTTTTCTTCTCAGTCTCCAGTTGTATGTTCTGTTTAATGTTCTGCATTGTTATTTCTGCTGTCCCCATAGTGTTAAAATATGGGAAGATACAGTAGATTCATCAAGTTGCACAGCTGTGCAACAGCTAGGTCCCATGCAGACAGTGTTAGTGTGCTATGAGTTTGGGGCCAAATCATTCGATCTGGGAATGAATTGGACTAAAATGGAGTAAATGTCAGGGAGACCTTCCCACACCTATCTGCCATGGGTTTAAATGGTTTTCGATCACCTTTACAAAGTGGATTTCACAGTTGTCATGTCCCAATGTTTAATTGCACCAAAATTGGTTTCTACTAAGTCTAGTTGTCTTCGGAGTTCATTATTTTTAAGTGGATAAAGATTTGCATGTTAATTTATTCCTACTCACTGTACTAGTCTATTTGATTAGGGACTTCCTGCTTTTGCATTCCTCATACCACAAGGTCACATATTATGTGAAATTGTATTCAATATTGATAATATGTCCATGTTGAGTTCAGGAACCGGGGGAAATATATTCTCATCTGCGAGTGCTGACTCCACTCCACATAATTTGTATAGGCTAGCCTAGGCATATAACCTGGACAACTCTCACATTTTTTGCAATAAAAGTATGAGTTTTTGTTGGTGCAGATTGTTTCCCCACAACTGCTTTTTGGCAGGTATATCACTATATATGTCATTTTTAAGTAATGTATCAGCGGCAGTAGCCTACATTTAACAAAGCAGATGTGAAATGTGCTTTCAGTCGTAGTTGAGGTTGCATACACTCAGTTACTAAATCATTAAACAATCTGATCCTGAAATGACACTTTAAATCACTCTGTTCAGTGAAATACAGAATAGAAACGCACCACACAATGAAAACCTAGGAGACTCTAGTAGTGTTTCATTTAGCTAACAGGGTTCAAATAAGCACTCAGACGGTGATGCACTGTAAAGGCCATGGCTGCTCTAAACATTACATACTGTAAACCTGATGTTACAATTTCACAGGCCTTCTCAGGCTAGGACAGGGGTTCGTTTACCGTCACTAGCAGCTGTGGCTGGGTCTCCCTAATCTGGTCACAGGTGTTATTAAGACGTTTTAAATCGGAGTGAAATCAAACTCATTTTTTAGAAGGTTATACACAAGTGTTTTTTTTTTTATTGTATTATAATTATTGATTACAGCTTTCAACTCATATGAATACGCATTATACAGGTTGATATAGCAGACTAGCAACTGGTTGCATGTTCCACGTTTACGTAGTCGGAGCACTATGAAGTTGGGTGTACATTATCAGTCAGAAGTTTGGACACCTACTAATTCAAGGGTTTTAATTTTTTTCCTACATTGTAGAATAATAGTGAGGACGTCAAAACTATGAAATAACACATGGAATCATGTTGTAAGAATAATAGTGAAGACATCAAAATCAAAATGATGAAATAACACATATGGAATCATGTAGTAACCAAAAAAGTGTTAAACAAATCAAAATATTTTTTATATTTAAGATTCTTCAAATTAGCCACCCTTTGCCTTGATGACCGCTTTGCACACTCTTGGCATTTTCTCAAACGGCTTCATGAGGAATGTTTTTCCAACAGTCTTGAAGGAGTTCCCACAGATGCTGAGCACTTGTTGGCTGCTTTTCCTTCACTCTACGGTCCGACTCATCCCAAGCCATCTCAATTGGGTTGAGGTCGGGTGATTGTAGAGACCAAGTCATCTGATGCAGAACTCCATTACTCTCGCTCTTACACAGCCTGGAGGTGTGTTAGGTCATTGTCCTGTTGAAAAACAGATGATAGTGCCACTAAGCGCAAACCAGATGGGATGGCATATCTCTGCAGAATGCTGTGGTAGCTATGCTGGTTAAGTGTGCCTTGAATTCTAAATAAATCACTGACAGTGTCAGCAGCAAAGCTGTGGTTTCTTTGCAGCAATTCGACAATGCAGGCCTGATTCACGCAGTCTCCTCTGAACAGTTGATGTTGAGATGTGTCTTACTTGAACTCTGTGAAGCATTTATTTGGGCTGCAATTTTTGAGGCTGGTAACTCTAATAAACTTCTCCGCTGCAGCAGAGGTAACTCTGGGTCTTCCTTTCCTTTGTTGGTCCTCATGAGAGCCAGTTTCATCATAGCAATTGATGGTTTTCGCGACTGCACTTGAGGAAACTTTCAAAGTTCTTAATGTGTCTTAAAGTGATGATGTACTGTTGTTTCTCTTTGCTTATTTGAGCTGTTCTTGCAATAATATGGACATGGTCTTTTACCAAATAGGGCTCTCTTCTGTATACCAACCCTACCTTGTCACAAGACAACGGATTGGCTCAAACGCGTTCATTTGTGGAATTCCTTTCCTACTTAATAAGGCACACCTGTTTATTGAAATGCATGACAGGTGACTACCTCATGAAGCTGGTTGAGAGAATTCCAAGAGTGTGCAAAGCTGTCATCAAGGCAAAGGGTGGCTAATTTGAAGAATCTCAAATTTTAAATATATTTTGATTTGTTTAACACTTTTTTATTTTATTTTTTACTACATGATTCCATATGTGTGATTTCATAGTTGTCATCTCTTTGCTGTTATTCTACAATGTAGAAAATAGTCAAAATAAAAACCCTTGAATGAGTACGTGTGTCACAACTTTTTACTGGTACTGTATGTTTGGCCCAAATGTCACTGAAATGGCCAAGTCTGGAGGTGTCTAAATACACTGCTCAAAAAAATAAAGGGAACACTTAAACAACACAATGTAACTCCAAGTCAATCACACTTCTGTCAAATCAAACTGTCCACTTAGGAAGCAACACTGATTGACAATAAATTTCACATGCTGTTGTGCAAATGGAATAGACAACAGGTGGATATTATAGGCAATTAGCAAGACACCCCCAATAAAGGAGTGGTTCTGCAGGTGGGGACCACTTCTCAGTTCCTATGCTTCCTGGCTGATGTTTTGGTCACTTTTGAATGCTTTTGGTGCTTTCACTCTAGTGGTAGCATGAGACGGAGTCTACAACCCACACAAGTGGCTCAGGTAGTGCAGCTCATCCAGGATGGAAAATCAACGCAAGCTGTGGCAAGAAGGTTTGCTGTGTCTGTTAGCGTAGTGTCCAGAGCATGGAGGCGCTACCAGGAGACAGGCCAGTACATCAGGAGACGTGGAGGAGGCCGTAGGAGGGCAACAACCCAGCAGCAGGACCGCTACCTCCGCCTTTGTGCAAGGAGGAGCACTGCCAGAGCCCTGCAAAATGACCTCCAGCAGGCCACAAATGTGCATGTCTTCTCAAACGGTCAGAAACAGACTCCATGAGGGTGGTATGAGGGCCCGATGTCCACAGGTGGGGGTTGTGCTTACAGCCCAACACCGTGCAGGACGTTTGGCATTTGCCAGAGAACACCAAGATTGGCAAATTCGCCACTGGCGCCCTGTGCTCTTCACAGATGAAAGCAGGTTCACACTGAGCATGTGACAGACGTAACAGAGTCTGGAGACGCCGTGGAGAACGTTCTTCTGCCTGCAACATCCTCCAGCATGACCGGTTTGGCGGTGGGTCAGTCATGGTGTGGAGTGGCATTTCTTTGGGGGGGCGCACAGCCCTCCATGTGCTCGCCAGAGGTAGCCTGACTGCCATTAGGTACCGAGATGACATCCTCAGACCCCTTGTGAGACCATATGCTGGTGCGGTTGGCCCTGGGTTCCTCCTAATGCAAGACAATGCTAGACCTCATGTGGCTGAAGTGTGTCAGCAGTTCCTGCAAGAGGAAGGCATTGATGCTATGGACTGGCCCGTCCGTTCCCCAGACCTGAATCCAATTGAGCACATCTGGGACATCATGTCTCGCTCCATCCACCACAGACTGTCCAGGAGTTGGTGGATGCTTTAGTCCAGGTCTGGGAGGAGATCCCTCAGGAGACCATCCGCCACCTCATCAAGAGCATGCCCAGGCGTTGTAAGGAGGTCATACAGGCACGTGGAGGCCACACACACTACTGAGCCTCATTTTGACTTGTTTTAAGGACATTACATCAAAGTTGGATCAGCCTGTAGTGTGGTTTTCCACTTTAATTTTGAGTGTGACTCCAAATCCAGACCGCCATGGGTTGATAAATTTGATTTCCATTGATGATTTTTGTGTGATTTTGTTGTCAGCACATTCAACTATGTAAAGAAAAAAAGTATTTAATAAGAATATTTCATTCATTCAGATCTAGGATGTGTTATTTTAGTGTTCCCTTTCTTTTTTTGATCAGTGTATTTCCTTCAGAAAATCGAAGAAACAGTGACTGTTTCTAGTGGTTCTTTGAGGTGGTAAAACACTAGGCTATACCAGGACATATAATTTATGTATTTTCTCTGGGTAAATTTTGACATCTTATTTTGAAACTTAAGTAAAAGTATGACTTTTGCTCATGAAGAGGAAATGTTTATGACTGCCTGTTTCAGATGTAGCTTGGTCATAAAACCCCATTGGTAGAACAGCTTATGCCAACCCTTCTTAACTGGCGGACCGCGGTCCGAATCTGGCTTTCAATTTAATGCCGTTGAGCATTGTAATAGTACTTAGAACGCAATTTTGGAATTTGGCAGCGCATGGGCAGTTTTCATCTTATGTCATTAACTGACAGATCTAAGAGCTATTTGTAACCTGTCAGAAATGTCCAGTTGATCAACTAGCCCATGTTGGCTAGGCTGGTAATTTAGGCTAACCAGTTATCTAAATCTTGTAGTTATCAGGGCTAGATTATGTGCCCATGCGGGCCTCAACCACCTGGCTTACGTGGATTTTGTTGAGTCACTCCGGTACTGTATCATATAAATACACACGGCACGGCAAAATGTGTAGAATTGCAGAAAATGTGATTTAAAACTTCAAAATGTTCTTTCTGCCAATGAGGGGTTTGAACCGTTTTGGGTCGTGAGTTGGGAGTTTGTTACTACGCCGAAAAATGACAATCTCCATCTGGACCTTTGGCATCTAGGAAATGTATGGGACTGAACCTGGCCTATACTATATCTCCCTTTTTAAAAATGGAATCATCTCCTTCTCTGGGCTGTCTCCTGTTGCCTGTACTGACGTACCCTCACTGTTAGAGCACAGCATAGCTTTTGTGCCATCCAGTCTTTATTTAGTGAATGTGGGTAAATGTGTAAGAAATGAAAGGCAGGCAATAGGCTATTTACAGTAGTAGGCTATCCATGCATGAATCCATGCTCAGTTTGGTAGCTTTTGAGCTGTGCCCAAACCTAAGGAGTATATGAAAGAGCTATTGGGCCTGGATATTAAATTGTGGCTGGCCTTTTTCCTTATGATCCATTACAGTATGTTTATAGGTCCTGCTGGTGCAATATTTCTAATGGCACTTAATGAAGGGGCTAATTTCTCTGGTTATTCCGCTTTGATATTTTGTGACATTACAAAAGTGTTTTGGTTTCATAGTTGGCACTTTTTCCAGTCATATTTTTCTGTAACACGAGTTATTTGACATTTTCAGATTTGCATTTGTTGTCGCTGTATTTGAGTGACACAGGCATTATTTATGGCCTGTTAAATAGGAGGAGTGGCTGTGCTGAAATTATGGACATGATTCCTCCCTCTGCTTTTTGCCTGTTAAATCATTATTAGGAACTACTCAGCGATGAGGCTCTAAATTATTCACCCCATTCCTGCCTTTATTACTCTCTTAAGATGATGTTTTAATCACCAGAAAATGCATGAACATAGGCCTATACATTGAATTACATTGAAGGTTTGTGTTAGTACAACAGTAAAGTAGATTGATAGCTTGGCCATGGACAGAAACACATGTCATAAACTGGAATTCATAGTGTTAATATTTTGAGATGATCAGTCATTGATATTACATGAATGAAAGCTGTAAACGTTAGGCTTGAACAAGGGATAGGACAAACAAGATTTATTTGCCTTTTGACAGACAGACAGTTATTGTAGCAATGTGCAAAAGATCATGAATCGTTTACTGTGCTTTCACAACTAAATAAATGAGCTCATTCACCACGGGAACATTAAAACATAACTTTGATTGGATGTTAGGCTACAGTTTATATTAGCTGTGGAATTCAAGACATTGTTTAACTGTTGTGTATAATTTATCACGTTTTGCTTGAATCGCAACCGCAAAGCTAAGCTTGACTGATTTTGGGATGTCACGCAAACCCAAAGATGGGACAGTGGAATGTTATTGTCCAGATTCTTAGTTAACATGTTATTGTTATAATTGTGGCATATGTTGAGCTGATCTCAGACCATTTCCATAGTTACACATAAATTCCAACCATAGACATTGGGAATAGATAATGAGCTATTAAACCATTTGGAAATGTAGAATCCTGTGTCATCAACCATATGTCAGCTGTGCCCCAGAACCATGTATCCCACATCACGCCAAGCATTTGCAGGGTGGTTCACTTCACCTGCTTTTCCTAAGAGTGTTTTATTTTTGTTGGTAGTACTTTACCCCTTTTTCGCCCCAATTTCATGATATCCAATTGGTAGTTAGTCTTGTCCCATCGCTTGCAACTCCACTATGGATTCAGGAGAGGTGAAAGTCGAAGTCCTGCCTGCCAAACCCTCCCCTAACCCAGACGACGCTGGGCTAATTGTGCACTGCCTCGTGGGATTCCTGGTCACGGCCATCTATGACAAAAGGAAGACATCAAACCCTAACCCTCCCGTTGCCTTGATGACAGCTTTGCACACTCTTGGCCTTCTCTCAACCAGCTTCATGAGGTAGTGCATGGGATAGCATGGCATGCATTTCAATTAACAAGTATGCCTTCTTAAAAGTACATCTTAATGTGTTTGAGCCAATCCGTTGTGTTGTGACAAGGTATGGGTGGTATACAGAAGATCAAGTGCTATGATGAAACTGGCTCTCATGAGGATCGCCACAGGAAAGGAAGACCCAGAGTTACCTCTACTGCAGAGGATACGTTCATTAGTTACCCGCCTCAGAAATTGCAGCCCATATAAATGCTTCAGAGTTCAATTAACAGACACATCTCAACATCAACTGTTCAGAGGAGACTGCGTGAATCTGTCTTTCATGGTCGAATTGCAGCAAAGAAACCACTACTAAAGGACACCAATAAGAAGAAGAGACTTGCTTGTGCCATGAAACACGAGCAATGGACATTAGACCGGTGGAAATCTGTCCTTTGCTCTGATGAGTCAGAATCATGGAGGAGGAGGTGTGGGGGTGCTTTGCTGCTGACACTGTCAGTGATTTATTTAGAATTCAAGGCACACTTAACCTGCATAGCTACCACAGCATTCTGCAGAGATATGCTATCCCATCTGGTTTGCGCTTAGTGGGACTTTTTTTGTTTTTCAACAGGGCAATGACCCAAAACACACCTCCAGGCTGTGTGAGGGCTATTTGACCAAGAAGGAGAGTGATGGAGTGCTACATCAGAGGACCTGGTCTCCACAATTACCCAACCTCAACCCAATTGAGATGGTTTGGGATGAGTTGGACCGCAGAGTTAAGGAAAAGCAGCCAACAAGTGCTCAGCATAGAAAAGCATTCCAGGTGAAGCTGTTTGAGAGAATGCCAAGAGTGTGCAAAGCTGTCAAGGAAAAGGGGGACTACTTTGAAGAAACTAAAATCTAAAATATATTTTGATTTAACACTTTTTTCCCCCCATGTGTTATTTCATAGTTTTGATGTCTTCACTATTATTCTACAATGTAGAAACTTGTAAAAAATAAAGAAAAACCCTTGAATGAGTAGGTGTGTCCAAACTTTTGACTGGTACTGTCAGTACCCATAGAACACTTCTATTGTTTCAGATCCTATCAGCTGCGTGGAACCTGCTGCACTGTACCTTAAAATATACTGTATTACATTGTAAAAAAGAAAGCGTTTCCAGGGCAAAACAGACCAAAAGGACATGGTAAAATGCTCAACCATTTTAAGGTTTAAGACTTGCTGCCAATCTGCCCCTATACAACTTACATTGATGGGACATTATAACCACATAGGAGCTAAATTGGTACCGCATTCTCACTCACAAGGTGCAACAAATATAGCCTCTTACAAGGCACGCTTCAAAATATGGTAATGAGAACGGAAACAACACCATGCACCCCCCAATTGGTAATTTGGTTTTTGGCGCTCCAAAGATATGGTACATTACGGTCCTCTATTCTGTGGGGTAGAATTACAGTCCCATTTGAAATACAGCAATTCTTTCCCCGCCCCCAACATTTTCCCACAATGCACCATAATGTACAATATGCTGCAGTAAAACATTTCAAGTTATTTTTCTGCTGATAGAAATGAGTGTAATTTACTGTTTACTTGTACAGTATGGGTTAGTGTGAACAGTTTGTTCTGCTCTTAGCTGATGGACATTGAGAGGGGTAAAGAAAATGTTATTTTACTGTTTGATATTGTATCTTTTTTCTCTTTTCTCTCTTGTAGGCAACGCATTCCTTGAATTCATGTGATCATTTTAAGTGTTATTTCCATTTCAAGGGAAAATCTAGTTCATGTGTTTTATTGGACTTGCAGCTGTCATGGGAACACTTACAAAAATGGGATTTAGTGCAACAATGTGCTCCATGTCAGTAACGGACTAGGAGAGCTGATGGCTTTAAAGTAAATCTAAAAAATAAAAAAAATGTTTTACTCTAACACATTGGCATACCATTCTACAATACGATAAGTTCACCTCTAAAGGGTACAACAGCAGTGTGTACTACTGTATATCTGTGTTATGACTCTTTCCAATTCCTAATCTCTCTTCTCCTTTTGATAATGGCTAAAGCAGGCGCATTGACAACAAAAACAAAGTTCCTTCTGGCTTTTCTCCGACAACGAAAGCCAGCACAGTGCTACAGACCGGTCACCCTGTGGAAATGAAGAACGTGGCAGAAGAATGACATCATCCACCCCCAAAATCTGGAAAGGAACAAACGACTGAAGATTGCACAGAGGTCAATAAATCATTGAGTTTATTGAGGATATAAGGAAGTAGGATGAAAGCAGAGTCTCAGTATTAAAATTAAATACATTTGAACTTGTAATATTTTATTGTTTTTGTCTGCTACAAAGCCGTACACTATTGTGAATCCTTATAGCAAGCCATATAATGCATTAATAGCTGTCTCATGTTGAAAGCTTGATGCTCTTCTGTTTGTCTTGGAACTGAATGACCTATGTTCTCTTATCTCTGCACTTTAGATCTTCAGACTCAGACAGACTTGGACGGCATGACATGGTAGGACGGTAAGAAGTTGCTCACTGCATCAACACCCTGCTCTAACTGTTTCAAGAAGTATATGATTGAATAGTCTATTCAAACACAGGACAGATCAGAATGTCCACACAGAGAAAAGTGAACAGAAGTGGGTTGGAAGAACTTGAAACATTGGTCATCAGTTTTTACCCAGGTTTCCCAGCTGTCAGTAGATCTATACATCACCACATTTTGAAGCCAGTTCATGCTCAGTTCAATAGTTTTGGTCATTGAGAAAGTTGAATTATTCCACATTTCATACTGACAAATGCAATAAACAACTAAGGGTATTTTTCTTCAGCCAGCTACACTGCATTAGCCAATATACTATGTGTGATTCTCTGTTTCTAAATGTTTCCAATGACTACCATATGGATGATAATACTTTTGTGACCATCATTTGGTGTGGTTTGGATATAGGCAGGGAAAAATATACTGGTTCGTCTTTTATTGCACACCATTTATTATTAGAATGATTCCATCCATGCTGTTTAGAATTGTGTTTTTGCTGATTTGCAAAGAGTCAGTGAAGTGGTACCATTCTCTGCTCTAATTCAGTGACATGCTATACTGTATATCACCTCCATGGGAAGGTCTTTGTTTACGTGCCCGTTTCCTTTTCCCAGTCTGATGTACTCTATAGGGCATATTTACATTTACATTTAAGTTATTTGTTTATATATGACAACAAAGGTCAAAGAGGAATACTCTAGTATGACCAGACTGGATGAGGAACGTTCTTCACATTACCCATAACTGCCTGTCACCATTTAAGAGTGGAATATGGGACATTTGGGCTTTTTAAGCTTCTTTATGGAAATAGGCACATAACATCAGAGCACTTTGCAGTAAATTATCTTGGTAAAGTTGTAAAATATAGGCCTATAGACATTTTTGATAGAGGCCCTAACACTGATGCCTCTCAACAATGGGCCTATGAGACCATATTGTCTATGCATTTCTCATTCTGTGGTTGGTTAAAGTGACTCCATAACTGTCTGCCCTGGAAGCTTTGACAGATTTACAGTGTCTGTGTTTTACATTGTGCTGCATGAATGCCTTAAGATTTCAGAAAACATTTGCACATGTCTAACGCCTTGTACACACATGGGATGGAATTCCATTGACTGTACGCCCTTTTCATGCAGTGTTGCCCCACTACTGCTCGGATAAGTCAATGCAAAATAATTATAAAACAATATTTTTTATCTTTCTGTGTTTCATAATTTTCCTTCACTTTGCAAGTGCCTGAATCTATCTCACTGTGTTGTGTTTATAACGTAAGATGGAGGAGAGCCTGTCTCTCTTCAGATTGCATTTATTTTGGGAGATTGAAAAATATGTCCTTTTCAGTCAAGACAGGAGAAACATATTGTTTCAGGTGATAATAAAACATGTTTAGTTACTTTTTCCTCAACTTGTTTCTCTTACTTTCTAGCAAGTCAAGCTAGCATACACAGAGCAACTAAAGTTAGCTCCCTCGATAGTTTGTGTGTATGCATTGATATGTAGGCTGTGTGCCTTTTTATGTAGTTCTGTCCTTGAACTGTTCTTGTCTAATGATATTCTGTATTATGTTTCATGTTTTGTGTGGACCCCAGGAAGAGTAGCTGCTGCTTTCGCAACAGCTAATGGGGATCCTAATAAAATACCTAAACCAAAAACTAGACTAGGTTGAAGATTCTGTAGCGACACCTAATAATTGTCATCATAAACAAATATCATCACCATCACAATTTCTTCAGCTTCCCTGAAACATTGCCTCAGATCAGAACCTGTCTGCAAATTGCTGTATTGTACCATGATTGTTGTTGAAGGCAGATAACTATGTTGACAGCACAGCAACCCCTCGTCAGCTTGATTCAGCCTTCACTAGGTTGCTCAGCAAATACTGTAGTGTACTGCAAGGCAGAGATGATGTCTTCTGACACAGTACCTCTGTGAAAGTTACATGACAGAGATGGAATGATAGGAGAAGTAGAGGTGAGGGGTAATTCAAACGCCAATAGGAAAATATGACTATTTTATCAAGGTCCGCCTGTGGAGTTTGAGTAAAGAGAGAAGGATGGAGAGCTAAGTATGCAATGGTGCTCGTCAGGTGGAGGGGGGAGAGAGTGATAGATGAGGGTGTGCTGGCATAAAGATTGATGATATACTACTGCTGGCTGTTTTTAGCTGTTTGTATATAGACCAAATGCATTTTAAACTATACTGAACAAAAAATATAATCAGTCAATTGAAATAAATTCAATAGGCCTTAATTTATGGCTTTCACATGACTGGAAATACAGATATGCATCTGTTGGTTGCGGATACCTTAAAAAAAAGGTGGGGGCGCGGACTAGAAAACCAGTCAGTATCTGGCAGTGGTGGAAAAAGTACCCAATTGTCATACTTGAGTAAAAGTGACCTTTAATAGAAAATGACTCAAATAAAAGTGAGGGTCAAACAGTAAAATACTACTTGAGTAAAAGTCCAAAAGTTTTTGGTTTTAAATATACATACACGTCAAATCCAGATCATCCCAAACATGCTCAATGGGTGAGGTGTCTGGTCAGTATACAGGCCATGGAAGAACTGGGGCTTTTCAGCTTCCAGGAATTGTGTACAGATCCTTGTGACATGGGGCTGTGCATTATCATGCTGAAACATGAGGTGATGGCGGCGGATGAATGGCACGATAATCACCCTCAGGTTCTCGTCATGGTATCTCTGCATATTCAAATTGCCATCAATAAAATGCAGTTGTGTTCGTTGTCCGTAACTGATGCCTACCTATATCATAACCACACCGCCACCATGGGGCAATCTACAACGTTGACATCAACAAACCGCTCGCCCACACGCCGCCATACAAGCTGTCTGGCATCTGCCCGGTACAGTTGAAACCAGGATACATCCGTGTAGAGCACACTGTGCCAGTGGCCACCGAAGGTGAGCATTTTCCCACTGAAGTCTGTTACGACGCTGAACTGCAGACAGGTCCAGACCTTGGTGATGATGACGAGAATGCAGATGAGCTTCCCTAAGATGGTTTCTGACAGTTTATTATAAAAATATTTGGTTGTGCAAAACCACCTGTTCATCAGTTGTCTGGGTGGCTGGTTTCAAATGGTCCCGCAGGTGAAGAAGCCAAATATGGAGGTCCTGGGCTGGCTACAAGTGGTCTGTGGTTGTGAGGTCGGTTGGATGTACTGCCAATTTCTCTAAAATGATGTTGGAGGCTGCTTATGGTAGAGAAATTAAAATTAGATTCTCTGGCAATTGCTCTGGTGGACTGTAGTCAGCATAACAATTGCACATTTTAGAGTGGCCTTTTATTATCCCCAGCACAAGGTGCACCTGTGTAATGATCATGCTGTTTAATCAGCTTCTTGAAATGCCACACCTGTCAGATAGATGAATTATCTTGGCAAATGACAAATAATCACTAACACGGATGTAAACAAATTTATGCACAACATTTGGGAGAAATAAGCTTTTTGTGCATATGGATCATTTCTGGTATCTTTTATTTCAACTCATGAAACATGAGACCAACACTTTACATGTTGCGTTTTATATTTTTGTTCAGTATATATTCCATTTTGGGGCGGCAGGTAGCCTAGTGGTTAGAGTGTTGGGCCAGTAACTGAAAGGTTGCTAGATCGAATCGCTGAGTTGACAAGGTAAAAATCTGTCATTCTTCCCCTGAACAAGGCAGTTAACCCACTGTTTCTAGGCCGTCATTGTAAATAAGATTTTTTTATTAAATGACTTGCCTAGTTTATATATTTAAAAAAATATATATATCCTGTGGTTCCACTCCTTGTCCTTACTACATGCAGGGTTGGGGAGCAACGGATTCAATGTAAAACCACAGATTTCATTGTGGTCTCTGATTTGAAGGATGACAGCAGTCTACGGCGAAACGGATATCACTTATTGATATCTACGTTAGCGCATTGATGTGAACCACACTGCTGCTCTCTCATTTAGCTCTTTGTGCCTTACGGATTGTGGTTGTTGTGGATTGCTGTTCACAAATTTAAATGTGTATTTTAACCCAATAATGGTTGAATTCAATCATTGTTTTTGAAACCAGTGGACACCAGGTGAAATATGAGCTCTTGCAACAGCTGCATAGTGCGGATCCCAGCCTATGGGCTTTCATTGCTCAGTCTAATTCATGCTGATCATTTTTTTAAATCCATAGTCCTAATGGAAACGTGCTCAAACTCGCCCACTTTTGATACACTTAAAAGGGGAATATGTAGTTGCTATATACATTTTTTGACTTATTTAAGCAATAAGGCACTAGGAGGTGTGGTATATGGCCAATATACCATGGCTAAGGGCTGTTCTTATGCATGACGCAACGCGGAAGTGCCTGGATACAGCCCTTATCTGTGGTATACTAGCCGTATACCACAAGTCTCAGAGGTGCGTTATTGCTATTATAAAGTGGTTACCAACTAATTAGAGCAGTAAATGTTTTGTCATACCTGTGGTATACGGTCTGATATACCACGGCTGTCAGCCAATCAGCATTCAGTGCTCAAACCACCCAGTTTATAAATATATCCATTGAATCTTGAAAAATATAATAAATGCCTCATGAGCTTAGTTAAACTGTTACACTCCATGAGAACCCAAAATATAAGCTTGTTTTTCTCCAATGTTTGTAAACATTTTAAATGTAAACAATCACTGTATAGCCTCATAAAATGCTAAAACAATAATTTTGATATCATGTATGGTCAGTCCTTGCATCCATAGCTCTGTCTATTAATTTTAGTTGTTACATTTCTCCCGGCCCATCCTTCAGCTTTTTACCAAAACAGAGGCGTGATGTTCATTTTGTTATTGTTTCATCTGTAGATTTGCCCTTTAAACAGTTGCATATTATCAAGATATATAAGTGTCACCAACAAAAAGGTAAACCATAGGCCTATAGCAAATGGCATTTATTTGGTCAGTCCTTGCATCCATAGCTCTGTCTATTAATCTTAGTGGTTACATTTCTCCCGGCCCATCCTTCAGCTTTTTACCAAAACAGAGGTGTGGTGTTCATTTTGTTATTGTTTCATCTGTAGATTTGCTCTTTAAACAGTTGCATATTATCAAGATATCTAAGTGTCACCAACAAAAAGGTAAACCATAGGCCTATAGAAAATGTAGCAAATGGCATTTATTTGTACACATGTAAATAGCACTTCAGTAGTGCTCAAAGCATGCCATTCCATAAATGCAGCATTTATTGTTCAACTAGAATCAATGAGCCCAATCAGTCCTCCATGACAACAAAATCATTAACAACAGAGTAGGACTGGCTAATAGGTCCTTCGTTTTGGGTTTATGCTCAGGTTAAACAATTTGGCTAATCTATACTTCCATATTTCCAAGTCCTATTCTTGAAGATTAAGTGGTATAACATTTACTGGAATGACTGGAATTCTGATATACTTTGGTTTTTAATGTAAAGATATAATTTAATCATGTCAGAAGAAGCCTACATACCCAACCCAGTAAAATGTATCGCCAGCAATTTACAAGCCCTTAAGTAAAAGATAAGAATAACAAATAATTAAAGAGCAACAGTAAATAACAATATCGGGGCTATATACAGGGGGTACCGGTACAGAGTCAATGTGCACCGGCATTCAGGTAATATGTACATGTAGGTAGAGTTATCCGATTATGTTACTCAGTTTGGGTAATCCAAAAGTTACTTTACTGATTACAATTTTGGTCAGGGAATTGTAACGGATTACATTTAGAAAGTAACCTTTCCAACCCTGACTACACGTACACTGCCCTACAGACAGTCATGCACTGATACACTCCTGCTACATAGCCTTTAGGCCCAAAGCCACAAAGACTAACTGCAGGGAGCCATGAAATGCATCTAATGGAAATGATCTCTCAATGCCCTGCCACAGCCATTGATGTATGAGGTATTAAGATCTCTTGGAACCTCAGGGAGATACTGGCGTCAATGAGCCTGAACAGCAATATGAGTCAGTCAGCGTCATTATATGTGTATATGTAGATTCAACACTAGAACATGGTTTTGTCTGTTTGGGAGGATGCAGTGGCGGTGGGGACTCAGCCTCACTGAGTGGGTTTTTCCATTGTGGTGTTTCCACAAACAGACGCAGCGGCAGCCGAAGTGGCTGTTCTGTTTATGGAGACGATGAGACACCTATTGTAGCTCTGTTTTGGCAAAGTTGAAGCTGGCTGATGAGCTGACACTATATTTAGCTGACAGTTAGGCTACACTCACATTCATGTCCATGATATACAGTACCTCGCTCCTCAGATTTAGATCCATAAATGGAACTCTCTTATACCATTTCACTTACCGAGATACATTTTGAAGCTAAACAATCTGCTTAGACCTGCGCATATGAGTTATTGCTTAAGGTTGAAGAAATGACATGTTTAGGCCTGTTTCTGAGTGCCACTCTAGTAGGTTCTTGACCAAGCAGGTTGGTTGGTTCTTCACCAGGCTGGTTAAGGCTGGATGTGCCGACTCAACTCAGTGTGAGTGAATAGCTGATTGAGAGCCAGCCCACTGTCAGAGCAGCTTTACAGTCCACCTTGAACATAGACTGTTACATAAGAAATTGTATTTGTGCTCTTCTGGCAGAGACCTGAACATGAAAGGGGGAGGATGAGCTCGGCTTAAGTTGTCCTGTCTCATCGGTCTATGCTGATATGTGACACACAACTACTTCCATTCGTTTGTATGGGTTACCTTCGGTCAAGTCACGTGAAACTTGTGGGAAAACGGAGAACACCGTCATGTTTGTGGGATTCTCATCTTTCCTTCGTGGTCATATTAGTTTGTAGGCCAGACGTGTTCGATTTTTGGGATGTCTGACAAATGCGGAAGGCCGACATAGGAGGATGTGATGGATTGAGACGCAGCCCCTGCAAAACTGATATCTCCAGCTTAAACTGACGGAATTTAATGTGGATTTTTTTATGTATATGTATTTTACATATACATTTTACATACATATTTTACATATACATTTTACATACATATTTTACATATACATTTTACATACATATTTTACATATACATTTTACATACATATTTTACATATACATTTTACATACATATTTTACATATACATTTTACATACATATTTTACATATACATTTTACATACATATTTTACATATACATTTTACATACATATTTTACATATACATTTTACATACATATTTTACATATACATTTTACATACATATTTTACATACATGGTACTTTTAGAGAAAGCAATCACATAATAACACATTACCAAACATACGCTCTTTTATCCCACCCCTCAGCTACTCTCAGCCCATCCCACCTATCACCATAAACTACCCTTGTTTGGATTCCATGTGCCATATATTTTTCAATTGTGCTGTGATGTTTTACATACATTTTGAACCTTTCTAATCGTATAGTGTCCACAGATTGTGAGCTAAAGATGAAAACCTTTCCTACGAGTGTTATGTATTGACTGACTATGGCTTTCCAAATCGCCCAACACTGCTATTTGTAAGGTTAATTTTCAGTGAATGTTGTGATTTTTAACCATTCCTGAACCTGTGACCAGAAACAAAGGATCAATACCAGAATAAATGATCATGTCTCTTCGCAGCAAAATCTACAGAGCTGAGATTGTTGTATGCCCTATAGCATTCTGTTGGTGGCAATAATTTTGTATAATTTAAATGGAAAAACTTGAAGTTATTAATCAAGTGTAGTGTTTTGTATCAGTTCATATACCATGTGTCATGGAATTGGTACATCGAAAATCTCTTCCCATTTATTTTGCAACCTTTGTGGAATAGCTGTCAACATCTATGTCCTCAAATGAAACTGGTATATTTTTCTATTTATGCCAATTCCTTTCAGCCAATTTTAATCTTTAATATATGGCAGGCAAACAAGTTACCTACTTTCTCCCTTTTCCGCTTTCCTCCACCATTTTTGTGTTAATGCTGCAATCACTTGGTTCTAAGTTTGGATTGAGCAGACATTTCTATATCTTTTCGATAGCTGCACATGTTACATAACTTAGTAAATATAATTGTTTAAGAATGTTTTTTTAAATAAGAATGTTTTTTTTAATCAGTATATCTGAGTTTAACCATAACATTTGTTGTAATATTTGTTCTATCTTTTCTGGAGGATAAAACTGAAATTGTAACTAGCTTTGTATGGCTTCTTTAAGAAAGAACGATACTTTAAACAAAATATAATTTAAAATGAGTTGGAAATGAGAAGTTGTAATCTGTATAAAGGCAAAAAGGCAATTTTTTAACAAAGGATGAGTCTTAATATACTGGAGAACCATTTTGGGTTTAAGTATAACTTAAGTATGAGTGAAGCTTTAATATTTAATCATTTTAGTCCCCCAAACTCATATTAATTATATAAATAGACATGTTTAATTTTGTCTGGCTTAGCGTAACAAATAATTTTTGTTTTTGTTTTGCTCGTATAATTTAAAAAACTGAGTCATCTGGAGTATGCAGCGCCGTTAGTAGGTAAGTTAACTCTGATAGGACCAAAGAGTTAATCAATGGGATTTTTCTATACATAGACAAGTATCTACCTTTCCATGGTTGCAGAATCTTATCTATTTTTGCTAACTTTCTATTGAAATTTATTGTGGTAACTGAATACCAAGTATGTATACTTCACCATTCACCATGTGCCCATTTTATTGGTAAACTACAAGGTAGTGTAAACACTGTGTCTTTAACTATCCAATACATAATATGGTACACTTGTCATATTTAGGTTTTAGTCCAGTCTAAAAAAAATATCAAGATCTTCAATGAGACTGTGCAGGGATCAAGATTGCGGACTCAAGAAAAAACTGGAGTCATCAACATACATTGACACTTGGATTTCTAACCCCTTGATGTTCTTATTGGATCTTATTTTAATAACTAGCATTTCAAAGGCCATAATAAATAGATATGGAGACAATGCCCAGCCTTGTTTTACTCCTCTTAAAAGCTCAATACTTTCTGAGAAGTAACCATTATTTCCTATTTTACATCTGGGCTTTGCTGTACATAACTTTAACCCATTGTATAAAAGATTCACTGAAATTAAAGTAATCCAGGTATTTATATATAAATTCTAGTCACACCTTTTCGAAATCTGCTATGAAGACCAGGCCTGGTATCTTTGTTGTTTCATAATGTTAAATTGTATCAAGTAATTGTTGCATATTATCTCAATTATATCGTTCATGTAAAAAACTCTGTCTTATCAGGATAAACAATATCTGGTAAAACCTTTTTTATTCTATTTTTGCATTACAACATTAAAGTTTAAGAGGCCTCCAGTTTTTTTTAAATGGACTGGACCTTTATACTTACCACCTGGGTCCTGTTTTAATTGTAATGAAATCAGACCTTCTTGTTGAGTATTTGAAAGTCTACCATTTTTATAGGAGTAATTAAATAAAGAAAACCATGGAATGAGTAGGCGTGAAAAAGAAACACTGATTTTTGCCTACTACTTTATTGATTTTTTTCATTGGCAAGATTAGCAAACTTAGGCATGACATGCCAGCAACAAACGCTGACACTATACACCCAAGTTAAGCTGATCAAATTATGAAAGACAAAAATTATATTTTTGAATTCCGTAAAGTGAGTGTGGAAGAAGTAAATAAATTACTGTTGTCTATCAACAATGACAAGCCACCGGGGTCTGACAACTTGGATGGAAAAATACGGAGGATAATAGAGGACGATATTGACACTCCTATTTGCCATATCTTCAATCTTTGCCTACTAGAAAGTGTGTGCCCTCATGCCTGGAAGGTAGCAGAAGTAAGTCCCCTTTTTACTGGCTCAAATAGCCAACCAATCAGCCTGTTTGCAACCCTGAACACAAAACTTTTGGGAAAAATTGTGTTTGACCAATGCTATTTTACTGTAATCAAATTGACAGCAGACTATCAGCATGCTTATAGGGAAGTACATTCAACAAGCACAGCACTTACACAAATGAATGATGATTGTCTGAGAAATGTATAATAAAAAGATTGTGGGGCTTTACGTTATGTGTTATGGCGATGTGTTATGGCTTCACGTTATGGCCTCCTGCTATATTGTGGATAAAGAGTTACCTGTCTAACAGAACACAGAGGGTGTTCTTTAATGGAAGCCTTGAACATTTAAATAGCTTGTCAGCAGATGTTTTTTTCTTCAAGAGCACTTCAAAAAAGGTGAAATTGAATATTTAAAGAGGAGCTGGGTTGGAGAGGCCTAAACTGCCGCCTAATGTAGTAACAGCAGAGATGTAGGCATCTTGATGAATACAAATGCACCCTTTTCCCTTATATCCCAGCATATGGACCAAGATGTTTTCTCATTTTGAATTGTACCTTACATGAGGAAGAAATACACATTGATTTCATTGTGTATTCCCCAGGGGAAACCTGGTATTTTGTAGATAGAATTCAAGCTATATTAGATCAAACCCAGACAGATACGATTATTTCAGCAGGTGACCTAAATCAAGCATTCAACAAGTTAGACAGACGTAGCAATACTAAAGGGAAATTCATGGAACCTCCAAAGAGGCTGAAAAATGTCATCTCTACAAATATTTCACAGCACACCTGGAGATTATTCCGAACTCCGAAAATGTCTCTCTTTTTTTCTCAAAGTAAGAAAAGCTATTCACGAATTGACTGCATTTGCTTTCTCCAAAATTGCGCTCAACAATATGCTTGGTTCGTAAATCGATGATAAAGTGATATCGGATCATTCTCCTGTATCATACTTACACCAACAGAAAAATACACACTGACAGAATATGGAGAATGAGCATTTTCAAGACATTAAAATATGTAAACGAAAAACCTAGACAAAGAGGACAAAGAAAAGCTGACCCCGACAACATTTGGGATGTTTTTAAGGTATACATTCGGGGAATGATAATCTTATACTCAAAATCTGAGTTAGAAATGAAAATGGAAGAAAAATAAATCACTATATTAGAAAAGGCCTGTAAAACATCTTTACAAGGTAAAGAAGAATATACCATTTCTGAACTTAAGCAGGAATACGATCTTTTACTTTTGAAGAGGGCCAACAACTCCAGGTTAAACTCAAATAAAGCATACTATTTAATGGGAAGTAAACCTGGTAAACACCTCACAAAACCAATACATGCCAAACTAGTTATAATTGTCAAAGATAAGGATCCAAATGCTTTAATTAGAAACAACACTAATAATATTTAAAGCAGAACTAAATAACAGTTGGACTGATCCTACTGCCGCCTTAGACTCAATAACCCTGAAGCAACTATCAACAAAAATGGAAATTACCCCAAAATTTTAGACACTGTTAAAACATTTGCACTCAGAAAAGCTTTCCCATAGAATTGTATTTCATATTCTGGAACAAAGTAGCATCCCTATTTACTTGAATAACACAAGTCAATTCACAACTCTATTCAGTGCTTCTGAGTTCCATGTATCTAACAGTTATTTCAGGAAAAGTGTCATGCAGATTATAGACCCTGAAATGTAATAAATTGCGACAATAAGATAAAACTCATAAGCATCAGAATGGCAACTATTACCATACTTGATACATATTAATGAAACGGGGTTTATAAAAAATTGACACTATTTTAGTACATATTTTAGTATAATACAGTATGCTAAAAAACAAGTTGGGAAAGATGAACAGAGCAAAGTACAGAGAGAACCTTGATGAAAACATGCTCCAGAGCGCTCAGGACCTCAGACTGGCGTGAATGTTCAACTTCCAACTGGACAATGACCCTAAGCACACAGCCACAACAACACAGGAGTGGCTTCGGGACAAGTCTCTGAATGTCCTTGAGTGGCCCAGCCAGAGCCTGGACCTGATCGAACATCTCTGGGGAGACCTGAAAATAGCTGTGCAGCGACCCTCCCCATTCAACCTGACAGAACTTGAGAGGATGTGCAGAAAAGAATGGGTGAAACTCCCCAAATACAGATGTGCCAAGCTTGTAGCGTCATACCTAAGTAGACTCAATACTGTACTCGCTGCCAAAGGGGCTTCAACACAGTGCTGAATAAAGGGTCTGAATACTAATGCAAATGTGATATTTCTGTTATTTTTGTTTGCAAAAATGTCTAAAAAACTTTGTCATTATGGGGTATTGTATGTAGATTGATGTGGGGGGGGACTATTCAATCCATTTTAGAATACTGCTGTGACGTAACAAAATGTAGAGAAAGTCAAGGGGTCTGAATGTTTTCTGAATGCGCTCTATGTATATATGTGTCCCCCCAACCCACACCCTTACCGGAAACCGGGTTCGTATCCTCTACCAATTTTGCTACCCAACCCTTCCAACCTGTTTTTATCTGTTTAGTCTGGTCCTTGATTCAAATTTTACTTTGATTATTGCAAATGATTTCATGATCTTATATACTGCACTTGCTTGTATGTAGGCCTACTTTTAATGTAAGATGTCCTTGAGTACCCTGAAAGGCATCCACCAAATAAAATGTATTATTATTAATATTACATATTGACGAGGTGCATGCTCATCCCCAGAATCTTGAACATGAACTACTTCTTAGTGAAGAACACTAAAACAACATGGAAGAAAATGAAATGGATTCTACAAGAACCAATATCATGCCCTAAAAACACACCCCTATGGAATAATTATTGGATAGCTTTTCAAAATCCACAGATAAATTGGCCCACATGAAAAACTAAAGGCATAGAAACCGTGGTAATTACATGGTAATAGGAAATACAATTATTTCCATAACAGAATTAAAAATACATTTTGGACTGCCCAATGAAGCCATTTTCAAATATGCAACTTAATTTTTTTAAATCAAGTTTTCACCGGAAAGCTTTTGAAAATCAAAGTCATTTTGAGGGAAATCTTTTTTGAGTCAGAAAATATACTCATATGATGAGATATACACAACCTTACAGAGAACCTAACCAACTGACAATCTCTTAGAAAATATATAAACTATTGGAACCAAAGACTTTAAAATAACTGATATTAGCACAAGATGGAGGGAGTGTTGGAACATAATGAACAAACATGAATTACAGCTAATGAAAATCTACGCTTAATCCATTATAAACTAATGTATAGAATGTATTATACAACCAACCTAATTCACGAATTCTACAGCACAACAGCAGAGTCATAACTAAAGTGTAAAACTAACAAGGACTCAATATTGAATTCCTTCCGGGAGTGCTATAAAGTCAAAAAGTTATGGGCGAAGTTAGAATGTTGGCAGTCAGAAGTTTTACAATATAAGTTTACTTTTAAACTGTCTATCTGCATATATCAAGACATGGCATATGAGGTTACGGTCAGATACCTAATGGGATGGACCATACTTTTCTCAACTACTTAACTGGAAATCACAGGATCCTCCATCACTACAACAGTGGATGGGTTAAATGTACTATAATTTGAATATTGAAAAGATGTGGGCTACAGAGAAAAATAGAACAGTGCAATTTGAGGCCATATGGCATAGAGTGCTACAAGCACTGGAAAGTTCCAGGGGATGAAGAATGAGGGCGAGTGTGGTTGTGAGACATATGAGATGTGTATGTATAGTTGAGGTGGGAACATGTGGGTCTGTGCAGGTGTCAAGTTATTGACGTTTGTTGGAATTTGTGTGCATCTGTTTGTCTTTTGTTTTATGTATGGTTGTTATTGTTTGAGGATAAAATATGTAATCAAACAAAACTAGAATAGTAGAATACACAAGGTGCAATTAAAAAATGTGGTTGTGCATCAGGAGTTTTTTTCTTGTCATGTCAGTCACTGACAGTCACTCAATTAGCCATGTCAGAATCAAATGTTAGATTGGTAAGTTAGTCTAGCCAGCTATCTAAACTTGTAGTAATCATGGCCGAATACCAACTGTTAGCTGAAAAACTGCACATTCTTTTCTCTCTGCCCCATAGCAAAATGTGTAGAAATGCAGAAAGCTTGCTTTAAAACTGCAGCATTTTCGCAACTCCCCATGGTAAAATGTGTAGAATTGCAGGAAATTCACCTTAAGACGTTTTTTTATCTCAATATCAAATTGTTTTCAATTAAAATGGTCAAAAGCAAACAAAAATAGCTTCTTCGCCACGAGCAATTTCTCAAGCAAGGATTTTGATAGGACTGTCTAGGAGTAGTCTGAGTGGGAAGGAGAAAACTAGCTGTTATTGGCATAGAGGGTTGGAACTCTCTTTCTTATAGCTTAAACAGGCAGAAATTTCAGGCGGTCTGTTCAAACAGCCCTTCCACCAAAAGGGCGTTATCATCATTTTGCTAGGTGGCTGTGCTAACGTCTTTTAGATGATTTTATTCTGAAGAGCTGTTATAAATAAACACGCACATCAAGCTTTTATCTGACTCTGTTTATTATTCGTTTGGACACGTCTCATTGGTTAACAGATCCCACTGAGCACAGATGTCAGTTTAACATCTAGTTTTGATTTACATTTGATTGAGTTGTCAACTAATGTAAATTCACAAAAAAAATGCATGTCATTGGATTAAGTAAAAATGTCAGTGAAACTCTATTAATTGCAGTGTAACCATGGATATTGCCCATCTCTAGAGAAAGGATATGCATCTACTAAGTTTTGATATACTGCTATAGTTTCTTAATGCATGAATGTCCTGTCATCTCTCCTAAAGGGAAATATTTTCAGACTGCATTACAAATGGCGTGCTTAACAGTTTGCCATTAGTCCATGAATGTGCTTCTCTCTCTCTTTCTCTCCTTTCTATCTTTCTTTCTTTCTTGCTTGCTCTCCCTCTCTCTCTCTCGTCATTTTCCACCCTGGTTTGGAAATCCCTGGTTCAGTCAAATAAAAGCACTGTCTGCTGTGAGGGTAAGGGACTGTAGCATGCCTGGGGTTTTACAGGCTGTCAGGTTTCATTTGTCATCCCATGTTCCACTGGCCCTGTGGTTGATAAATGCTACGTCAGAGACTTGAGACAGTGGCTCTGTCTCCTTAGTCACACGTGGCCTAATATTGTCCACAGGAGAGGAGAGCAGCTAGCTGACATCTTCATCGCAGACTGCCTGTAATTAGCTTAATCTCCATGGAGCCATGCCCTGTCTGGCTCGGCCTCTCAAACATTCTCGCTCGCTCTCTCTCTCTCTCTGTCAATCAATCTATCTATCTCTGTGTGTGTGTGTGGCCTGTAATAGTAGATCCAAGACACATGAACATATACATGATCATACAACAGAATGTACATTAGTGTATGTACATAAAGCTAGAACTCCCAAAGAAAAGCAAAGAAGCTGCACATCGTTTATTGCAACTGTATAGTGATACATGTTAGCTTTGTTACATTATATTACAAATTATATTTTATGTACAGACAAAATGTGTTGAGTCATTTTACACCAACAATACATTTATACAGTACATACATTGTTCCTTGGTTGCAAGCAAAATTCAGTTCATGTCAGAAAGCAATATTGAAATATGACATGTAACCTTTATATTTGATAAAATATCACTCTACCATCTAGACTTATGATCAAGTCAGTTGTCATTGTATAGTCGTAGCCAACAGTTTTGAGAATGACACAAACATTAATTTTCACAAAGTTTGCTGCTTCAGTGTCTTTAGATATTTTTGTCAGATGTTACAATGGAATACCGAAGTATAATTACAACCATTTCATAAGTATCAAAGGCTTTTATTGACAATTACATGAAGTTGATGCAATGCAAGAGTCAATATTTGCAGTGTTGACCCTTCTTTTTCAAGACCTCTGCAATCTGCCCTGGCATGCTGTCGATTAACTTCTGGGCCACATCCTGACTGATGGCAGCCCATTCTTGCATAATCAATGCTTGGAGTTTGTCAGAATTTGTGGGGTTTTGTTTGTCCACCCGCCTCTTGAGGATTGACCACAAGTTCTCAATGGGATTAAGGTCTGGAGAGTTTCCTGGCCATGGACCCAAAATATCGATGTTTTGTTCCCCGAGCCACTTAGTTATCACTTTTGCCTTATGGCAAGGTTCTCCATCATGCTGGAAAAGGCACTGTTTGTCACCAAACTGTTCCTGGATGGTTGGGAGAAGTTGCTCTCTGAGGATGTGTTGGTACCATTCTTTATTCATGGCTGTGTTCTTAGGCAAAATTGTGAGTGAGCCCACTCCCTTGGCTGAGAAGCAACCACACACATGAATGGTCTCAGGATGCTTTACTGTTGGCATGACACAGGACTGATGGGAGCGCTCACCTTGTCTTCTCCGGACAAGCTTTTTTCCGGATGTCCCGAACAATCGGAAAGGGGATTCATCAGAGAAAATTACTTTACCCCAGTCCTCAGCAGTCCAATCCCTGTACCTTTTGCAGAATATCAGTCTGTCCCTGATGTTTTTTCTGGAGAGAAGTAGCTACTTTGCTGCCCTTCTTGACACCAGGCCATCCTCCAAAAATCATCGCCTCAATGTGCGTGCAGATGCACTCACACCTGCCTGCTGCCATTCCTGAGCAAGCTCTGTACTGGTGGTGCTCCAATCCCGCAGCTGAATCAACTTTAGGAGACGGTTCTGGCGCTTGCTGGACTTTCTTGGGTGCCCTGAAGCCGCCTTCACAACAATTGAACCACTCTCCTTGAAGTTCTTGATGATCCGATAAATGGTTGATTTAGGTGCAATCTTACTGGCAGCAATATCCTTGCCTGTGAAGCCCTTTTTGTGCAAAGCAATGATGACTTCACATGTTTCCTTGCAGGTAACCATGGTTGACAGAGGAAGAACAATGATTCCAAGCACCACCCTCCTTTTGAAGCTTCCAGTCTGTTATTTGAACTCAGTCAGCATGACAGAGTGATCTCCAGCATTGTCCTTGTCAGCACTCACACCTGTGTTAACGAGAGAATCACTGACATGATGTCAGCTGTTCCTTTTGAGGCAGGGCTGAAATGCAGTGCAAATGTTTGTTGGAGGATTCAGTTCACTTGCATGGCAAAGAGGGACTTTGCAATTAATTGCAATTCATCTGATCACTCTTCATAACATTCTGGAGTATATGCTAATTGCCATCATACAATCTGAGGCAGCATACTTTGTGAAAATTAATATTTGTGTCATTCTCAAAACTTTTGGCCACGACTGTACTTCGGTTTTACTGGACCCTGTACCTTGGACTACTGTGCCACACAAGCATTATGCATAGTTGAATGATATACATCATTGTTTACTGTGAGTTTGTAAGACAGATATCAGGTGATGATTGTTGACAGTACCAGACTATTGTATCTGTGCCTCCTTCAACATCCGTGGTAGACGGATGTTAGATTGTATGTCTTAACAAAGATGATGGCTAATGGTGAATGAATTGCAGGTACCTGTACCAAGAAATGTGATTATTGTTTCCTATAAATGACTCACCTGAAGAGCTTGCTTTAAACAAAATAAGACTAGTCACTGGATATAATGTCCTGTGTCATCTTCATTCTAATAATAATAATATTTATTGCATTATAATACATACGGACTTCAATATAAGATTGCAATCCCAAGCTACTTTGTGTAAGTACTGTGAACTGACGGACTCTCTCCTCATTTTATTTTTATCTTTGTTTTATCCCAACTGAATCACACCGTTCCATTAGTTCTAAGGCAGCAGTACACCTTACTCAGTGTAAAGTTAACAGACACATTTTAATAGAATTTGAAGGGAGAGCTGTGCTAGTGCATATGTTTCTCTTTGGAGCAACATTTGTTTTTAATATGGATCCCCATTAGCAGCAGCTACTCTTCCTGGGGCCCAGCAAAATTAAGGCAGTTATATACAATTAAAAACATAACATTCCAATTCACAACAGATTTCACAACACATTAAATGTGTGTCCCCAGGCCACTATTCTACTACCACATATCTACAACACAAAACCCATGTGTACGTGTGTGTATAGTGCGTACGTTATCATGTGTGTGTGTGCCTCTTCACAGTCCCTGCTGTTCCATAAGGTGTGTTTTTATCTGGGGGTTTTCAATCTGATTTAACTGCTTGCATGAGTTACTTGATGTGGAATATGTATAGTCTGTTCTAGACTTGGGGACTGTGAAGAGACCTCTGGTGACATATCTTATGGAGTATGCATGGGTGTCTGTGCATTCAACATGTAAATACGTCTCACAAATACAAGCAGTGATAAAGTCAATCTCCTATATTTTGAGCCAGGAGAGATTGACATATTAATGTTAGCTCTCCGTGTACATTTAAGAGCCAGCCGTGCTGTCCTGTTCTGGGCTTGTTCTGTCCAGTCGCGTGGCACCTGACCACACGACTGGACAGTAGTCCAGATCCTACAAAACTAGGGCCTATAGGACCTGCCTTGTTAATAGCATTGTTGACAAGACAGAAAAGCACTTTATTATGGACAGACTTCACCCATCTTAGCTACTGTTGCATCAATATGTTTTGACCATGATAGTTTACAATCCAGGATCACTCCAAACAGTTGTCTCAACCTGCTTAATTTGCAGATTATTCATTACAATATTTAGTTGAGTCTTAGGGTATAGTGAATGATTTGTCCCAAATACAATGCTTTTAGTTTTTGAAATATTCAGGACTAACTTATTTCTTGCCACCCATTCTGAAACTGACTGCAGCTCTTTAAGTGTTACAGTTATTTCACTTGCTATTGAAGTGTATAGTGTTGAGTCATCAGCATACATTGAAACACAGGCTTTACTCAGAGCCAGTGGCAGGTCATTGGTAAAGATTGAAAAAAGTAAGGGGCCTAGATAACTGCCCTGGGGAATGCCTGACTATACCTGGATTATCTTGCCGAAGTTTCCATTAAAGAACACCCTCTGTGTTTTGTTAGACAGGTAACTCTTGATCCACAATATACCAGGGGATGTAAAGCCATAACACAAACACTACCGTTCAAATGTTTGGGGTCACTTAGAAATGTCCTTGTTTTTGAAAGAAAAGCACATTTTTGGTACATTAAAATAACATCAAATTATTGATCAGAAATACAGTGTAGACATTGTTAATGTTGTAAATGACTATTGTAGCTGGAAACGGCTGATTTTTAATGGAATATCTACATTGGCTTACAGAGGCCCATTATCAGCAACCATCACTCCTGTGTTCCAATGACACGTTGTGTTAGCTAATCCAAGTTTATAATTTTAAAAGTCTAATTGATCATTAGAAAACCCTTTTGCAATTATGCTATTACAGCTAAAAACTGTTGTGATGATTAAAGAAGCAATAAAACTGGCCTTCTTTAGACTAGTTGAGTGTCTGTAGCATCAGCATTTGTGGGTTTGAGTACTGTTAAGAGATTTTTTTTTATCAATGATGACTAATTATGTATACATTTCAATCAGGACTGACTAATCAGAATACTATTATGTTACTGTATATGTACTAATCAGAATACTATTATGTTACTGTATATGTATGAATTTTCTTTTTAATCATAGTACTGAATATAATGTGTGCAAATATAATCAAGAATTAGAACAATGACTGCCTGTACCATGGTAGAAATGAATGAACTCATATCCAGACTGGCTAGAAGGCTTATCTACACCAGCTGTCCTAAGCTCAAGTCATATATCATCTTAATAGGGAGAGACGATGTGAGAACCATACGGCCTTTGTACTAGAGCGGAGATGGCACGGGTTGGTACTGAAACTTGAGCTTAGACCTGTGGTAAAATGTGTAAGGAGCAGTACTCTCGTGAATAAAGGCTGCTGTTTGACTTTAAGACTGGGCTCTGTCCATTTTTATACTAATAAGGGTCATAAATATCCTTATGAATTGACAGTGTTTAATTTTAATTGGGTGTTAAAACATAGAGGAATTTAATTCCTGCAACAAGTACAGGCTCAAAATGGCCAGAAACAAAGAACTTTCTTCTGAAAGACATCAGTCTATTGTTGTTCTGATAAATGAAGGCTATTCCACGCAAGACATTTCCAAGAAACTGAAGATCTCATACCAACGCTGTGTACTATTCCCTTCAGAGAACAGTGCAAACTAGCTCTAACCAGAATAGAAAGAGGAGTGGGAGGTACATTAGAGGGTCTAGTTTGAGAAACAGACAAGTCCTCAACTGGCACTTTCATTAAATAGGACCCTCAAAACACCAGTCTCAACGTCAACAGTGAAGAGGCGACTCCGGGATGCTGGCCTTCTTGGCAGAGTTGCAAAGAAAAAGCCATATCTCAGACTGGCCAATAAAAATCAAATAATTAGATGGGCAAAAGAACACAGACACTGGGCACAGGAAGATTGGAAAAAAGTGTTATGAACAGACAAATCTAAGTTTGAGGTCACAAGGAAGAACATTCGTGAGATGCAGAAAAAATTAATAGATGCTGGAGGAGTACTTGACAGCATCTGTCAATCATGGTGGAGATAATGTGATGGTCTGGGGGTGCTTTGGTGGTAAATTGGGAGCTTTGTACAGGGTAATAGGGACCTTGAAGAGGGAAGGCTATCACTCCATTTCGCAACGCCATACACTGTGGACGGCGCTTAATTGGAGCCAATTTCCTCCTAAAACAGGACAATGACCCAAAGCACAGCTCCAAACTATGCAAGAACTATTTAGGGAAGAAGAGGTCAGCTGGTATTCTGTCTATAATGGAGTGGCCTGCATTGTCAACAGATCTCAACACTATTGCGCTCTTGTGGGAGCAGCTTGACCATATGGTATGTAAAAAGTGCCCATCAAGCCAATCCAACTTGTGGGAGGTACTTCACGAAGCATTGGGTGAAATCTCTTCAGATTACCTCAACAAATTGACAACTAGAATGCCAAATGTCTGTAAGGCTGTAATTGTTGCAAATTGAGGATTCTCTGGCACAATTATTATTTAAATTAAAAATCAAGGCGGTGGCCCGTTCCTGTAGGTTCATGCTCTACAACATCCGCAGAGTACGACCCTGCCTCACACAGGAAGCGGCGCAGGTCCTAATCCAGGCACTTGTCATCTCCCGTCTGGATTACTGCAACTCGCTGTTGGCTGGGCTCCCTGCCTGTGCCATTAAACCCCTACAACTCATCCAGAACGCCGCAGCCCGTCTGGTGTTCAACCTTCCCAAGTTCTCTCACGTCACCCCGCTCCTCCGCTCTCTCCACTGGCTTCCAGTTGAAGCTCGCATCCGCTACAAGACCATGGTGCTTGCCTACGGAGCTGTGAGGGGAACGGCACCTCAGTACCTCCAGGCTCTGATCAGGCCCTACACCCAAACAAGGGCACTGCGTTCATCCACCTCTGGCCTGCTCGCCTCCCTACCACTGAGGAAGTACAGTTCCCGCTCAGCCCAGTCAAAACTGTTCGCTGCTCTGGCCCCCCAATGGTGGAACAAACTCCCTCACGACGCCAGGACAGCGGAGTCAATCACCACCTTCCGGAGACACCTGAAACCCCACCTCTTTAAGGAATACCTAGGATAGGATAAAGTAATCCTTCTCACCCCCTTAAAAGATTTAGATGCACTATTGTAAAGTGGCTGTTCCACTGGATGTCATAAGGTGAATGCACCAATTTGTAAGTCGCTCTGGATAAGAGCGTCTGCTAAATGACTTAAATGTAAATGTAAATGTAAATATTTATAACCTTGTCCACGTCTTGACTATATTTCCTATTCATTTTGCAACTCATTTCTTGTATGTTTTCATGGAAACAAGGACATTTCTAAGTGACCCCAACATTTTGAACGGTAGTGCATGTTTTTCCAGCAGCAGATTATGATCGATAATGTCAAAAGCTGCACTGAAGTCTAGCAAAACAGCCCCCACAATCTTTTTATTATCATTTTCTCTCAGCCAATCATCAATCATTTGTGTAAGTGCCATACATGTTGAATGCTTTTCCCTATAAGCGTGCTGAGAAGCCGTTGCTAATTTGTTTACTGTGAAAACGCATTGTATCTAGTCAAACCCTTTTTAAAAAAATTTTTTTAACGAAGGGACTTTGAAGCAACATGATACACCCTGCTTCTCCTTTATTGCTTCTCCAAGGCTTAGATATTTGCACTTTCTATGTCATCGTCCTCTTGATCTGGTTGTGTGAGGTTCCATTGTATCAGAGTTCAATTTAAGTTTGTGTAAAGAAAATAGTTTTGCAATGGATACTTAATGAAAGGTGTTTGGGTTCGGTCTTATCATCATAGATACTTTCTTCAGGGAGTAGGCCCCTCCTCTGAATTCAGCCCAGTAGACTCCATCTTGGTAGCGACTGCGGTAGTGTCCACCTCTGTACCATACTCCATTGAGGTTAGAATGGGCACATGCATTGTACCACCAGCCTCCCTTCTGGTAGTGGGCACAGTTACCTGGGTTGACGCAAATATTAGTTAGACATCATTGTTGAATCTCAATCAAAATCTATTGTCGGCCTATGCACTAAGTTAAATGTCAGTTAATTTGGCAAATTGTCAGAACACTGAAGCTTTTATCTCACATTTATGTTGTTATAGTGAGAGTGTATGCAACTGTATGATCTTGACATTACCTGTATACACATCATGGTCTCTGTCCAGCGTAGTAAACTGTTTGCCGTTGTGCCAGGTGAGGGAGTCTCCGGCGTTGCCATGGTAGCGGCCCACCCTGAGTTTGTAGAAGTCTGCCTCAGGCTCCAGCCTGAAGCTGGCGTACTCTGCAAACACCTTCCTACCAGACCAGTCCTCCAGAGTCACCAGCAGCTTGTAGTTCCCCTGGTTGGTCAGCCAGTAGATGTTCTCCAGGCCCAGCCAATACTCTCCATCTATGTTTCCAAAGCCTTGCTATGAGGGGAAAAGATACATACAACACAGTCAACATGATGGGCTTTACACAAGTCCTGTCAGCTGTAAGCAGTTGATCTGGAGTTCTGGGGGATAATTCATAGGCTCTACTCTTTAAAAAAAAAAAAGTTTTATTTTTTATTTAACTACAGAGGCTCTACTCTACTCAAAGCCCTTGAAGTACTTGAAGTACTGAGAGGAACAGTCCCTCTAGAACGCCCTGACAATTAAGCTCCATATGAATCTGTCTTAGAGTGTTGTTTATTGTCAGAAAAAGTAACATCAAATGACCCATGAACCAACTACACCATAGCCAGCCCGGTATTCAGTGGTTAGTTCTTCATTATCTTTCATTTCTCAAAAACGTATTGATGGCCTGTGTAGAAGAATGGGAGATCTGTGAGCTTGTTACAAGATGTGTGCTGGTCTGGACTGTTCTGCCTCAGCTCTGTACCAGCCTAAGTCATAGGATGTTATAGGGCTTACATTACATTGTAGATGCTTTGTTTCTTAGGATGATCTGGCTATTGTACACATTTACTTCCCATGTGTTGTAAGGTGTATTGTAAGGTCTTGGAAAGTTCTCTGGCAAAGATTTAAACAAGACCCTTGCAAATTGTCTGCCCTCTGATGTTCACCCTTCAATTGCTTCACCCTTTTCTAGTGCTTTAGATCCTTTTACTGGCCCAGGAAAAATATTGGCAATAGTCATCCCTTAGTATTTCATGCTGTCCTCATAAATGCCTGTGTAAAGTTGTATAAATGCCTGAATTCATCAATGTCTTTTTCCTCATCATAAACCATTGCCATGACGTAAATATAAATAATTTTTATGGACCATGAATCATTTTACAGTGGGCTGTTTTTTTATTGTGGCATTTATTTCCAGTATGGCAGCCTCTCGTCTACACGTTTCTCATTAAGTCTGTATGCGTCCTATGTGGACTAATTTCACAAAGACCCAACTCATGTTGGCGGGTGTTATGAGTCATAGGCCAGTGGTGTGACTGACAGGTGCAGAACCCTGTAGGTACCACAGCAGAGCAGGCAGTGCAGGGGACCATTCTCCTCAAACCTCAAGAATTACATTTCATTATTAGTACAGATCTGCATAACGTCAGACATACCAGACATGTCACCTGTTTCACTCAGCCACGACATACAGACACAAGTCTACACTGAACCTGCCTCCCTCTTTACTAAATGAGTTTGCCGTAGTGTGGAGCTGTTTACCTACCTTATAAGTCTCCCAGTTCCTGAAGAAGTTGACTGATCCGTCCAGCCTCCTCTGGATGACAGTCCAGCCACCAGGGTCATGTCTCTGGTCACACCACACCTGCATCAGTCTGTTGGCGTTCTCTGGCTTCACTAGGTACATGCCACTAGCCGTGTGGCCATCCTCCAGGGCCTGCAGGCAGTCCTTCCATGGCCCTGTATGGGACAGGACAGGAGACAGAAACCATGGTGGAGTCAATGGAGGTTGCCAAATGATATATTTTTCAATAATATGAGTCACTCGCTTCTTTAGTCTTCATATATTCATAATGAATACCACAGTATTATTGTGTGACTATCACAGTATTAGAGACAGAGGCTATGTAGCCTAATTGACCACAGCCTGATCTACTGTTACAGATGCAGGATCTTCATGTGATCACCCTGTTGCAGGAATGGAAAAACTTTAAGCGTATTTGAGCTTTAAAAGGGCTTCTAAAGTTTGTACTTTCCACTTTGAAATGTCAGAGTTGATTTCCACTTACGAAAAATGTATCAATATCTACAAAAAATGTCCATTAATTATAATCCACATAATAATTAACATTTCCATTTGCTGAAGGATTATTTTCCTGCTCTAGCAAAGTGGCTCAAATTAAGATCCTACGTCTGTAATGCTGCTACTACCATCTTTCAGTGGGAAAAGCTCTCAGCTTAAGGCCAGCGTTGACTTTGGCTGCTGCTCTCACAAGCGAAATGGCTGCAGGCAGTGCAGCCAAGAGCAACATTGGCATATGGCTAAAGGGAGATCTGATTGCTGAATGATGCAACAGTAGCAGATGGATCAGCAGGTACTCTAACGGTCCCTTGGTGATGAATGACATCATGGGCATTGGGCTTTAAGAAAATACTCTTTCATTGAAATAGAGTTTAAAAAATCTAATATTTGACGTCTTCCTAAACCCATTTATGATGCAGCAACTATCATAGTAAACCTCTGAGCAAAACGGAACAAACTTTAGACAGTACTCTCTGTAGGTGCCTCTCCTTGATTTCACCCATTTAGCATGCATGTTTCCCATGTTGTTATTGTCAGTGGGTGTTTTTGATCTACCCCGGTGGAGGTAAAACCATATCCTGTACTATACTGACCCAGAGAGCTGTTGCGCTATTATGCGATCGGAGACATTCCATCTGAACTATAGGGGTTTCAAATAGCATGTGCTCTTAGCAGTGGGCTCTAGTTTGGCCATTCTCTGGTAATCTAATCTCAGATATCAGACATGGAAACTCTGCTGAGACAGTGGTCTCCTTCATCAAAATACGTGTGCGTTTATGTGGGTGGTGTGGCTTTGAAATGAAGCCTCTCACCAGGACACACAGCAGGGTACTACATGCCACTCACAACCACACAATGTGACATACAGCTGTCTATATGCTAGATGCAAGGGCCATTTCTCACTCAGAGAAGTACACATATCTTCTGGTAGGGGTTGGAGGGTGAGGGTGGGAGTGATTAAATAAAGGTGTTTGGGTAAAGGATGTTCAGTGTAAGTAGGGGGGATCCTTCCTTACCCTATTTCCTCCCGTTCATCTACAGTGATTGAAGTGAACATCAATAAAGAATGATAGCTTTCACTTGGATTTACCAGGTCAGTCTGTCATAGAAAGAGCAGGTGTTCTTAATGTTTTGTCTACTCAGTTTTTTAACAGACCCAAATGCTAAGATGGATGCCCTGAAACCAAAGATTGAGCAGGATGTGTTTTATATTGCTCTGCAGTATATGATTTAACGAGGAATGAAGTTTATGTTAACTTCTGCTTGTGTTTGGTTTATTCGTTTGTCTTGGTGTTCTGGTTCATATCTGTAAAAACAGGAATTGGCGTATTGCCTGTTAGCCATTACTCTCCCCCTCAGAAGATCTCTAGTCTGCATACATGGAAACAGTCTTCTATAGGACTCCTGACTCCACTTTTTTAATTGGATGTGAAAGTGTTAACCTATTCAAGAGTTTACACTGATGTGATTCGCCAAATTACCCTGTTTAGAACACAATGGACATTTGTACAGAAACAGGAGGAAGAGAGGTATCCACACAGAGGCAGAAGTGGCTGGTCTGCATCCAGCCAGGGTAGGGAGGGAGCAATATGAGGAAAAGGCAGTATGTGAGAGAGGGGTGATGGAGAGAGAGGAAGACTAGACAGGGAGATGTCAGGCTTTCATAAAGCGACCACACTGACAGCCTGGCTGTATCAAAATATAAAGGAGGAAAACATGGAGCTAATTCCAAGCAGGACTGTCAATCACAAGGTGTCACACAGAGACATATGAACAAAGGTTCACATTGTAACCTAATAGGCTAAAACGGCTATAGTCACTTCTATAAAATAGATTTAGCTAAGATGGCATGTGAGAAGTAATCCATTAGCCAGCCACCTCCTCTCCAGAAAGATCTGTGTTGTTCAGACATAAGCCAGAGGACTGCACTACTGATAAACCCTGCCACTGTGGCAGAACCCTGCCACTGTGGTGAGTTTGGGGTGTGAGTTGCAGTTGGCCCTGGCAGGAAATTGCTAGCCTCCCTTCAAATAAAATAATATTTTAATTGGCACATGCTTCGTAAACAGCAGGTGGAGATTAACAGTGAAATGCTTACTTACAAGGCCTTCCCAACGATGCAGAATACAAATAAAATAATATTTCAGCCAAACCCATTGCTGACAGGTGTAGAAATTGAGCACACAGCCATGCAATCTCCATAGGAAACATAGGCAGTAGAATGGCTTAACTGAAGCGCTCAGTGACTTTCAACGTGACACCCTCATAGGATGCCACCTTTCCAACAAGTCAGTTCGTCAAATGTCTTCCCTGCTAGAGCTGCCCCGGTCAACTGTAAGTGCTGTTTTTGTTTTATATATTTTATTTTTATTTATTTATTTAATTTTTTATTTAACTAGGCAAGTCAGTTAAGAACAAATTCTTATTTTCAATGACGGCCTAGGAACAGTGGGTGAACTGCCTGTTCAGGGGCAGAACAACAGATTTGTACCTTATTGTGAAGTGGAAACGTCTAGGAGCAACAAGGGCTCAGCCGCGAAGTGGTAGGCCACACAAGCAAGCTCACAGAACAGAACTGGTGGAGTGTTGAAGTTATTAGAGTGTAGAAATCGTCTCTCCTCAGTTGCAAGACTCATTACCGAGTTCCAAACTGCCTCTGGCAGCAACGTCAGCGCAAAAACTGTTTGTCAGAAGCTTCGTGAAATGGGTTTCCATGGCCAAGCAGCCGCATACAAGCCTAAGATCACCATGCGCAATGCCAAACATTGGCTGGAGTGGTGTAAATCTCACCACTTTTGGACTCTGGAGCAGTGGAAATGGTGTTTTTCATGGTTTGGGCTAGGCAACTTAGTTCCAGTGAAGTGAAATCTTAACGCTACAGCATACAATGACATTCTAGATGACTCTGTGCTTTCAACCTTGTGGCAAAAGTTTGGGGAAGGCCCTTCCCTGTTTCAGCATGACAATTCCCCCGTGCACAAAGCGATGTCCATACAGAAATGTTGGTTGAGATCGGTGTGGAAGAACTTGACTGGCTTGCACAGAGCCCTGACCTTAACCCCATCGTACGCCTTGTGATAAATTGGAATGACGACTGCAAGCCAGGCCTAATCGCCATCCGTGTCTGACATCCGTGTCTGACCTCATTAATGCTCGTGGCTGAATGGAAGCAAGTCCCTGCAGCAATGTTCCAACATCTAGTGGAAAGCAGAAGAGTGGAGGCCGTTATAGCAGCAAAGCGGGGACAAATTCCATATTAATGCCCATGATTTTGGAAGGAGATGTTCGACGAACAGGTGTCCACATACTTATGGCCATGTGTATGTATATTTAGGCAGGGGTAAAGTGACTAGGCAACAGGATAGATAATAAACAGTAGCAGCAGCGTATGTCATGAGTGTGGAAGTGTAGAAGTGAATATGTGTACGTGTTATATGTGAGTGAGTGTGTAAGTGTTGAAGTGTCAGTGTAAGTACGTGTGAGTGTGTATAGTCCAGTGTGTGCGCATAGAGTCAAGAATAGTTAGTACAAGAAGGGTCAAGGCAGATTGTCCGGGTAGCTATTTTGTGAATTATTTAGCAGAGCACAGAGCACAGTGTCTACACATCAGTCAAGAAAGCACACTGTGACACAGTGTCGAGGGAAAGAGCTTACCATGGTCAAATACTGTATAGCGTAAGCCAATGTGACCTACTACATTCAAATGACATGGTATCTAGTGGAAGTATCTGTTAACAAGAAAATACTAATCAAATCACTTTGAGATGATTGAGAGATCTCCCTAGAGTCCCATACATCCTCCAATTCCTGCTGCTAGCCTGTGGTGGACCTGTGGTGGGGTTTCCTCTCATAACTGGAAGGCTATTCTTACCATGGTCAGGGTTAGATTGACCATGAAATGCAGTGTAAGCTGGCTTTGCCCCCTCGGCAGTGGGCTTGTAGCCCATATGGTGAGTTGAGACCACACAGAGCTTGTCTCTAAACTCCCCCTCATCTGGTGTCTGTTTCTGCTGAGACACATGTCTGTCTGTGGCTCAGCACTCCCATCCAACAGCAATAGTCACTGGCACAGGCATACGAACTAACACCTCACTGTTAACAGTTAAATACGAGCAGGATAATAAATACAGCAAGGTTTGTGAAAAGGATGAGACTTGAACAAGAGGAGAAATCACAAGAACACGATATACTGTAGCTATTAGGCACGTTTAGTTAAAGACCACTCTGATTATTGTACTTCTATTATCAGTTTAAGACCATAGTTAACTCGCCACACACACTTCAGTCTCATCCACATCTCTGTTGTATTCAGTCAACTACACAGTTCACTAAGTTGCCAAGTAATCATCCAGTAACTTAAGCTTCTAAATGTACTAAATCAATGAGGATGGTTTCAGACAGCTCCACTTTCAGTGGCCTCAATACCAGAGGGCTCCAGTCCAACCATCCATGAGCATACAAAATATGTGTTTTAGGATGCTTTGTGGATTATCATCAGCTGACTGTAGTATCAAGCCCATTAGATGATATGCATCGCAATGGCTTTTAAACAACATCAACTCTGTTTTCCCCTAGAGGCCTTTTCTCAGGGAATGTTTGAGGCTTATTATTCCCATAGACAATAGTGAGAAGAATGGATAAAGAATAGATAGCTGCTGTTGTCTGGTGATGAATGATTTCGAAAGACCAAACTAGTCTCTCACACAACCCTCTGTTTCAGTCTGTCTGACATTAGTCTGATGAGGGTTCATTGAACCTGCCGCTTGAATCCTCATATACAGTGAGCTCCAAATGTCATTCACTTATATGTGTATTAAGTAGTAAAACCTTAAGTATTTGGTCCCCGTTTTCCGAGCACGCAATGACTACATCAAGCTTGTGACTCTCCAAATTTGTTGGATGCCTTTTCTGTTTGTTTTGGTTGTGTTTCAGATTATTTTGTGCCCAATAGAAATGAATGGTAAATAATGTATTGCCATTTTGGAGTCACTTTTATTGTAAATAAGAATATAATATATTTCTAAACACTTCTACATTCATCTGGATGCTACAATGATTACGGATAATCCTGAATGAATCGTGAATAATGATGAGTGAGAAAGTTACAGACGCACAAATATCAATATTTGTGCATCTCACTCATCATTATTCACGATTCAGGATTATCCGTAATCATAGTAGCATCCAGATGAATGTAGAAGTGTTTAGAAATATATTGTATTCTTATTTACAATTCAAGTGACTGAATGGTAAAGCGCTGCACCCGAGCTCACTGTAAATGTCACTTCAGACCAGATCTGTATCAAGGAATATTCATTTCAATAGGTGACTATAAGCATACAGGCTGCTCAATGAAACAGAGCGACTCACCAGAGGGTTTGTTGGTGGTAGAAGGGCTGCCTGTGCCACTGGGCATGGTAGGAAGGACAGGCAGCACAGACTTCTGGTCACTCTGAATCTCGTTGTTTATTTGGTTGGTGAGGCGTGGGTAGGTGGGAGGTTGGTAGGGCTTGTTGATGGGTGGTGATGGTGCGGGTGGGGGCTGAGGCCTGGGCTGGGGTACAGGGACTGGGCGAGGGAGGCTGACCGGCTGACCCTGACACTGCTCCTCCAGCAGGGCGATGAGGACCGACTGGTTGTTGGCCAGAGAGGTCAGGTGCTGGTACTTGTGCTCCAGGTCCTTGTAGCGGTTAGTGAGCTGTTGCATCTCGGAGGTCTGGTTGAGGATGCGGTTCTCCATCTGGGACAGCTCCAGGGAGTTGTCCCTCTTCCTGATGATCTCGTGAAGCAGCTGCATGTAGAGCTGGGTCACCCTGGAATTCATGTTCCTGCTCTCCTTCCTCAGCAGCTTGACCTCGTTGACAATGCCTCCGTCTACCTCCACTAGCTGCTGCAGCGTCTCGATCTGCCTCTTCTGCTTCTGCAGCTCCCCGTTCAGCAGCTCCAGCTCCTGCTTGTTGACGCGGTTCTCCAGCACTGCTTCCGGCTCCTTGCGGTTCACACAGATGGCCCCTGTCACCTTCTGCTGGGGAACGATAAAGGTGTATGAACACCCGTCAGGCTGCTGGGAGTCGGCGAGGGCCCGTCTGCTCCTCCGCCCAGAATACAGGAACTCTCTCTCCAGACCATCCTCACTGCTCTCAAACTCCTGGGATGAGGTTTTGCCCTGGCTCCTGGCCTGGGGGTTGCTCTCCTGGCGGTTCCCCTGGCCCTGGGGCTGTTGGGCTCCAGACACCAGACCATACACCAGGAACAGCAGCACCACTGCAGGGAGCTCCATCAGTCTGGGAAGGGCTCTCACTCAAACACACCTTAGGCTTAGGAGGCAGAGGGATATGAGAGACAGGGAGGTCATTGCTGTGGTATAAATACTGAATTATTACACAAATACTGTGACACACCAACCAGGTCAACTATCTTGTTCAAATTATCTCTAATTGCACAGTATATTGTTTCAATAAATGGATGAATGTGTTATAAAGCCTAAACTGTTTCCTTTGTATTGTTTCAACTAACTCTCATATTCACATCTTGGGTTTAGCATGTCTCCAGTGAAAGGGTTTTGTTTGGTCAGGTAATGTCACCCTGGTAATGGTGTGTTTTCCATGGGTCTTGTCTGAACAGGCTGAGAGAAATGACATGCTGATTCCAACAAGATCTGGCATCACCTATTCTATGCTTGTGATATCATTGAGTGGGTTTCACTAAACCTCCCACTATTATCAAACACTGGAAATCTCAACTGCGAGCCAGGTTAAATTTCACCAAGGGGCCAAGCTGGTGTGCCGTAATGTGTCTAAACAGGCACCAGTCTGATGGTTTAGGCTATGTTTGTGAGAGCATGGCTGGCTCTGGCTGTTAGATTGGGTATTATGAAACCTTTTTCCTGGCCTGCCTGTTCAGTCCACCAAGGCCCCTTTTGGAGACCCATAGGGCTGGAGTCTACTCTTACATGGACAGGACATCAATGGGAGGCTTCAGAAGTCCACTGATTGGTACCAGAGGCAGCCTGTCCCTTAGGATGGCTTCTTCCTAGTCTCCATTTCACGAGAGGGCCAGGCAGACACACAGCTCAGGGAGCAGACATGCTCTGTCCTGGGACCTCCTATTCATTCCAGATTCCAGCCCAGAATCCAGGGCAGACTGGGGGTTGTTAGGGCTAAAGAAATATAGGCCACCATAAAAGGAGGCCTTTCCCAATAAGGATGCTGTGAGTTTGAATTATATAAGGTATACTGTATGTAACTATCAGTGGTGGTAAAAGTAAAGATACCTTAATAGAAAATGACTCAATTAAAAGTGAAAGTCACCCAGTAAAATACTACTTGAGTAAAAGTCTACAAATATTTGATTTTAAATATACTTACTGTAAGTTTCAAAAGTAAATGTAGTTGCTAAAATATACTTAAGTATCAAAAGTAAAAGTATGAATTATTTCAAATTCCTTATATTAAGCAAACCAGACAGACAGCACAATTATTATTTAATATTTTGAATTTACGGATAGCCAGGGTCACACTCCAACGCTCTGACATAATTTACAAACAAAGTATTTGTGTTTAGTGAGTCCACCAGATCAGAAGCAGTAGGGATGACCAGGGATGTTCTCTTGATAAGTGTGCGAATTGAACGATTTTCTGTCCTGCTAAGCATTCAAAATGTAACGAGTACTTTTTGATTTAATGGAAAATGGAGTAAAAAGTACATAATTTTCTATAGGAATGTAGTTATGTAAAAGTTATTTTATTGTGTTACTTTTTATATTTTTTTTACTTGAGTTTATTTAGTAAATATTTTCTTAACTATTTCTTGAACTGCATTATTGGTTAAGGGCTTGTAAGTAAGCATTTCATGGTAACCTGTTGTATTCGGCGCATGTGACAAATAAAGTTTGATTTGATTAAAACAGACTTAGCAACTAGAGAGATCAGTACTTTACTAGCTAAAATAAATAACATAGCATGGGTCAAAAGGGTTAGACTAATTAACACTCCAACAGCTTCCATTTAACACACCTGCATCTCACCCACTGAATTACAGTTCACAACTCCAAGCAGATTACTTTACTGATAAGTAGAGGTGACTAAATACTTTCAATTCACACTGAGAAAAAGTCACATTTTATGGTGTCTGGCTGTGTTTTTCATACTCAAACATACATTTTAAGATTCTGCTTTTCCTTTTGTAACACAGTTACCAGTGGTGTAAAGTACTTAAGTAAGAATACTTTAAAGTACTACTTTTGGGGTATCTGTACTTGACTATTTATATTTTTGACAACTTTTACAATACCCGAGGCTATATACAGGGGGTACCGGTACCGAGTCAATGTGAGGGCGTACAGGTTAGTCGAAGTAATTTGTACATGTACAATTCAAGTCGGATGTTTACATACACTTAGGTTGGAGTCATTAAAACTCGTTTTTCAACCATTCCACAAATATCTTGTTAACAAACTATAGTTTTGACAAGTCGGTTAGGACATCTACTTTGTGCAAGACACAAATAATTTTTCCAACAATTGTTTACAGACAGATTATTTCACTTATAATTCACTGTATCACAATTTGAGTGGGTCAGAAGTTTACAGTTTAAACAGCTTGGAAAATTCCAAAAACTTATATCATGGCTTTAGAAGCTTCTGATAGGCTAATTGACATAATCTGAGTCAATTGGAGGTGTACCTGTGGATGTATTTAAAGGTCTACCTTCAAACTCAATGCCTATTTGCTTGACATCATGGGAAAATCAAAGGAAAACAGCCAAGACCTCAGAAAATAATGGTGGACCTCCACAAGTCTGGTTCCAAACGCCTGAAGGTACCACATTCATCTGTACAAACAATAGTATGCAAGTATAAACACCGCTCAGCAAGGAAGATGCCACTGCTCCAAAATCGTCATAAAAAAGCCAGACTAAGGTTTGCAACTGCACATGGGGACAAAGATCGTACTTTTTGGAGAAATGTCTTCTGCTCTGATGAAACAAAAATAGAACTGTTTGGCCATAATGACCATCGTTATGTTCGGAGGAAAAAGTGGGAGGCTTGCAAGCCGAAGAACACCATCCCAAACGTGAAGCATGGGAGTGGCAGCATCATGTTGTGGGGGTGCTTTGCTGCAGGAGGGACTGGTGCACTTCACAAAATAGATGGCGTCATGAGGGAGAAAAAATATGTGGTTATATTGAAGCAACATCTCAAGACATCAGTCAGGAAGTTAAAGCTTGCTCGCAAATGGGTCTTCCAAATGGACAACGACCCCAAGTATACTTCCAAAGTTGTGGCAAAATGGCTTAAGGACAACAAAGACAAGGTATTGGAGTGGCCATCACAAAGTTCTGACCTCAATCCTATAGAACATTTGTGGGCAGAACTGAAACAGCGTGCACGAGCAAGGAGGCCTAGAAACCTGACTCACTTACATCAGCCCTGTCAGGAGGAATGGCGTAGCATCCGCTTCATCTGACCACTTCCGTATTGAGCGAGTTAGTGGTACTTCCTGCTTTAGTTTTTGCTTGTAAGCAGGAATCGGGAGGATATAATTATGGTCAGATTTGCCAAATTGGAGGGTTAGGGAGAGCTTTATATGTGTGTGGAGTAAAGGTGGTCTAGAGTTTATTTTTCTCTGGTTGCACAAGTGACATGCTGGTAGAAATTAGGTAAAACTGATTTAAGTTTGCCTGCATTAAAGTCTGGATGAGCATTGTTATGTTTTCTTATGGCCTCATGCAGCTCATTGAGTGCGGTCTTAGTGCCAGCATCAGTTTGTGGTCGTAAATAGATGGCTATGAAAAATATAGATGAAAACTCTCTTGGTAGATACTATGGTCTACAGTTTATCATGAGGTACTCTACCTCAGGCGAGCAATACCTCGAGACCTCCTTAATATTAAACCTCTCGCACCAGCTGTTATTGTCAAATAGATACACACCCCCACCCTTCGTCCTACCAGAAGTAGCTGTTCTGTCCTGCCGATGCACGGATAACCCAGCTAACTGAATATTATCCATGTCGTCTTTCGGCCACGACTCGATGAAACATAAGATATTACAGTTTTTAAATTTTGTTATTTTATTAGGATCCCCATTAGCTGTTGCAAAAGTAGCAGCTACTCTTCCTGGGGTCCACACAAAACATGAAACATAATACAGAATAACATAATACAGAACAAGAACAGCACAGAACTACATACATTTTTTTAAAGGCACACATAGCCTACATATCAATGCATACACACAAACTATCTAGGTGAAATAGGGGAGAGGCGTTGTGCCGCGAGGTGTTGCTTTATCTGTTTTTTGAAACCAGGTTTGCTGTATATTTGAGAAATATGAGATGGAAGGAAGTTCCATGCAATCAGGGCTCTATATAATACTGTATGTTTTCTTGAATTTGTTTTGGATTTGGGGACTATGAAAAGAACCCTGGTGGCATGTGTTTTGGGATAAGTGTGTGTGCCAGAGCTGTGTGTAAGTTGACTATACAAAATGTCCCATTGGTAGGATAGTGTCGAGCGGATTTCATCCAGTTTATTTTCCAGTGATTGCACGTTGGCCAATAGAATGGATGTTAGAGGCGGGTTACCCACTCGCCAACGAATTCTCACAAAGCAACCTGATCTCCGCCCCCTGTATTTCAGTCTTCTCTTCACGAGAATAACAGGGATTTGGGACTGGTCTTTGAGAAGCAGTACATCCTTTGCATCTGACTATATTAAGAAACAATCTACATCCAGTTCGAGGTGAGTAATCGCTGTTCTGATGTCCAGAAGCTCTTTTTGGCCATAAGAGACATTAGCAGCAACATTATGTACAAAATAAGTTACAAACAATGCAGAAAAAAAGGGAGCCCGTACAACGGCAGCCATCCCCTTCGGCGCCATTATCTCACTTGATGTCAGGTGAGTGTGTTTAGCTAGCTGTCCTGACTCTGGCTCTCTTGGGTGACTGCCACTGTTAAGAGGAGCGGTTTCACACTGCGAATGGAAAGTTTGACACACAGAGCAGCTGATGATATTCCTGCCCCTGTTTTAAGATATTGATCAGATTGCATCAGGCCTGAACCGTTTACCAAGAGACAGGTCATGCGGCTCAATCACAAGATTAAGCACACATCCTTGTCTATACTGTATATTATTTCCTATATGTAGTTAGAATATTGGAATTTCAATCTAAACTTAACCTGGAAAGAATGTTGAACTCTTAGCTAAGCCTTCTCTGCTCTGGACCATTACATTGCTCTGTTTAACAGTGTAGAGGGAATGTTGTCTAATAACAATCTTACCTGATACAGTATGTCTCTGGACAGAGGTTGCATTTAAGTAGTGTGATTAGTGCACAACAACTAACTTTTAAGATGCAACGCTTAGATTATCACAGGAGTTCATGAAAAAGAGACACTTTGACTGTTTGTTCCAGATTTCAAAGGGCCTCTTTATTAGAAAAATAGCCGAGCAGCAGTTGAAGGGGCTGTGGTGCTTTTGGAAGCGGAGGGGGATGACACTGAGTGCAAAGGAGAATGTGACCGCAGTTTAAGGGTAACAAGGGCCTGCACCCCTTGGGTTCCTTAATTGAAAGCTGCTGCAGATTGGATTACAGAGGAGCCCTGTGCAACACCTCCCCAGAGTCAGAACAAGCCTTTCTGATCTCATACCTCTAGAGTGGGAGGCTTGGTGCAGGGCAGGCACATGGCTGCTGGCCTGATTCTGTTGACTCTATTTAGTATTAGAGTAACTACATTACCTGCTCAGTAGTTACTGCTAGAGGTCTGACCCAAAGGAGAACCACGTGCAAGATGTCCAGACAGCCTTCAGAATCAGACGGGAGAATACTTTTGTTTTTGCCTTGCTATTCTGGGCATGGGGCCAGCACATTAGGTTGAATAGACGGAGAGCAACTGTCCAAGATTAAGACCCTTGGAGATCTCTGGCTGGTATGAAGAAAATTAGTGTTGAAGATACTGTATGAAAGCGATAAAGACATGGAGTGGGAGAGACACACATATACTAACTTAAAACTGTTTGAGCTGTAAACGTTCTAACACATTTAAAGCTCTATATCGTCGCTGTCCGATTTGGCCATTTTTCATTTGTTACATTTATTGAAAGCAGTAACTCTCCTCAATGTACTCTAAACATTTCATGACTCTAGGACCAAGAACATTTATTCAAAATAGCTTCTGAAGTTTCATAATTGTATGTTCTTAATAGAAAAAATATGCAATTTTTTAAACTTTCCTGAAAAGTTTGTTTTGGAAGTTTTCATCAGACATCAATGATATATGTTGTTCTCATGAATATAAAAGTCTATTTTTGCCTACCAGTAAAAGTTCAAAAGAAGCCATGGTTAGGTTTTGTTTTACTATGAAACACTCCTCTGATACAGTATGTGGGTCTCTTTCATGGAGTTAATCACTAATCAAGCCATATGACATCATCACAGCCAATGCTGATTGACAAAGAGAAGATGGTAAAGGTTGGATTTAGCTACATTATCTAAACACAGGCTATAAGTCCTTATTAAGAACATCTGCTGAGCTCTTTGTGGGATGTAAAACAGAAAATAAAATGAATTCCTCAGGGTGAAACAGAGGACAACAAGACTTGATAATGACCAATCAGGTCTAATACAACAGTCACGGTCTCCACTCTGTTAATGGCCTGGGACTACTGTGGTACTGCTGTGGCTTCCCTCTCTGAAACATGAGCTGTCTGTTTGAGGGAAGTTATGCGCCAGCCACTTCATGACTGCAGAGGAGCCCCACAATACCATGCGGTTAGCCAGGAGTCTCCCAGCCACCTCAAAGCTGAAGGAAAATGCCTGAGCTTGTAGTGAGGGAGTGTGTGTATTCAAATAACACCACATGCCAGACTCAGGCTCCCAGGGACCAGAGAGGTTCCCATCTGCCCAAGAATATCACCCTGTTATTAACACCTGAGGCAACGACAGCAGGCCCCATGCTCTCTCCTCCTTCATAGTTATACACAGACAGCAGACTGACTGGCCTTATTATTGTCGTGACATCATTTCTGTTTAAATGAGCAGCCATTGACTGCATGGACACGAGCAATGTGTATGATTTACTGGTGTTGATTAGCTTCATTTACTGTCGGGCACAGAGGACACCATGGAGGACACCACGGAGGACACCACGGAGGACACCGCAGAGGACACCTCAGAGGACACTGAAAAACCTGTGTCAACACTCAGTGGATAGGTGTTTAAGAGGACAGTGATACTGTAGACAAATAACTACAGTAGCTTTATGGATGATAGTGCCCTTGAGGTAAACAGTGTTCCTAAGTAGGGCTGTCTTGCTCATTAGCATGTCTGTCAAATTCACAGGTCGGTAGTGACTTTATCTAATAGTGTGACAGGTAGTGCTTTGTGTGGTTCAGTGTGGCTGTGAGCAGCAGCATGCTCCAGTGTTTTTGTTCATGCTCAGCACATAGTAATTAGTAGGTGAGCAGAGCGGCCCGGCAGGCCCGGCTGATGTCCCTCGCCCCAGCCCCTCTCATTTCAGAGTGAGTGTGGCATTCCTCACATTCTTAGCCACCTCATTAGAGTGAGCTGCCACAGACACTACAGACAGACACACTGTTACCTGCGGAGAAAGAAAGAGAAAGAGACCCCTCCTCTCTGCCCCAACTCTGCTGTACCTATACGTCAGCTCTGCCTCCTGCCCTACAACACCGCAGCAAGTCATACAAACATCAGAAGCTCTGTTATCTCAACTACCACCCCCACTAATACAAGTGCACTTCAATCTTAACAGTTTATTACTAGTCACAATATATAAATTCAACACCTCCAACACTACAGCACTGGAGCACTATGCAAAATGAGGCACCCGTACATGCTCAAATTCGGAACAATTATAGTGAGCCATAACAGTACTGGTTGTATGACATGCAATATGTTTTGGATCAGAATCAAGTTAACTTTGTACATGGTAATCTGGGTTATTACTTTATCTATGGTGACCACATTATTTCCTCAAGCATGTAATCCTGGTTAGCCCATAACATAACACTGTAGACATAATTCAACTCAGCCCCAGACTCAGCCTAAACTATCTGCTCGGTCTGATTGTGTTGAGTCTGAATCTGCCGCCATTGTTATGGCTTTCCATGGCACAGAATAGTTCTGATGATAATTTACCACATTTAGTAGGGTTGCTTTATTTGACTCTTTCTGGCTTGTTTGTTGTTGTGTGGTGTGGTTTTGGCTGTCACATTTCCTCTGATGGTGTCAGGCAGGGGGTTTCAGGAACCGTTTCAAAACGTTTCTAAATGCACCCTCAAAGCCCTCTTATCCAAGCACAGCCCTGGCAGCAGAGACAAAGCAGAGATTCAACAGAACAGCTCTCTTCTTCCCTGTCCACTTCAGCATGGGGGAACATCCTGACGCAGGGGAAGGCTGTACCCAGTACTCTATGGATCATTTTAATAAAATATATCTATCTATATCCATTAATGTACAAATGACAGCAAACTCATTTAGACTCAAATGAAACTGTGCAAGCTTCTTGGGTTGTAATTTGAAATTTTGTGATATGAAATATTTTATTTTTATGAATAATCAAACATCCTCAAACAAACAACTTCTGCTGGTGTGAACCATATCAGAAAATGAGGGCATAGTTTTTTGTGGCTCTGCTTACAATCATGACTGCCCCATAGATGTTCCTATTAAAAAGCCCAGGCTCCTGCTATTGGCACTATTCACTAGCAGCCTATCTTTGTTGTTCGAGTACACCTTTGGAATCCTCTGTGATGACAAGCTGAGTGTTTATCAGTAGTTTACAAGCCCTTGCCCTGGAAAGCCCATGACTTTAGTCTCTCTAATTTGTGTTGTCCCCTATCTTCTGAGTCTATATCAGATCCAGCTGCTTCGTTAATCCCAGACAGGGGAATTAACCCCGGACAACAGACCTCCTTGTAGCTTCATATAGATAGCACCCAGGTTCTAAGCTTCAAACTGGTCAGCAGGAATCTCTGGCTAACTCAACACAGAGTGGCCAAAGCCTGTCTGACACTGTGCAGCTCAGTGGTCAATTTCAAACAAAGTTACTAAATTATCAACTGATAATCAACAGATTAGACAAGTGAGCTAATTAAATCAGTGAAAAGTTCATATTGAGGCTCTACTTAGGAGCAACACTAGCAACACTTACAGAAGTATGAGCAAGCCATGCTAGATTATTGCATATAGACATTCAATACAGAAAAAGATGCAGTGAAAGTGAAAGGCCATTGAATCCTTACCAGATAATTGTCAACTCTAGCTTGTTATTCCTTCAGTTCCCTTGCCGTTCTGGCAACACTGATTGAAGTGTCCCCTTGAAGAAAGTCATCACCGGTCTGTGTGAAAGCTGTTTGGGGCTGTCCTCTCTCTAGATCACTTGTTCTTTGTCACCTGCATCCGTCTTGTCACTTAAAAGTGGACTGTGGTTTGAAGCCTGTTATTAAAACACCTTCATTATAGAATCAGGAGCTGCACTTGTCGGGAAGATGTCCTTTGTACTGAAGGCATTGAGCAAAGATGAAAAAATCCACTTGAAAAGACTAAATACATTAAATCCACATTTGTTTTTAGATGTAATGTGTAGATTCCTCACAGGCAGTGAGAAAGCAGGAGACAGTGAGAGGTCACTGTGCTCTCTGTAGCCCGGTAGGAGAAGAATGTCACTTTCTGAGTGCTGAGTCCATCACTTCTGCCTCACAGCTCTCAGACGTAGTCTTTTTCTCCTGCCCTCCTTACCTCCCCTCTCCTTTCTCTCCCTCTCTCTCTCAGTGCATTTACATGATGAAAAATGCTCTGGCACAACGTTTCAGTAAGCTGACAAATTGAGCACAAGCCCTCCCCTGTCTCCTCCCCTTGGCACCAAGACATCCACAAGCATGAGATACAAGCTCTGACTACACATACACCACATACCCCTCTCTCATTCACACATGCACACACACACGCGCACACACACACAGACACACAGTTTCCCAGCCCGCTCTCACCCTCTCAGTCCACCACCACTATTGGCTGTTGGTTGTAACAGCAAGGAGTGGTGATGTCACAGCAATCAGAACCTAATTGGGCATGTATGTGAGCCAGCGCTGTAGGAGGAAGGAAGCTGGTTATAGAGATATGAAGAAAAGCACCCAAGCATTGGTTTGAGATAATAGTGGTTGAGCTTTTGATTGGACGAGAGAAAGTGGATCCAAGACCAGAGCTAAGGAGCAAGCGTTCTCTGTTGTAAAGCAGGCTGCTCTGTAGAGGGCTCCAGATTGGGCTGAAGGGGTGAAGAGGATGATTGAAATTGTTTCTTTATTTCTTCAGTTCCTCAACTTTCTCTACCCAGGGTTACTTTTTCTTGTTGTTTGCATTATTGTGTTTGTGTGTTTGGTTTGTTGATGTTGTTTGAAGGAGATGACTGGACTTGGTTGTGATTGGGAACATCTTGCTCAATATGAACAGAGTCATAGTGTGTTCATGATATGTCAGTGTGTAGACAAGCTTGCCAAAGCTCCGAGAAAAGCAGTCATGCAGAGAATTGGCAGTGACAGTCTTCACCTGGCTGTAGTCAAATGGGTTTTGATGTTCTCTTATTTAGCTTAAAGATTGAATCGTTTTTTTTTCTCAGAGAAATAGTATTGCTATCAGGTTTAAGGATTCCACTTTAGTTGTTCATGCGTTTATTCTGAATGCTGTCCGATCCAGTGTGATTAGCAATTAAAACATTTGTTGAATTGCTTTTTTCCAACAGTGAGGGCTTACAGTTTTTCTCGATTGCTTAAACACAAAAACTGGTTCCTGTAGCACAAAAACCCATACCCTTACGTCATTCCCAAAAACACACACACATTTCCCATAACCGTAAACACTATCCACTTGTTTCCACGCATGTTTCAACATTCAAAACTCTTTCTGCAAAACCTTACACAAAAGTGGCTAAATAAATCATTCATTGCACTATATATTCATTCAGCAAACACATGCTCTCAATATAATTAACTCAAGTCATCACAACCCAAACTCAAAGAGCAAGCCTTTCTCCAGGTGCAAACACTAAGCCTCAAAATTGTTAACACATAAATTAGAATTGCAGGATCAATAAATAGGGCATAGAGGCATGTCCATGTGCTTTGGAACAATGGATCCTAACAATGGTGATGTTGCAAGACAACAGAGAGGAAGAGGACGACGACAACAACAAAGACAAGTAATCTCAGATGAAATCCGTGCCACCCTAGTTCATCATGCGAAAACAGATCATTTGCCTTGTTGTTACTATGATACATGTAATGTTGTAATGCGTATAGACTGAATCTCCACTTTGTTCTTCGTGTAGTTTTTACCACAGTAATGGATGACCATAGGTCAGTAATGGACAAATTTCATTTTTGCAGAACTGAGAGGCGGCCATCTATTGGAGGTAGGCGGAGACTTCTCACAGCTGAGCAGGAGACTGTCCTGGTGAATATGGTGATTGCCAGTAATGCCATCCGTTTGAGGGAAATTCAAACCGGAACAGTTGAAGACCAGGTAGTCTTCCAAGGAATTGACAGCATCAGTATTTCCACCATTGACCAGATTGGTCAGAAGAACCACACAAGGACAAAGCAGCTGTACCGTGTGCCTTTTGAAAGGAATTCAAACAGAGTTAAGGAGCAAGGATTCCAATATGTGCAGGTAATTGCTATACTGTACAGAATTTTTACAGTATGTAGAATATGACCCATCTCTCCAGCATATCAATTCAGTACTGTATAGTAATGTGTTACAGTATATGCAGTATACAATATTTAATTCCAGTACAGTAGTACACTATAGTACTGTATTTGTAGTACAGTAAAATGTGTGTTTTAATTTTAATTTGACATTTTTTACTTCTGTAGAGAATCTTTGAGCTGGATGCCATGGCTGACCCACAGGACGACATCTTCACCTTCTAACCAAAAGGCGCAAAAGGGGGCGCAACATCATTGGTCACCGTGCCATCATACAAGTTCCTGGCCAGAGGAGAGGCAACATCACCCTATGTGCAACCATCAGAAATCGTGGCGTCCTCCACCGCCATGTCAAAGTGGGTCCATACAACACGACACAACTCCTTAAATTTCTAGATCAGCTGCACAATAATTATTCAACAGGAAGGGGAGCCAGGGCAACCAGAGCAAGCCCAATATGTTGTCATTTGGGATACGGTGAGTTTCCATCGGGCTGCTCTGGTTTGCGCCAGGTTCAATGACCACCCCAGGTTCACCATTCTTTTTTTGCCAGCATATTCCCCATTTCTGAATCTGATTGAGGAATTTTTCTCAGCATGACAGTGGAGTGTATGACCGCAACCCCTACGCACAGCAAAACCTCCTGGAGGCAATGGTGGACGCCTGTGGTGATGTGTCTGTGGAGTCTATCCAGGGTTTTCTATGTCACACAAGGGCAATTTTCCCATGCTGCCTGGCAAGAGCAAACATAATGTATGACGTTGATGAGATATTATGGAATGACCCAGACCTGAGACAAGATGATGAGAACGCTGATGTTGATGCTGAGTACCCTGTACATTTTCTGCAATTGGAAATAAAGCTTTTGGAAATGTGGTATTTTACTGTGCATGGACTCTTCCTTACATGTTTTGTCAGTGTGACATTTCAAAGGTCAGGTTTTTGACCAAAACAGCATTTACAGTACTATTCCCTTATCCACTAATGTAAGAGGTATTTATTACAGTACTTGTTTTGAATTTCTCTCTGCAGGGTGTTCCTGGAAGGGTTATCTGGATAATCAGTGCTGTGATTTTACAAAGTTCTAAACTATTTCTCTGAAAACCTATTCTAAACATTCTGGTAGCAGTGTTTTGAATTAATCCATCCAGTGTGTAACAAACAATCATGTAGTCTGTGTTTTTGACAGCTTGTGTGTTGTCTGAGTGCAAAGTTTGAAGTGGGACACAGAAGTTAGATGTTTGTACCGTTGGGTGAGTTTTTAAAATTGTGTGTGAAGAGTTGAGAAAATGGTGAGTTGTTCCAGGAATTGTGTCTTAGCAATCGAGAAAAACTGAAATAATAACTAAATGTAAGCAGTTGCCATTGTTCTTATTCAGACTTGGTTTGTGATACATGATCAAAGATGACTTCAGATGTCTAGGCCTAGGCTAGTTGGTCAACTGAAACAGCAGGCTACGACGTTATTAAATGCTACCAGGTTATGTAAAGATGTTACTTCTCTGCTTTTTATTATTGGTTGGTGTTATAATATAATCATTAAGTTAAACTGTGGGTTTTGACCATGTACAGGATGTCTGGCTTTTCCCTTGAGCTGCATCCATTACAAATGTGATTCAGATGTTGCCTCTCACTGCTACAAAGGTGCTATCTAGAACCTAAAAGGGTTCTTTGGCTGTCCCATAGGAGAACCCTTTGAAAAACACTTTTTGGTTCCAAGTAGGACCCTTTTGGGTTCCATCCATCCATCGCTTCTGAGTATATTACTCCCTAATGTTCAGTCTCTGGACAATACAATTCTGCTGTACATATACTATTCGACAGATATACTGCATATTCTATCCATATACTGTCCATGTTGTCTATACATCCCATCACATACAGTACCAGTAAAATGTTTGGACACACCTACTCAGTCAAGGGTTTTTCTTTATTGTTACTATTTTCTACATTGTAGAATAGTAAGGAAGACATCAAAACTATGAAATAACACATGTAGTAACAAACATAAAAATGGTTAAACAAATCAAAATATATTTTATATTTGAGATTCTTCAAAGTAGCCTCCCTTTGCCTTGATTACAGGTTTGCACACTCTTGGCGTTCTCTCAACCAGCTTCACCTGGAATGCTTTTCCAATAGTCTCGAAGGAGTTCCCACGTATGCTGAGCACTTGTTGGCTGCTTTTCATTCACTCTGCGGTCCAACTCATCCCAAGCCATCTCAATTTGGTTGAGGTCGGGTGATTGTGGAGACCAGGTCATCTGATGCAGCACTCCATCACTCTCCTTCTTGGTAAAATAGTCCTTACACAGCCTGGAGGTGTGTTGTGTCATTGTCCTGTTGAAAAACAAATGGTAGTCCCACTAAGAGCAAACCAGATGGGATGGTGTATTGCTGCAGAATGCTGTGGTAGCCATGCTGGTTAAGTGTGCCTTGAATTCTAAATCACTGACAGTGTCACAAACAAAGCACCCCCACACCATCACACCTCCATGCTTCACGGTGGGAACCACACATGCGGAGATCATCCGTTCACCTACTCTGCGTCTCACAAAGACACGGTGGTTGGAACCAAAAATCTCAAATTTTGGACTTATCAGTCCAAAGGACAGATTTCCACCTGTTCAATGTCCATTGCTCATGTTTCTTGGCCCAAGCAAGTCTAAACATAATAAAAAGTAAGTTTGAATGACATTGAGGGGCAGTGTTTTTACAGTTAATGCTGGTTTGCCTGAGGCTGATGCCGTGCAGGTGTTTGTACACATGCATATACACACACTCTCATTCAAATACACACATACACAGACACACACACATGTAATAGTGCCAGACATGCACTCAAACGTATACAGTTGGTATTGCTATTATGATTTTAGTTGTCCTTGATGTCCTTTGTTTTTTTCTATTTAAAAAAAAAACAACATTGCATTGTTTGCTGTTTTAATTCAGTCTTTATTTTTCTCTTTAGTTCATTTTCTTGGTTGTTGGTGCAATGGGGGGTTCTTGGGGGGTGGGGAATGGAGTGAATGGTCTTTTTTGGGGAGGGGGGACTGTGGAAGGATCTTGGAGGGTTCGGGTTCACATTTTTTGGCCTGGTGAGCGGCTTCACAGCAAGTATATTGTATGTTTTGGATATAACATTTGAAAAATTAAGTGTATTTTTATTATTGTCCTCCAGTATCAAATCAAATCAAATCAAATTTTATTTGTCACATACACATGGTTAGCACATGTTAATGCGAGTGTAGCGAAATGCTTGTGCTTCTAGTTCCGACAATGCAGTAATAACCAACAAGTAATTTAACTAACAGTAGTGGTTTCTTTGCAGCAATTCGACCATGAAGGCCTGATTCACGCAGTCTCCTCTGAACAGTTGTTGAGATGTGAGATGTGAGATGTGTCTGTTACATTAAGTATTTATTTGGGCTACAATCTCTGAAGTGCAGTTAACTCTATTGAAAGTATCCTCTTCAGCAGAAGTACCTATGGGTCTTATTTTCCTGTGCCGGTCCTCATGAGAGCCAGTTTCATCATAGCGCTTGATGGTTTTTGTGAATGCACTTGATGAAATGTTCAAAGTTTTAGAAATTTTCCAGATTGAGTGACCTTCATGACTTTAAAGTAATGATGGACTGTTGTTTCTCTGTGCTTATTTGATCTGTTATTGCCATAATATGGACATTTACCAAATAGGGCTATCTTAGGTATACCAACCCTGCAATACCTTGTCATGACTGATTGGCTCAAATGCATTAAGGAAAGAAAATCCACAAATTAATTTTTAACAAGGCACACCTGTTAGTTGAAATGTATTCCAGGTGACTACCTCATGGAGCTGGTTGAGAGAATGCCAAGAGTGTGCAAAGCTGCCATCAAGACAAAGGGTGGCCTCTTTGAAGAATCTCAAATATAAAATATATTTACATGTTTTGGCTACTACATGAATCCATATGTGTTATTTCATAGTTTTGATGTCTTCACTATTATTTTACAATGTAGAAAATATATTTTTTAATTAAAAAACTTGAATGAGTAGGTGTGTCCAAACTTTTGACTGGTACTGTTTTTATACTCTGGACTCCAACATTACTAATCCTAATATTTCTATATTTCTTAATTCCATTATTTTACTTTTTAGATTTGTGAGTATTGTTGTGCATTTCTGCACTATCGGAGCTAGGAACACAAGCATTTCGCTACACCCGCTATAACATCTGATAAATATGTGTATGCCACCAATACAATTTTGATTGATTCGATTTCTACATGGAAACCCAGAAGGGTTCTACCTGGAACCAAAAATAGTTATCCTATGGGAACAGCCGAAGAACCGTTTTGAAACCCTTAGCTTTGGGTATGGGTATAAATGAGCCCTAGTATAGGCTAGAAGCCTCCCGTCCATCAGGCCTGCCCTAACCTCTCATCCACCAAATAGTAAAAAACAAGATTTACATTTATAACCCTCTATTGTTTAAACACGAAAAACATTGTTTGCGAGCCCGAGTTAATGTGATACTGACAACAATGAAATGGCCAGGTTATAACTTGACTGTAACCTGATAAATTATGTTTAATGCCATAGCTTACCACCTTGCTCAATTTAGAGTAGGTATTTTGCTTTCACGTCAATCTCTTATAACACTGAAGTTATTATTTTAACAGCCAACAAGAAACCTAATAGACCCTGCCTATATTGGGATTATACTGATTTGCTGCTTAACTGTGAAAGTGCAGTAGGCCTGTATCAATGAATGAAATAGTTTGCACTTATGCATTTTAAGATAGGACAGGAAAAGCTATTTGGAAAAGGTAAAGAGAGTGCTCTGATGTTCCTCTTGGCTTTAGCTTTACTTAGCTAGAAAAATCCCTGGAAAATGTTTCGTATATAAAAGTAAATGCATATTGTGGATTCAAAGGTATTGAAAATAAATGACAATATCGCAAAGCCATTAAGAGAAAGTAGCAGTTAGGCTTTGACTGGAAAGCTTCCCACTGGGCAAAAACTGGTTGAATCAACTTTGTTTCCAAAATTCAATGAGATGATGTTGAATCAACATGGGAAAACTGATTAGATTTGCAAAAAGTCATCAATGTAAGGGAATTTCGTCTTTCTTTCACCCAAGTTTTAACCTAAATCAAATGACATAGTGAAATGTTTTGTTGATTTCACATTGAATTTACTTTAGTTGACAACTCAACCAAATGTTGAACTACAAGTTGAAGTGACATCTGTGCCCATTGGATTGCAGCTCACAGAAACCAACTCATTTTAAGAGGGTTTCTTCTCACTCACTTGAAGACTGCATGAGATCCATCTACCAAACTAAGCATCCTCATAACATTCCAAGTGCCATCCCTCACTGAGCTAGAGCAAGTGTTTTACAATACTGACAGTGTGTTCATCATTATTGATCACTTTAATGAATGTCATTCCAAGAATGACCCTTCTCTTTTCTCCGAATGTCAATGGAAAAATCTCAGGCATCTTTCCTTATACTGAGAATATACAACTGTCTGTGCGGAAACAAAGGGCCTGGGGAAGAGAAGAAGACAAAGGAACCAAGACAAATGGTATTTTATATCACTACTATTTTACAAGCTAATCTCTTGGAGCAAGCTTTGATCAAAGTAACTTTTATTAAAACATGAACATACATGTCCCGGTGGAGATCTGTCTCCAGAATGTGTCAGTCAGTCTCTTTACCTCTCCTCTTCCTGCTCATTAGAATAGCACCTGCATCTGACAATGCAGTTTGATGGTGTATGAACCCATCTCTGGAGATGGAGAGCAGGTGTTCCGCAATAGAGTGACTCCCAGGTCTTCCTCCAGAATCACGGCAGTGTTACACTGTCGATCACTTCTATTTCCATCTCTAATCTACAACAGGTGTAAGAAGAAAATCCAATAAAAATGTCAGAGGAACGTGTTACTCATATTGAAATAGTGACCAATCAATGCATTATAAACCAAATATGCACACATGGGATGAATCAAGGAAGAGTGGGTTCTTACTGGAAATGTTTCACAGATGGGCTTCTTTGTTAGTGAATGAGTGTGTTGAGAAAGCTGTTTGGTTATTAACGGCATCCGTCAGAGCAGGATTTAATCTGGGAAAGAACGGAAGAGGAAGCTGCAGACAAATGAGTTGTTCCAGCTCAGCTCAGCTCTGTCCACCGATGTGATGCCCATCAGCATGGGCGCCATTGTGAGGACAAGCAGGTGTAAACCAAATGTGGCCTACCTCTGAAAATCACATGGACCTCCTAACATACAATGCATTCGAAAAGTATTCAGACTCCTTGACTTTTTCCACGTTACAGTCATATTCTAAAACTGATACAATTGTTTTCCCCCCTCAATCTACACACAATACCCCATAATGACCAAGCAAAAACAGGTTTTTAGATTTTTTTTGAAAATGTATATATAAAAAATATATATAATTAAAAATCACATTTACATAAGTAAAGCACCTTTGGCAGTGATTACAGCCTGAAGTCTTCTTGGGTATGACGCTGCAAGCTTGGAACACCTGTATTTGGGGAGTTATCCCCATTCTTCTCTGCAGATCCTCTCAAGCACTGTCAGTTTCAGAGATTTTTGTAGTTCGTTCCAGTCATTGGCAGCAGAGAACTGGAAGGAGAGGCGGCCAAAGAAATAATTGTTTTTGGGGGTGACCAGAGAGATATACCTGCTGGAGCGCGTTCTACAGGTGGGTGATGCTATGGTGACCAGCGAGCTGAGATAAGGGGGGACTTTACCGAGCAGGGTCTTGTAGATGACATGGAGCCAGTGGGTTTGGCGACGAGTATGAAGCGAGGGCCAGCCAACGAGAGCGTACAGGTCGCAATGGTGGGTAGTATATGGAGCTTTGGTGACAAAACGGATGGCACTGTGATAGACTGCATCCAATAGGTTGAGTAGAGGATTGGAGGCTATTTTGTAAATGACATCGCCAAAGTCGAGGATTGGTAGGATGGTCAATTTTACAAAAGTATGTTTGGCAGCATGAGTGAAGGATGCTTTGTTGCGAAATAGGAAACCAATTCTAGATTTAACTTTGGATTGGAGATCTTTTTTTTGATGTGGGTCTGGAAGGAGAGTTTACAGTCTAACCAGACACCTAGGTATTTGTAGTTGTCCACGTATTCTAAATCAGAGCCGTCCAGAGTAGTGATGTTGGACAGGCGGGCAGGTGCAGGCAGCGATCGGTTGAAGAGCATGTATTTAGTTTTACATTGATACTTGTCCCGAAGCCACTACTGCGTTGTCTTGGCTGTGTGCGTAGGGTCGTTGTCCTGTTGGAAGTTGAACCTTCGCCCCAGTCTGAGGTCCTGAGCACTCTGGATCATGTTTATCATCAAGGATCTCTCTGTGCTTTGCTCCACCCATCTTTGCCTCGATCCTGACAAGTATCCCATTCCCTGCTGCTGAAAAACACCCCCACAGCATGATGTTGCCACCACCATGCTTCACCGTAGGGATGGTTCCAGGTTTTATCCAGACGTGACGCTGGCATTCAGACCAAGGACTTCAATCTTGATTTCATCAGAGCAAAGAATCTGGTTTCGAATGGTCTGAGAGACCTTTGCCTTTTGACAAACTCCAAGCCGGCTGTCATGTGCCTTTTACTGAGGAGTGGCTTCCGCCTGGCCACTCTACCATAAAGGCCTGATTGGTGGATTGCTGAATAGATGGTTGTCCTTCTGGAAGGTTCTCCCATCTCCACAGAGGAACTCTGGCGCTCTGTCAGAGTGACCATCTCCCGAACCAAGGCCTTTGTCCCCCAATTGCTCAGTTTGGCTGGGCGGCCAGCTCTAGGAAGAGTCTTGATGTTTCCAAACTTCTTCATTTTAAGAATCATGGAGATCGCTGTGTTTTGGGGGACCTTCAATGCTTCAGAAATATTTTGGTACCCTTCTCCAGATCTGTGCCCTAACACAATCCTGTTTCTGAGCTCTACAGACAATTCCTTTGACCTCATGGCTTGGTGTTGGCTCTGACATGCACTGTCAACTGTGGGACCTTATATAGACAGGTGTGTGCCTATCTAAATCATGTCCAATTAATTTTATTTACCACAGGTGGACTCCAATTAAGTTCTAGAAACACCTCAAGGATGATCAATGGAAACAGGATGCACCTGGGCTCAATTTCAAGTCTCATAGCAAAGGGTCTGAATATTCATTCAAATAAGGTATTTCTGTCTTAAAATGTCTAAAAACCTGTTTTTACTTTGTCATTATGGGATATTGTGTGTAGATTAATTTTTATTTAATCCATTTTAGAATAAGACTGTAACTTAACGAAATGTGGAAAAAGGGAAGGGATCTGAATACTTTCCGAATGCACTGTATGTATCCCTGAAGAAGTCCATTAACAGTGGGGAGACTCTCATGACTCTCCATTAACAAAGGGGAGACTCTCATGAACACGGTAGTGTCACGGGACTCGTCTGAAGTCCCCAATGCTGATGTGCCAACCTCTGTCTGTAGCGTTCGAACCGTATGAGCTACAAACGAATATGACCCCACTGTGGAAAGGGGAGACTCTCACGTACACGATGGTCTTCTCCATTATGCTTGTCTGAAGGTAACCCATACAAATGAATGGAAGTATGGAGGTAGCTTTGAGCCAGCATGTGTAAAACAAAAAGTTCAATAAGTGTCCCAAAAAAAACATATATTTCCTGAGCTTTCTTATATATCCTAGATGTAGGTCTTTTTTTGCCATTGGATGTGTTATTCAATGTGTTTTAATGGGCTATATTATTAAATGACAAATTAAATATTTTCTTTAAAACCTAAAGGGGTCCTAAAATTCCAAATCAAATAGCTAAATGATCCATGGTATTACCATCTAAAAACAATTCCATATGTGAGCTTTGTCAGTGTTGTCTCTCATTAGTACTAGAAACAGAATATTCTAGATATTATTTCTGGTGTCTAATTTGGCTGCACCTTGTCTTAGTTGATGTGCTGTCCACTCTCCATCTTGAGTCTAGACCTTCTTCCGTTTTCTCCAATATTCAGTAAGACGTTTTGTTTTATCGCAGTCCTAAATACTGTCTTAGTCAACAATATTTAGGAATGTATTTCTGGCAAGTTTTTGTTAAAGCCATCCAAAAATCTCAGAAGTCATCGGCTTTCAAACTCTGTATGACTGTAAATACCACAGCTTTTGTTTGAAGTCTTGTGTTCCTAAAACGTGTAACATTTGTTCCTGATATCATAAAAGTCCTTATACATAATATGATGTAAACTAGCTGTACACTAAACCTTTTTTCTCCAACTCTTCTAATTGTGTCAAGCGTGCACATATGAAAGCAAATGCACATGATGAGATAGGGTAAAGGCTAAATGTTGAAAGGTGCAAGGCTGGTCGTTAAAACTATACTTCAGGATTTTCAATGAAGCCCATTATCTACTTCCCCAGAGACAGATGAACTTGTGAATACCATTTTTATGTCTCTGCATGCAGTCCGAAGGGGGTTACTAACTAGCGTTAGCGCAAAGTCTATCATAACTACTAGCATGCTAGTAGATGCAGTTACCATAGACTTACGGTTATTGTGCTAATGCCAGTTAGCATTGGCTCACAAAGCTACTTCCAACTTCCTTTATACTGGACGCAGAGACACACAAATTAAATTAGCTGCCCTCCCTATCCACAGACAGCCATTATAAAGAGAGGCCTATACAAAGAAGAAGAGGTCTGCATTGCAGGGAGCCAGGCTCTGTGAGTTGTCACAGCCAATCAAAGACTCCCTTGCTAAATGTAACCACATCTATTTAAGGATGGAAAAGAGTGTCTCATACAGAGCATTGTGCAAAGCAATTATGGTTCACATTAAACTGGAGTGTTTGTGGTGGAAAGTGAAGTAATAGAAATCTGAACACAAAATGGTAATGGATCAGTAGATGATTTTATGTGGCTCTTTGTTTCAGGCTGCATAGATCTTGCAGCGTGTAACCTAGTAGATAAGAGCATTGGGCCATTAACCGAAAGGTTGCTGGTTTGAATCCCTGAGCCGACAAGGTGAAAACTCTGTGACCTAGAGCAAGGCACTTGCAAGAGCATCTGCTAAATTACTAAATTGTAAACTGTCTTGCTGTTACTCTAAATCAGGGTTCCCCAACTGGCGGGCCACAGGTGATTTCATTTTAAAAATATTGGTCGACATAAAAGACTGTAAAAACACCAGGAAATCAGCTACTAGTGATTTTCATTTTGTTCCCAAGTATTCCCACGCATTATAGAGAGACGTGATCGTATACAAATGTAAGCACGTTTTGAAATGGTTATGTTTTAATCAAATATGATATCTGTTCGGGCTTCCTGCGGATAATTTGAGGTCTACAAATTATTTGTAATTATGTTCTGGCCCCCAGGCCAGCCGCTCAAGAAAAAATTGTCCTGCGGCTAAGGCTAGTTGATGATCCCAGCTCTAAATGCATCAGGCCCTTTATCTTAAGTAAGGCCTCTCTATTTCATCCTAAAACATATAAGTTGCAGAACTGCCGAAAGGAATCCCTTAAGATTTTGGTATGCATTTTCTCTATGGCAAGGATCATGCTGCAGCTGTTTCTTTCATCAAGGCAGGCCATTTGAGGTAATGCACTCTATGTTGTTTCAATCATTACTGCATCCTGGTAACTGAGACATGAAGTTCTGAAGTCCTGCTGAAGCCCAGGGCTGAAGTCCATCTCCTTGATGTTCCTTTCTGGTTTTATCCCTCTTTTAGACGAGGGATGTACTGTAACATCTTATGGTATTAAGCAGTAAGCTATAGACAGGCCATGGGAAGATAAACAATAATAAGAAAACCGACTTTGTGACATTGCATCATTTTTATCCGTATTACTGTGATCAGTTCAGTGTGGCCAACTGCAGATGGATTAACTGGCTTTCCAGTGTTCATAAGTACAAGCTCCCAGTTACTGTTGAAATGCTTTGTTTAACTTAGCTGTATGTACTGTAAATGGAACAAAGCCTGAAAACAGCAGTGACCTTATTCCTACTGCAAAGTCATGCCATGCGGTACTGTAGCGTACAGTAGGTATGCCTTCAAGGTCACCTACATCAAAAAGTAGATAAGATACATTTCAGAAAGAGAGAAGACATCATTTTACACCAATGAAAGTGAAGGAATAGAGATGAGGCTGACGTCTCTGTGATTCAGCTGTACGGTAACTGCCTGATGTGAGCTCCCTACTGAGACCACACACACACACACACACACACACACACACACACACACACACACACACACACACACACACACACACACACACACACACACACACACACACACACACACACACACACACACACAGTAGTGTAAAGTACTTATGTAAAAATACTTTAAAGTACAACTTAAGTTGTTTTTGGGGGGTACCTGTACGTTACTTTACTATTTATATTTTTTACTATTTTTACTTTTTACTTCACTACATTCCTACAGAACATTATGTACCTTTTACTCCATACATTTTCCCTGACACCCAAAAGTTGTGAATGCTTAGCAGGACAGAAATGGTCCAATTCACACAATTATCAAGAGAACATCCCTGGTCATCCCTACTGCCACTGATCTGGTGACTCACTAAACACAAATGCTTTGTTTCTGAACTCTAAAAAGTTCTGGGACACTGTAAAGTCCATGGAGAATAAGAACACCTCCTCCCAGCTGCCCACTGCACTGAAGATAGGAAACACTGTCACCACTGATAAATCCACCATAATTGAGAATTTCAATAAGCATTTTTCTACGGCTGGCCATGCTTTCCACCTGGCAACTCCTACCCCGGTCAACAGCACTGCACCCCCAACAGCAACTCGCCCAAGCCTTCCCCATTTCTCCTTCTCCCAAATCCATTCAGCTGAAGTTCTGAAAGAGCTGAAAAATCTGGACCCCTACAAATCAGCCGGGCTAGACAATCTGGACCCTTTCTTTCTAAAATTATCTGCCGAAATTGTTGCCACCCCTATTACTAGCCTGTTCAACCTCTCTTTCGTGTCATCTGAGATTCCCAAAGATTGGAAAGCAGCTGCGGTCATCCCCCTCTTCAAAGGGGGGGACACTCTTGACCCAAACTGCTACAGACCTATATCTATCCTACCATGCCTTTCTAAGGTCTTGAAAGCCAAGTCAACAAACAGATTACCGACCATTTCGAATCTCACCATACCTTCTCTGCTATGCAATCTGGTTTCAAAGCTGGTCATGGGTGCACCTCAGCCACGCTCAAGGTCCTAAACGATATCTTAACCGCCATCGATAAGAAACATTACTGTGCAGCCGTATTCATTGATCTGGCCAAGGCTTTCGACTCTGTCAACCACCGCATCCTCATCGGCAGACTCGACAGCCTTGGTTTCTCAAATGATTGCCTCGCCTGGTTCACCAACTACTTCTCTGATAGAGTTCAGTGTGTCAAATCGGAGGGTCTGCTGTCCGGACCTCTGGCAGTCTCTATGGGGGTGCCACAGGGTTCAATTCTTGGACCGACTCTCTTCTCTGTATACATCAATGAGGTCGCTCTTGCTGCTGGTGAGTCTCTGATCCACCTCTACGCAGACGACACCATTCTGTATACTTCCGGCCCTTCTTTGGACACTGTGTTAACAACCCTCCAGGCAAGCTTCAATGCCATACAACTCTCCTTCCGTGGCCTCCAATTGCTCTTAAATACAAGTAAAACTAAATGCATGCTCTTCAACCGATCGCTACCTGCACCTACCCGCCTGTCCAACATCACTACTCTGGACGGCTCTGACTTAGAATACGTGGACAACTACAAATACTTAGGTGTCTGGTTAGACTGTAAACTCTCCTTCCAGACCCATATCAAACATCTCCAATCCAAAGTTAAATCTAGAATTGGCTTCCTATTTCGCAACAAAGCATCCTTCACTCATGCTGCCAAACATACCCTTGTAAAATTGACCATCCTACCAATCCTCGACTTTGGCGATGTCATTTACAAAATAGCCTCCAATACCCTACTCAACAAATTGGATGCAGTCTATCACAGTGCAATCCGTTTTGTCACCAAAGCCCCATATACTACCCACCATTGCGACCTGTACGCTCTCGTTGGCTGGCCCTCGCTTCATACTCGTCGCCAAACCCACTGGCTCCATGTCATCTACAAGACCCTGCTAGGTAAAGTCCCCCTTATCTCAGCTCGCTGGTCACCATGGCATCTCCCACCTGTAGCACACGCTCCAGCAGGTATATCTCTCTAGTCACCCCCAAAACCAATTCTTTCTTTGGCCGCCTCTCCTTCCAGTTCTCTGCTGCCAATGACTGGAACGAACTACAAAAATCTCTTAAATTGGAAACACTTATCTCCCTCACTAGCTTTAAGCACCAACTGTCAGAGCATCTTACAGATTACTGCACCTGTACATAGCCCACCTATAATTTAGCCCAAACAACTACCTCTTTCCCAACTGTATTTAATTTATTTATTTATTTTGCTCCTTTGCACCCCATTATTTTTATTTCTACTTTGCACATTCTTCCATTGCAAAACTACCATTCCAGTGTTTTACTTGCTATATTGTATTTACTTTGCCACCATGGCCTTTTTTGCCTTTACCTCCCTTCTCACCTAATTTGCTCACATTGTATATAGACTTGTTTTTTTACTGTATTATTGACTGTATGTTTGTTTTACTCCATGTGTAACTCTGTGTCGTTGTATGTGTCGAACTGCTTTGCTTTATCTTGGCCAGGTCGCAATTGTAAATGAGAACTTGTTCTCAACTTGCTTACCTGGTTAAATAAAGGTGAAATAAAAAAATAAATAAAAATGTCTGTGTTGGAGTCTGCCCCTGGCTATGCGTACATTTAAAAAAACACAAACAATTGTGCCGACTGTTTGCTTAATATAAGGAATTTGAAATTATTTATACTTTCACTTTTACTTTTGATACTTTAGTACATTTTTGAAATTACATTTACTTTTGATACTTAAGTATATTTCAAACCAAATACTTTGAGATTTTTACTCAAGTAGTATTTTACTGGTGGGCTTTCAATTTTACTTGAGTCATTTGGTATTAAGGTAATTTTACTTTTACTCAAGTATGACAATTGGGTACTTTTTTCCACCACTGTACACACACACACACACACACTCACACACACACACACACACACACACACTCACACCCATACCCCCATAGTGTAGTATGCTTACCGCTCAGCCCCTGCAGGATAAACATGGGTCTGCTGCAGCACAAGGCCAAAGCGTGTCCCTGTCTCCCTGGCAATGGTGGATGGTCCCATGGTAACCCCTAGCGACCTTGTCATCCCTGGGCTGATATCAACTGCTACTCACTGTTTGTACCCTGCATTGGCTGACAGCTCTCAAACTAAAGGTGAAATATATAATATAGGTTTATTTTTCAATGGAATTTTTCTATCAGAACATGCCTACTCCCTCGGGTTGGAGTATAACATGTAGATGGGTTAAGCCGTTGGGGGAATTTTTATCAGGAAATAATATTTATTTCTGGATGACTTTTGTTTACTTACAGTACACTCACACTACGGACTGTTCCACTCCACTCACACACAAGCCCCAGAGCTAAAGTGAACAGTCAGATAAACATAATCATCAGTCATTTACAACTACAGTATCATACAGAGAATTATAGTGTCTGGGAGAATTATTGATCTGTGTCTCACCTGTTCTGATCTGCAGAACAGGCCATCTGTAACTACAGTCTCTTGTATACAGTACTCTTCCTGTTTGCTCACCAAGACTGGGGACCTTTCCATGTAACACTAACACATTTTCCATCCTCTCATTTACTTTTTAACTTTGTGATGTTTCCTTTCATGAATAAATGGATGGTTCTATTTGCTGTGCATCTGGTGGTGTGCCTGAGGAGGTCTGGTGTTTTGGAGCTGTAGAGACAGCTGGGAAGATGAACTGTTCTGGGGTGAGACTGACTCAACCGCAGGTCACATCTCTAAGTGAGTCATGGTCTGCTTTTTGAAGAAGAGGGCAGGGGGTCAATGATCTCACTGTTTATATGCCAACGCATGGTAGAAGTCTATGCGTTCACGTTACATTTAGATTTACACATGCTGTTGTTGTTTTGTTTGTATTTTGTTATCAGGTCATTTCACATTGATCATATGAGTAATCCCACTTTGGACTCTGTTTCTCGGTGACGCAGGGGAAAGCACAGAATGCAATGCCGGATGTGATTGTTAAAGGAAAAATCCACAAAAAAACTATTGTTTGATATTTATTTAATTAGACTTGATACAGTCTCAAAATGTTTTGCATGTCAGTAATCACGTTTTCAAGATAAAGGACTTTCAAAAAGCAAATTGTCAGTTGCCACATCATCATGAGGATGCGTTTTGCTGTTTTGATGTGGGAAGTGACTATTAGCTTTTTGAATGTCCCATATCTTGAAAATATGATTGCTGACATGCACAACATTTTGGGACTGTATCAACAGTGGACTAATGAAAACAATATCAAAATATAGTTTTTTTGTGGATTATTCCTTTAAACATGTCCCATTGGATAGACGTTGAGTTCAGTTTTATGATCAGTTGGTCTGGCTCAGGATTCTGTCAGAATCACCCTGACTGTTAAAAGCCTCAGAATGAAACCACTAAATGTGGAATGTGTGAGAATTCATAGGAATGGGATTTTATTTAGACTTTATGAGTCTGAAGTTTAAAGTGTGAGTGACTATAGGAACATAGGCCTGTGTGACCGATTCTCCACTTTACTTGCTCATAAATCCCAGCTGATTCGCAGATTATTTATCGATTCATCCCCACAAGTATTGAAGCTGCAAACTTCAAGTTTAGGGGATCTAGCCACCTGGTGTCCCCGGTCTAAATATTAACCCTGTGCCTTGCTGGCTGGGTGTGTTTCTTATATTTCCTGACATTTATACAAGTTACACTGCTGTTGTTCAACTGCAGCAGATTTGAAATGCCATTCAGCTTGACAGAAACCTTGGCCAAATATATGGAGAATAGTCACCCTGATGCACTTTGTGATGTATTTCTCCAGGATTACAGAGGAACAAGCTCATCTAACCGAGTACAGCTGTCCTCTACATTTATTACACTATGTGTCCCAAACTCTAATAACCATGCAATTTAAAGTTCAAGGTTACATTGGTATGCCTCTGATTTCTAAAGCCATATCTTATGGTTTCCAGACATGTATTTTACAAGACTGACTTCTGTATGTCACTGGGAAGGAATCCAAGAAAACAAGGTCATGTAAAGATTTTAACGGGTGCTCCATGTCAAGAACCAAGGTCATCGTTTCAGAACATAATAGCAACAAAAAAGAAAGAAGTTCCGTATCTCTGGACTGCCTCACCTAAACAGATAATGAATTGATAATACCAGAGAAGCCGGTGATTGGAGGATATATTGACATGGGTGTTGTTACTGTAGGCCTGAGACGATGTCGAGAGCTGGCAAACTGTGCCAATATATCCTCCAAACACCGGCTTCGAGGGAATTATCACTTTTATACAACGGGTTACCATCCTATTCAAATAATGATTGACATATTTTCATTAAAAACGTTATTTTGATTAATTTAGTCATACTATTTCATCCTTCCATGAGATATAGTCCTGATACAAATCTAGGGTTTATACCCAAGCCGACTGGTCGTTCGTTCAATCGGTTCCCAGAGACGACGCGACCCAGTCGTTATCTATGGACGCGACCCAGTCGTTCGTTCTAAATGTTCTACTGCCATACTGGCTGGCAACGTTCTTATCCCTTGCTTGCTAGCTAGCCAACTATGGCTAACTTACAGTCACGTCAAACAGTGCAGCCAGAATAACAGCAAACTATCTGCATTTGCATTTGTTTAAACTGTTTTCTAGTGACATTTATTTGCATATGTTCATCAGAATTAGCTGATGATGCGCAAAAAGACTTAAGTAAAAATACTTTAAAGTACTACTTAGGTAATTTTTTGTGGTATCTGTACTTTACTATTTATATATTTTACAACTTTTACTTTTACTTAACTAAATTCCCAAAGAAAATATTGTACTTCTTAATCCATAAAATTTGCCCCGACAACCCAAAGTACTTGTTTCATTTTGAATGCTTAGCAGGACAGGAAAATTGTGAAATTGTCACGCCCTGACCTTAGAGAGACATTTTCTTTCTCTATTTGGTTAGGTCAGGGTGTGATTTGGGGTGGGCATTCTATGTTGTCTATTTCATTGTTTTTGGCCAAGTATGGTTCCCAATCAGAGGCAGCTGTCTATCGTTGTCTCTGATTGGGAATCATACTTAGGCAGCCCTTTTTTCCACTTCCTTTTGTGGGATCTTATTTTTGTAAATATTTGTCTGAGTGTTGGAGTGTGACCCTGGCTATCCGTACATTTTTAAAACAAGAAAATTGTGCCTTCTGCTTTGCTTATTTTATAAGGATTTTGAAATTATTTATACTTTTACTTCTACTTTTCATACTTAGGTCTATTTTAGCAATTACATTTACTTTTGATACTTAAGTATGTTTAAATAAACTTTTTGACTTTCACTCAAGTAGTATTTTACTGGGTGACTTTCACTTTTACTTGAGTAACTTTAAGGTATCTATACTTTTACTCAAGTATCACAATTGGGTACTTTTTCCACCACTGGAGATTTCACCTGGCATAGAAAATGTTCAGGGAGCTAGCCAACAACACAGCTAACACAATCACTTCAAACTGAAGCTGGAAAGCCTGCAAACTAGCTGCATTTAATTGTACCTGTTTTCTATTGACATTTCTTTGTATATGTTCTTAAAAATTATGCTGATTCATGATTTCGAGTGGCTTAGAAAAGCTGCCTGCATGCCTGTCTGTCTTATCCCGACTTCCGACCTCTACACGTTCTCTACTATGGGACAGCTGGAGATCGAATTTCAATATTGAAACAATGTTGCAAATGTCAGAGAGACATTGAAAACCACTTGCTCGTCTAAAAGAAATGGGAGAAAATGTCTAGATGCTTTTAACATTGGAGATCAAGTTTATAAATTGTCTGGCTAGGCTGATGAGACAGTAGTTTGCTCAGTGAGATGGAACGGAGTAAATAGGCATTTCAAAGTCATAGCTTTAGCCGGTGGTAACTTGTGGAATAGACACCAGCTGGAATGCGGTTTTAACCAATCAGTGTCCAGGATTAGACCCACCCATTGTATAATGACTGAATGAGGAGATGAAAAGGCAATGACAGTTGCACCAAATAAATATTATAGTAAAGGGAATTCCCTCTGGAATACCTGATGACATGGGACCTCATGAGGAAGGCCTGGTAATGCTGGAGAGTGTTTTTCAACAGGAGTGGTCCTGATAAATACCACAGCTTCCAGTTTGGTGGTCAGTTATCAGGAGACTTCATCTCACATCTAAAAATGATGTGGTTAATTACCTATTTGGATACTGGCAGAATATTTGACATACTTTCCCTCCACCTAAAAACAGTACCTTGCATGAAAATAAACACTAGTATGACATGTAGGTACAATTAGTAAGCATGATAAATGTTACATGTCTTTACTTAGATCATTTTAGTGGACTGTGCTGTCTTAGGTTGTTTACAAATTGGTTCTTTGGACCAATCACATCAGATCTTTTCACATCAGATCTTTTTCAGAGTTGATCTGATACCAATTATAGAAAACAAAACCATAATTGGGCTGCCTATCTAAATGCAGCCTGTTTGTCAGGAGTGAAGTAAAACACTACCTCCAGTTTACTAGTTACACCTCCAGTCAGGCAAGTCAGTGACCCCTGCTATTCAGTTATCCTAAAATCCTGAACAACATATGCATGTCCAGCTCCGTTTTACAGAACCTTAAATAATTATGTTTATAAATACTCAAATAACGTTAGACAGTAATGTTACACAACCTTTATGAGGATAACAACATCATTCTGAAAACAGTTTTGAACAAGCTGGCCTTCAAGTCAGTTGTGGCTTGTAATGGTGCTAACATGTGACTTGAAGCGCATTTCCCTGCTGCCTCAGCTGCTTGACTGTGGAGAACAAGGTGTGTTCTGTTGGCATGTATTTAGATTCAGGTCTGCTGACTTTAATGAGTGATGTTCTGGGGACAGCCTAGTGAACAGTAGGAACAGCACTATGGGGGACTCCTGACCCATGTTCATCCATACCTAATTTCCCCTCTGTTGATGTACCTAGGTGAGCAAAACTCCAATCCCTCCAGACGTTTGGTACAGTTTTGAGCCAAAAATGTCAAATCTCCAAAACACCTCACTGCATAATAATAGAGATCCAGCTGAAGAGTTACATGAAGCAGTATCAGGCAGAATATCGGTAATATCAATGTCGCCCAAGTGTTTCCTTTTGTTGTTCTGGTAACATTTTGGAATATAGATCTAATAAACCACAGCAGCAATGCTATGAGCAAGCTGGGTCAGAATCCGTGTCTGCACTTCATTCAGTTTCATCCAAGTCTGAAAGCAGTCTGAGTTCATTTCCTGTTACCAGATTGAGTCCAGAGCAGCTGGACCAAACTAAGCTAGACCTAACTATCTATTAGTAGATTCTCGTGGATCTACCATACTCTCAGCACTGACAGCACATATCTAAGGGAGTAAACGTTTTTATAACAAGGGTAACATAGAGAAAATCAGACCAATTTTAAATGAAAATGGATGGCCCTCCCTTCAGGAAAATATATATACACTACCATTCAAAAGTTTGGGGTCAATTAAAAATGTCCTTGTTTTTGAAAGAAAAGCTATTTTTTTGTCCATTAAAATAACATCAAATTGATGCAAAACCTGGACCCGTATAAATCTGCTGGGCTTGACAATCTGGACCTTCTATTTCTGAAACTATCCGCCGCCATTGTCGCAACCCCTATTACCAGCCTGTTCAACCTCTCTTTCATATCGTCTGAGATCCCCAAGGATTGGAAAGCTGCCGCAGTCATCCCCCTCTTCAAAGGGGGAGACACCCTGGACCCAAACTGTTACAGACCTATATCCATTCTGCCCTGCCTATCTAAGGTCTTCGAAAGCCAAGTCAACAAACAGGTCACTGACCATCTCGAATCGCACCGTACCTTCTCCGCTATGCAATCTGGTTTCCGAGCCGGTCACGGGTGCACCTCAGCCACACTCAAGGTACTAAACGACATCATAACCGCCATCGATAAAAGACAGTACTGTGCAGCCGTCTTCATCGACCTTGCCAAGGCTTTCGACTCTGTCAATCACCATATTCTTATCGGCAGACTCAGTAGCCTCGGCTTTTCGGATGACTGCCTTGCCTGGTTCACCAATTACTTTGCAGACAGAGTTCAGTGTGTCAAATCGGAGGGCATGTTGTCCGGTCCTCTGGCAGTCTCTATGGGGGTGCCACAGGGTTCAATTCTCGGGCCGACTCTTTTCTCTGTGTATATCAATGATGTTGCTCTTGCTGCGGGCGATTCCCTGATCCACCTCTACGCAGACGACACCATTCTATACACTTTCGGCCCGTCATTGGACACTGTGCTATCTAACCTCCAATCGAGCTTCAATGCCATACAACACTCCTTCCGTGGCCTCCAACTGCTCTTAAACGCTAGTAAAACCAAATGCATGCTTTTCAACCGATCGCTGCCTGCACCCGCTTGCCCGACTAGCATCACCACACTGGATGGTTCCGACCTTGAATATGTGGACACCTATAAGTACCTAGGTGTCTGGCTAGACTGCAAACTCTCCTTCCAGACCCATATCAAACATCTCCAATCGAAAATCAAATCAAGAGTCGGCTTTCTATTCCGCAACAAAGCCTCCTTCACTCACGCTGCCAAGCTTACCCTAGTAAAACTGACTATCCTACCGATCCTCGACTTCGGCGATGTCATCTACAAAATGGCTTCCAACACTCTTCTCAGCAAACTGGATGCAGTTTATCACAGTGCCATCCGTTTTGTCACTAAAGCACCTTATACTACCCACCACTGCGACTTGTATGCTCTAGTCGGCTGGCCCTCGCTACATATTCGTCGCCAGACCCACTGGCTCCAGGTCATCTACAAGGCCATGCTAGGCAAAGCTCCGCCTTATCTCAGCTCACTGGTCACGATGGCAACACCCATCCGTAGCACGCGCTCCAGCAGGTGTATCTCATTGAGCATCCCCAAAGCCAACACCTCATTCGGCCGCCTTTCGTTCCAGTACTCTGCTGCCTGTGACTGGAACGATTTGCAAAAATCGCTGAAGTTGGAGACTTTTATCTCCCTCACCAACTTCAAACATCAGCTATCTGAGCAGCTAACCGATCGCTGCAGCTGTACATAATCTATTGGTAAATAGCCCACCCATTTTCACCTACCTCATCCCCACAGTTTTTATTTATTTACCTTTCTGCTCTTTTGCACACAAATATCTCTACCTGTACATGATCATCTGATCATTTATCACTCCAGTGTTAATCTGCAATATTGTAATTATTCGCCTACCTCCTCATGCCTTTTGCACACATTGTATATAGACTCCCCTTTTTTTTCTCTACTGTGTTATTGACTTGTTAATTGTTTACTCCATGTGTAACTCTGTGTTGTCTGTTCACTCTGCTATGCTTTATCTTGGCCAGGTCGCAGTTGCAAATGAGAACCTGTTCTCAACTAGCCTACCTGGTTAAATAAAGGTGAAATAATTTTTTTTAAAAAAATCAGAAATACAGTGTAGACATTGTTAATGTGGTAAATTACTATTGCAGCTGGAAACGGCTGATTTTTTATGGAATATCTACATAGAAGTACAGAGGCCCATTATCAGCAACCATCACTCCTGTGTTCCAACCCTTTTGCAATTATATTAGCACAGCTGAAAACTGTTGTGCTGATTAAAGAAGCAATACAACTGGCCTTCTTTGGATTAGTTGAGTATCTGGAGCATCAGCATTTGTGGGTTCGATTACAGGCTCTAAATGGCCAGAAACAAAGAACTTTCTTCTGAAACTCGTCAGTCCATTCTTGTTCTGAGAAGTGAAGGCTATTCCATGCGAGAAATTTCCAAGAAACTGAAGATCTCTTACAATGCTGTGTACTACTTCCTTCACAGAACAGTGCAAACAGGCTCTAACCAGAATAGAAAGAGGAGTGGGAGGCCCCGGTGCACAACTGAGCAAGAGGACAAGTACATTAGAGGGTCTAGTTTGAGAAACAGACAAGTCCTCAACTTCATTAAATAGTACCCTCAAACACCAGTCTCAACGTCAAGAGTGAAGAGGCGACTCCGATATGCTGGCCTTCTAGGCAGAGTTGTAAAGAAAAAGCCATATCTCAGACTGGCCAATAAAAATAAAATAATTAGATGGGCAAAAGAACACGAACACAGACACTGGACAGAGGCAGATTGGAAAAGAGTGTTATGGACAGACAAATCTAAGTGTTCGGATCACAAAGAAGAACATTTGTGAGACACAGAAAAAGATACTGGAGGAGTGCTTGACGCCATCTGTCAAGCATGGTGGAGGCAATGTGATGGTCTGGGGGAGCTTTGGTGGTGGTAAAGTGGGGGATTTGTACAGGGTAATCGGGATCTTGAAGAGGGAAGGCTATCAGTCCATTTTGAAACGCCATGCCATACCCTGTGGACGGCGCTTAGTTGGAGCCAATTTCCTCCTACAACAGGACAATGACCCAAAGTACAGCTCCAAACTATGCAAGAACTACCGTTGAAGTCGGAAGTTTACATAAGCCTTAGCCGAATACATTTAAACTCAGTTTTTCACAATTCCTGACATTTAATCCTAGTTAACATTTCCTGTCTTAGGTCAGTTAGTATCACCACTTTATTTTAAGAATGTGAAATGTCAGAATAATAGCAGAGAGAATGATTTACTTCAGCTTTTATTTCTTTCATCACATTCCCAGTGGGTCAGAAGTTTACATACACTCAATTCGTATTTGGTAGCATTGTCTTTAAATTGTTTAACTTGGGTCCAATGTTTCAGGTAGCCTTCCACAAGCTTCCCACAATAAGTTGGGTGAATTTTGGCCCATTCCTCCTGGCAGAGCTGGTGTAACTGAGTCAGGTTTGTAGGTCTCCTTGCTCGCACACACTTTTTCAGTTCTGCCCACAAATGTTCTTTAGGATTGAGGTCAGGGCTTTGTGATGGCCACTCCAATACCTTGACTTTGTTGTCCTTTAACCATTTTGCCACAACTTTGGAAGTATGCTTGGGGTCATTGTCCATTTGAAAGACCCATTTGCAAGCAATCTTTAACATCCTGACTGATGTCTTGAGATGTTGCTTCAAATCAAATCAAATCAAATTGTATTTGTCACATACACATGGTTAGCAGATGTTAATGCGAGTGTAGTGAAATGCTTGTGCTTCTAGTTCCGACAATGCAGTGATAACCAACAAGTAATCTAACTAACAATTCCAAAACTACTGTCTTATACACAGTGTAAGGCGGTGGTCACCAAACTACGGCCCGTCAGCACATTTGGCCCGGCCCTCTGAACAATACCAGAGACGCTATCGAATTTTTTTCCTATTTGGCCTCCAGAAAAAAAATCCTAGGCCCGGCCCTGTCAAAGAGAGAACGGAATAATGGCGAAAAGGTTAGGTAAGAGAAAAATTGATTCAGAATGCAGGGTATTTAACCTGCAGTGGACAAACTATTTTTTTTCTTTCAATGCAAAGAAAAGGCTGTTTGTCTCATCTGTCAAGAGACGGTGGCGGTATTCAAAGAATACAATCTTCGCCGACACTATGAATCCCGTCACAAAGACAAGTACGATAGCTTGCAAGGCCAAATACGAGCAGACAAACTCTCAAAGCTAAAAAGTGGACTACTATCTCAGCAGAATACATTTGTACGCCAAGCTCAGCTGAACCAGGCATCCGTTCGGGCCAGCTTTCGGGTTGCTAAACTGATAGCAAGAAGCGGTAAGCCTTTCACTGACGGAGAGTTTGTTAAGAAATGTATGGATGCTGTCGCGGAGGATGTGTGTCCCGAGAAGAAAGATGCATTTAATGCCGTAAGTCTGTCGGCGAGTATAATCACCAGACGCGTTGAAGAAATCGGGAGTAATGTATATGCCCAGCTGCAGCAGAAGACGAAAGAATTTGACTTTTTTTCATTAGCACTGGATGAGAGCACGGACGTGCAAGACACAGCGCAACTGCTCATTTTTATTCCCAGCCTTCATATCAGTTTGAGTTGGCTGAGTTACAGAACTGTGATGTTCTGAAAGACGCATTCAAGCCCAACAGTCTCATTGACTTCTATGCCGCCCTCCCAAACGACACATATCCAAACATCAAAAAACACGCAATGAAAATGTCAGTTTTTGGCAGCACGTATATCTGCGCATGAAACTGCTGAAAACCCCGATGAGATCAAGATTGACAGATGAACATTTGCATCAGTGCTTGAGACTGGCTGTAACTAGAATGGAACCTGATATTCAACTTCTCACCAGCCAGATGCAGGCCCACAGTTCACACTGATGAACATACATAGGTAAGCTCACTTTTCTGACTTGAATGAGTCATTCTGAGCATAAACAAATATAATCATAATAAAATCTACTGGGATAAAATCCATCTTTACAACCATACTGGTAGTGAAATGTATTGTACTGTGTAGGTGCTGTATCACTTAGTTCAGTTTCTCAACCTGCTTCTTTTGTGGTTTTCACAGGGAAGTTGATGAGAGAGAGCTGCAAACAGCGGTGTCTACAAGCCTACTGGAACCTACAAAAGGATTATAAGGAAGGAACACAAGAACTTTAAGAGACTGCTCATATGTGTCAGAGAGATTCTGCTCTGACAACTGAGCTGAACTTTTATCTGTTAAGATTGTGCATGGCACGACAGAAAGTTAATGTTCCATGGCTTTTTTTTTCTATGAAGAACCCAGAGAGAGTTATTTAGTTATTATTTATTTCCTGTTTTTTTCTGTGAAGAACTCAGAGAGGGTTATTTAGTTATTATTTATTTCATTAATAGTGTTATTATTTGTTTCCTGACTTTTTTTCTGTAAAGAACCTGGAAAGGGTTATTTGGTTATGTGTGGCTTTCTGGAAAACAATACATTTTTTAAGCTCCCCTACGATCGTCACACTTTTTCTGTTACAAACTGACACCGGCCCCCCATCAGAGAAGGGAAAAGTTATGTGGCCCTCACAGGAAAAAGTTTGGGGACCCCTGGTGTAAGGGAATAAGGAATATGTACATAAGGATATATGAATGAGTGATGGTACAGAGCAGCATACAGTAGATGGTATCGAGTACAGTATATACATATGAGATGAGTATGTAGACAAAGTAAACAAAGTGGCATAGTTAAAGTGGCTAGTGATACATGTATTACATAAGGATGCAGTCGATGATGTAGAGTACAGTATATACGTATGCATATGAGATGAATAATGTAGGGTAAGTAACATTATATAAGGTAGCATTGTTTAAAGTGGCTAGTGATATATTTACAACATTTCCCATCAATTCCCATTATTAAAGTGGCTGGAGTTGGGTCAGTGTCAATGACAGTGTGTTGGCAGCAGCCACTCAATGTTAGTGGTGGCTGTTTAACAGTCTGATGGCCTTGAGATAGAAGCTGTTTTTCAGTCTCTCGGTCCCAGCTTTGATGCACCTGTACTGACCTCGCCTTCTGGATGATAGCGGGGTGAACAGGCAGTGGTTCGGGTGGTTGATGTCCTTGATGATCTTTATGGCCTTCCTGTAACATCGGGTGGTGTAGGTGTCCTGGAGGGCAGGTAGTTTGCCCCCGGTGATGCGTTGTGCAGACCTCACTACCCTCTGGAGAGCCTTACGGTTGAGGGCGGAGCAGTTGCCGTACCAGGCGGTGATACAGCCCGCCAGGATGCTCTCGATTGTGCATCTGTAGAAGTTTGTGAGTGCTTTTGGTGACAAGCCAAATTTCTTCAGCCTCCTGAGGTTGAAGAGGCGCTGCTGCGCCTTCTTCACGACGCTGTCAGTGTGAGTGGACCAATTCAGTTTGTCTGTGATGTGTATGCCGAGGAACTTAAAACTTGCTACCCTCTCCACTACTGTTCCATCGATAAAAGACAGTACTGTGCAGCCGTCTTCATCGACCTTGCCAAGGCTTTCGACTCTGTCAATCACCATATTCTTATCGGCAGACTCAGTAGCCTCGGCTTTTCGGATGACTGCCTTGCCTGGTTCACCAATTACTTTGCAGACAGAGTTCAGTGTGTCAAATCGGAGGGCATGTTGTCCGGTCCTCTGGCAGTCTCTATGGGGGTGCCACAGGGTTCAATTCTCGGGCCGACTCTTTTCTCTGTGTATATCAATGATGTTGCTCTTGCTGCGGGCGATTCCCTGATCCACCTCTACGCAGATGACACCATTCTATACACTTTCGGCCCGTCATTGGACACTGTGCTATCTAACCTCCAATCGAGCTTCAATGCCATACAACACTCCTTCCGTGGCCTCCAACTGCTCTTAAACGCTAGTAAAACCAAATGCATGCTTTTCAACCGATCGCTGCCTGCACCCGCTTGCCCGACTAGCATCACCACACTGGATGGTTCCGACCTTGAATATGTGGACACCTATAAGTACCTAGGTGTCTGGCTAGACTGCAAACTCTCCTTCCAGACCCATATCAAACATCTCCAATCGAAAATCAAATCAAGAGTCGGCTTTCTATTCCGCAACAAAGCCTCCTTCACTCACGCTGCCAAGCTTACCCTAGTAAAACTGACTAACTGACTAAGGCAGAACACAGGATCCGCGTCGCGGAAAACATATTCTTGGTCGTACTGATGGTGAGTTGACGCTGATCTTATATTCAGTAGTTCTTCTCGACTGTATGTAATGAAACCTAAGATGACCTGGGGTACTAATGTAAGAAATAATACGTAAAAAAACAAAAAACTGCATAGTTTCCTAGGAACGCGAAGCGAGGCGGCCATCTCAGTCGACGCCGGAAGTAGATATCCACATAATTTTCCCTCCTCATGACGCCATCTATTTTGTGATGTGCACCAGTCCCTCCTGCAGCAAAGCTCCCCACAAACATGATGCTGCCACCCCCGTGCTTCACAGTTGGGTTGGTGTTCTTCGGCTTGCAAGCCCCCCCCTTTTTCCTCCAAACATAACGATGCTCGTTATGGCCAAACAGTTCTATTTTTGTTTCATCAGACCAGAGGACATTTCTCCAAGAAGTATGATCTATGTCCCCATGTGCAGTTGCAAACCGTAGTCTGGCTTTTTTATGGCGGTTTTGGAGCAATGGCTTCTTCCTTACTGAGCAGCCTTTCAGGTTATGTCGATATAGGACTCGTTTTACTGTGAATATAGATAATTTTGTACCTGTTTCCTCCACAAGGTCCTTTGCTGTTGTTCTGGGATTTATTTGCACTTTTCGCACCAAAGTCCGTTCATCTCTAGGAGAAGTTTGGGAATTGCTCCCAAGGATGAACCAGACTTGTGGAAGTCAACCACTCATTTTCTGAGGTCTTGGCTGATTTATTTTGATTTTCCCATGATGTCAAGCAAAGAGGCACTGAGTTTGAAGGTAGGCCTTAAAATACATCAACAGGTACACCTCCAATTGACTCAAATTATGTCACTTAGCCTATCAGAAGCTTCTAAAGCCATGACATAATTTTCTGGTACTTTCCAAGCTGTTTAAAGGCACAGTCAACTTAGTGTATGTAAACTTCTGACCCACTGGAATTGTGATACAGTGAATTATTAGTGAAATAATCTGTCTGTAGACAATTGTTGGATAATTCACTTGTGTCATGCACAAAGTAGATGTCCTAACCGACTTGCCAAAACTATAGTTTGTTAACAAGACATTTGTGGAGTGATTGTGTATGTAAACTACCGACTTCAACTGTATTTAGGGAAGAAGCAGTCAGCTGATTTTCTGTCTATAATGGAATGGCCAGCAAAGTCACCGGATCTCAACCCTATTGAGCTGTTGTGCGAGCAGCTTGACCATATGGTATGTAAGAAGTGCCCATCAAGCCAATCCAACTTGTTGAAGTGTTTCAGAAAGCATGGGGTGAAATCTCTTCAGATTACCTCAACAAATTGACAACTAGAATGCCAAATGTCTGTAAGGCTGTAATTGCTGCAAATTCAGGATTCTTTGACGAAAGTTTGAAGGACACAATTATTATTTCAATTAAAAATCATTAATTATAACCTTGTCAATGTTTTGACCCTATTTCCTATTCATTTTGCAACTTATTTCATGTATGTTTCTTCGAAAACCAGGACATTTCTAAGTGACCCCAAACTTTTGAACGGTAGTGTGTGTGTATATATATAAATATATATATGACAGTACCAGTCAAAAGTTTGGACACACCTACTCACTCCAGGGTTTTTCTTTATTTTGACTATTTTCAACATTGTAGAATAATAGTGAAGACATCAAAACTATGAAATGACACATATGTAATCATGTAGTAACCAAAAAAGCCTCTCCTGCGTTGTCTTGGCTGTGTGCTTAGGGTCGGTGTTCTGTTGGAAGGTGAACCTTCACCCCAGTATGAGGTCCTGAGTGCTCTGGAGCAGGTTTTCATCAAGGATCTCTCTATACTTTGCTCCATTCATCTTTGCCTCGATCCTGACAAGTCTCCAAGTCCCTGCCACTGAAAAACATCCCCACAGCATGATGCTAACATCCACCATGCTTCACCATAGGGATGGTGTCAGGTTTCCTCCAGATGTGACGCTTGGCATTCAGGCCAAAGAGTTCAATCTTGGTTTCATCAGACCAGAGAATCTTGTTTCTCCAAGCGGACTGTCATGTGCCTTTTACTGAGGAGTGGCTTCCATCTGGCATCTCTAACATAACGTCCTGATTGGTGGAGTGCTGCAGAGATGGTTGTCCTTCTGGAAGGTCCTCCCATCTCTACAGAGGAACTCTACAGCTCTGTCAGAGAGACCATCGGGTTCTTGGTCACCTCACAATTATCATTTTAGTTATCCATTATAGAATAAGTCTGTAAAGTAAGAAAATTTGGAATAAGTCAAGGGGTCTGATTCCTTCTCGAAGGCAGTGTATATTTACAACATCTTGTATATCTTAATTTATTCCCACAATTGATGAATAATATGAGTAATAATGTAACCACTTCTATGAAGGATTGTTACCCATAACCACAGCCATGAGCAGGAATTCTACATTTGTGTCAACAGATGTGGAATGCATACAGTCCCTCCCTCCCTCCCTCCTCACTCACTCACTCACTCACTCACTCACTCACTCACTCACTCACTCACTCACCCTACACCTCCCGAACAAACACCTCTGCCCCTCTCTCCCCATCCACCCATCGATCAACCTACAGTACATGCACCCACACATACTCACAACCACACACAAGCACAAATGTTGAACGGTTGTTCCATCCCGAGCCCAACTCAAAAGAAGACTTGATGTGTGAATGTGTATACAATGGTGCTGTTTAAGAAGGCATGCCAAATTGAGCAGGAATAGGAAGATTTGATTAACCAATATCTAGTCCTAGCTGATGCAGCTTGGATCCCCCCCATCACCCACACACACTGGTCCCCTGTTGTGATCCGTCTTCCCAAGCACCTCTGTGCAGTCAGACTGTTTGATTATTCTGTGCCGCCAGGGCCACAATAATATGCCACCTCTCTGTGATTCTCTCCCTATGGGTTACTGCAGCCAGTGTTGCCAGCACTGCCACTACTTGGGTGGGGTACTCCACCGGAATTCCTACCGGCTAGGTACGAGCTCGTCAAGGTTCTCATTAGCAGCTTTTGAGAAAATCCTTGTATACAGTATTATGCTCACCCATCCGGGGGCTTTGGCTTGTGGATGAATCCTGTCAGGCAGGCTCAGACTCTAGAAGGGGCGATGCTGCTTTAGTGGGTTTCTGACCGCGTTCACCTTTCTGTCATGGTTTCGTAGGCTACTTGCAGTAGGCCTATAAAACAGATAAGGACTTCTCCTTAGTGGGTGGGTCGCTAAGGTCGGTGTCTAGGATATATAAACAAACTATATATTTTTAAAATATATATCCCATATCTCTGCGAAAGTGCTCACAGACACACTAGGGCTCTTAATTTGAAACCATTTTCCTTAGTCACTCACTTAACTCATCACACTTTTCCAATCACACAAAACACACAGGCTGTCACGTTCTGACCTTTATTTCCTTTGTTTTGTATTTATTTAGTATGGTCAGGGCGTGAGTTGGGTGGGCAGTCTATGTTTGTTTTTCTATGATTTGGGTATTTCTATGTTTCGGCCTAGTATGGTTCTCAATCAGAGGCAGGTGTCATTAGTTGTCTCTGATTGAGAATCATACTTAGGTAGCCTGGGTTTAACTGTGTGTTTGTGGGTGAGTGTTCCTGTCTCTGTGTTTGCACCAGATAGGACTGTTTAGGTTTTCACTTTTCTTGTTTTGTTTAGTCTGTTCATGTATAGTGTCTTTATAAATTAAACATGAATAACCACCACGCTGCATTTTGGTCCGCTTCTCTTTCACCAGAAGAAAACCCTTACACAGGCCTCCCATCTTCATACACATCCGCACTTCCCTCACATATACACTCATACATACCCACATACTGTGCCTTTTATGTCCTCTGCAAAATATATTTGACCTAAACCCTACCTGAATGCGTAAAAAAAATTAACAAGTGACCCTCTCCTACACTCAAAATAATAATTAAAACATAAAGTAAATAGCAGAGAACATCCTTACCGTTTACTCTCACTTCTTGGACAAACCAGAGCCTTAGATATGCCGTTTTACAAATTGTTCTTTGTCCTGTAAGCATGACATGCAATGCAGTAATTGGGAGACCGAAGGTTGTGGGTTTACAGCCCACCGTGGACAAGAGTAGGAGTGGAAAGATCTCCTTTGTAGTAAAAGTGGTGCATGAATATATCATCGTATTTGCAGGCCTGAGAAAATGTTTGTTTTATAAACTTTTCATGCAATTCTACATATTCGCAGAATCACACAAAGCACACACATTTCTCCAATGCCAAATCAGTGTGTCTTGTTTGAACAAGACTGTCCCTGTTTGCAAATAATGAAATCTGAGACCTCAGTAGGAATTTGAGCATACATGGTATAACGATGCTCATTATGGCCAAACAGTTCTATTTTTGTTTCATCAGACCAGAGGACATTTCTGGTCAACATTTATTTTCTGAGGTCTTGGCTGATTTCTTTTGATTTTCCAATGGTGTCAAGTAAAGAGGCACTGAGTTAGAAGGTAGGCCTTGAAATACATCCACAGGTACACCTCCAATTGACTCAAATTATGTCAATTAGCCTATCAAAAGCTTCTAAAGCCATGACATAATTTTCTGGAATTTTCCAAGCTGTTTAAAGGCACAGTTAACTTGGTGTATGTAAACTTCTGACCCACTGGAATTATGATAGAGTGAATTATAAATTAAATAATATGTCTGTAAACAATTGTTGGAAAAAATACTTGTTTCATGCACAAAGTAGATGTCCTAACTGACTTGCCAAAACTATAGTTTGTTAACAAGACATTTTTGGAGTTGTTGAAAAACAAGTTTTAATGGCTCCAACCCAAGTGTATGTAAACTTCCGATTTCAACTTTATATAGCAGGCCATATCCTAGTTTTGTCTGTAAAACAGGAAGGCCTACCTCTTTTTTATTACATCGGAAGATATAGGCTCCAAAACAAAGCTCTCTTGTTGTTTGAGAAGTCTAATTAAAATGAAGATGTTGAATGAATTACGCCTACTCGATTTTGTCGACTTTCACCACCATGAGCTGTCCATTTCCGTTTGATTGTGCCGTGAATATTGCTTCAATTTGCAGTATCACAATGTAACTTACTCGAATCTGGCTTATTGTCAGGTCAATAACTCAATAAATACATCATGGGCAAGAAACATATTGTTTTTATTCAAATAAATTATAGTAGGCACAAGCTATAAAAGTTGGCTTCCGGTCCTCTTTCTCATCTTCACGCTCTCCTTCTCAAACTGAACAGAGCATAGGCTATAGGCTAGTCCACACACAAGATATTGCATTTTTTGACTAGGCCTAATCCTCCTGAACTGCCACTGTAGGCTTACACAGCATTGGTTAAGCATCACAAAAAAGGTTTTGATCAGCAAGAGCAGAGCAGGCCGGGGCTCAGGGTTGGAATAGCCATTGCAGTGTTTAATGCAGCCTAGTTTTATTTACAGCATCCCAGCAGCCATCTAGAAATATAACTTTGCTTTGTGCTTCTCTAAGCATGCACTTCGTAGCCTATAGGCAATGGATCATTTGATTGAGACTACACTAAATAGCCTAAAGGCGTGCAATATCAATATGATATTGATATGATATTGATATGATATTGATATGATATTGCGCTTCCAGCAGAGAATCAGAGATGAGGGGTGGCATCAGGCACACATCGATATATAGCCTAATAACAAAATAACACTGAGAAATATTGAAATTTCATCAATTACAAACTACATGACCATAAAAAAAAAATACTAAACCCTCCCCTTGACTGGTACCCATTCTGTACATTTTTATCCATCACTAAGCAGTTCTATCACTTTTGATTTCTGCACTGCCCTGTTATCACTGTCTCATAGAATATACTCTACATTCTTCTGTCACAATCAATGATATACTTAAGCAATAAGGCATGAGGGGGTGTGGTATATGGCCAATATACCACAGCTAAGGGCTGTTCTTATGCACGACACAACATGGAGTGCCTGGATACAGCCCTTAGCCGTGGTATATTGGCCATATATCACAACCCCCTGAGGTGCCTTATTGCTATTATAAACTGGTTACCAACGTAATTAGAGCAGTAAAAATACATGTTTTGTCATACCAGTGGTATATGGTCTGATATTCCACGGCTGTCAGCCAATCAGCATTCAGGGCTCGAACCACCCAGTTCATAAAACTATTTAATGCATGTACAGTCATCTAAAAGTCCATACTCAAACATCAGTTAGCTAGGGGATTCATTTTTCTCCTTGATTGGAATGAAAGTGGAAAATGTTAGCCCCACTGTAATCATGCTTATGCCAAATATCTGACAAAAATGTCAGCCAGGAGACTTTCTTTAATGATGTATGTCTGATGTGTCTTCACTTACTGTCCATTCCACATCAGTCTGCTAGCCATCCATCATTTTTATTCAGATAAATTCTTTACTTATTGAGTATATTTCCAAGACGCAGATACTGACCCTAAATGCCAGGGAGTATTCTGTCCAGTTTATGTGGCCAAATCACTGAAGTGTGGTGTTTTCCACACCGGTGTTTGAGAACGGCATCTGTATTTGTGTGTCCCTGCCCAAGAACACAGGCCTTTCTGTGGTCCCAGAAGCCCTGTCGCCTTGTCCAGAGATGCATCAAAGAGCAGAGACGCTGATGACTGATTTCACTATCTCCCATGGAGACCTTGACATCCAGAAACACTGGTGACCTTTGACCTGGCCAGGTCCAGTCCTCTCAGCTGGACCGTGTTATTGGTCTCTATAACCATGTTTATGTAGGCTCCATGTAGCCTTCCCCTCCTGGTGGTTCACTGGCGTCAATCTGGCCCTTTGTGGGCAGAGTTACATTAGGGGCACTACTACCGCAGTCACACACAGGCAGATCACACTGAGCCCACCCGCTCTCTGAAAGCTCAGCCTGTTTGTCTTGGATCATTAGAGCTCAAATAAACAGACCAGAGCTCTGGTAGATTATTCTCAGGCCACCCTGCTCTTCGACTGCTCCACCACTGGAGCAAGACACTTTTCTCCATGGGATTCATCCCCAGACCAGAGCCTGTCCAGCACTGACAGAGAGCCTTACAGCATGGAAACCTCTATTGACAATCTGAGAGCATTTAATCACCAAGACCTCCAGAACTGAGGTAGAGGACCATGTGCCTGTAGGATGTATAATGATGCACTTGTACAGTGGGATTGTTAGACTGTGATGGAGACATTGTTGTTTGTTGTTCTGTATTCTTACTTTTTACAGGAAGTTTCTCCACACTTGACATTCACCAGAAATAGAAGTCTATGTTGGCTGGGCTTTTTCTTTCACTGTATGTTTACCCAATGTGATTGTGTTTGACATGAGCTTACAAATCAGTGGTGATGATTTCCTCTATGAAATCACTAGTTAATCAGTTGCTGGAAGCCTTTGGTTGCCCAGATGAGGAAAGCAGAAGGACATCACTCTGCTCAGAAGGGCTTTGGAAAAGGAAGTAGTTGTTGACCCTGTAGCCTCAGTGTATTTCCATATTCAACATCAGGGAGTCCCTGTCTGATTGTGGGGAACTGCAGTGGGTTATCCACAGAGCAACTACCACTCCTGTCCAGCAACCCTTCACCACAGAATGTCAAGCGGTTCCCTTCATAACTGACTGCTTTCAATTACGGGAAATGTGATTCAACTGGGGAGAGAGTTAGTTGAATCAGACATGGGCTTTGATACAATTCCAATCTATAGTAGAACAGCCTCAAATAAAGTGGATTAGAATGAATCAAAAAGCAATGTTATTTCTATTCTTGTGTTTTGTATCTGATGCAGGGCTGCTGCCTGAATGTCTGGCCAGGTGATAGAGGTGTTTCCTGTGGGAGCTGTGTTCCTCTGTAGATCACACAACAGTACTTGGAGTTTCCTCTCCTCTCTCCCCCAGGCCCTGCTAAACAATAGCCCACTATATACAGTACAGTGTGTATGGTTGAAAAAAAGGGGTTGAGGCTGGGGGCCAAGTGGTGGCTGTGGTGGGGGGAAACTTGCTGACTGCAGCATGTCTTGTCCTGCTCACAGAGCACTATGGATAAAATAGGAATATTCCCGGTGTTATTGTTTCCCATGTTCCGCAAACCCCAGTAATACTTTCCAGATTAAAACACGGACTTCTCCTTTCCCCCATCAAGACTCCAGGGCCAGATGCAATTTGGAGGGTGAAACCAGAGGAACCACAAAGTGGGAATTTGCTATTTTCCACTGCATTATGAGATAATGTGTTAAAAGTGGTGTGCCTGTATTCAATAGCCACAGACTAGAACATTATTTCCATACACTTTTCCCAAGGCAATTTGAAAAAGGAGTAATTTCTACTTCAGGCTGAATTTCCTGTCATCTGAAGGGATGGTTTGATATAAAATGATATCACTATACTGTATCGTATCATCTAATGCATACGTGTGGAAAATGTTAACTTGAGCAGTGAGTAATGCACAATGATTTGATCAATTTTCCATATCATATGCATGAATGATAATTCAAAACCATTCAGAGCTTCAAGCAAGGAGTATATTTCTCAGGTTACAGTAGTTGGCTTGAATTAAAGTAAAAAGAAGGGATGTCTAAGAGCAGAAGTACGGTGAATCTTACTGGTTATGGCTGTGGTTCTGGACCTGCCCATCGCTCACTCAAATGCACTTAAGGGACAACAGAGGGACAGAATAGGATGGAAATTAACACACACACACCTATCCCCTCGGCTCCATGGTCCAACAGGCTCTCCTGAGCTCATAGTTTGGACACACCTCTGCAGGCTCTTTGTGCCCGTTGAGTAGCTCCTCCACAACCACAGGCCCACTATTCCTCCTGCTCCTCCACACCCACAGGCCCAGTATTCCTCCTGTTCCTCCACACCCACAGGCCCACTATTCCTCCTGCTCCTCCACACCCACAGGCTCACTATTCCTCCTGCTCCTCCACACCCACAGGCCCACTATTCCTCCTGCTCCTCCACACCCACAGGCCCACTATTCTTCCTGCTCCTCCACACCCACAGGCCCACCATTCCTCCTGCCCCTCCACACCCACAGGCCCACTATTCCTCCTGGTCCTCCACACCCACAGGCCCACTATTCCTCCTGATCCTCCACACCCACAGGCCCACTATTCTTCCTGGTCCTCCACACCCACAGGCCCACCATTCCCCCTGCTCCTCCACACCCACAGGCCCACTATTCCTCCTGCTCCTCCACACCCACAGGACCACTATTCCTCCTGGTCCTCCACACCCACAGGCCCACCATTCCTCCTGCTTCTCTGGCTCTGAAAATCAGAGTTCTGTGTTTGGCTTGGCAGTACTTCAGAAGAGTGAAGCATTTTCTTTTACTCTTTCAAAGTTTTTCAGTGACAGTTATAAATGCAACTGCATAGTAGTGATGACTCAGGTTGAGTGGGTTCTTCTCCCACTGAGGATATGAACTGATTATATCACCAACAGGACACCCATCCCTTCAACCCATATCAAACAACACTGTGTGAAGCTGAGGCCAATGAGATGCTCAACAGTGCCCTGTTCAGTTTTTAAATGCTATCCCTCTGTAACTGACTCCCTGGAGTCAATGTGTACTTTATGCCTTAAAAAGAGTGAAGTGTTTAATTTCCTCCTAGTGGCAGAATGAGAAATGGCTATTTCATTTCTAACGTCTGCTGACAGATGTCCCTGTAAACGTCACGTCATTTCTGTGGACTTGATGTTCAGACATAAAAATCTTGCTGAGAGCTCAAAAGTTGCATTCATCCAGTACCAATGTCTAATGAAACATTTCATTGGTTTTACTCAGCCAACCTGGCAGCTTGCTCCAGTTTAAACAATAGGGGGCCTGTTGATTGAATTCACATATAGGTAGACTTCATAATATAGGCTGCTACTCTGAAGCCAACCAACAGAGAGACTGTTTTTCCAGACAGTATGTTCCTGAACCCAGCATTATTGTTCTGCACATGTGCAGTGTGGTTCTCCAGTCACATCACAGAGTCAAAACAAAGCCCTGGGATGTAATTCAATTGCTATATTTAGGCTTCTAAATCAACCATAATGTAAGTAAAGCTTAAGGAATGTAAACATGTATTTCATGTGGATTAATATGCAAGTCCTTGTATAATTTAACATTATTTTGTGCCCATACAGTAGCTTAACTATAATGTAATGATTTTCCAATGCGTGCTCATGATCGTTCCAGAATGTGTCGCCCAAAAAATATTTCCCTCATGAGAATAGTGTGTACTGTACTTATGTCTCACATTGCTCTCTTCACCACTTGAAAGTGGAAAGGCACAAAAAAAAGAAAGGCACAGTTACCTCATATTTACCAGTCATACCTTCCATGCGGTGGCAGACGATATTTAGCTTCCAATGATGTGTCAGCTCTTTCCACTGGCTTTCTCTTGGCAGTGTCCTTAAAACCTCTCTCTTCACAAGAGTAGGAGCTCTGCAGACAGAAACACCCTGACAGTACTCTCACTTTCATTGGGTAAAGTGGCATCAATTGTTGATTTATCTTCCTGCTTGTTTGCCTGTTACCTGTCACGTATTACATCATGTACAATCAGGGCTTTGTTATTGTTTTATAAGAGCACCCAGTGTAAAGTAGTCCTTAAGGTACATGTAGATGTATTGTAGCATTTAACCCCGTAGCTCGTCTCCAAGGCTGTTTTGACTGTATTATGTGGGAGGTATTTGAGGACAGCAACTCTGGTTTTAATGAACTCACAGATGTTGTTTCAGTGTTTCTGTGTTGAAACAGTTGTGCCTACTAAGACCTGTAACATCTTCCCTAACAATAAGCCTTGGGTATCAAAAAATCTAAAATCACTACTTAAAACTTCTTAGGGCTGCAATCCCGTTAACGGGATCGATATGACAACAGCCAGTGAAAGTGCAATCTCATAATTAAAATTCCTTAAACATGCATGTATCTTATACTGTTTTAAAGGTAATCTTGTTATTAATCCCACCACAGTGTCCAATTTCAAATAGGCCTTACAGCGAAAGCACCACAAACGATTATGTTAGGTCACCACCAACTCACAGAAAAACACAGCCATTTTTCCAGCCAAAGAGAGCAGTCACAGAAAGCACAAATAGAGATATAATTAATGACTAAACTTTGATGATCTTCATCAGATGACACTCATAGGACTTCATGTTACACAATACATGTATGTTTTGTTTGATAAAGTTCATATTTATATTTAAAAAATCTCAGTATACATTGGCGCGTTACGTTCACTAGTTCCAAAAACATCAGGTGATATTGCAGAGAGCCACATCATTTTACAGAAATACTCATTATAAATGTCGATGAAAATACAATTGTTAGACATGGAAATATAGATATACCTCTCCTTAATGCAACCGCTGTGTCAGATTTTAAAAAAACTTTACGGAAAAAGCAAACCATGCAATAATCTGAGAACGGCGCTCAGAAAGAAAAATGTATCCGCCATGTTGGAGTCAACAGAAATCAGAAATAACATTATAAATATTCTCTTACCTTTGATGACCTTCATCAGAATGCACTCCCAGGAATCCTAGTTCCACAATAAATGTTTGATTTGTTCAATAATGTCCATTAATTATGTCCAAGTAGCTACTTTTGTTAGGGCATTTAGTACACAAATCCAAACGCTCGTGCAGGTTCAGCCGAACATTGGACGAAAACTTCAAACAGTTATATTACAGGTCGTAGAAACCTTTCAAACTAAGTATAGAATCAATCTTTAGGATGTTTTTATCATAAATCTTCAATAACATTCCAACCGGAGAATTACATTGTCTGTAGAAAAGCCATGGAACCCAGGTCGCTATCATGTGAAATGCGCGTGACCAGGACCTGGATCTCTGCCAGACCACTGACTCAACGAGTTCTCATCCAGCCCCACATCACATTAGAAGCCTCATTCAAGTTTCTAAATGTAACGGATGTGAAACGGCTAGCTTAGTTAGCGGTGGTACGCGCTAAATAGCGTTTCAATCGGTGAGGTCACTTGCTCTGAGACCTTGAAGTAGTAGTTCCCCTTGCTCTGCAAGGGCTGCGGCTTTTGTGGAGCGATGGGTAACGATGCTTTGTGGGTGACTGTTGTTGAAGTGTGCAGAGGGTCCCTGGTTCGCGCCCGGGTATGGGCGAGGGGGCGGTCTAAAGTTATACTGTTACATAAAGACGGTTGACAGGTGGACAGTGGAAGCCTTAGGAAGTGCAACATAACCAATATCCCACTGTGTATTCAATAGGGGCTGGATGGAAAATCGACCAACCTCAGATTTCCCACTTCCTGTTTGGAATTCTTCTCATGTTTTTGCCTGCCATATGAGTTCTGTTATACTCACAGACATCATTCAAACAGTTTTTAGAAACTTCTGAGTGTTTCCTATCCAATACTAATAATACTAACACTAATAATATGCATATATTAGTGACTGGGACTGAGGGCACCTCTGGGCACCTTTCATCCAAGCTACTCAATACTGCCCCTGCAGCCATAAGAAGTTAATAGAATGAAGGCAGTTTATGCTGAAGGTAATAGATAGGCTTTAAGAGATGTACAACGTGAGATCAAAAGACAGATACTGGTGGACAAGGAGGCACGCAAGCAAGGTGGAGAGGACCCTCTCAACAGGAAACTCAAGAATGGCCTGGTAAGGCATTACATCTATGTCTAGTGCCCCCACATAGGCAGGGGAAAACCAATGCTGACCTTGGGAGACATGAGGGCCAGAACATGGCTAATGAACTAAATGTTTTCTACTCAAGATTTGAAACAAACGACTTTGTGTCGGAGATAAAACAAATGGAAGCATCATTACAAATGTTTAAGAGGGTTGTTGTTAAACAGGCTGATGTTCTGAAGTTGTTCAGGGGATGTAACACATACAAAAGCCCAGGCCCAGACAAAATAAGTGGACATGTGTTAAAGCACTGTGCTGAACAATTAGCTGGTGATTTTAACAGACATTTTCCAAGACTCGATCGACCAGCAACACGTGCCAGTATTGTGGAAAAACTCAATAATTATACCAATTCCTAAAGCATCTATTCCACTCTGTGCTGAATGACTACCGCCCAGTCGCCTTGACATCCTTAGTAATGAAATGCTTTGTGAAAATTGTGAAAAGTCACCTAGAAGTCCCTCGACCCGTTTCAGTTTGCCTATCAGCTCAGCAGAGGAGTGATGCCATTCTTACTCTCCTCAACATGGTCTTTAGACATCTAGAGGGCATCAAATCCCAAATCAGGGTTCTGTTTGTTGACTTTTCTTCTGCCTTCAACACAATCCACTTGCATTCTGGCACAGAGATTCATAAGAGACTTCTCCTTAGATGGGGGCTGGTTTGTGGCTGTTGGACTTCCTGAACCAGAGGTCACAGCAGGTCACGGAGGGTCACAGCGGTTCACGGTGGGTCTCCACATGTAGGACATACGCACCACCAACACAGGCTCTCCTCAGATATGTGTTTTGTCCCCACTCCTGTACATCTTGTACACTAATAGTTGTACTAGTTCCCATCCTGACAGACACTTAGTTAAGTTCTCTGATGACACTGCCTTGATCAGCCTGTTGCATGATGACGAGGAACATCATGGCCCGGTCCTACATGACTTTGTAGAGTGGTGTGAGGAATCACACATGTGCAAACCTGATCTACAAAAAGAGTCAGAGACTGTAGTTTCTCAAAAAGCTGGGATCTTTTACTGTAGTGTACTGACTCTATTTTACAAATCTTTCATTGAGAGTATTTAAACTTTTTGTATTGTTTGTTGGTTTGGCAATGCCACTGTCAGCCAGAAAAATATGCTGAGAAGGATTATCACCACAGTAAGTAAGGTACTTGGAGCCAAACAGATAGGCTTTGATGAGATCTTTAATGTCAGGACCCACAGCAAGGCTCACAAAATCATTTTAGACCCAAGCCACCCCCTGTACCCGGACTTGGAACTAGTCCTCTCTGGGTGAAGGTATAGGGCACCAACGGGCACGGAAAAACTGAAATATACAATTATTTGTGCCAGGTGTGATATCCTACAGTATCTGAACAGCTCGGGCTAATGCTCCTATCGACCCAGTGAAGCCAGCAGGCTAGTCTTTTGTTATTGGCATGTAACTGTTATGAATATTGTATTGTCAATTTGTTTTCTACTGTATTTAAACACCACTTTAAACATGTACATGATACTGCAACAACATTTCCCCATGGGGACAATAAAGTCAGTAAAGTAAAGTTAGCCCAGAGTCTGCAGTGCAGAATAAAGCACAGTGCATCCCACAGGCTCTCTTTCACATCCTCATTGACGGTCCTTGAGTGTGGAGACAGGCACGCGAGAGACAGTTGCCACGGAGACAGTTGCCATGGCGTTTACTACCCTCAGCCCTTGCTACCTCGTAAGAGGTCATAACAGTGGAATGCTCATTTGAGCAGTGTGAAGGTCAGGGCAAAGCACTTGACCCGTTTGCTTGGAGTTTAGAACATATTACTACAGTTTGCTTTGCCAAGTAGAGGCGGACCTTGTCAGTCAGGTCATTGCCTATAGCCACACGGTTGCTCACTCTATCTTTACTGTATATGTCTCACTCTGTGCCCTCACTCTCTAGCGCACACACATTTGGAAATACAAATATTTTTTATATTGGCACCTTATGTGACGAGCAGTTCTTGTAGCTCCTGCGTAAGAAGAGCGAGGCCTTATATACCTTGTGTAAATATTATTGAAACATGTCTGCAATGACAGGAACACCACTTTTCATGCTAATAAATTGTATTAATCTAACAGTTAATCTATTGCTCGTTTAAAAGACTGCTGTTGATTTATGAGCCAATGACTTTCAAAACAAAAGATCAAGACCTTTTAAATTGATCATGCGTCTTTAATAATTAAGGCATATAAAAGCAAATGATGGCATCTATGCGACCGGAGCAATATCTCTACAACTTCACCGCTTCCATTGGTCCCAATTTAGGGTAAATCTCTCTTAAGGCACCTTGACACCTGTCCTTAGGCCAGTGATGGGAATGCCATTGTGGGACTATCACAGCATAGTTGTGAAAGCTGTTTTAAAACAGTTGCCTTCTGTAACTTCTGGCTGGTATCTGCTGTGGCTATGGGGGCCTCTAATTATGTGCTATTGAAGGTTTCAACACAGTGCCATTTACCGTGAAGACCTCCACTGGCTGTTTGTGAAATCATGCATTTCTTCTTGACTCAACCTCGCAATGAGGCTGTAGCCATTGAGAATGCACACCATGAGTCCTCTCTGTCGTTCTCAAGAGATAGTCTTGTGAATCTGTATCTGACTGACCTTGCTATATTTAGATCAACGGTTATGGCTCTCTCTTCTCAACATGCCTGTTCTCCACAGACCCTCCAAGATAGAGTACTACTGTACACACCCCAGTGCAATATGGTCACATTTCCCTAAACACCTTTATTAATAGACCGTAGTCCACCACAGCTGATAGCAATGTATTATACAGTCCATATTGTTGTTAGACTACATTATATAGACTTATACTGTATGTCCAAAATGGCTACAGTGAGAAAAGGTTGTTTGCTATATTTTTACAACCATCCACGGCAGTATTTCATGCAACAGTCAGGAGAGGTTGACAGGTCCAATTTGTGTTGTAAAAGTCAAAAAGGGGAGAGGCTAAATATAAGTGTGTATTACATTTCAAACTGCATAAACCATGTCTGTAAATATCCATGACTGTAATGGTCACTGGTTTCAGGCAGGCCACACTCCAGGCGTGCCTCACCGTCTGTTCCAGGGCACTGGCCGTGATGGATGGTTGTCAGGCCCCCACCACCAGACCCTCCCTGGGGTCACGCTGCTGAAGGCACTGCTCTTCTGGAGCCCAGCCACCAGCACTCTCATTTCCAGGAAGCTCAGCTCTTATCCCATGCATCCTAGACACTCGTAAAGTCTTAAATCGCTCAAATGGAGCAAAAAGAACTGAGAAAATTATACAGGATTGGTGAGTAATGAATGATTGCTTTGCCAAGACAAACATTATTTTACTGTGGTATGCTGGCACTTACTTTTCTCCAAGTTGTTGCAAAAGAAGGAGAATAATTGTAATCAGATTTCCTAGAATGCATTGATTTCTCGCAAAGCTTTAGCTCCAAATCGCTGACAAACCGACACGTATTCCTGTAATGGAGGACTATCCAGTCGACATTGGGGTAAAAGAGTGCACTCGCTGCCATATTAAGACATTGGCCAACTTTTAGTTGTGGTATTAGACTCCTTTTTGATGTGCCATTGTACATTGAAACAGTAGTTAAGCAGTAAACTGCAATTCTTTCTAATTTGAGATAGCCAAGTACTGTTGCAGTTATAGGTCACATGTGTTGTGTGGTTATAGCTTACTGTATCTGGTCCTGTTGGTCAGTTGATATCCGGTTGTATGGCTCTGCATAGTGGTCTATAATGTCCGGCTGTTCTGGAGCTAGAGTGCTATACTGTACAACTGACAGTGTGCATTAAACCGGAGATTCGTGCCAGTTACTACCTTGTTCTGTGGGTTCATAATATACAGTTTGGCTGTCAGTGTGAGCAGTTGTTCATTCAATGTCTCCAAGCCACCCACTGCATGGTCCCTAGGAGGAGTGTGAGGGTCAGGACAGTGGCAAGGCTTCACACACACACACACACACACACACACACACACACACACACACACACACACACACACACACACACACACACACACACACACACACACACACACACACACACACACACACACACACACACACACACACACACACACACACACACACACACACACACACACACACACACACACACACACACAGACACACACTCATAGCTATTTCTGTCATGGGTAAAGCGTGGTTAGAGCCAGAACTCTTTCATCTGCTAAAGCCTCAGTGGGCCTAAGAGATCAGGCAGTGTTCTCAGTGTACAACATGGAATGTGTGTGTCACCTTCAGGTTATGGCTTCTAACTGGTTTCCATTTAGGAGAGAAATGTATTAAATGCCCAAGCATAAAATGACCCAGTAAACTCTGACCCTCTATAGGTTGATCATTACACAGAGAATATTTCTACTCATGCTGAACAAACGTTGAGTTCAACTGCCTTGTGAACTGGGGATTATAAATGTTCTAGAACTTTATAGGAGATGTAGTTATAGGAGGTAGTTAGGCCATGAACATGTAATTATGACCATGTAGATACCATGATTGTCAAGCTCTGACCTTTAATATCTCTGTTTTCTTTATATTTTGGTTAGGTCAGGGTGTGACGAGGGTGGGTATGCTAGTTTTGTATTGTCTAGGGTTTTTGTATATCTAGAGGTTTTGTAGGTCTAGGTATTTATATGTCTATGGTGGCCTGATATGGTTCCCAATCAGAGGCAGCTGTTTATCGTTGTCTCTGATTGGGGATTATATTTAGGTGGCCATTTCCCTTTTGTGTTTGTGGGTTCTTATTCTATGTTTAGTTGCCTGTCTGCACTATCCATATAGCGTCACGGTTCGTTTTGTTAGTTTGTTCAGTGTTCATTCTTTTAATAAATGTATTCCATGTCAGATATATATATTAAATTTTTTATTCAAATGGAATGGAGTAGAACAGCAAACACACACATGGCCACGGCTTCTGCTACTCCTCTCCATTTCCATATGAAATAGCCATTATGTAAGGGTTTTCCTGTGGTGAAGTAGAGGCGGACCAAAATGCAGCGTGGTTATATTGATTCATGTTTAATAAAAACAGATAAACATGAACACTACAAAACAATAAACGTGGAAAACCAAAAACAGCCCTATCTGGTGCAAAACACAGAGACAGGAACAATCACCCACAAACACACAGTGAAACCCAGGCTACCTAAGTATGATTCTCAATCAGAGACAACTAATGACACCTGCCTCTGATTGAGAACCATACTAGGCCGAAACATAGAAATACCCCAAAACATAGAAAAACAAACAGACTGCCCACCCAATTCACGCCCTGACCATACTAAATAATGACAAAACAAAGGAAATAAAGGTCAGAACGTGACACATTAGGTGCTGTTTGAGGGAGGGCAGGCCCACAACAATGGCCGAAGTTGAATGGAACAGCACTTCACCTTAGTGAATGTTCCCTCTGCTCTATACAATACATATCTGTTTATTTCACGCAATGATAAAAGGCTCATACAATACAAATATTTTTTTATGTGTTCTTTCACAGTGATAGCGACTCCGACTGGGAGCCCCCGGTGCCAAGATGCCCGCTCTACCTCTGCCCCCCCCATTTCTGCCGCCAGTGGTGTTCATATGCCACAGTTCAATACTGCAGGCATGACTGTGCCTCAGGGCCAAAAGGGCACAGCATGGAGGCGTCGTTGTGTTCTGTGTCGCGTAAAGTCCCCCATCACCTGCACCACTTGTTCAGTTTGCCTCTGCTTTACATCAGAAAGAGATTGCTATGGGACATGGCACAGGCAGCAAAATATTGTGTAGAGGACTTCCAAAGGGTCTGTCAGGATTTGGCCAGGGTTGTTCCGGTTTTTGGTCACTAGATGCCCCCATTGTGCCTTTTGACCTTTTGTTTTCCCTTGATCCCCATTATTATTTGCACCTGTGCCTCGTTTCCCCTGATTGTATTTAAACCCTTTGTTTTCCTCAGTCCTTTGCTCTGTGTTTGTATGTTAGCACCCAGCCCTAGTATTCTGTTAACTCTTGTTGATCCCGGTGGACGCTCTTGTGGAATTCTGTTTTTTGTTCTTGTTTATTTATTTTTGAGTATCTTTTGAGGCTTTTTGTGCTATACCTACCACCTTGTGGATTTACCTTTTTTGTCTTGGAGGATTACCTTTGTTCTTGTGGAATTCCTTTTGAGGTTGTGGAGTTACATGTGTTCCTGAAGGACTTCACTTTTTACTACATTAAATACACCGTCTCAAGTACTGCTGTGTCTGCCTCATCTTCTGGGTTCTGCCGACTATTCGTGGCTCAGTTGGTTAAGTGACTGTTTCTCACTCCGGAGACCCGGGTTCGTCACCGGGTCCTGACAGGGTCTACCCCTGTTTTTTAAATGTTTTTTTTCTAATATTTTTTAAAACATTTAAATATTTTTTGTGTGTGTTAAAATTGCTTTTTGATATGTTGTATATAGTTATTTGCAGTGTTGTATATAGTTATAGGTCATTTCACCAATTCGGTCACTTGGGTATATTTGGGCAACTTGTGTGGGACACCTGGTTGACTTCATGCTAAATGTCATGTAGCTCACCCATTCCTGAAGTTATCAGTCTGAAACTTTGCACACCTACAGCTACCCTCTTGTGTTATCCATAAAAAATTATCTCCAGCATCCTATCTGACTGTGTGGCTATTCTAGTATGTGTGAAAGATGATGCTACAACAATGAAAAACAGAAAACGTATGCTCTTTCTTTCTCTTTTCTTCCACCAGATCTACTGTGTTAAATTCTCCTATATTCAATTAACATTTCCACAAACTTCAGAATGTTTCCATTCAAAGGATACCAAGAATATGCATATCCTTGCCTCTGGGACTGAGCTACATGCAGTTAGATTAGGGTATGTCTTCAGGCGGAAATTGAGAACAAGAAATGCAGCCATAAGTTAATTGGCTGTTGGCGAGGGGTTCCGCTAGACAGGTTAAGTCCCTCTTTGTGGCACCTGACCACACTACTGAACAGTAGTCCAGGTGCAACAAAACTAGGGCCTAGGGGCTAACCGAAACATTGGTGGATAGAATCTGACAATTTAAAAATCTGTCGTTCTGCCCCTGAACAAGGCAGTAAACTTTTTAAAATAAGAATTTGTTCTTAATTGACTTGCTTGGTAAAATAAAATCAAATACAATTCTTTTAGTTTTGGAAATATTGAGGACTAACTTATTCCTTCATACCTGTTCCGAAACTAACTGCAGCTCCTTGTTAAGTGTTGCAGTCATTTCAGTTGCTGTAGTAGCTGATGTGTATACTGTAGTATTGAGTCATCTGCATACATAGACACACTCAAAGCCAGTGGCATGTCATTAGTAAAGATTGAAAAAAGTAAGGGTCCTAAACAGCTACCCTGGGGAATTCCTGATTCTACCTGGATTATGTTTGAGAGGCTTCCATTAACTTCTTATGGGCAGGTGGGATGGTAGCGTCCCACCTGGCCAACATCCGGTGAAATTGCAGAGCGCGAAAATCAAACTATAGAATTATAAATGCTTAACTTTCATAAAATCACAGGTGTAATAGATCCAAATAAAGCTTAACTTCTTGTTAATCCAGCCGTTGTGTCAGATTTCAAAAAGGCTTTACGGCGAAAGCACACCATGCGATTATCTGACGACAGCACCCCGCATACAAAACCATGAAAAACATATTTCAACCAGGCAGGTGCGACAGGAAAGTCAGAAATAGCGATATAATAAATGCCTTACCTTTGATGATTTTCTTCTGTTGGCACTCCAAAAGGTCCCAGTTACATTACAAATGGTCCATTAGTAAAGATGTGACCAGTACATGTTGATGATTTCATCCCTGTGCTGTTTGTAAATACCCTGGTAGGTTGACTGACAACCTGAACAAGTTTGCAGGCACTGGTTACAGTTTGAAGTTTTTTCTTGAGTGGGCAGCTTGATGAGATCCAGTCACTATTTAAATCACCCAGAAAAATATACTTCTCTGTTGATATCATATCCATGACCAAGCATTTCACACATATTATCCAGATACTGAGTGTTAGCACTTGGTGGTCTATAGCAACTTCCCTGTCACGCGGAATGACGCTGGAGGGACGAAGTAGGTACAAGTAGTAAACATTGAATAAATGACGGACATATAATGACACAGTTTCTGTGCCTAAGACAAGAAACAATCAATGCAGCAGCGGGGAACAGAGCAAGGGAACAGACAAATATAGGCGAGGAAAAGAACATGGGATACGTGAGTCCAGGTAAGTCCAATAACGCTGATGCGAGTAACGAGGGAGGGCAGGTGTGAGTGATGGGTGGCAGGAGCGTGTGATGCAGGGTAATCTGGCGCCCTCAAGCGCCAGGGGAAGGGAAGAGCGGGAGCAGGCGTGACATTCCCACCAGAATGGGTGAGGCAGATGAACCTGGAGCGATATTACTTCAACAGTATTTAACATTAGATTGTCTCTAAGCTTTACAGGAATGTGGTTCTGAATGTAGACCGCAACACCGCCCCCTGCTGGCATTACTGTCTTTTCGGTAGATGTTATAACCATGTATTGCTACCACTGTATCATCAAAGGTATTATCTAAGTGAGTTTCAGAGTTTTATTTTTTTAAACTTTTTATTGAATATCCGAAACATACAACATACTTGCAGTGAAGCCGCTCAACAACTACATCATACCAGTCATCCAATAGACTCCCATTCAGAGCGACACACAGAAGCATCCACGGTCAATTTCAGGCCAAAATACGTGAATCCGAACCCTCCAAGATTCCCGCACAGTTCCCCAAAAGTTTCATATGAATGTTACAAACAAATTATTGACTTCATGGTCCTTGTTTCTCAGGCTGCATATGTTAATATTGGCAATTTTTAACACTTTTCTGGGTTGCTTGATTGTTTTTAATGCTTTCATGGGAAGTTTAACAGAAATAGACTTCCTTCTGTGCAAACAATATAACTCTGGTTCATAGGCTCATGATTACTGTGTACAATAGCTGTAGGATCAACAGGGCAATTAGGGGGACATCATTTAAGTTACTTACATTGTGTCTGCCAACGCCGCTAGGATAATGTACATTTGATGCAGTATTATGACGACTCATTGTCACAATGGTAGGGATTAACTGAATTGGTCCTGTGTCATTGATAAGTCATTGTTTCAACGCAGCCTTGAAATGAGTGGAGCCAAGATAATTTGGATGGACTCCATCATTCCTGTAAAGTATTTTCTGTTTCCAGAAGGTGTCAAAGTTATCTATAAAAGTGATTCCAGCAGAACTACTGTAATCTTTTAGACAGATGCCAGTAGTCTGCTGAATCTTTCACACCCGCTGCCCAACGATCGTACTGGATCTGAAATTATTGGCCATTTTTGGAGTCTTTTAATGCTAAAATCAGTGCTAAACAAATCAATTTTCAGATGTTCCGAGCTAGCCCTGCTAATGTCGTTTGACCCCACATGGACTACGCCAGTGTCAGCCCCTGGCATTTGCCGTAGAACAGTCGGAAGCAGCCTTGTGATGTCCTGTGCTTGTGCTTGTCACGTTTGTTGAATGGAGGAGACCAAGGCGCAGCGTGAGATGAATACATCTTCTTATTTAATGAAATGAAGAACACATAAACAAACTTACAAAACGACCGTGAAGCTATATATGATAAGTGCAGACACAGGCAACTAACACATTATAACACAATAACCCACGAAATACCCAAGGAATATGACTGCCTAAATATGGTTCCCAATCAGAGACAACAATAAACAGCTGCCTCCAATTGAGAACCAATCTAGGCAACCATAGACATACATAACACCTAGACTAGTGAACACCCATAGACATACAAAACCCCTAGACAAGAGGAAACACATACATCACCCATGTCACACCCTGACCTAACCAAAATAATAAATAAAACAAAGAATACTAAGGTCAGGACGTGACAGTGCTCCTGGGTAGCACAGGGTTTTTGCATTGGGATCCGTGATGTTTCTCACCATAGACCTGCCGATGATGACAGCTGGTGATGTTGAATGGGCCGGTCTCTCAGGCGGTCTGATAAAGGTGGGAACTCTGAGGATCTGAACCTGAGGTAGAAACTACCAGAGAGGAAGACAGAACAGAGGACGTAGACGCAGGTACCTCCGGATCCAATGTCGAATGGGAAGAAGGCGCCGGAACCTCTGGATCCAGGGCAGCAAAGCCGGTTCTGGTCTGTGTCAGTTCCGGGCTTAACATCTTCAAGGAGACCCCCGGTCCCAGAGGAAGCTTTCTTTGACTTCCACGGCGAGTGACGTATCTACATGGCTGGTTGGTTGGTTCGAGAACAGCTCCGTTCTCCAGGGAAGGGGGAGACCCATTCGGGGATGGATCCATGCTGAGCACCGGCCAGTCGGCTGTCGGGAGTCCAGCTATTGGGGTGGAAGATAAATAAAAAGTAGGCTGGCGTGGATTACTCAGTAGCTTGTATAGGTTTGCTACGTGCTCTGCGTCTCACTAATTTGGACACCAAATCAGACCAAAGGACAGATTTCCACCGGTCTAATGTCCATTGCTCATGTTTCTTGGCCCAAGCAACTCTCTTCTTCTTATTGGTGTCCATTAGTAGTGGTTTCTTTGCAGCAATCCGACCACGAAGGCCTGCTTCACTCAGTCTCCTCTGAACAGTTGATGTTGAGATTTGTCTGTTACTTGAAATCTGTGAAGCATTTACTTGGGCTACACTTTCTGAGGCTCCTGCGTGAACTTGCCTTAGGCATGCTGCAAGGAGGCATGAGGACTGCTGATGTGGCCAGGGCAATAAATTGAAATGTCCGTACTGTGAGACACCTAAGACAGTGCAACAGGGAAACAAGACGGACAGCTGATTGTACTCGCAGTGGCAGACCACGTGTAACAACACCTGTACATTCAAAATTCACGCCTGCGGGACAGGTACAGGATGGCAACAACAACTGCGAGAGTTACACCAGGAATTCACAATCCATTCATCAGTGCTCAGACCGTCCGCAATAGGCTAAGAGAGGCTGGACTGAGGGCTTGTAGGCCTGTTGTAAGCAGGTCCTCACCAGACATCACCGGCAACAACGTCGCCTATGGACACAAACCCACCGTTGCTGAAACAGACAGGACTGGCAAAAAGTGCTCTTTACTGAGGAGTCACTGTTTTGTTTCACCAGGGGTGATGGTCAGAGTAGCGTTTATCGTCGAAGGAATGAGTGTTACACCGAGGCCTGTACCCTGGAGCGGGATCGATTTGGAGGTGGAGGGTTCGTCAAGGTCTGGGGCGGTGTGTCACAGCATCATCGGACTGAGCTTGTTGTCATTGCAGGCAATCTCAACGCTGTGCGTTACAGGGAAGACATCCTCCTCCCTCATGTGGTACCCTTCCTGCAGACTCATTCTGACATGACCCTCCAGCAGGACAATGCCACCAGCCATACTGCTCGTTCTGTGCGTGATTTCTTGCAAAACAGGAATGTCAGTGTTCTGCCATGGCCAGCGAAGAGCCCAGATCTCAATCACATTGAGCACGTCTGGGACCTGTTAGAGCGGAGGGTGAGGGCTAGGGCCATTCCCCCCACAAATGTCCAGGAACTTGCAGGTGCCTTGGTGGAAGAGTGGGGTAAAATCTCACAGCAGGAACTGGCAAATCTGGTGCAGTCCATGAGGAGGAGATGCACTGCAGTACTTTATGCAGCTGGTGGCCACACCAGATACTGACTGTTACTTTTGACCCCCCCTTTGTTCAGGAACACATTATTCCATTTCTGTTAGTCACATGTCTGTGGAAGTTGTTCAGTTTATGTCTCAGAAGTACAATGTTATGTTCATACAAATATTTACAGATGTTAAGTTTGCTGAAAATAAACGCAGTTGACAGTGAGGACATTTCTTTTTTTGTTGAGTTTACAATGTAGAAAATTGTAAAAATAAAGAAAAACACTTGAATGAGTAGGTGTGTCCAAACTTTTGACTAGTATTGTATATGTTTGTAATTTCTTACTGAATATTGTATGGGTTTGATGTGAGTCTCTTTTTCTCCCAACTGCAGTCCCTGGTTGTAATGTTAGGAAGCAGCTCTGGCTGGATAGGAGGGAAGAGAAGGGAAGGGGGACAAGATGGATGGGGCTTGTGTGGTTAGCTTTGGGGGGAATGAAGTCAGCGTCTAGCCCACACAAGAGCTCTTCTCAGTCCATGTGCTCATAGCCCTGCTCTGAGACCAGCCTAAATCCAAGGAAGATGCTTTCATCTGGGTATTCTGTGCAAAAGAAAGAGAAAAGATCCCTGAGTGTGATCCAACCTGAATCGTTTTTGGATGTACAGCTCAGGAAATATTGACTCGGCCCCTACTCTTTGACATCACCACTTCTGGTCACCCACACCTTTAAATCCTTGTAAGGTGAGTGTTGTAAGTTGATGATGGTTGTATTGGGCCAAAAAGTTTAATCATTCATTTCCAGTACTTCACCTCTCTGTGCCAGCCAGCAGTTATTGCTCAGCATCTGGGAAGTCTTGTCCCTGCAGACAGGTAAAGGGGGAGACGGGTAGCAGGGTGGAAAGTGATGCTCTCTTAAATAGATGAGGATTGAATTGGATGGGGAAACATGGATATGGGTGGGTAGATGACTGGGGTGGGGGGTTGGTGGGAACATGGTGGGTGTTTTTTAAGCCAAGTTGGGGGCCCCCTCTCAACAGTGGAATATGATGTCATCGGCTACATATTCAATAAACTTAGACAGATGAAGTGGTAATATAGGCCAATAAAAGGTAGATGCTGAAACTCATTAATAAGTAACTCCCATGTTGGAAGGGAACATTGTCCCATGGAAACTAAACAAACAAATATTTACCAGTACTACACAGGGGGCATGTTTGATTGCGCTCTGGATAAGAGCGTCTGCTAAATGACTTAAATGTAAATGTAATTGAGACTTCCAATGAAAGCTTATCTGTTGCAGCTCTACTGTTTTTATCCAAAGTTTTTCCCAAAGTTAGCTTGTTAGATTATTATTAAGGATGAATGAGAAGACGATAGGCTATGTTACACAATCATTTATATTTAATGTATCACACAAATACCATAGAAAATTTTAAATATATATATATTTTTTACATTTATTTTTTAAAACTTTTATTGTAGGAACACAATGAAAGTACAAATAAGGTCAAAGAAAAAAGAAAGAAAGAAAAAAGATCTGGCAGTTACAGTGCACTTCATTCCTTCATCATCATATCATCATATTAGTTACATTGACATCTTTGAATTCGTCCTTTTCCAAGTACGAAACCCATTTTTCCCAGTATTCTTGACCTCTCTCCTGTTGAGTTCTCAGAGCAAAGGTCAGATGGTGTATTTTTTCTACAATGTCTATCCATTGTGTCACTGTGGGAGGGTCTTTTTGTAGCCATTTCCTAGTGGTAGCCTTTTTACTGGCTGCCAGTAGAACCTTCAAGAGGTACTTTTCTCTATTGTGTAAGTTATCAGGTATTTCACCCATGTACAAAGAAATGAATGTTTGTTCTATGTCAAATCCCATTATTTTTCCAATGTTAGATCTTATTTCTCCCCAGTAAGTTTCGATTGCGGGGCAAGTCCAAAAGATATGAGAGTGGTCCGCCCTCAATTGATCGCATTCTCTCCAACAAGGGTGTAGTGAGCCAGCCTGTTTTGATTTCAGTTTAGGTGATATGAAGAAACATATAACATTCTTCCAACAGAATTCTCTCCATGACCTTGAGTTGGTGGAACTATGTTGAGTCTCTATGTTCAACCATGTTTCATCAGTTATTTCAATGTCAAGTTCCTCCTCCCATTTATTTTTAATATAGTTTTAGAATGTTTCTTTGAGGATTGAATACCCAAGTAGAGATTTGAAATAGTTTTTTTGTTACTCCCCAAGTTGTATGCGTTAGTGAATACTTGGATTAATTTTGGAGGTGCTCGGGGGTCAGTCACTTTTATCTCCCTTAAGAAACAGTGTCGAAATTGTAGGTATCTGTAAAAATCTTGTTTATCCAAGCCATGTTTTTTACTTAGGTCCTGGAAGTTATCTAGGTTCCCATTCCTTATAATTGTACTGAATGATGTGATGCCTTTCTGCGTCCGTTGTTTAAACCTGCTGTCCTGAGTTGCAGGGATGAAGCTGGGGTCGTATGCAGTCTAACTCAGCAGTTTGATCTCTCTGTCTAAATTATTTTGCTTAACTACCCTAAACCATGTTTTCAGAGAGAAATTAATCCACTGATTTTGTCTATTGTATATTTCTTTTACCATCTCCTTATTTCCCAGTACTGACTGTATGGGTATCTCTGTCAAAGTAGTCTCGATGTCTTTCCATTTGGATTCGTATTCTGAATTGCACCAACACACCAGGGGTTTCAATTGGGCTGACACATAATAATCTTTTAGGTTTGGTAAGGCTATAACCCCACAGTTTTTTGGTAACTGTAATGTTGTATATCTACTTCTTGGTCTCTTAATGTTCCAGATGAACCTTGATATCCGTTTATCCCATTCCCTAAACTGTTTAGGCGGGATTTCTATGGGCAGTGATTGGAACAAATACAGTAACCTTGGCAGGATGTTAATTTTGATTGTTTCAATTCTACTACTAAGATCTAAGGGAAGTGAATTCCACCTGTCTAGGTCATCATATATTTTCTTGTGAATGTGATAGTAATTCATGCAATAAAGTTTGGGTATATCTTTTGGTAAATTTACTCCCAGATATTTAATGGATGAAGAGGTCCAGGTGAAGTTATACCTACTCTTCAGCTCTTCCTGTGGGGTATAATTATATACTAGGGCTTGGGTCTTGTGTACGTTAAGCACATACCCTGAATATGTTCCAAATATTTGTAAAACATCCATCAATCTAGGTACACTTGAGCCTGGGTCTATAAGGAATAACAGAACGTCATCAGCATACATGCTTAACTTGTGTTCACTGCCTCTTATTGTTATTCCCTCTAATGTTGTGTCCTGTCTTATTGCCTGTACTAATGGTTCTAGGTACAAGGAGAAGAGCGTGGGTGAAAGATTACAGCCTTGTCTTGCCCCTCGCTCTAATTTGATCGTTTATCGTTCGTCCGTTTATCTTTATTCTAGCGGTTGGACATAAATATAGTGTTTTGATGCACTGTATCACTTCTTTGTTGAAACCAAGTCTTTCCATAACTTGGAATAGGTAATCCCATCCCACTGAATCAAATGCTTTTTCTGCATCTAGGCTGATTAATATTGCACTTGTTTTATTTTGAGTAATGTGGTCCATGACATGTAGTGTTCTCCTTATATTGTCCTGTGTCTGTCTATTTTGTATGAAACCAGTTTGATATCCGTCGATCAATTCTGGGATTATGTTCTCCATTCTTTTGGCTATTATTGATGCATATAGTTTATAATCTGTGTTAAGAATTGTGATAGGTCTATATGAACTGCATTCTTTCTTATCTTTACCCTCTTTTGGGATTACTGATATGATGGCCTCTCTCCATGACGGTGGGAGACCCCCTTCCTCAGAGTCCAGTTAAAACAGACCTTAAGTAGAGGTGCTAATTGTTCTCTGAAGGTCTTGAACCATTCTGAAGGGAAGCCAGCAGTGCCTGGAGACTTGTTGGGTTTTTGCTGAGATATTGCTTTATACATTTCTTCAGTGGATATTTCTGAAGTTAGTCTATCATTTTGCTCTGTCCCAATTGAGGGGAGATCAAGTGAGTTCAAAAAGTGCTCTATTGTCTGTGCATCTGCCTTCTCTGGTTGCTTGTACAGATTTTTGTAATATGATTCAAATGCATTCTGTATTTCATCTCATTTGCATGTGATCTTTTTTGTTTTGGTGTCTTTTATTTTGAAATTGGTATTCTGTGCTTGTTGTTTCCTGAGTCTCCATTCTAGTAATTTGGTTGCCTTTGAGCCTGCTTCATAATATCGTTGTTTCAGGAACCTAAGCTTTTTCTCTACTTCTTCTCTATAAATCTGGTCAATTTTCTCTTTTACCTTTTGAATCTCTCATAATATAAGAGGGTCTTTGTGTTGACTATGAGATCGTTCTAAGTTTCTTAGGGTTTCCTGTAATTTCAGCAGTTTCTGTGCTTTAATCTTTTTCTTGAGAGATGATGTGGCTATGATCTTCCCTCTAATAACCGCCTTAGCTGCATCCCACAATATAGCAGGAGATACTTCCCCATTATCATTATTCTCCAGATAGATGTTCAATTCTGACTTTATTGATTCCTTGAATGCTGGATCATTCAGCATGCTTGTATTAAGTCTCCATATAGTATTTCTTGGTTTGCTATCAAGGTGCAGAGTTAGGTAAACTCCATTATGATCTGATAAGTCGCTCTGCCCGATCCTACAATCCTTAAGCATGTGTCTATCTGCACTGTACATAAAAAAAGTAGTCTAACCTGGAGTATTCAGTGTGGCGAGTAAAAAGTATATTCCTTATCGGTCTTGTGGGTGTCACGCCATACATCGAGCAGTCCTAGATCCTGTAGTTTCATGTTGATCTTTTTGGCAACTAGGCTCATTTTCCTATTTTGGTTTGTGCTGTCCAATTTTGAGTTTAGAATTGTGTTAAAGTCCCCTCCACAGATAAGAGTGCCAGTGGTTTCTGTGGCAATTAAATCAAACACCTTCTTGTAGAAGACCATGTCACTCCCTGGGGGTGCGTATACATTAAATAATGTAACTTCCTGTAGAAGACCATGTCACTCCCTGGGGTGCGTATACATTAAATAATGTAACTTCCTGTAGAAGACCATGTCCCTCCCTGGGGGTGTGTATACATTAAATAATGTAACTTCCTGTAGAAGACCATATACATTAAATAATGTAACTTCCTGTAGAAGACCATGTCCCTCCCTGGGGGTGCGTATACATTAAATAATGTAACTTCCTGTAGAAGACCATGTCACTCCCTGGGGGCGCGTATACATTAAATAATGTAACTTCCTGTAGAAGACCATATACATTAAATAATGTAACTTCCTGTAGAAGACCATGTCACTCCCTGGGGGTGCGTATACATTAAATAATGTAACTTCCTGTAGAAGACCATATACATTAAATAATGTAACTTCCTGTAGAAGACCATGTCCCTCCCTGGGGGTGCGTATACATTAAATAATGTAACTTCCTGTAGAAGACCATGTCACTCCCTGGGGGCGCGTATACATTAAATAATGTAACTTCCTGTAGAAGACCATGTCCCTCCCTGGGGGTGCGTATACATTAAATAATGTAACTTCCTGTAGAAGACCATGTCACTCCCTGGGGGTGCGTATACATTAAATAATGTAACTTCCTGTAGAAGACCATGTCACTCCCTGGGGGCGCGTATACATTAAATAATGTAACTTCCTGTAGAAGACCATGTCACTCCCTGGGGGCGCGTATACATTAAATAATGTAACTTCCTGTAGAAGACCATGTCACTCCCTGGGGGTGCGTATACATTAAATAATGTAACTTCCTTGTTGTCCAGTTTACATTTAACAAGTATAAATCTACCCTCCTTGTCTTTTATTTCTGACATAAACTCAAAATTAACTGAATTTGGGATCAAGATTGCAACTCCCCTTCTACCCATTTTGTAAGAAGAAAAAAAGGTGTTCCTATATCCCATTTTCTTGAGTTTCTCTTGTTCAGGTGTGGATAAGTGAGTTTCCTGCCAGAATAGATGTCAGCTCTCTCCCGTTTCATCTTTGCTATTACCTTACTTCTCTTGATGGCACTCCCATGTCAGAGGACTGTCTCTTGCCTCTGGGGTTTGAGGGGATGAGCCTGTCCGCAGGATGGGCCCCTCGCTCAGATATGAAAATGCGTGACGTAGTCACAAACAAGACCTGGTGGAACCGAAAATAATAAGGGTGCCTATTTCGTCACTTATACACATCAGTTAATTACAAGTGAAAACTATATCGGTCATGTGTGCATATCATGAATCCTCCCCTTGATATGCCCTTCTGTCGCCCCGTCAATGTGTCATTAATCCTTAGCTAATATATATGTTATTAACGTGAATTTAGGGGGGGAAATACCCAACCGATGTGCAGTACGAAAAACTAGGCAGCCATTTCCTAAGTTGCGTCACCAGAAGCCTGAACATTTGAAATCTGTGCGTGCGTCTCTGCAATTTATGGGTGCACATTGGATGGTGTGATGACATTCAAGGTTTTCACATTGACTCAGTAGGAGGATTGTTTTTTGTAGCTGCCATAGTGACCTGTAAACCTTACCATCTCATCCTTTATGCCTAATTGGAGGGCCAGTGGAAATGGCCTGGGTAAGAACATGCATATGTTAACCAACATATTCACTAATGTCTTAGTAACTGGGCAGTGGGAAATGAATGTGTCATCTGGAAATATATGGCTTCGTAAATTTGGCTTCACGGGTGAGCGTAACGTTGACAAAAAACTTGCAAACAAATCTTGTTAATGCTTCTCAAAACATGTTTCCAACAGCTTTGTATTTATTCACCCTCGTTAGAGTCTCGGAGCATATTGTACTTCAAGGGGTTGGACAGGAATTATGAAGTGGCTAAGCTGTTGACTGATTAATTGAATACGGAAGAACATTGGAAATGACTCAAGATTTCCACTTGCACACCATTGACATTAATGTCGAGACTCACGGCAAACAACATTGCATTACCCAGTTTTCTAAAGCAGATGCCACACCCCTAGAATGTATACTGTATAGTGGTCATCCCCTAACTGCATTACATACAGTATCCTCAATGTGTTTTGTAACAGTACTGCTGGGCGATCTATCTAAAGGGTTGCTCATTCTGTGGCTAAAGTGCCTCCCCTCCACTGAAGTCCTCTTTGCACATAATGTCATCATGGTTGAGAGAGTATTACTCAATCTGCCCATACAATGAAGGCCAAAGACTGATGTGGTATTATGATGGTCTGAAGCAGATTACATTACTCATGCCGCTATTTTTGACATTTCCAATGACAGAATGTACAGTACCAGTCAAAAGTTTGTGCACACCTACTCATTCAAGGGTTCTTCTTTATTTTTACTATTTTCTACAATGTAGAATAATGGTGAAGACATCAAACTATGAAATAGCGCATATGAAATCATGTAGGAACCAAAAAAGTGTTAAACAAATCAAAATATATTTTATATTTGATATTCTTCAAAGTAGCCACCCTTTGCCTTGGTGACAGCTTTGCACACTCTTGGCATTCTCTCAACCAGCTTAATTAGGAATGCTTTTCCAACAGTCTTCAAGGAGTTCTCACATATGCTGAGCACTTGATGGCTGCTTTTCCTTCACTCTGCAGTCCAACTCGACCCAAACCATCTCAATTGGGTTGAGTTCGGGTGATTGTGGAGGCCAGGTCATCTGATGCAGCACTCTATCACTCTCCTTCTTGGTCAAATAGCCCCTACACAGCCTGGAGGTGTGTTGGGTCATAGTCCTGTTGAAAAACAAATGATAGTCCCACTAAGAATAAACCAGATGGGATTGCGTTCTTGCTCCTAGTCAATAACTAAAGTTCCCTTTCAGTCAGTCAACTTCGGTACAGCATACTACAGGGAGTCGCACTCTCGCCACTTCAGTTGAAGGATCTATCTACAATCACACAGGACAATGAAATCCACACCTCGCTGGAAGCCCCACCTTCAACACCTGATAAGGCCGGGATTCATTCCTTCAATTATTCCCGCACTTCACTTCTGTGTGAACAGGAACAATTCACGCTACTAAAACAAACAATTGGAAAACGTCTCACATTGCGCCAACTAAACTGTCCCCTAATGGTAGAGCGTGCTCACCCCCTGGACATCCGTGTGCTGAAATCTGTGCTTGCTCTCATAAGTGTTCTAATCATAAACAATGAGTTATTCTTAATTTTTTTGGTTCAATGAGTAAGATGGCTAAGAAAATGACCTTGACGACGATGCCCCCAGTCATTCTATGGAAGACAGTCACAATCTTTGTGTAGTTTGTCTCAGCTTGGAGCACTCTGAGGCGGCATCTGCTCGAACCAGTCCTTGTGCGCATTGCCACGTACTGCTAACAAACTTAATGAAAAGATGTTTAACATTCTTGAAGAATCTTGGAATTACTGATGGCGACTTCCTTTTCCCAGATGCCGGTACCTTGGCTGGGTCTGAGGTGCAGGAAACGGAGATGGATTGGGTGGGATAACAGATGACAAGATGGTGCCGAAAACCATGGTTGACGTTTTACCATCTCCCAACCAATTGTGCAATTTTGTAATTTTTTTGCATTTTGTGTAACTTATTTTTAACTTATCTTGTTCATAATGTTGCTGCTACCATCTCTTATGACCGAAAATAACTTCTAGACAGAAAAGCGATTACTCACTGCGGACTGGAAGAAACTTTTTCATTTAACAAGTCTGACGAGAAGGATATCCTGCTTTCACTGGAACAGGCCCAGATCCACGCCTTTTACGCAAAGAAAAGACGCAGGAAAAAGGGACGCAGATCAGGGATCTTTCTGAGAATCTGGAGGCGAGCGAGTAAACTCCCAATGCCTTCCATTCTTCTTGCTAACGTGCAATCGTTAGAAAATAAAATTGATGACCTAATAGATTATCCTACCAACGGGAAATTAAAAACTGCAACATCCTATGTTTCACCGAGGCGTGGCTGAACGAAGAAACAGACAATATAGAGCTGGTGAGATTTTCCATGCCCCGGCAGAACAGAGACGCTACCTCTGGTAAGATGAGGGGTGGGGGTGTGTGTCTTTTTGTCAATAACAGCTGGTGCGTGATGTCTAATATTAAAGAAGTCTCGAAGTATTGCTCTCCTGAGGTAGAGTACCTTATGATAAGCTGTCAACCGCAATATCTACCAAGAGAGTTCTCATCTATATTATTCATAGCCGTCTATTTACCACCACACCTCTCAACCAACTCTATAAGGCCATAAGCAAAGAATAAAATGCTCACCCAGAAGCGGCACTCCTAGTGGCCGAGGACATTAATGCACGCAAACTTAAATCAGTTTTACCAAAATTTTAACCAGAATGCCACATGTGCAACCAGGGGAAAAAAATCCTAGACCACCTTTACTCCACACACAGAGATGCATACAAAGCTCTCCCCCGACCTCCTTTTGTCAAATCTGACCATAATTCTATCCTCCTGATTCCTGCTTACAAGCAAAAACTAAAGCAGGAAGTACCAGTGACTCGCTCAATACGGAAGTGGTCAGATGACGCGGAAGCTACACTACAGGACTGTTTTGCTAGCACAGACTGAAATATGTCATCCGATGGTATTGAGGAATAGTCATCGGCTTCATCAATAAGTGCATCAATGACAGCCTCCCCACAGTGACTGTACGTACATTTCCCAACCAGAAGCCATGGATTACAGGAAACATCCGCATCGAGTTAAAGGCTAGAGCTGCCACTTTGAAGGAGCGGGAGACTAATCCGGAAGCTTATAGGAAATTCCGCTATGCCCTCAGACGAACCATCAAACAAGCCATGCGTCAATACAGGATTAAGATTGAATCCTATTACACCTGCTCTGACACTTGTAAGATGTGGCAGGGATTGAAAACTATTACAGACTACAAAGGGAAACCCAGATGAGAGCTGCCCAGTGACGCGAGCCTACCAGCTAAATGCCTTTTATTCTCGCTTCGAGGCAAGCAGCCCCGAAGCGTGCACGAGAGAGCACCAGCTGTTCTGGATGTGTGATAATGCTCTCGGTAGCAGATGTGAACAAAACCTTTAAACAGGTCAACATTCACAAAGCCAGACGGATTACAAGAACCTCTGTTACTTGGCGTTTCATGGTGTTCACAGGGTAAGAGTGACAAATTGGGTCACTGTCCACAAGGGGTGGCCACATAGGTGGCTCATTACTGGGATTCGTTGCTGATTCTTGCCTGTAGCTCACTAGTCCACTAATCACCCCAGAAACATGGGAAATGACAGAGGAAAGAAGGGACCTGAAAAAGAAAACAACAGATGCCAAATCACAAAGGCTAAAACAGAAATTGGAGAAGCAGTACAGAAAAATCAACACACAAGTCAAAAGGCTAGTAAAAGAGACAAAAGGGCTTAACTGGAGGATATAGCAAGTGCTCCTGAAAAAGCAGCAGCAAGCAACCAGCAAGGAACAGTATATAAAATCACTAACCTAATCTGTGGCAGAAAATTCAAGTCAAATACTCAATTCAAAAACAAGCAAGGCAATCTCTTGACTACAGAAAATGAACAGGAAGCAAGATGGACAGAACACTTAAGATAGGTTCTCAACAGAGAACCCCCTGTGTATCCAATTAACACACCTGAAGCTGCTCCGGGAAGATCTATACATAAACACCGACCCACCACCCAAATAAAAAATAATCACTACCCTCAAGTCACTAAAGAATGGGAAAGCTCCAGGTCCTAATAACCTCAATGCAGAGCTGTTCAAAATCGATCCAATATTAGCTGCAAACATCCTTCTTCCACTCTTCACTGACACCTGGATGAAGGGCAAGATACCTTTAGATTGGACCAAGAGGGTCATCATACAGATACGCTACCGTTCAAAAGTTTGGGGTCAATTAGAAATGTCCTTGTTTTTGAAAGAAAAGCACATTTTTGGTCCATTAAAATAACATCAAATTGATCCGAAATACAGTGTAGACATTGTTAATGTTGTAAATGACTATTGTAGCTGGAAACGGCAGATTTTTTAAATGTAATATCTACATAGGCATACAGAGGTCCATTATCAGCAATCATCACTCCTGTGTTGCCTTGTGTTAGCTAATCCAAGTTTATCATTTTAAAAGGCTAATTGATCATTAGAATCCCCTTTTGCAATTATGTTAGCACAGCTGAAAACTGTTGTGCTAATTAAAGAAGCAATACAACTGGCCTTCTTTAGACTAGTTGAGCATCTGGAGCATTAGCATTTGTGGGTCAGATTACAGGCTCAAAATGGCCAGAAACAAAGCACTTTCTTCTGAAACTTGTCAGTCTATTCTTGTTCTGAGAAATGAACACTATTTAATGCGAGAAATTTCCAAGAAACTGAAGATCTCGTACAACGCTGTGTACTACTCCCTTTACAGAACAGCACAAACCCTCAAGAACATCAAAGAACGCCAACTTTATTGACTTTCAGAAGGCTTTTGACAGCATTCACCGCAAAAGCCCACGGAAGATCTTAAGAATTTATGGAATCTCCACCCATGTTGTTAACATAAAACATTTGTACAGCAACAACGTGAGCAAAACAAAGGAGCTGATTGTGGACTACAGGAAAAGGCGGGCCAAACACACATCACCAACAAACTATTATGGTCCAAACACACCAAGACAGTTGTGAAGGGGGCACGACAACACCTTTCCCCCCTCAGGAGACTGAAAAGATTTGGCATGGGTCTCCAGATCCTCTAAAAGTTCTGTAGCTGCACCATCGAGAGCATCCTGACCGGTTGCATCACCGCCTGGTATGGCAACTCCGACCATAAGGCACTACAGAAGGTAGTGCATATGGCCCAGTACATCACTGGGGCCAAGCTTCCTTCCATCCAGGACCTATATACTAGGCGCTGTCAGATGAAGGTCCAAAAAATTGTCAAAGACTTCAGGCACCCAAGTCATAGACTGTTCTCTCTGCTATCGCACGGTAAGAGGTACCGGAGCGCCAAGTCTAGGTCCAAAAGGCTCCTACCCCCAAGCCAAGACTGCTGAACAATTAATCATATGACCACCCAGACTATTTACATTGACCCCCCCCTTGTTTTTACACTGCTGCTACTCGCTGGCTGTTTATTATCTATGCATAGTCACTTTACCCCTACCTACATGTGCAAATTACCTCGACTAACCTGTAATCCCTCACCTTGACTCGGTACCCACTGTATATAGTCGCGTTATTGTTATTTTATTGTGTTACTTTTTATAAAAACATTTACTTTTGTTTATTTCGTTAATATTTTCTTATCTCTATTTCTTTAACTGCATTGGGCTTGTAAGTAAGCGTTTCACGGTAAGATCTACACTTGTTGTATTCGGCGCATGTGACAAATACAATTTGATTTGATTTGATTTGATTGCCATGCACTATGGGAATGAGCAACATGAGCTTTGATGTGAAGTCTGGAGTTTGTCAGCTTTACTCTTCAACCTGGCAATAGACTGGGTCATGCAGTAAACAACAGAAGATCAGGCAAGAGGAATACGATGACCTAGCTCTTTTATCCCACACACACCAACATCTGCAAGGCAAAACTGACAGAGCCCAGTCCTTTGGCCAGCCAGTCGGCCTGGTTATCAACTACATCAAGACAAAGGTCAGGCCCATCAACTTCAACTTAGCAAAAGCCGTCAAAATCAAGAAACAGGACCTAGAGTTAAACCACAGTTTTACTTACTTTGGGACCACCATATGCCATGATGGAGGCACCAGCAAAGACATCTGCACCATAATCAATAAAGCAAGAGCAATCTTAACCGAAGTTCAATAAAGTCTGGATATCTGTACAATAAAAGCACAAATACAAAACTTGACATATACCAGAGCTGTGTACTGGCAACTCTTCTTTATGGTTCAGAATGCTAGAAAATGACAGAAGCAGAACTGAAAACAATTATCTACATCTTCTGGCCAAACACAATATCAAACACCAACCTCCTTAGCCAAATGAAGCACGAAGCAGTGGATGCCATACTCAAGAGACGCTGCTGGAGCTGGATTGGACGCTTCCCGAGAAAGAGTACAAACTCTATCCCAAGAATAGCTGTCCATTGGACTCCAGAGGACAGACGTAAAGCCCCAACACAACATGGCAGTGTTGCTCTCGATCATGTGAAAAGTGATGCTGGAGTACAGGCTGTAATTTGTTGTGTGTCCCCCACGCTTCTGCAGGGTCATCACATCGACAGTTCCCGAGGCCCCAGTGCCAGTTTGGAGGGAGGAAATATCCTCTCGTATCCAGAAGTAGGCAATCCTAGTGGTTCCTATGTCAAAGATCTGGGACTGCTGGTACAGCCGGTATTCCTGGTTATGAAAAGGTACAGGACTTTGCTTCCCATTCTATACCTACGTGCTCTCAGCAAGCACCTTAGCGTTTACAAACTCAGAATCCTCATGAGCCACCAGCTATTACAACGATTGGCTGGTGGAGGCGGTCTCGAGGGGGCAAGCAGTGATACACACATCCATGCTACTGACCCATATTCAGTCTCTAGGCTTCATAAGAAACCAGAAAAAGAGCTGTCTGACTCCATCTCAGCTCATTGCGTTTCTGGGTCTGGAGCTCGGTTCACTCTCATATCGTGCTTTTCTATTCCCACGGAGGGTGTCCGGGTTCCGGCTCTGTTCAGCCACATCTCAGCTGGGTCAGGTGTGTTTTTCGACAGTGCCTATGCCTACTGGGGATGATGGCTTCTGTGATGGAAGTCATTCCTGTGGGGCTATTGTTAATATGGCCCTTCTGGCGCTAAGTGCTAGCCACTCACCCGGATGCATCTCGCTTCAGGTGTCCCTATTGTCAAGGGGCTTCCATGGGCTGAGTTGGTGGCGTGCATCAACAGATGGGGAGAGACTCCGTCTCTCTCCCTCTTAACCTTGGCTCGCTACTTATTGCTGGGGAGCAGTAAGCACGTTTTTGCTTTGGGCGGCGCATGTCCACCATTGCCTCAACTCAGGTGCAGATATTTTATCCAGGTGGGACCCTCTTTTCGTCAGGGTCCATGTAGATCGTATGCATTATAAGAAAACGAGGAGTATCCTATTTTCAGTTCCTGGAGTTGATAACCCCCAGAGTGAGGGGCTTTTTCCTGATGAGGGACCTGATTGCCCTGTTGGATGGTCTGGCGCACCAGTGGCCTCGGACCCTCCTTTCCGCGTTTCTGCCTTGGTTCTTGACAAACGTGATTGTAGATCCTTAAACTGAAGTCAGGAGAGTGTGACTCCCCATAGTATGTTGTACTTCGTCTCCCCCTTCAAGAAACAGTAGTTATAGTCATAACATTATGATATTGTGACCCTATGACCCTATGAAGTGATTAAACAGCAAACAGGCATACTGTACTTTTATTATACATTATCAGTTTATGTTTAGGACATTATTTACTACCAGTATCTGGAATACAGTAAAATACTAGACCTAGTAGCCTAATTTAGCTCCCGAACCCATCTGTTCCTGGAGAGCATAAAGTTGTAACGCCTATGGTTGGGGTCAGAGCTCCATAGCTTACACACACTAATTGGTTGAAAAGTTGTGCTCATTAGACTGGAGCCCATAGTTTGTCCTGACATCCTGACTGTTAAAAGCTGTAGGGGAGTTGAGGCTAGAAGCCATCCTCAGCAGGAACACACCCATGCTGCTTCACTTCCACAAATACTCCACTTTTATAGCACTGTGGAAAAATACCCAGAGACTGCTCCTGAGTGCATGTGTTAGTAGACATTTGAGAACATCAAGACTTTAAAAGACGCTCACATTTCTTTCATTCAACCCAATAGAGATGCAGTTCATTTCCCTTTGATGGCACTTTTACTTGATTTGTGTGATTCCTTGTTTCATTCAGAAGTAGGTGTTTCAGTCCTAATGATATTGCTCTTCCACTATCACCAGTGGTTCAGACTACATATTGTTTCACATGTCTTTTAGGCAAATTACATAGAGTTTTATGGACATACTGTAGGGCTTCATGAATGTTTGTCCAGAAACAGAAGGTGGAAGAAATGAGGCTCGAATGTTTGCTTATCACATGGGATATATAACAGTTCATTTAGCCCCCAGCCCACGCTACAGCATAGAAAAGTAGGACGAGTGCTCAACAACGATGACCAAAATCAAACACAAGAGGGCACTTTTTCTTCAGGTATCAACACGGTTCCCATAGAATAGCCTCACTTGCCATGTTAATAAGACTGGGAACCGGAGACAACGAATCAACGTAGTCATCAATGCTAAAACAACTATTTCATCAACAAATGAATTTTCTCTTATAATTCTACATTCACTTTACTTGTGTACAATATGTGTGTTCTCTCTTAACTACCTTGGAGCATGGTAGTGTCACTTCCTCAAAATCTAAAAGGAGGAGCCTTTTGGATCCAGATAAAAACCCTTTTGGGTTCCATGAAGAACCCTCTGTGGAAAGGGTTCTGCATGGAACCCAAAATGGTTCTACCAGGAACCAAAAGGGTTCTACCTGGAATCAAAACAGGTTCTTCAAAGGGTTCTCCTATGAGCACAGCCAAATAATCCATTTAGGTTCTAGATAGCACCTTTTTTTCTAAGAGTGTATGAAATCAATATTGTTTACTATCAATATTGTTTGATATTGATATGAGCAAGGCATATCGTGAAATCGACTTATCCTTGCTGTAACCTACAATATGATGTAAAAGAGCATACATGACTGTTTCTGCAGTCACAAAACCTTCTTACAGGGTCAACTTAGCACACTATGATAAATCATTTGTTGGGTGCTTATATTTCAAATAAAATCAAATTGTATTCATCACATGCGCCGAATACAACAGGTGTAGACCTTACAGTGAAATGCTTACTTATGAGCCCCTAATAGGAGCAGTTTCCAAAAATGTGGATAAGAATTAGAAATAAAAGTAACAAGTAATTAAAGAGGAGCAGTAAAAAAGAACAATATATACAGGGGGTGCCGGTACAGAGTCAATGTGCAGGGGCACCGGTTAGTTGAGGTAGTATGTACATGTAGGTAGACATAATTAAAGTGACTATGCATAGATGACAACAGAGTGGCAGTGGTATGGAGAGGGGAGTGGGACGGCAATGTGAATAGTCTGGGTAGCCATTTGACTAGATGTTCAGGAGTCTTATGGCTTGGGGTAGAAGCTGTTTAGAAGCCTCTTGGACCTAGACTTGGTGCTCTGGTACCCCTTGCCATGTGGTAGCAGAGAGAACAATCTATGACTAGGCTGGCTGGAGTCTTTGACAATTTTTGGGGCCTTCCTCTGACAGAGCCTGGTATATAGGTCCTGAATGGCAGGAAGCTTGTCCTCGGTGATGTACTGGGCCGTTGGTACTACCCTCTGTAGTGCCTTGCGGTCTGAGGGCGAGCAGTTGCCATACCAGGCAGTGATGCAACAAGTCAGGATGCTCTTGACAGTGCAGCTGTAGAACCTTTTGAGGATCTGAGGACCAATGCCAAATCTTTTCAGTCTTCTGAGGGTGAAAAGGTTTTGTCACCATGTTAGTTTGTTGGTGATGTGGACACCAAGGAACTTGAAGCTGTCAACCTGCTCCACTGCAGTGCCGTCGATGAGAATGGGGGCGTGCTCGGTCCTCTTTTTCCTGTAGTCCACAATCATCTCCTTTGTCTTGGTTACATTGAGGGAGAGGTTGTTGTCCTGGCACCACACGGCTAGGTCTCTGACCTTTCTATAGGCTGTCTCGTCGTTGTCGGTGATCAGAACTACCACTGTTGTGTCATCGGCAAATTTAATGACGGTGTTGGAGTCGTGCCTGGCCGTGCAGTCATGAGTGAACAGAGAGTACAGGAGGAGACTGAGCATGCACCACTGAGGGTCCCCTGTGTTGAGGATCAGCGTGGTGGATGTGTTGTCACATACCCTTACCACCTAGCGGCGGCCCGTCAGGAAGTCTAGGATCCAGTTGCAGAGGGAGGTGTTTAGTCCCAGGGTCCGTAGGTTATTGATGAGCTTTGAGGGTACTATGGTGTTGAACGCTTAGCTGTAGTCAATAAACAGCATTCTCACATAGGTGTTCCTTTTGTCCAGGTGGGAAAGGGCAGTGTGGAGTGCAATAGAGACTGCATCATCTATGGATCTGTTGGGGCGGTATGCAAATTCTGTACAATGAATTTTGTCTTATAATTCTACCTTCACTTTACTTGTGTACAATATGTGTGTTCTCTCTCAACTACCTTGGAGCATGGTAGTGTCACTTCCTCAAAATCTAAAAGGAGGAGCCTTTTTGGTTCCAGATAAAACCCTTTTGGGTTCCATGTAGAACCCTCTGTGGAAAGGGAAAGTGGGTCTAGGGTTTCTGGGATGATGATGTTGATGTGAGCCATAACCAGCTTTTCAAAGCACTTCATGGCTACAGACGTGAGTGCAATGGGTCAGTAGTCATTTAGGCAGGTTACCTTAGTGTACTTGGGCACAGGGACTATGGTGGTCTGCTTAAAACATGTTGGTATTACAGACTCGGTCAGGGAGAGGTTGAAAATGTCAGTGAAGACACTTGCTAGTTGGTCAGCGCATGCTCGCAGTACACATCCTGGTAATCCGTCTGGTCCTGCGACCTTGTGAATGTTGACCTGTCTAAAGGTCTTACTCCCATCGGCTGCAGAGAGCGTGATCACTCAGTCTTCCGCTACAGCTGGTGCTTTTATTGATCTAGTCACTGCTGCTTCCTGCTTTAATTTATGCTTGTAAGCAGTAATCAGGAGGATATAATTATGGTCAGATTTGACAAATGGAGGGCGAGGGAGAGCTTTGTATGCATCTCTGTGTGTGGAGTGTAGGTGGTCCAGAGTTCTTTTCCCTGTGTTTGCACGTTTAACATATTGATAGAAATTAGGTCAAACTGATTGGACTGATCATGTCAACATCATGCTTTCAAAATGCTTAGCTAGCAAGCTTGCAGTCGTCACCATAAATCAAGTCGAGAATCAAATCCATTACACAACAAATCTGGATTGTAAATTTCTCTTTGATGACAAAATTTGCCCACGAAGGACCGCCACGTCACCTTCCTGTTCAAGCACATCACAACGTGAGACCAAAAATGTCTTATGCTGCTTCATAAACTATATAGGATTCCAGAGAGAGATGTATACTGTAACTAAAGTAATACTAAGTGTATGTTGTGTAGTAAGCTGTGCCATGTGCCTCACCTTAATAATTTGGTATATTTTCACCAACGCGGTATTGTAAACACATCGTTCGTGGCTGGTGTGTGCTTGTTTGCCTACAGTATAACCTGTTTTAGAGAAAAGTAATCATTGAATACTGTAAGAGCTTTCATTGTCTCTTTATACCTTATGTAAGAACAGCCCATGTTCTGAACTCTGAACTGTCTCTGTACATTTCAAAAGTGCTGAAGAAATAGTTATATTAACTACGTCCGTCGTCTCTCACTCATTAATGTCTTAATCGAAATTACGGATTGTGTCACGCCCTGACAGTAGAGATCCTTTTATTCTCTATGTTTGTTTGGTCAGGATGTGACTCAGGTGGGAAAGTCTATGCTTTCTGGTTCTTTGTTTTTGATTCTCAATCAGGAACAGCTGTCCATCGTTGTCTCTAATTGGGAATCATACTTAGGCAGCCTTATTTCCTTTTCTCATTTGTGGGTTGTTGTCTTTGTTAGTGGCATGTGTAGCCTTACAGAGCTTCACATTCATTTTATTGTTTTGTTGGCAACATTTAAAATAAAATAATGTACGCTTACCACGCTGCTCCTTGGTCCGGTCATTTCCTTGACGACGATCGTGACAAATTGCCTCTTATCCGCTTGTCGTCCCCTTATGCTTATATCAATTGTCAGTAGAAACCACATTTGTTTAAGCAAGTCAGCCATATCAGCAATGTTTTTTTAAAGGCTTACTTCACTGAGGCTGAATGAACTGTAGCAGTGGTAAGGTGTTGGGAGTCACTGGGGCTCTGCTGTTGGGACAGCTTTATGTAGGCCCTAACAGTTTGTGAGCACCATTTGTCACTGTGATAGTGCAATCAATGTATTGTTTAGTGTTGTGTTGTTGCTTTGCTGGCATGCATCCCACATTTTTTTTTTGTCCCACCAAGATTTACATGCTAAAATCGCCACTGTATGTTAGTATGATCTGTTATTTCAGCATGCTGGTGAGTGTCATTGCCATGTATTACACAGAGAAAGCTCGCCATCTACTGGTGAACTATTTTGCTTTTACAATTTCTCAATTGCTTAGACATAATTCCTGGAACAACTTACCATTTTCTCAAATCATCACACACAATTTTAAAAACTCACAACCAATGGTACAAACATCTAACTTCTGGGTCCCAATTCAAACACAAGCTGTCAAACACAGACTACATGATTGTTTGTTACACACTGGAGGGATTAATTCAAAACACTGCTACCAAAATGTTTAGAATAGGTTCAGAGAAATCATTTGGAACTTTGTAAAATCACAGCACTGACCATCCATAACCCTTTCAGGATACCCTGGCGAGAGAAATTCAAAACAGTACTGTAATAAATACCTCTTACAATAGTGAATAAGGCAATACTACTGTAAATGCTGTTTTGGTCAAAACATCACACTGAAAAAAACATGTAAGGAAGAGTCCATGCACAGTAAAATACGCAATTTCGAAAAAATGCAGCAAATGTACAGGTTACTCAGCTTCAGCATCAGCATCAGCGTTCTCATCATCTCGTCTCAGGTCTGGGTCAGGCCATAATATCTCATCAACGTCACACATTATGTTTGCTCTTCCCAGGCAGCGTATATCCAAGATGGCGTAGCAGTTGGACGTGTGTTTTTGTCTTGTCCCGTGTATATATCGGTTTCTTCATATATATTTTGTATATATATTAATCTCACTTTCCATATACGGACTGAATATACTCTCCTGCAACCCGCCTCACCCAATGTGGTATCTGCTATTGAACCCCCTTCAGCAGCTAGCCAGCTAACTAGCTACTAACTAGCTAGTAGTCAGTTAGCCACTGCTAGCGGTCCTCACCATTAACTCGGACATCAGCCAACCTCAACCCTCAATTCCTGCCTGTCTGCACAGCGTGATATCAACCCGAGCATAAAAGGACTGTTTTTTCTCGACCACATCTCCGGATTCCTACCGCAAGCTCTGAACCTTTACACCGGATCATCGCAGCTAGCTAGCTGCTATCCAAGTGGATACTCCTGGTTAACATCTCTGTCCCAAAGCAAGCACCAGTTAGCCTGCACCCCCACAGCAACTTGCCCAAGCCTTCTCCTTCTCCCAAATCCAGATAGCTGATGTTCTGAAAAATCTGGACCCCTACCCCTCATTCGGGCTAGACAACCTGGACCCCTGATATATATGACACTGTTATAGATCCGTCTCCCCTTACAAACCTTTTTGGAGTACTGCCCATAGGTACCCCCCTGTCAAGAATCCAGTTGGACACTGTTGCTTAAACAACTCTTTTAGCTAGACGGCTAATATTACAGAACTGGAATATGGCAGCTCCCCCATCTTATAAATATTGGGTGAGAGATGTGTTGTGGTCTCTGAAACTAGAAAAAATTCAATTCAATTCACATGGGAACCCCAAACTGTTTAATGAGGCTTGGGCTCCATTCCGGTCTTACTTTAAACGATCCATCCTCTGATGGCATTCCTATTAAAACCAAAATTAGTCTGTATTTGACCCCCCTGTGACTTAAGGGTTGGATGAGTATTTCTTTATGTTTTTTGTGGGGGGGCATGAAGGTTGATGTGCTTATTTGATCGTGACCTGCGGATGCCTTGTTCATCTTGCCCGGTGTAACGTTTTTCTTCCGCTGAAGGAGAGGAGGACCTAAATGCAGCGTGGTTAGTGTTAAACATCTTTTAATATAGACGATAACCGAGAACACTACAAAAATACAAAACAATACATGTGAAAACCGAAACAGTCCTGTGTAGTGAAACAAACACAGACACGGAAACAATCACCCACAAAACAACATTGAAACCCAGGCTACCTAAGTATGATTCTCAATCAGAGACAACTAACGACACCTGCCTCTGATTGAGAACCATACTAGGCCGAACACAGAAAAACAACCTAGACACACAAAACATAGAATGCCCACCCAACTCACGTCCTGACCAACTAAAACAAACAATTAACACAATAACTAGGGTCAGAACGTGACAGTACCCCCCTCCCAAGGTGCGGACTCCGGCCGCAAAACCTGAACCTATAGGGGAGGGTCTGGGTGGGCATCTGTCCACGGTGGTGGCTCTGGCGCTGGACGTGGACCCCACTCCACCATAGTCTTTGTCCACCTCCTTAGCGTCCTTTGAGTGGCGACCCTCGCCGCCGACCTTGGCCTAGGAACCCTAACAAAGGGCCCCACTAAACTGAGGGGCAGCTCGGGACTGAGGTAGCTCATGACTGAGAGGTAGCTCATGACCGAGGGGTAGCTCAGGCCTGAGGGGTAGCTCAGGCCTGAGGGGTAGCTCAGGACTGAGGGGTAGATCAGGCTGGTTGACGGCTCTGGCGGCTTCTGGCTGACTGACGGCTCTGGCGGCTCCTGGATGACTGGCGGCTCTGGCGGATCCTGGCTGAATGGCGGCTCTGGCGGATCCTGGCTGACTGGCGGCTCAGGCGGTTCCTGGCTGAATGGCGCTCTGGCGGATCCTGAATGACTGGCGGCTCTGGTGGATCCTGGCTGACTGGCAGCTCTGGCGGATCCTGGCTGACTGGCGGCTCTGGCGGATCCTGGCTGAATGGCGGCTCTGGCGGATACTGGCTGAATGGCGGATCCTGGCTGACTGGCGGCTCTGGTGGATCCTGGCTGACTGGCGGCTCTGGCGGCTCCACGCTGACTGGCGGTTCTGGCGGCTCCACGCTGACTGGCGGCTCTGGCGACTCCACGCTGACTGGCGGCTCTGGCTGCTCATACGGCTCTGGACAGACGGGAGACTCTAGCGGCGCTGGGCAGACGGTAGACTAGTGGCTCTGGGCAGACGGGAGACTAGCGGCGCTGGGCAGACGGGAGACTCTAGCGGCGCTGGGCAGACGGGAGACTCTAGCGGCGCTAGGCAGACGGGAGACTCTAGCGGCGCTGGGCAGACGGGAGACTCTAGCGGCGCTGGGCAGACGGGAGATCCCTGACCATTTCGAATCCCACCGGCAGACTCACAGCCTTGGTTTCTCAAATGACTGCCTCGAATGGTTCACCAACTACTTCTCAGACAGAGTTCAGTGTGTCAAATCGGAGGGCCTGTTGTCCGGACCTCTGACAGTCTATCGGGGTGCCACAGAATTCAATTCTCAGGCCGACTCTTTTCTCTGTGTATATCAATGATGTCGCTCTTGCTGCTGGTGATTCTCTGATCCACCTCTATGCAGACGACACCATTGTGTATACTTCTGGCCCTTCCTTGGACACAATATTAACAAACCTCCAAACGAGCTTCAATGCCATACAACACTCCTTCCGTGGCCTCCAACTGCTTTTAAATGCTAGTAAAACTAAATGCACGCTCTTCAACCGATTGTTGCCCGCACCTGCCTGCCCAACGAGCATCACTTCTCTGGACGGTTCTGACTTAGAATATGTGGACAACTACAAATACCGAGGTGTCAGGTTAGACTGTAAACTCTCCTTCCAGATTCACAACAATCGACTGTAAGTTTGTTCATGTGTAACTCTATGTTCTTGTTTTTGTCGCACTGCTTTGCTTTATATTGGCCAGGTCACAGTTGTAAACTTGTTCTCAACTGGCCTAACCAGTTAAATAAACAGGAAATTTGCCTTGTTGTTACTGTGATACATGTAGTGTGTATAGACTGAATCTCCACTTTGTTCTCAGTGTAGTTTTTAACACAGTAATGGAAGACCATAGGTCAGTAATGGACAAATTTAATTTTTGCAGAACTGAGAGGCGGCCATCTATTGGAGGTAGGCAGAGACTTCTCACAGCTGAGCAGGAGACTGTCCTGAATATGGTGATTGCCAGTAATGCCATCCGTTTGAGGGAAATTCAAACCCAAACAGTTGAAGACCAGGTAGTCTTCCAAGGATTTGACAGCGTCAGTATTTCCACCATTGAGTGGATTGTTCAGAATAACCTTTTTTTTCTTCTTAAAAAAAAACGTATTTAGAGAATCTTTGAGCTGGATGCCATGGCTGACCCACAGCAATAAATCTTAATCAACAAGGCAGGTTTCAACCTAACAAAAAGGCGCAAAAGGGGGCGCAACATCATTGGTCACCGTGCCATCATACAAGTTCCTGGCCAGAGGAGAGGCAACATCACCCTATGTGCAGCCATCAGAAATTGTGGCGTCCTCCACCGCCATGTCAAAGTGGGTCCATACAACACGACACAACTCCTTCAATTTCTAGATCAGCTGCACAATAATTCTTCAACAGGAAGGGGAGCCAGGGCAACCAGAGCAAGCCCAATATGTTGTCATTTGGGATACGGTGAATTTCCATCGGACTGCTCTGGTTCGTGCCTGGTTCAATGACCCCACCCCAGGTTCACCGTTCATTTTTTGCCAGCATATTCCCCATTTCTGAATCCGATTGAGGATTTTTTTCTCAGCATGGCAGTGGAGTGTATGACCGCAACCCCTACACACAGCAAAACCTCCTGGAGGCAATGGTGGACGCCTGTGGTGATGTGTCTGTGGAGTCTATCCAGGGTTTTCTAAGTCACACAAGGGCATTTTTCCCATGCTGCCTGGCAAGAGCAAACATAAGGCCTGATCCAGACCTGAGACGAGATGATGAACGCTGATGCTGAAGATGAGTAACCTGTACATTTCCTGCAGTTGGAAATAAAGCTTTTGGAAATTGCAGTATTTTACTGTGCATGAACTCTTCCTTACATGTTTTGTCAGTGTGACATTTCAAAGGTGAGGTTTTTGACCAAAACAGCATTTACAGTAGTATTCCCTTATCCACTAATGTAAGAGGTATTTATTACAGTACTTGTTTTGAATTTCTCTCTGCAGGGTGTTCCTGGAAGGGTTATCTGGATAATCAGTGCTGTGATTTTACAAAGTTCCAAATGATTTGTCTGAACCTATTCTAAACATTTTGGTAGCAGTGTTTTGAATTAATCCATCCAGTGTGTAACAAACAATCATGTAGTCTGTGTTTTTGACAGCTTGTGTGTTGTCTGAGTGCAAAGTTTGAATTGGGACCGTTGGTTGTGAGCTTTTAAAATTGTGTGTGAAGATTTGAGAAAATGGTAAGTTGTTCCAGGAATTGTGTCTTAGCAATCGAGGAACTGCAATGTAAAGTGTGTTCTGACAGTTCTGTGAAATGCACCATAGTGCAATAGGTATTGTATGTTCATCAAAAACAACGCAACAGGCAATGTTTGGGGGTGTTAATTCTCTTTTGTGAAAATTGCATTTGTGTAGAGAGCAACAGTTGGCACGCAGTTGGGCCTGGTTGAGTGGCATTACGTGATCCAAACAGCTCCTCAACTCCTCCCTTCACTAAGTTTTGTTCACACAACACAATAACTTCTCCCTGTTATGAACTCTCCTGATTCACATATCAAACACTTCGAAAAGGACATGAAACAAAAAACATGATTCTAGGAGAATGAGTTTTAGGACTCCACTGTGGATGGTGGGTTCACCTTTTAAAGCCTGTAGGGTAATCGGGGTACAAAGTTCAAACAGTCAGATGAACCGGGGCACCAATGAGTACAGTAGGGTGAATTTCCCCCTCAACATTGATGTCAGTTTTGTGTTTTCCCTCTAGAATTTGGGGAGGGTAAGCTGATCCTACATCTAATACAAATCTGCTTTCATTCAGGTTTTACAGATGAAAGTCTTTGAATGAGCAGGTCCAAGGTAATTGCTTAGGTCATTCTGACAGTGCTCGGGGATCTCATCATAGAAATACTACAGTCAGTGTGTGTGTTCTTCAGTTCAATGGTGATAGTGTTTCCAGATCTCAGCAAAGACCTTTGTGGGTGACAGGGTTGTGTCATGGCTGGCTTACACACCATCCATAATCACCAGTGTACTTTAAACTCCCTTTCACCTGCTTCTCACCCTTTCCACCTGTCTCTTTCAAGAGCTACCAATAGCAAAGTTTGAATAGGGTAAATATTCACGACTATATTGTCAGGGCACATACAGATAAGAGAGCACCAGTTGTATTTTACTTGCAGGTTGTGTTGAAAAAATGAAATTGCCAATGGCTCATCCTGTGCTCTAGGCTTATTCTCAAGCAAGATCAGTGCAAAGTCCACTATTAACCCTGTGACAAATGCAAGCTATGCAGAATCTTTTCAGAGTTTCTATTCAATCCTGCTTTGACAGATTGTACTGGAAAGTACAATGGGATGTGAGCCATGAGTCAGGCTTAGTATGGCCTGTATACTGAAATGATGATAACAACTCATTCATCATTACAGAGAGGCTTTTCACTTTAAAAAAAGGTGGTTGGGAGGAGCTCTATCACTCTTATTTGTATTATTCTTCACACCTTTATTTAACCAGGTAGGCTAGTTGAGCACATGTTCTCATTTAAAACTGCGACCTGGCCAAGATAAAGCAAAGCAACACAAACAACAACACAGAGTTACACATGGAATAAACTATGTGTGTGCAAATTAGTTAAAGATAAGGGAGGTAAGGCAATAAATAGGCCATAGTGGGGAAATAATTACAATTTAGCAATTAAACACTGGAGTGATAGATCTGCAGGAGATGAATGTGCAAGTTGAGATACTGGGTTGCAAAGGAGCAAAAAAAATAAAAAAAATAACAGTATGGGGATGAGGTAGTTGGATGGGCTATTTACAGATGGGCTATGTACAGGTGCAGTGATCTGTGAGCTGCTCTGACAGCTGGTGCTTAAAGTTATTGAGGGAGATATGAGTCTCCAGCTTCAGTGATTTTTGAAATTTGTTCCAGTCATTGGCAGCAGAGAACTGGAAGGAGAGGCGGCAAAGGGGGAATTGGCTTTGGGGGTGACCAGTGAAATATACCTGCTGGAGCGCATGCTACGGGTGGGTGCTGCTATGGTGACCAGTAAGCTGAGATAAGGCGGGGCTTTACCCAGCAAAGACTTATAGATGACCTGGAGCCAGTGGGTTTGGCAACGAATATGAAGCGAGGGCCAGCCAACGAGAGCATACAGGTCGCAGTGGTGGGTAGTATATCGGGCATTGGTGACAAAACAGATGGTACTGTGATAGACTGCCTCCAATTTGCTGAGTAGAGTGTTGGAGGCTATTTTGTAAATGACATCGCCAAAGTCAAGGATCAGTTTGGCAGTCAGATTTACGAGGATATGTTTGGCAGCATGAGTGAAGGATGCTTTGTTGCGAAAAAGGAAGTTGATTCTAGATTTAATTTTGGATTGGAGATGCTTAATGTGAGTCTGGAAGGAGAGTTTACAGTCTAACCAGACATCTAGGTATTTGTAGTTGTCCACCTATTCTAAGTCACAACCGTCCAGAGTAGTGATGCTGGACGGACGGGCAGGTGCGGCAGCGATCGGTTGAAGAGCATGCATTTAGTTTTACTAAATGAGCAGTTGAAGGCCACGGAAGGAGAGATGTATGGCATTGAATCTTGTCTGGAGGTTAGTTAACACAGTGTCCAAAGAAGGGCCAGAAGTATACAGAATGGTGTCGTCTGCGTAGAGGTGGATCAAAGAATCCCCAGCAGCAAGAGCGACATCATTGATATATACAGAGAAAATAGTTGGCCCGAGAATTGAACCCTGTGGCACCCCCATAGAGACTGTCAGAGGTCCAGGCCTTCCGATTTGACACACTGAACTCTGTTTGAGAAGTAGTTATTGAACCAGGCGAGGCAGTCATTTGAGAAACCAAGGCTGTTGAGTCTGCCGATAAGGATGTGTTGATTGACAGAGTCGAAAGCCTTGTCCAGGTCGATGAATACAGCTGCACAGTATTGTCTCTTATCGATGGCAGTTATGATATCGTTTAGGACGTGGGTGAGGTGCACCCATGACCAGCTAGGGAATCAGATTGCATAGCAGAGAAGGTACGGTGGGATTCGAAATGGTCGGTGATCTGTTTGTTAACTTGGATTTCGAAGACCTTAGAAAGGCAGGGCAGAATAGATATAGGTCTGTAGCAGTTTGGGTCTAGAGTGTCTCCCCCTTTGAAGAGGGGGATGACCGCGGCAGCTTTCCAATCTTTGGAGATCTCAGACGATACGAAAGAGAGGTTGAACAGGCTAGTAATAGGGGTTGCAACAATTTTGGCGGATAATTTTAGAAAGAGAGGGTCCAGGTTGTCTAGCCCGAATGATTTGTAGGGGTCCAGATTTTTCAGAACATCAGCTATATGGATTTGGGTGAAGGAGAAATGGGAAGGCTTGGGCAAGTTGCTGTGGGGGTGCAGGGCTGTTGACCGTGGTAGGGGTAGCCAGGTGGAAAACATGGCCAGCCGTAGAATTTTTAAAATTGAAATTCACAATTATCGTGGATTAATCGGCGGTGACAGTGTTTCCTAGCCTCAGTGCAGTGGGCAGCTGGGAGGAGGTGATCTTATTCTCCATGGAATTTACAGTGTCCCAGAACGTTTTGGAGTTTGTGCTACAGGATGCAAATTTCTGTTTGAAAAAACTAGCCTTAGCTTTCCTAACTGCTTGTGTATATTTGTTGCTAACTTCCCTGAAAAGTTGCCTATCGCGGGGGCTATTCGATGCGAATGCAGTACACCACAGGATATTTTTGTGCTGGTCAAGGACAGTCAGGTCTTGAGTGAACCAGGGGCTATATCTGTTCCTGGTTCCATTTTTTATTTATTGGGCATGCTTATTTAAGATGGTGAGGAAAGCACTTTTAAAGAAAAACCAGGCATCCTCTACTGACGGAAAGAGGTCAATACCCTTCCAGGATACCCGGGCCAGGTCGATTAGAAAGGCCTGCTCACTGAAGTGTTTTAGAATAGTGATGAGGGGTGGTCGTTTGACTGCAGACCCATTACGCACGCAGGCAATGAGGCAGCAGAGGGGTATTTGGAGTGCAGGTTGTTTAGGATGAGATCTATGAGGGTGCCCGTGTTTACGGATTTGGGGTTGTACCTGGTAGGTTCACTGATAATTTGTGTGAGATTGAGGGCATCAAGTTTAGATTGCAGGACAGCCGGGGTGTTGAGCATATCCCAGTTTAGATCACCTAACAGTACGAACTCTGAAGAGAGATGGGGGGCAATCAATTCACATATGGTGTTCAGGGCACACCTGGGGGCTGAAGGGGGTCTATAACAAGCGGCAACGGTGAGAGACTTGTTTCTGGAAAGGTGGATTTTTAAAAGTAGAAGCTCGAATTGTTTGGGGACAGACCTGGATAGTATGACAGAACACTGCAGGCTATCTCTGCATTAGATTGCAACTCCGCCCCCTTTGGCAGTTCTATCTTGTCGGATAATGTTATAGTTAGGGAAGGACATTTCAGGGTTTTTGTTAGCCTTCCAAAGCCAGGATTCAGACACGGCTAGGACATCCGGGTTGGCAGAGTGTGCTAAAGCAGTGAATAAAACAAACTTAGAGAGGAGGCTTCTAATATTAACTTGCATGAAACCAAGGCTTTTACGGTTACAGAAATCAACAAATGAGAGCACCTGGGGAATGGGAGTGGAGCTAGGCACTGCAGGGCCTGGATTAACCTCTACATCACAAGAGGAACAGAGGAGGAGTAGGATAAGGGTACAGCTAAAGGCTATAAGAACTGGTCGTCTAGTACATTCGGAACAGAGAGTAAAAGGAGCAGGATCTGGGGGCAGTAGAATAGATTCAAGGCATAATGTACAGACAAAGGTATGGTAGGATGTGAAGTGGAGGTAAATCTAGGCATTGAGTGACGATGAGAGAGGTATTGTCTCTAGAGACACCATTTAAACCAGGTGAGGTCACCGCATGTGTGGGAGGTGGAACAAAAGGATTAGATAAGGCATATTGAGCAGGGCTGGAGGCTCTACAGTGAATAAGACAATAATCACTAACCAAAACAGCAATGGACAAGGCATATTGACATTAGGGAGAGGCATGGGTAGACGAGTCATCATAGAGTCCAGTGAGTAGCTAGGCGGGCTGGAGACATGGCAATTCAGACAGCTAGCGGGTCGGGGCTAGCAGGCTAGCAGAAGGGCCTTAGAGGGACGTCGCGACGGAAGAGACTGTTGTAGCCCCCTCGTGCCTTTACGTCGGCAGACCAGTTGTGATGGATCTGCAGGGCTCCGTGTAGTAACAGGGTCCAGGCCAATTGGCAAAATAGGTATAGTAGCCCAAGAAATTGGCTGATGATCCTCTTCAGCTAACAGTCCGATATGCTCTAGACAGCTAGCGGGCCGAATTGGGCTGTGCAGACTGGCAGGAGTTGTCCGGGCTAAAGGTTAGCTGATGACCGCTAGCAGTGGATAGCTGACTACTAGCTAGTAGCTAGTGTCGGGGTTCGTTCCTTGTCAATCATTTGCTTATTGGTGAAATCAGCAATCAGACAATATCTTTAAGTAAATCAATCATTAATTTATAAATGCAATTGCAGACAGAAGTTGACAACGGGAACACAGCACACATGTTTCCAAGTAAGTTCCGCACTCCACCTAAGGGCACAGATGATTTTATACATGTGATCACTCCCTAGTGGTATGATCACCTACGTCAATGTATGTGTGTATCAATAAGCTGAGGTTACCTTATAAGGCAGCCTAGTACAGTAGCTTCTCTGAATTTATTAGCATTGTCTAATGTCACACAAGATCAAAATGTTAACACCAGACAGTGTTTATGGTTTTAGTCTGCCTCAGACCTAACCTGCAAGCACACTCTCTCAACAGCCAGGGCTTAACCACAAAGACTAATATAGATAGCTTGTGCAACGTATAGTGGCAGAGGTTTTAGACACACAGCAACAGTATCTTATTATAAGGCCTGCAGCAAAACATATGAATCTTAAGGTCCCCTTAATCAATAATGGGGAGGGTCTTTGGGACCCACCCCCTACACTAGTTAGCTGGCTAGCTTCTGTTGGGGGTTCCGGTTCTAAAGTAAAGAAAATAGAACATCCATACCACCTTGGGTGAGGCGGATTGCAGGAGAGTATGTTGAAGTTGAGGTTAAAAAAATTATAAAGAAATATATACAAAGAAAAAAAGATTAAAAAAGATATATACACGGGACACGACAAGATGAAGACAAAGACGCCTGACTGCTACGCCATCTTGGAAGTTGCTCTGTCATTTATTCAAACCAAGATGGGTAGTGCTGTGAGGGGAGGGATTTAATGAGTGTATCAGCTGGGTATTATCTCTTCTTAAGTTATCATGCAATGAGTTCAATACCATAGATAGAACATATCAATCCATTCAATAAACAGGTTAGTTCACCCAGACCCAGCCATAGCCTTTTGGGGGCCCTAAGCTAAAAAAATAAATCATTTGTGGCCACCCTCTTGACACCTGAGAGGAAATAAATTCTGCAATTCGACACATTTGACCATGACATGCCATGTTAATATGATATCTGAGTGAGAGTGACTAACATCAATGGGGGCCCCATGGAGGTCAGGGCCCCTGGGCACATGCTTTGCGAGCCCTGGTCGGTTATTGGACCATATTTACTGTGAGTTTAAATAACTGGTTAGACTAATTTACCAATCTAAGAAATGTTAGCTGACAGGCTAATTGAGTAACTGCCAGTGACTGATAAAACAAGACAAAAACCAACCTGGACTCAGGGGTAGATGTAACATAGTAAAGGACAATCTGGGACACTCAAGTGGGTATGATATGTTATGTTTGGTATGGTATGTATTCATTTGTCGATGTCCATCATCCATTTTGTGTGATATGTTACGAATTACAATTTGTATGATATGCTACAAATTGCAATTCGGATATGTTACGAATTGCAATTTGTACAATATGTTACAAATGTACAGTATGATATGTTACAAATGACACTTTGTTGTGGCTAACATTAGCTAGGGGGCTAGGTAGCTAACTCTAACATTAGCTAGATGGCTAACATAAGGTTAGTGGTTAAGGTTAGGAACCTGTTAAACTTAAATCTTACTGCTGTCAATGGCATAAGAATATTACTGCTGGCAATAAGAATCTACTTTTATAACTCTCAACAGTTAGTTGAAAACGGTCACTTATGTCTTAGTTGCTAGGGCCGGCCCTGAGTAGTGATGGGCATTCCTAGTCTTTTTGATGAGCCGGACTTTTGGCTCCATTCCCCTAAAATAGCTGTTAATTTGGCGCCCAAATGGCTTTTTGTTCAGTACCTAGCCTCCCAGTAGCAATGCAATGCGCACTTGGGAGGCTGGAGTCCCTCCAGAGTGGTCACGCTGTGTGTCAGCTTTGTTGGCCATTTTCTCATTCACGTGGCGCCGGGGATATGCCACTTTGTCAAGACGCAGCTGCGCTCCTTTCGTTCAGTGCAGTTTTCCTCACACATCCCACCCCCTTTAATCGCCCTTCTCCCTACCGGCGACACTACAGCTGCCAATTAGAGGCAATAAGCTTTTTCAGTATCAAGCCAGTAGTATGCCTACTTCTTGTCACCAGTTATTTTAATGATTATTTAAGGTAGGCTACATGGAAAAGTCCTGTAAATGATGATGTATGTGCGATAACGACGGTCAGCCCTGGTCATCTGGATCCACTGGTGACGAGTGCTTAAAAATATAATAAAACCATGAAAAATAGCACATCTCGAATGTAAAGCCTAAAAAGTTTAGTACCATTATGTCAGATCGTGATATGTGAGTTCAAATACATTTTAACCAGACATAATTATTAGATCGCCTGCAAAAAATGAAGATTATTCAAGCAGTAGCCTATGCAAATCAGGGAGCTAATTTAACGGTTCTTTCACAGATGCGATTCGGTTCTTGATCCATTGAAAAAGAGCCGTTCATTCGAGAACGACCCATCACTAGCTCAGAGTCCACCATGTGGAGACGTTGAAATATGAAAGCGTTTGTCACCTGCATCAATGAATAAGGTATGTAGCCTGCACAATTATTATTAAATGGCACATTTTGTATGTTTGATTGTTTTGATTAATTTGATCATGTGAATTGTAAATACATTGATTCCTCGAATTTATGTTAGGCTACGCTTATAAAAAGCATATGTAGCTCACAACTACCGTATTACGTTTAAAATATGTTATTATAATTACCAGTGTTTCCTCATAGTTAACTTTATCTGGAAATAAAGCGCTCGTATTATTACTGCACTAGAGTGAAAACATTCTGTTGATGCGCATCCCAACGGAAAAAAGCCTAATTTGGAAAATTATATATATTTTTTCATGTGGATGTTGCAGTGTTAAAATATTCACATCCGAGTCCGCAAATAAAAAAAAACAAGGACAAAGTTGCATTGGCTAGCTACTGTATTTAAAAAAGAGAACTTGAGCTCTAAACAATAAACGATGTCTCCCCCCAATAGGTCTGGTCTGGAATCACAGAGCTGGATTTTGATGGACATAGCCTACACTATGCTGAAATTTAAGTTTGGTCTTCTAATATTCTTTGCAGTGATATGTTTATATTGGACATGGTCCATATATATCAAATTGAATACAAACAAATACCCTGCAAAAACACATTGGCAAATTCTCATAAGTGATCAAACAATAACTCCGATTAAAGACACTAAGCATTTAATGGTGTCTGCCTACAAAGACCACAGAATGGATGGAGCAATCCGTATCATTAGTATAATCAGAAGAGGTGATCTCCAGCCACTTCATTGTTTTTTCTGTGATGGACATGGCTGCTTTCCTGCTTCAGTGGCACAGGTGGAGATGCACAGTGACCATTTTGGATTCCCCTTTGTGACCACAGATGTGCTGTGCCAGAGTCCATCTATGTATAATGTGACACATGTCACTATATCAATACATTCAGATATCAAAGCCAACCAAAACCAGCACTTCCTGTCCATACAAAACAAAGAACTGAGAGAGGAGAAGATATTTCCATACAACTTTACAGTGTGCATCTCCAACCTTTTCGGAGGCTACAACAATGTCCTGCAGTTTGTTCAAACTATGGAGATGTACAAACTCCTTGGGGTGCAGAGAGTGGTTATCTATAACACCAGCTGTGGTCAGGACTTGGAACCAGTGTTAGTTCACTACAGGGAAGAGGGTAAACTGGAAATAGTAGAATGGCCGATTGATCAGTTCCTCAACCCATCCAAAGGCTGGAGGTTTGAAGAGCACAAAGGAGATCTCCACTACTATGGGCAGCTGACCACTCTGAATGAATGCATCTATAGATACATGTACCAGTCAAAGTATGTACTTCTTCATGACATTGATGAGATTGTGATGCCTTACCAACATGCCAATTTGCATCTACTGCTGGAGGACCTTCAATACCAGCACCCCAGAGTAGGAGTCTTTGTCATCGAGAACCACATATTCCCCAAAAACCATTACGAAGACAGTGGCAAGTTTAAACTGCCACAATGGAGGGAAATTCCAGGGATCAATATCCTGGAGCATATTTACAGAGAACCCTCGAGAGAAGCTGTTATCAACCCTACCAAACTGATTGTCAACCCTAGACATGTAGTACAGACATCTGTTCACTCTGTGCTGAAGACTTTAGGGGAGACCTTCTGGGTACCACCTGATGTGTGTCGGCTAGTACACGTCAGAGTTCCCCTGCAAGGGAGCCTCACTAAAGATCAGCTGCTTGTGGACAAAAAGCTGTGGGAATATGAAAAGGAGCTAGTTCAAAATGTTGACAACACTTTAAGGAAATCTGGACTGTTGCTTTGATGATACAAATCTGATTTTGACATTCTTTTGTCATTTTTGTTTCTTGGCCTATTTCATATGAATAATAGTCTGTTTTGCTCTAGCCAAGCCTTGACGACTCGTTAGACAGTAAGGTCAGCCACCTCCCAACTTGGCAGAAAATGACTGCGCAATGAAATGAATAGGAGTGAATGGACAATTATTGCATTATGATCGTCCCTGATGTTTTCCTAAGCTTCCCAATACCTACCTGATTGCATTTCAGACACTACAAACCATACTTCCTCCTGATTTATTTTTGGACTGTCTTTTTGCTATGTATTAGTGTGTTATTCATTGCGCTGCTATGAGTTAATAGCATTAAGGCCAAATTCAATGCTTCATAAAAATACAAATACATACATATTTGTTTCTTATACCTCCAGGGGTCCTAAAACAGCCATATGGTCCATGTAATTACTATCTTAAAACAATTCCATGTTAGGGTAGTAAATATCAGACAAAAATGGCTTATATTCTCAGTTTTGACACTTTGGTTAACTCTGTTTGTCATTTATTTGACAAACCTGTTTTTAACTTGTCCCAAGGACCTCCCCTTGTGTATAAAAAGGTGGCGTTATATTAAAGGATGTAAAGTTTTCAACCAATTATTCAGCAATTATCAATAATTTACTGAATAATTAGTAACATTAATAACATTAATTTCCATTTGACAGTTGTGTGTACTATTACTGTTTGTGAGAGTGTATCATTATTTGTTAAGTGATTTTTAATTGGAAAAAAACTTGAAAATATGTTAATCTGATTCCTCTCTTCCTGATTCACAAACACCCGGAGGTGGACTGGCCATAAGGAAAAAAAATGATTTACCAGCAAACAAAAACTTCTAATGTGTATTCACCATTAGTTATACATGCATGTCACTTTAGTGTTAGTTTCCATACATATTGCCTCATTCCATTACATCTTTTACCTTTCTTTCCTCTGTCACATTTGTGTGATTGTTCCTGAGGTTCGCTAGCAATAGTGGAACATATGGCTAACATATTACAATTTGGCCAATCATTTTGTGGCAAATACCAGATGGGCTGGTCCATTTTTAGCCCAATGGGCATGTCTATTTTGTTTTGTGGAAAATGGTAATTATCTTTTTAATACTGGGACCTTAAGGAAAAACAATATATACTAGCAAATGAAAAACTAGTGTTTATACATTTTTTTATTCAATAATAAAGTTTTAATTGACATTCTGACTCTCTAACTTAATTTTACTTTAGAGATTTTGAAACCTGGGATGACTCACAATGACTGACTTGGAGGTGAACTCTTAATGATGGTGACTCAAAGCTCTTCCTGTGTAATTCTGACGAGTTAAGCATGCATAAATGGTCATAATTCCCTTTTTATGCACGTTTCTCTCTATGAGTATGCTGACCTTAAACATGAGAAAGGCATGCTATTCACCCAATATTTGTTTGGGATGGAAATCAAAGAAATGAAGGTGTTTCTACAGATACGCCATATTCTGACCTTGACTTAATTCCCTCATAATTCCACCACCTTTATGCGCGATGAATAAAGGTTTGCGAAACCTGACGGTTCCAATTGGAACAACATTACTTTCATTTTCCCGATAGAAATAACACCATTCTCCATGCACTGTAGTTTACAAATTGATAAGAGCTATTGATGAGAGTTAGGTAAATTGAAGCCATTTGGATAAGAGGATTGTAAATATAAATTACAATCTATTTTACCTTATGATTGCTGGAGACCAATGTGAAACCAGTCATAGGGCAGCAAATTGAAGCATATCAACATCATTTTTCCACATTGGAGTTTATGAAATGCTGGCCTTATAACTTGCAGGTATTATATTTGGAGACCCAAGCTATAGGCTTCTGTAGCCATGCGCAAATGCTAGTATAGTGCCAAACCTACCAAGTTGATTTATGATTTCTAGAATGTTTTAATTACATGCCCAGACTACTTTTTACAATTTGTATTGTGCTAAATATTAGCCACTATCAGTAGCCAACGTCAGTTATACCCACATATATTTATGTCTGTCACTTTAGTCTTTCCTTAAAATATTCATCATTCCATTACATCGTTTACCTTTCTTTCCTCTGTCACATTTGTGTGATTGTTCCTGACGTTCGCTAGCAATAGTGGATCATATGGCTAACATATTAACAGCTATCATATGGCTAATTTGTGCAATAATTTAGGACATGTAGTCTATTTGAATCATTGTGCAACACATACCATACATAGTAGTTTAAACCTGGAGCCTGGTGCACGGTTCACGACGACTGGACCATTGTCATCACAGTTCCATGATTAATGAGGATTATTAGGGTAGATTTATAGGACTACTGTTCAACCCCTATTGTACACTTTTTTCACCTTCCAATATTTCGTGGATTGAACAATTGAATATGGCAACTTTCAGGATGAATCAAACCATTGTATTTTTTTATTCCACAATATATTTGGTGCTTAAAGTTTTTTATTATTATTCATAAATACTTTCCTAACCCTAAATAATATAAACTCAGCAAAAAAAGAAACGTCCCTTTTTCAGGACTTGTCTTTCAAAGATAATCCGTAAAAATCCAAATAACTTCACAGATCTTCATTGTAAAGGGTTTAAACACTGTTTCACATGCTTGTTCAATGAACCATAAACAATTAATGAACATGCACCTGTGGAACGGTCGTTAACTTCTTGGTGACAGGGGGCAGTATTTTCACGTCCGGATGAAGTGTATGCCCAAATTCAACTGCCTGCTACTCACCCCCAGAGGATAAGATATGCATATAATTAGTAGATTTGGATAGAAAACACTCTGACGTTTCTAAAACTGTTTGAATCATGTCTGTGAGTATAACAGAATTTATGTAGCAGGCGAAACCCAGAGGAAAAACCATTCAGATTTTTTTTCTCACTCTTTTCAATGGGATTTCATTGGGAATCCAGATTTCTAAGGTACCTTCTTGCAGTTCCTCTTCCACTGGATGTCACCAGTCTTTAGAAATTGGTTGAGGTTTTTCCTTTGTGTAATGAAGAAGTAGCCCTGTTCAAAACGAGGGTCACTTCAAGTATACTGTTAGAGGCGCGAGACCAGAAAGGTAGCGTCAGTTTGTTTTCTTCCTGTATTGAACACAGATCATCCTGTCTTCAATTTTATCGATTATTTACTTTAAAAAATACCTAAAGTAGTTTGAAATGTTTTGGCAAAGTTTACAGGTAATTTTTGTATATATTTTGTAGTCACGTTGCGCAAGTTGGAACAGGTGTTTTTCTGGATCAAACGCGCCAAATAAATGGAGATTTTGGATAAATATCGACGGAATTAATCGAACAAAAGGACCATTTGTGATGTTTATGGGACATATTGGAGTGCCAACAAAAGAAGCTCGTCAAAGGTAAGGCATGATTTATATTTTTATTTCTGTGTTTTGTGTCGCGCCTGCAGGGTTGAAATATGTTTTCTCTCTTTGTTTACGGAGATGCTACCCTCAGATAATAGCGTTGTTTGCTTTCACCGAAAAGCCTTTTGGAAATCTGACATGTTGGCTGGATTCACAACACGTGTAGCTTTAATTTGGTATCTTACATGTGTGATTTCATGAAAGTTTGATTATGTATAGTAATTTATTTGAATTTGGCGCTCTGCATTTTCACTGGCTTTTGGCCAGAGAGGTTAAGACACTAACAGCTTACATACGGTAGGCAATTAAGGTCACAGTTATGGCAGTCGTGGCCAGGGCAATAAATTGCAATGTCCGTACTGTGAGACGCCTAAGACAGTGCTACAAGGAGACAGGACGGACAGCCGATCGTCCTCGCAGTGACAGACCACGTGTAACAACACCTGCACAGGAATGTATGGTGGAAAAATTGCAAGATTGTTATAATATTTTATTGCATCAAATGGTTGTTTTATTCAACAGAAGAGTATTCTATATATTGTGTGTGTGTTCTACTGAGGATGGGCCTCTGGGAGATAACACTGACAGGAGATTTACGATGTCTTTTGGGTGATAAAACCTAAAGAACATTCTAGAGCATGAGTTAATGTTTCTGGTCTATACAGGGCCAGACACTGGTCTCTACACAATGAAAACTGTTGACACAGCAGATACTGTCTGCTATGTATTATAGGTATCTTTCATACAAATCTTAACCTTGTGACTCATTCAATATATATCTGTTGTTCGTCATGTAGGTTGGAAGGGGTGTATCTTGGCTATAAAAGACCTCTGTACTTTGGTCTTGTGGCTCTCAACGAATCACCTGAGCGTGAATTGTCAACCAGCCATCATTATCGTAGAGCACTCAATTGATTAACTTTATATGTGTGCGTTGTATTGACCTGCTCCCTTATTAATAAGTGACTAAAGATTTAGTTTCAGTATAACTTTGACTTGTGTGAAAAGTTTGTCTCTCCTCATTTGATAGTAAAGAAATTAACCACCCCAATCGGTACATCACACCTGCGGGACAGGTACAGGATGGCAACAACTGCCTGAGTTACACCAGGAACGCACAATCACTCCATCAGTGGCCAGTGAAAATGCAGAGCGACTGTCCGCAATAGGCTGATAGAGGCTGGACTGAGGGCTTGCAGGCCTGTTGTAAGGCAGGTCCTCACAAGACATCACCGGCAACAACGTCGCCTATGGGTACAAACCAGACAGGACTGGCAAAAAGTGCTCTTCACTGACAAGTCGTGGTTTTGTCTCACCAGGGGTGATGGTCGGATTTGCGTTTATCGTCGAAGGAATGAGCATTACACCGAGGCCTGTACTCTGGCGCGAGGTGGAGGGTCCGTCATGGTCTGGGGCTGTGTGACACAGCATCATCGGACTGAGCTTGTTGTCATTGCAGGCAATCTCAACGCTGTGCATTACAGGGAAGACATCCTCCTCCCTCATGTGGTACCCTTCCTGCAGGCTCATCCTGACTTGACCCTCCAGTATGATAATGCCACCAGCCATACTACTCGTTCTGTGCATGATTTCCTGCAAGACAGAAATGTCAGTGTTCTGCCATGGCCAGCGAAGAGCCCGGATCTCAATCCCATTGAGCACGTCTGGGACCTGTTGGGTTGGAGGGTGAGGGCTAGGGCCATTCCCCTAGAAATGTCCGGGAACTTGCAGGTGCCTTGGTGGAAGAGTGGGGTTACATCTCACAGCAAGAACTAGCAAATCTAGTGCAGTCCATGAGGAGGAGATGCACTGCAGTACTTAATGCAGCTGGTGGCCACACCAGATTGATTTTGACCCCCCCCTTTGTTCAGGGACACATTATTCAATTTCTGTTAGTCACATGTCTGGAACTTGTTCAGTTTATGTCTGTTGTTGAATCTTATGTTCATACAAATATTTACAGATATTAAGTTTACTGAAAATAAACACAGTTGACAATGAGAGGACGTTTTCTTTTTTTGCTGAGTTCACAATTCAAGAGTATTTTTAAGTCTACCAATTGGTGCTGAAAAGGAGATGAATATGCTTATATTTACTTGGGCCAGGATGGGCCAGGATGATACCAGTATCGCAGTGTTTTTTTTCCATGACAAAAATGAAAACAGGAAGCAGACCAAACTCTTTGGCCCTTTAAAAACCTGCTGGATGTAAAATCATGTGTGCTATAGCTTGGAAAATAAATAAATGTGATTCTGGATGACAACATAATGATGTTTGTTCCAAAATTAGGTATATTTTCCTAAAGAAGTCAAATCCACTTAATGTTTTGTTTCCTTGCCATGATATGAACAAGTATCACGATACTGGTATTGTCCCGGCCCTATTATTTACATGGCTTTCTTAAATTGATCCCTAATATTCTGAACCATGCTCTCCATATACTCTGAGTCTGAGAATTTTCATTAACAGTGTGCCAATTTAAAGGGATGGCTTTAGATAAATGTAGTGGAAACTCAATTGAATGAAAACTCCATGAGAAAATCTGTTGACTAGCAAGTGGGAGGGTTTTCAGCAGTTGAATAAAATGTATTCAGCCCAGGGAGCCACGCCTGCAAAGCCTGTTAAACACCTGCATAAGGTAAGTCTGAATAACAACTGAGAAGTGTGTAGGAAAGGCATGCGTAGGAAAGATGTACATTTCCTAAGTCTGAATCGGGCCACATATTCTGTTCTGAAAACCATATTGAATGAAAACCAGCTATTGCTGATTTAAACATAGGGTACATGTTTGCCAATATAGCTGCCAAACAGTTGCAATGTTTTTGATTGGATTAGTCTGACACTGACAGTACTCTTTCAGTACAGTTTTCTTTCTAAATGCTTAAACTCTACATCAGTTTGTAATTTTATAACACACTTTTTGCAAAACTGTAAACACAACTCACTGCTTTACACTCAGTTTGCAATTTAATAACACACTTCTAGCAAAACTGTAAACATTGGTCTCCACATTGCTACACTTTCACCAATTGCCTTTCCACATTGACACGTGAAAACTCTTTTAGATAATGAGTTCACTTACAAATCAGAACTTGAGCACTATAAATAGGCCACAGTAAACATTTGGTTTGGACAATATTGGACAGAGCGTAAGAGGTATGAGAAGGTGAAGATGTAGGAGGAGGAGGAGAAATAGGTGAAGTAGGATGGGGAAGAGGAAGGGGAGTCAGGAAAACAATAACTGATGAAATCAGAGTGACTGTGGTTGACCATGTTGTCAACCATAGGATGAGCATGAGGGAGGCTGGCCAACAGGTTCAACCAAATCTACTGTTGCAGGTATCATCCGGATATTTCGAAATGAGAACCGGTAAGTAACTAAGTGCTGTGGTCTTACTGGTACAGTAATATGTACTGAACTTTCATGAGAAGGATCTATCACTAAAACCATTCAAATGTTTTTACAGAACTGCAAGAAAACCAGTATCTGTTGGAAGAGGTTGACTGTTCACCCCAGAGCAGGAGACCCACATTGTAAATATAGTCATTGCAGACTCAGAACTGCAGGACCACATAATGGCAGATAACACCATATTCCAAAACGTCAACAGAGTGAGTCTCTCTGTCTCGTCTACTGAAACACAATAGAATTAGGATGAAGCAGATATACAGAGTCCCTTTCGAAAGAAACTCAGACTGTGTAGAACAACTGTGATATGAATATGTGCAGGTAAGCTATACTATCCTATCATTGGTACTGGAAGTGTATGGTACTACATCATATTGACTGATCCCTGTCTTTTCATACCGTGCTACATTGTTTTGTCTTGTCTCTTTCAGAGAGTCATGGAGCTAGAAGCAGATGCCGTGCATCATGAGCTAATATTTGTGGACGAGGCAGGTTTCAACCTAGCAAAAACAAGGAGCCGCGGCAGGAATATCATCGGACACCGTGCCATTATCAACGTCCCGTGACAATGTGGTGGCAACATAACAAAGGCTATTAGTCAAAACGGCGTCCTTCACCATCATGCAATCCTAGCCCCATACAACACTGCACAGATTATCACATTTCTGGACACCCTCCACAACAGACTAATCCCTAATGACTAGGGGCCACAGCAGCCAGGTACGTTATCATCTGGGACAATGTTAGTTTCCACCGGGCTGCTGTGGTCCGCAATTGGTTGACTGGTCACCCACTTTTCATTGCACTCAATCTCCCACCATACTCTCCGTTCTTGAATCTTCTCTGCATGGCGTTGGAAGGTGTATCATCGCCATCCCCAACAGCGCATACCCCTTCTACAGGTAATGGAGGAGGCTTGTGGAGACATCGATCAGGGGTCATGCCAGGCCTGGATAAGGCACTCCAGGCGATACTTTCCACGCTGCCTAGGTCAAGACAACATCGCATGTGCTCTTATGGACAGACCCACATAGAAGGTGAGATATAGCCCCCAAAAAATGAAAAACTTTTTCTAGCACAAATGTTTTTGTTTTCTTCTGCTGCACTTTTGTTGTTTGAGGAGTGTTAGAACATTTTGAGGAAAAAAAAAACTTTCCCCTTATTTGTATTGATAGTGTGTTATGTACGGAATGCACATCCATACTTTACACATTTGGATACCTGTGTGTATGTGTGTTTACTACATGTATGACAAAACGTTATTGCAAACTGCTATGCCCTGCACACAGAAAAAGAAAAAGTCACAAGTGTTTTTCATTTATACAATCAGTGGGTAATTGGTGCTTAGTGTGCTTATTCAAATTATGGTTTGTGTGTACTGTATTGACGCAAAAACATTTTTTTTTAAAGAGTTTGAAGAGTTTTGTAAGAATTGTTTGCTTTTGCAAGAGATGTATGTCACACCCTGGTCGAAGTATTTTGTGTTTTTCTTTATGTTTTGGTCAGGCCAGGGTGTGACATGGGTTTTTGTATGTGGTGTGTAGCTTAGTGGGATTGTAGCTTAGTGGGGTGTTCTGGGAGAGTCTATGGCTGTCTGAAGTGGTTCTCAATCAGAGGCAGGTGTTTACCGTTGTCTCTGATTGGGAACCATATTTAGGCAGCCATATTCTTTGGTTGTATTGTGGGTGATTGTCCTGTGTGATTGTCCTGTGTGATTGTCCTGTGTGATTGTCCTGTGTGATTGTCCTGTGTGATTGTCCTGTGTGATTGTCCTGTGTGATTGTCCTGTGTGATTGTCCTGTGTGATTGTCCTGTGTGATTGTCCTGTGTGATTGTCCTGTGTGATTGTCCTGTGTGATTGTCCTGTGTGAGTCCTGTGTGATTGTCCTGTGTGTTTGTCCTGTGTGTCTTGATGTCCTTGTTAGAGGTTTGTAGACACATGTATAGGCTGTTTTCGGTTTTCGTTTCGTTTATTGTTTTGTTGAGTTTGTGTGTTGATTCGTGTTAAGTTGTTTTATTAAACATGGATCGAAATCTACACGCTGCAGTTTGGTCCGACTCTCCTTCACCAGTAGAAAGCCGTTACAATGTACAATATTTTGCTGGTTTGGTGTAAGGTTTTGTGGTTAGTGTGTAGAGTTTTGCAAAAATAGCCTATAGTTTCAAAGATAGTGCCTATGCAATCAGAACAAAACTGTAATAGGTGGAATATGTCTAATGATAATGCAAAAAAAAACATTTATTAAAATTATGCAGATAACAAAACCAATTTAGCCCGGTTTCCAAAATATATAATCTTTGTAAAATATTAGCCACATTTTTCTAAAATGTGCCAAACAATTTATCTATAATATACCTAATGGGATCGTTTGCTGGTTTATAGTGATTATAATGCGAATATTATGCCATATTGTTAAATATAAAATCCATCTTAAATCCTGTCATATATACACTGCATTCCATCATAACATTATTACAAACCGCCTGATGATGAGGGCATCAACTTACAAACAGTACCAGTCGAAAGTTTGGACACACCTACTCATTCAAGGTTGAATTATTTTTTTTATTTTTTAATTGTAAGATAATAGTGAAGACATCAAAACTATGAAATAACACATGGAATCATGTAGTAAACAAAAAGGTGTTAAACAAATTAAATATATTTTTTTATTTGAGATCCTTTAAAGTTCTCCAACCAGCTTTATGAGGTAGTCACCTGGAATGCATTTCAATTAACAGTTCATTTGTGGCGTATAAATCCATTTGAGCCAATCAGTTGTCTTGTGACAAGCTACGGGAGGAATACAGAAAACATCAAGCGTAATGATGAAACTGGCCCTCATGAGGACAGCCACAGGAAAGGAAGAACCATCGTTACTTCTGCTGCCGAGGATAAGTTCATTAGATGTAACTGCAGCCCAAATAAATGCTTCACAGAGTTGAAGTAACAGACACAATTGTTCAGAGGAGACTGCGTGAATCAGGCCTTCGTGGTCGAATTGCTGCAAAGAAACCACTACTAAAGGACATCAAAAATAAGAAGAGACTTGCTTGGGCCTAGAAACAGACGGGTGGAAATCCGTCCTTTGGTCTGATAAGTCCAAATTTGAGATTTTTGGTTCCAACCGCCTTGTCTTTGTGAGACGCAGAGTAGGTAAACGGATTATATCTGCATGTGTGGTTCCCACCGTGAAGCATGGAGGAGGAGGTGTGATGGTGTGGGGGTGCTTTGCTGGTGACACTGTCTAGTGATTTTTGTGCCTTGAATTTTAGAATTCACTTAGTCCCACTATCATTTGTTTTTCAACAGGACAATGACCCAACACACCTCCAGGCTATGTAAGTGCTATTTTACCAAGAAGGACAGTGATGGAGTGCTGCATCAGATGACCTGGCCTCCACAATCACACGAGCTCAACCCAATTGAGATGGTTTGGGATGAGTTGGATCGCAGAGTGAAAGAAAAGCAGCCAACAAGTGCTAAGACTGTTGGAAAAGCATTCCTCATGAAGCTGCTTGAGAGAATGCCAAGAGTGTGCAAAGCTGTCATCAAGGCAAAGGGTGGGTACTTTGAAGTATCTAAAATCTCACATATATTTTGATTTGATGAACAATTTTTTGGTTACTACATGATTCCATGTGGGTTATTTCATAGTTTTGATGTCTTCATTATTATTCTACAATGTAGAAAATAGTAGAAATAAAGAAAAACCCTTGAATTAGTAGGTATGTCCAAACTTTTGACTGGTACTGTAGCTAGTGAAGTATTCAATTCTTAGGTTTCAGGGACAAAATTGTTTATTGTAGTATAGGGCCTACTGAAATATGTACTGTATTGGTTACTGGCTGCTGAGGGTTGTCGAGGCCATCAGCAATGGTCCAAAATCACCAATTGCATAATTTCTATAATATTTGGCAACGAGCCACTGAACTAATGGCTACAAAATGATTAGGTAACATATTTCATGAAATAGCTTGTAAGGTTAAAGACAGGACTTGGAACCAGTTCAGGGAACAGAACCGACAACCAAACATTTTCTTTTTTTTGTTAGTAACTCAGCCTGGCTTTAAACTTACTCTTGAAAGTTGACATAGTAGAATGCACAAGGTGCAATTTCTAAATTGGGTAGTGCATCATCAGTTCCTCTTGTCATGTTTGTAATTCCATACCACAGTGAGATATTTATATAACTTGTGGGCCACACAGAGAGGAAATGTTCAAGACACTCTGCATCAGGTTGTACCGTCGTTATATGTGCATTCATCTGGAACAGATTCCATTTCTTTCCACTCTGAGCAACACGTTTTTTTGTTGGCTACATTTCAAAACTTTGGGTTGATTTCAGAAATCGGGGTTAAGAATATCTTAATCGCTGTATATAAGTTATGAATGTTCCTTTTTGCAAAATACGTTCATGGTCTAAGAGGGTGAGCAATGGAATAACAGTGTTATGGTGAATGTATCACATAGCTGCATGTATAACAGGAAATGTATGCTCCCTTCATCTCATAGAGGAGTGTTTGTGGTGGATGTGAACTTAGTGACATGGGTGAACTGGCCATTGTCATTTCAGGTAAATGCCAGATGGGCTGGTCCATTTTTAGCCCAGTGGGCTGGTCTAACTTGTTTTTTTGTGTGTGCAAAATTACTTATCTGGCTAATACTGGAGGCCGGTGTGAGGGCTTTAGAGATTGGCCAGTGTGTTAGAAATGCCAGGTCTGATTGCTTGTCGCAGTCCGCCCCTGCAAACACCCACTGAATGTGGTTCTCCACTTTCAAATTCTCTTTGATTTTGGGGTGTGTTTCATGTATAATACTAATTGAGTATTCTTTTGGTTTACAAATGAACAGTTCTAGTTCAGCACAATGTCTTTGCTACTTCCTACCCCCCATAGTTTTTAACCCTGCACCTTTGAAACACATCAATAAAGATGGATGGCTAAATCAGAATACTACAGTCTAATGACTAAAACGGTTTAAGCAGAAAGGGACATTGATGTCCATATTGTGGCCCTACTACCTGAGGCCAACTCCATTCAAAACAGATTCCGATAAGTGCAAACAATTTCAAACGGTCTTGTACTTTTATCTTTTCTTATCAATTTGTTCTTGCAATGCAAACACCATTTGCCTTACTGATTCAACAAAGCTGTCAAGTACCTTCAGAATAGCACCTTATGGCAGGTTCAAGTGACAACAATGACTTCAAAAATGATAGAAAAACACTTGGGATAAAATAATATTGCCACAACCTGTAGCATTATCACAATATAAATAACTACACGCCATTCTAATGCTACAGGACCATCTTTGTTCATTGTAATGAATCCAACAAATCTTATAAAAGGTCCATTTCTTTACAAGAACAGATTTTGGCAAAATTGTGTCCCCACAGTTTAAGATCCATTCCAATCCAGTTTACTTACTGTACCAGAAGGTCCAAATATCCATGAAATCCTTAGTGTTAATACTGTTTACCTTGTCTCATTATTAGTGCTTTCTTGGCTTGGTTAGCACACTCTGTCTCACAGGCCTCCAGGCTGTGGGCCTGATTCTACAGAGGTTGGTGAAGGAGGGGTCAGTGGCCTCTCAGGGGCACACACAGTCAGTTCCAGCCTCCAGCTGGGGGCTCATCTCAGTAGGGGTATCTAGAGATGGAGATGTAGATGATGAAGATGCTCTGGTATGTGATGCGGCCCTGTGTGGAGAGGGTGGTGGCCTGCACCCCGAGACGCACCAGGCCTGACCTCTGCAGGGGCCGCATGGTGAAGATGATGCCCCTGCCTGCCTCGTCCCTGATGCCAAACATCTGGCCCCCTGCCCCCACCCCTGGACCCCCCTCATTGCCCTGCTCTAGAATGGTGAAGGATGTTATCTCCTGCAACACCCCCCCCTCCGAGAAGGCAGACAGGCGCACCACGTTGTGATTGGCTGGGATGCCCAGGGGGAGGGTCAACAGCTTGTACTGCAGTAGCAGAGGGGAACCCCCAGAGCCACAGTCCCGAGAGCAGGGTCTGTAGCACGTCCTGCCATGGAGAGAGAAGAGTCAACTGTTACACTTTCAGAGGTACTGATACCGTCAGGCTCCAAAGGTCAGTGACATACTATATCTAATGTACAAGACAACCATGTGATTGTTTAGAGGGACCAATGATCGTGACTTACTACATACATAGATACCTGCACAACAATGACTTTATGGTGGTGTGATAAGGTAACTAAGGTAAGTACAAGATGACCACCTTTAGTCCACACACAGACACATACACAGCTCTCCCTCGCCCTCCATTTGGCAAATCTGACCATAATTCTATTCTCCTGATTCCTGCTTACAAGCAAACATTAAAGCAGGAAGCACCAGTGACGTGATCAATAAAAAAAGGGGTCAGATGCAGCAGATGCTAAGCTACAGGACTGTTTTGCTAGAACAGACTGGAATACGTTCCTGGGACACGTCCGATGGCATTGAGGAGTACACCACATCAGTCATTGGCTTCATCAATAAGGGTATCGATGACGTCATCCCCACCATGGCTTCTGGTTGGGGTACATACCCCACTGAGCTAAAGGCTAGAGTTACCGCTTTCAAGGAGCGGGACTCTAACCCGGAAGCTTAGAAGAAATCCCGCTATGCCCTCCGACGAACCATCAAACAGGCAAAGCATCAATACAGGACTAAGATCGAATAGTACTACACCGGCACTGACGCTCGTTGGATGTGGCAGGGCTTGCAAACCATTACAGACTACAAAGGGAAGTACAGCTGAGAGCTGCCCAGTAACACAAGCCTACCCGACAAGCTAAACTACTTCTATGCTCGCTTCGAGGCATTTAACTGAAACATGCATGTGATTACCAGCTGTTCTGGAAGACTGTGTGATCAACACCCCCGCAGCCGATGTGAGATAATACCTTTAAACAGGTCAACATTCACAAGGCTGCAGGGTCAGACAGATTACCAGGACGTGTACTGCGAACATGCGCTGACCAACTGGCAAGTGTCTTCACTGACATGTTTAACCTCTCCTTGTCCGAGTCTGTAATACCAACATGTTTCAAGTAGACCACCTATAGTCCCTGTGCCCAAGAACACTAAGGTAACCAGTCGATATTACTATTGACCCATAGCACATCTGTAACCATGAAGTGCTTTGAAAGGCTGGTCATGGATCACATCAACTCTATCATCCCAGAAACCCTAGACCCACTTCAATTTGCATAACTCCCTAACAGATCCACAGATGATGCAATCTCTATTGCACTCCACACTGCCCATTCTCACCTGGACAAAAGGACCACCTATGTGAGAATGCTATTCATTGGCTACAGCTCATCATTCAACACCACAGTGGCCTCAAAGCTCATCAATAAGCTACGGACCCTGGGACTAAACACCTCCCTCTGCAACTGGATCCTGGACTTCCTGACGGACCGCCGGTCCGTAACAGTAACAACACATCCGCCATGTTGATCCTCAACACAGGGGCCCCTCAGGGGTGCATGCTCAGTCTCCTCCTGTACTCCCTGTTCATTCATGACTGCACGGCCAGGCATTACTCCAACACCATCATTAAGTTTGCCGATGACACAGTGGTAGGCCTGATCACCGACAACGACGAAACAGCCTATAGGGAGAAGGTCAGAGACCTGGCCGTGTGGTGCCAGGACAACAAGCTCTCCCTCAACATGATCAAGACAGCCTCCCGGGTGGCGCAGTGGTTAAGGGTGCTGTACTGCAGCGCCAGCTGTGCCATCAGAGTCCCTGGGTTCGCGCCCAGGCTCTGTCGTAACCGGCCGCGACCGGAAGGTCCGTGGGGCGACGCACAATTGGCCTAGCATCGTCCGGGTTAGGGAGGGTTTGGTCGGTAGGGATGTCCTTGTCTCATCGCGCACCAGCGACTCCTGTGGCGGGCCGGATGTGCGCTGTGTTAAGAAGCAGTACGGCTGGTTGGGTTGTGTATCGGAGGACGCATGACTTTCAACCGTTGTAGCGATGAGACAAGATGGTAGCTACTACAACAATTGGATACCACGAAATTGGGGAGAAAAAAGGGGTAAAAAAAAATAATAATAATAATAAATAAAAAAATAAAAAACATGATCAAGACAAAGGAGATGATTGTGGACTACAGGAAAAAGAGGACCGAGCATGCCCCCCCTTCTCATCGACGGGGCTGTAGTGGAGCAGGTTGAGAGCTTCAAGTACCTTGGTGTCCACATCACCAACAAACTAACATGGTCCAAGCACACCAAGGCAGTTGTGAAGAGGGCAGAACCTATTCCCCCTCAGTAGAAAGAATGACAAAATTTGGCATGGGTCCTCAGATCCTCAAAAGGTTCTGCAGCTGCACCATCAAGAGCATCCTGACGGGTTGCATCACTACCTGGTATGGAAACTGCTCGCCCTCCAACCGCAAGGCACTGTAGTGCCGACCGCAAGGCACTACAGTGCCGCAAGGCACTACATCACTGGGGCCAAGCTTCTTGCAATCCAGGACTTCTATACCAGGTGGTGTCATACGAAGGCCCTAAAAATTGTCAAAGACTCCAGCCACCCTAGTCATAGACTGTTCTCTCTGCTACCGCACGGCAAGCGGTACCGGAGCGCCAAGTCTAGGTCCAAGGGCTTTTAAACAGCTTCTACCCTCAAGCCATAAGACTCTTGAACATCTAATCAAATGGCTACCCCGGATTATTTGCATTGCCCCCCCCCCCCCTTTACACTGCTGCTACTCTCTGTTGTTATCATTTATGCATAGTCACTTTAATAACTCTACCTACATGTACATATTACCTCGAGTAACCGGTGTCCCCGCACATTGACTCTGTACCAGTACCCCCCCCCTGTGTATATTCTCGCTATTATTTTACTGCTGCTATTTAATTACCTGTTACTTTTATTTCTTATTCTTATTTGTACTGCATTGTTGGTTAGGGGCTGGTAAGTAAGCATTTCACTGGAAGGTCTACACCTTTTGTATTAGGTGCATATGACTAATACGATTTGATTACAAAAATACTCAGGAAACGATCTGTCTAACCACATATTGCAAACACACAGTGGTGTTTTATTGAAGCTCCATACCCTGGGCTTCCTCCTTTCTGATAGGATGCAGGGCAGGGCGTGTCCAAACACTGATATCCTCCACGAGTGTTGAAGCACATCTGGTTGTGTCCACACTGGATGCCTTGTACTGCACACTCATCAATGTCTGCAAGCATCAGAAAGGAAACTCTGTATCTGTATGTGTTCTTGGCAATGTAAACCTAGTCGTGGTGGGTGGTTTATGTAGTGTTCACGTGTATTGTTCATTTTCTCCATACCTGTGCAGCTCCTGCCGTTGGGTAACAGCTGGTAGCCTGTAGGACAGAGGCACTGGAAAGCCCCTATTGTGTTCCGGCACTCATGTTGGCATGGGTTCCTCAGCAAGCACTCATCCAGATCTGTACAGAGACCGATGACACAATGAGGTGAGCAAGACGTACCACACTCAACTCCCTTGCTTGTGGCCTTTGCTTACAGACATTCAAATCAAATTAGAAGCTGCAAAGCTTTTTCATCATCTTGTCCACAAACACAGATGCCAAATATATGACTGAACGGGAATCCAACTACTTCGGGGGAGGGGGAAGAGACGACTCACCGACACATGTGCCATCTCTGTTGGTATAGCCTATGGGGCAGCTCTGTCTGGTGATGCGAGATACCCCATGATGCCGAGAGGGAATGGGCCTACCCAGCGATGACACCAGCTGTGGGCGCAGTCTTTCCCTGACACGGCTACCGTTGGAATAGACCTGTCCTCTCTCTAGACCAGCACAAGAGCGCCCATCCCCCGTTAACACAGTGCCTGGTGGGCAGAGGCACCGGAAGCTGCCTGGCATGTTACGGCACTGGTGGGCACAGGGGCTTGGCATCTGTAGGCACTCATCAATGTCTGAAAGGCAAAACAAGACTCAGACACTACTTAGAACAAGTTTTATTGGACAGTAGCATATTGTTTAGTGTAGTAATACATGTCTATGCCAAAATGAAGTGTCTTACCCAGGCATGGACGGCCCACCCCCTGGGACTGATAACCTCTGGGGCAGACACAGCCGTACCCCCCAATGGTGTTCTGACACATCTGGCTGTAACGGCACAAGTGGCTTCCATCCTGGCATTCGTCCACATCTGTGAATCACAATGTTGGTAAACACAGGGCATACTATAATGATAGGATCAGCATTCTCACACCACAAACCTGCGTGCAACAACATTCAAAGTAAAAGATGGGTGAAGTATAAATGGCATCATACCGACGCAGGCTCCATTCTCTCCCATTCTCATGCCAGCTGGGCAGCTGTCGAAACACTGGTAGCCTCCCTCTGTGTTGCGGCACTGCTGGTGAGCTGGGCACACATTCCTGCTGCACTCGTTGATGTCTGTATACAAACAAACACAAAGGCTTAGAGATTCCACAATTTAACTTGTATGATACTGGTATGAAAGATTTGATTCTGTTGATAATATCATCAGTGAGTCACAGGGTCCACTGACCCAGACAGCGCTGGCCAGACAGCTGGTAGCCAGGGTTGCAGACACAGCGGAAGGAGCCCAGGGTGTTCAGACACTGCTGTTGACACGGGGAGAGAGACGACTCCTGGCACTCATCCACATCTGAAACTCACACCACAGGTCAAACTCTGTTACTAATATGCCTTATTGTCAGGACCTTATTATAAGATGGAGACTAGAATGTATTCTATTCAGTGCATGACTGAAAAACAATCCCCCCTCCCAAAAAAGTGTATTTGTTGTGAATAGACTTGCCTTCACAGCTGGATCCCATGGCACTGGGCTTGAAGCCTGGGACACATTTAGCCTGGCAGCGGTATGTGCCAACCGTGTTCACACACTGCTGGTTGTAGTGGCACATGTGGGAGCCCTGGGCACATTCATCAATATCTGTAGAGAGATACCACATGTGAGGTCAAACACAAGAACACTGTCTGCAATACAGCAGTAGGATGTATACTTTCACAGTGATAATATCACCCTGGAACCAAATAGTGCGTGTGCTAGCTAACTGATTCTGTTTACATTTTATCCACCAACATTCTTTTTTTTATACAAATTTCAAAATAGATTACCTTCTAAATATAGCATACAAATCATCATGATACCAGATCCCTTTACAGACCGATCACTTACTGTAACGTAATCTAATTAGGAGATACTGTATAACGGTGAGATAAAGTATGCAGCATTCAGTTAGTGTTTCCTGTGGCTGACCTTGACATGTGTTGGTTTCTGGGGAGATGGTGAAGCCAGAGGGACAGGCACAGGAGAAGCCACCCATCACATTGTTGCAGGAATGTGAGCAAGGCGACTCGGCAGCACATTCATCCTCATCTAAACATTCAGATACAGTTTATAAAGATAATATGCATTATTGAGTTAATTGAATTGCAAACTACAAAATAACATTGGTCGATCCAACAAAGAAATTGAAGAAGGAAAAGGTATACAAAACGTACCTGTACAGTAAGAGGCTGTATCCAGAACAAAACCTTCCGGGCATGTTTTTCCATCCCCATCTAAAGACAAAGGAGCACATTCAATCCATGAGCAGATGATGCTACTGTATCACAACTTTAAACAATGAAAATGACATCTTAAAAATGAATGTGTTTGCTACAGTACATCAGTTAAAATTCAAGTGTTTGACTGACTGTCTGTTAGTCTGTATTGTGTTAGCCTGCCTTGTGGTAATCTGTCTTATATTTCCACTGACCAGGTAGGAGCAGGGAGGCTGTGATCTGAAAGTCCAGACTGAGAGTGAACATGCTGTAGATGCCATCCATCTGGGACACCTTGATGAGCTGCAGCAGTGGCCCCTGACGCTCCTCTCGGCCCTCGTAGATGATGGAGTGGTTACAGCGCAGCACCATGGGACCGTCTGCTCTCTGGTGGGCCTGGGACGACCATGAGTACAGCTGCCCTGGTCCCGTTTGCACGTATGACTCATCAAACTCCTGCATGACACAAAGCAGTCATCATATTAGAGATGGATTATGTTGAGATTTAATTAAGACTTTTATGGTTTGTCACAGTCAGGGACTTCAGCTGGCCTTAGGATGACCGTGTTAATCAATACACACCTGCAGATTGAGATGGGAGGTTGATAATGTCAGAGGGACAAAGCCGTTGATAACAATGTCTATTAGGAGAGCCCCTTCTGAGTCCAGACCTCTGGCTACATGGGTCAACTGAAGGATCTCTCCTGGTTACAAACACAAACACAACATTCAAATACATCTGGGATACATTATAAAACAGTCACTTGGGAGAGTTGTCTGTCTGAAGAGGACCCACCCCATATTTTTTGGGGTTCTTATTGAAGTTGCCAAAGGAGTCTGTCATTGAAACCAGATCCTAGTAATAATTTAAAAAAACTGCAGTCATGGAGAACTATGCCCTCTGCTGGTTCTCTTACAATGTACAGATTTAGAGGGACAATTCCGCTTACGAGAGACAACCACTGTTATAGGACTACATTTACAGTAGAGTAAACCTTAGTTCAGGTTAATTTACAGGATGTTATTGTATCTGTTCTTCAGTGCTGACCTGTGTCAAACTCCAGCTGTGACTCCTGTCTGAACAGGCCCTGGGTCAGGGAGTAGCCGTTCCTGGCTGCTCCAGTCTGCAGTACTGTGGTCCAGTAGATGGGAGCAAACACAGACACCAACACCCGTAGCAATGAACCTGCAAAACATCAGTAGTTAGACCACAGCCTCTATGGAAATACCTTTGAGCAAAGTGTGATAGGTCAGGATACAGCAATGATCAGTGGCTGAGTGATCTATGTGCTTGATTATGGGAAATAACTTTACAGCAAGTGCTTGATTATTGCATTTAGATCTGCTTCTGAGAGGCTCCTACTGGTTACTGTAAGACATCTCTCATACTCCCACACTCACCCACACTAGGAGGGATGTTGTCCAGGTGGGCCTGCAGGGTGCTGGTGCCCTCTTCTGGGTTATCTGTGATGTTAGCCTCCAGGAACGACACCCCAAACTCTCTATCATTCACCACCCCAATCAAACTCCCCCTGGCCTTACGAGGGGCCTCCCCTTCAGTCAACAGAGACAGATACATAAGTATTAAGTTATACATTATTTAAGAGTAGCTGTACTACTATACCTTCTATGTACACGCATTATTTAATTGTTAAATTCAGCTGCGTCCGTTTGGAGTGACAGGAGAACAGTTCAAACACCCGTACCTGGACAGAGTCCAATCTGACATCTCCTGGAGTCCCTACTGGGAGCGTCACATGATTTCCCCCCATTGGCCAGCTCTGGGTTGTTGCATAACCTGATTCGCTCCTGATTCCCTCGACCACAGGTGGTGCTGCATGGGCCCCAATCCTCCCAGTTAGAATAACCTCCATTGACTGTGGCAGGAGAGGGAGAGTAGGGAGGGAGACGGAGATCATCCATATAGAGAATTAAATAAACAATCCATAATTACTATTGTGTGTTTTCTTATTCCTTTGATATAATGGATCGAGAGGATCGAATTGTAGGAATATTAGATTTATTTGATTTATTTATTTATAGGGGACAATCAACATTAATCAACATGAATATTACAATAATGCAACATCCATGTAAATGTGCTGGGGTTTAGCCAAAAGCTCATTTGGGCCTGTGTAACGGTAAAGGCCTTTGCACAGCCACTATACAAATACTGACTAAAACAATACAATATACAAATACATTACATCCAATAATATATAACTCTAACAACAACAACAACATCAACTGTCGTCTTACATATGAAGAACCACAGATAACTCTGAACAGGTTTGGATAGATTTGAGCCATGTTTTCAATAAAAAATGTCAAATAAAATAATCAGTGCAGCTCCTCAAGTCCATGGGCATTGTATTCCAGTATATTGTAGCTCTAACAGAGAAGACTGATTGACCGATTTCACTGTGTCGAAAAGGGACACCAGCCCCTCTTACTGCCCTTGTTACTCTGGAGGTGCTTTCCTTGAGCATTATCCTGTATGCCGGCATAGGGGTGGAGGGACAAGAACATGCAGGATCTTAAAGACAAGGCTTGCATCTACATACTGCTTAAAGCTATCCAGACTAAATAAATTATGTTTGTAAATTATATGACAATGGTGGTAACTGTTTGGTTTGTCATCAAAAATCTTAAGTGTTTGTAGAGTGATTCAATTGGTTTCAGAATAGTAGCCCCTGCTTATGACCAGCATGTGAGGCAACAACTCAGATGTGAGAAGATCAGGGCATATATAGTTTGGCGGCCTCCAGAGGAAGGGAAGGTCTTATAAATCTAAAGTTGGACAATCCAAACTTGACCGCGTTAACCACCTTCTTCACATGTTTCTTAAATGTCAAGTTGGAGTCCAAAATGACGCCGAGATACCTGAAGTTAGACACAACTTTCAGATTCTCCCCGTTAACAAGAACAGCTCATTGGGAAGAATCAATGGATTTCTTAGAGAAGTACATACAAACAGTCTTGTCGATTATTTAAATGCAGGCAACAATTTGTAATCCATTTAGAAACATCTACCGTAGTGTCAGTTAACTTGTTAACAACTAGTTTTCTAGTTTTTGAGTGTACATACATAACTGTACTGTCTGCATATATCTGCAAGTTAACTTGTGGGCAAGCAAGTGAGAGATCATTTATATAGATGGTAAACAGAAGAGGATTTAAGCCTGATTAACGTTTTGAAAATGTTTCATGGTACATTGTTTTTTAATACCTGGGTTGAGGATACTGAGTTTCTGTCTCGAAGGCGGCTTTTGTTTGGGACATATATCAAGAGTTGGCATTAAAATGTTATTATCTGCAGATTGCTCATTCTCTTGAAAAGCCGTGTTAGCGACAGAGGTTATGGTTACATACACAGAATGTCCTTCTCTGCACCAGATATTATAGGCGATCATTCATGTTCCACCATTCAGTCTGGATGGCTAATTAGGGGGACTTTACTCCACTTCTCCCAGAATTACATCCTCCATATCAGCCTTTTTCTCTGCAGGTGACCTAAACTCCAGACTCTGAAGGGGAGCTTGGTACCCTGGGCCGCTTAGGTGTATGTTGATTCCGGATTGTTTGAATGAAGGCCAGCATTTGTAAATGGAGGTTGTGTGACTGTGTTCATGCTCCACATCACTCACTCTGTACTTTGAGAGAAATGGTCCTCTCAGCGACCCCAGCCTCACTCTCAGCCACACACTGGTACTCCCCTGCATCTTCCCTCTGACACAGATGGGGACAGACATACATGTTAGGGCATAAACACTTTTAACACAAGCACGTTATCATTGTTCTTCTGAAATATGAGGATTAATATGCTGTTCAGGACCCTCATCCTTTCAATCTTCCAAATTACACAATGTCATTTAGTGACATTTCTAATTAAACATATTTGCCTTACATTCCACGGAGTGATTTTATGATTTTTATGTTATTTCAGATATTTAATGGAACTTTCATCCCTTATTTTAAAAGCTGACATTTTCTTAAAGGGAATTTAAGGTTTTTCCATTAGCTTGTTTGCAATAAGTGTCGTTATGACACCAGAGAGAGGAAGTATCACATTAGAGCACTCTGTAGGAAGGGGAACCATTTGTCTTTGAGAAAGTTTAAGCTGCAGGGCGTACAATTACAGCATCAATTACAGAGTTAAAAAAGTTAACATAATTATAGACACAGAACACAACAGTGAGAGAGCCTGGGAACATCAATTTCTGAGCTCCCTCTCTCTCCCTCTCCCTCTCTAGATAATACTGTTGGCTTTTTAGAATGAGCTCACTAAAATCTGACTTAGGCCAGACTGGCACGCTGCTGTTAGGTCACAGAATGTTCCATGACTCAGGACTGAAAATGGAGTGCAGATTGACTGCAGTCAGTGGTCCATCTTCTCCCTCTCATTTCTTGTGTAAGCCTACTCTCTTTTTGTTTTTATAGACATTTTTTACTCTCAAGATATGAACTCTCAAATTAAACTAACACTTGGATAAATAGATTTCTGAGGGAGACTGATTGGACAGGTGGGACAGGTCCAGGGTTGTGTTTACCGTGATGCTGTAGATGGCCAAGGAGCCATTATGGAGGGATTGCAGGCGAAGGGAGCGGAGAAGGGGTCTGCCGTCATGGACCCAGCGGAGGACCGGACTGGGGTCTCCATGGACAGGACAGTCCAGCATGGCAGTGCCACTCTGGGCCACAGTCTGAGAGGTGTGGGCCTCTCCCTTCAACACCGGTGGTTCTAAGGAGACATGGCCATAACACATCCATTACGAACAGTGTGCCGCTACCAAGGAATATAAAACAATACTAATACAAACAGAAACAGTCTTAAGGTCATGAGGTGTTGAAAGTACTCACCTCTGATGCGGACAAATGAGAGTGCTCTGATGGTGCCCACACTGTTCTCTGCTAGGCACACATAGGTTCCTGCATCCCTCAAGGTCACATTCTCTATTACCAAGGAGCTTCTGCCTGCCTCGTCCACACTGGAAACTGAGCGAGAGAGAGACATGTTTGGAGGAATCAATATGATTATTACTATTACTATATACAGTACCTATGACTACATCATATCGATCATAAGAGAACATGGGGCATTGGTGTACCTGGATAGGGGCTGTTGTTAGCGGTCCAGGAGATGACAGGGGTAGGGATGCCCTGAGCGTGGCAAGACAAGCTGAGACTTTGACCTTTGTTCATGGTCACGTCAGTAGGTAACTCCTTGAAGGCGGGTCTCATGTTGACGGACAGGCGGGTGTCCTGTCTCACAGTGCCTGCTGTGTTGGTGGCCACACAGGTGAACACACCACCATCATCTGGCTACAAGGGTGAAAACGTTGATCAGGACCTTCACCTGAACCACCTTCATTATAATGCAATGTGAAACAGAAATGTGTCTCTGACCTCTGCCCTCTCAATGATCAGCTCTCCTGACCGCAGCACAGTGAATTTGCCAGGCAGGCTGGGAACGATGTTACCATCCTTCTTCCATGACACCCTGGGCTCTGGTGAACCCTGAGCAGCACAGGGTAACAAGGCCTGGAAACCCTGGATGACGGACAACTCCGGCTGACCAACAGGAATCATGGGCAGGACTAGAAGAAAGACCGAGTCAATTTATTACTGGCAGAGCAGTAACTCTGTACCATGAGACACTGTTATTCCTAATGTCAGGTTAAACCTAAATGTCATATTGACCTCATATCACACTCACTCATTATGGCAAGCCTCATGTCATGGCTGGCCCTGCCAGCGAGGTTTTTGGCTGAGCAGGTGTACAGTCCAGCATCACTGCGTTGTGTGGCTGCGATCCTCAGGGTGCCATTGGCAAAGAGCTGTATGTGTGCCCCCTCTGTGAGGGGCCTGCGCTCCCTTTGCCAGGACACCTCCGGCTGGGGCTGTCCGTCTGCCAAACACTCCAGGCTCCCTGGCTGGCCCAGGACTGCTGTGTACTCCTCACGAGGAACTCTCAGCACTGGGGGAACTGGAGCAACACAAAGACACATAGTACCTTTCACTATTGAGGCCCACACATTCATCTAAGTATCAACAAGTGCCTCCATGCTGTTTGAACAACATGTCTGTGCTCTGTAGAAATGTAGTGTGTTACCTTGCAGTACTAGACGTGTCCTTCCTATTGCTGTGCCAGCTTCGTTCTGTGCCAGACACTGGTAGGTGCCCGCATCACCCAGAGTGACTCGAGAGAACTTCAGAGCTCCGTTTGAGAGGAGAGCCAGTTTGTGACCTGAAGAGCCATGGAACGAAGACATCCCAATTGAGAAACAGCAGACTATAAATGACTATTGTGTTATATAATGGCTTGATTTCTGATCAAGTGTCCAAAGAGGGCACTCTCACCAGCTGTTATGGGAACACCCTCTCGTTGCCAGGTGATGGAGGGTCGGGGGAAACCCTGCACCTCGCAAGGCAGAACCGTCCCATGATGCAACACTACGTGTACTTCCTCTGTCATAGGCCTGATCTCAGGGGGCTCTGAGTGGGAGAGGGCAAACCCATTAACAGGGTTTATTACACACAGATTATTCAACTGTAAAATGAAGACATAAGAGAGTTACAAGGCAAAAACATGAACACATACTTTATAACCTTAACAACAATCCACCTGAGGACCCACCTTGCACTGTGAGAGTGATGTGTTTGTAGGTCACTCCTGCAGGGTTCCGGGCAGAGCAGGTGTACCTCCCTGCATGACTGGGGGTAGCAGCTGTGATCTCCAGAACTCCTGGATCCAAACAGTACAGTAACACAACAATGAAGACCAAAGTACTAACATGACAGGATCCCTGATGGCAACAGCACCATGTTACCCTCTGAGCAGCAAGTGTACCTACCTGTGGGCAGGACCCGGTAACTTCCTCCCCGGGATCCCAGCTTGGCTCCACTCTTGGTCCAGCTGACAGTGGGCTCTGGGATGCCCTGTGCATGGCATGGCAGCACCACAGGGGCCATTTTGATAGCAGTGACTGTTGTAATGTCATCTTCAATGGTTGGAGCGACTGAGGGACAGAGAGGAGAAATCTCAGTCTGCTGTATGTTAAATACATACAAATACATACTGTTCTGCTGTATGTTAAATACAAGTAAAACTAAATGCATGCTCTTCAACCGATCGCTACCTGCACCTACCCGCCTGACCAACATCACTACTCTGGACGGCTCTGACTTAGAATACGTGGACAACTACAAATACTTAGGTGTCTGGTTAGACTGTAAACTCTCCTTCCAGACCCATATCAAACATCTCTGTTTGAACAACAACAACGACACCGCTGGTTCTGCTCACACTGCCCTACCCTGTGCTCTGACCTCTTTCTCCCCTCTCTCTCCAGATGAAATCTCGCGTCTTGTGACGGCCGGCCGCCCAACAACCTGCCCGCTTGACCCTATTCCCTCCTCTCTTCTCCAGACCATTTCCGGAGACCTTCTCCCTTACCTCACCTCGCTCATCAACTCATCCCTGACCGCTGGCTACGTCCCTTCTGTCTTCAAGAGAGCGAGAGTTGCACCCCTTCTGAAAAAACCTACACTCGATCCCTCCGATGTCAACAACTACAGACCAGTATCCCTTCTTTCTTTTCTCTCCAAAACTCTTGAACGTGCCGTCCTTGGCCAGCTCTCCCGCTATCTCTCTCAGAATGACCTTCTTGATCCAAATCAGTCAGGTTTCAAGACTAGTCATTCAACTGAGACTGCTCTTCTCTGTATCACGGAGGCCCTCCGCACTGCTAAAGCTAACTCTCTCTCCTCTGCTCTCATCCTTCTAGACCTATCGGCTGTCTTCGATACTGTGAACCATCAGATCCTCCTCTCCACCCTCTCCGAGTTGGGCATCTCCGGCGCGGCCCACGCTTGGATTGCGTCCTACCTGACAGGTCGCTCCTACCAGGTGGCGTGGCGAGAATCTGTCTCCTCACCACGCGCTCTCACCACTGGCGTCCCCCAGGGCTCTGTTCTAGGCCCTCTCCTATTCTCGCTATACACCAAGTCACTTGGCTCTGTCATAACCTCACATGGTCTCTCCTATCATTGCTATGCAGACGACACACAATTAATCTTCTCCTTTCCCCTTCTGATGACCAGGTGGCGAATCGCATCTCTGCATGTCTGGCAGACATATCAGTGTGGATGACGGATCACCACCTCAAGCTGAACCTCGGCAAGACGGAGCTGCTCTTCCTCTCGGGGAAGGACTGCCCGTTCCATGATCTCGCCATCACGGTTGACAACTCCATTGTGTCCTCCTCCCAGAGCGCTAAGAACCTTGGCGTGATCCTGGACAACACCCTGTCGTTCTCAACTAACATCAAGGCGGTGGCCCGTTCTTGTAGGTTCATGCTCTACAACATCCGCAGAGTACGACCCTGCCTCACACAGGAAGCAGCGCAGGTCCTAATCCAGGCACTTGTCATCTCCCGTCTGGATTACTGCAACTCGCTGTTGGCTGGGCTCCCTGCCTGTGCCATTAAACCCCTACAACTCATCCAGAACGCCGCAGCCCGTCTGGTGTTCAACCTTCCCAAGTTCTCTCACGTCACCCCGCTCCTCCGCTCTCTCCACTGGCTTCCAGTTGAAGCTCGCATCCGCTACAAGACCATGGTGCTTGCCTACGGAGCTGTGAGGGGAACGGCACCTCAGTACCTCCAGGCTCTGATCAGGCCCTACACCCAAACAAGGGCACTGCGTTCATCCACCTCTGGCCTGCTCGCCTCCCTACCACAGAGGAAGTACAGTTCCCGCGCAGCCCAGTCAAAACTGTTCGCTGCTCTGGCCCCCCAATGGTGGAACAAACTCCCTCACGACGCCAGGACAGCGGAGTCAATCACCACCTTCCGGAGAAACCTGAAACCCCACCTCTTTCAGGAATACCTAGGATAGGATAAAGTAATCCTTCTCACCCCCCTTAAAAGATTTAGATGCACTATTGTAAAGTGGCTGTTCCACTGGATGTCTTAAGGTGAACGCACCAATTTGTAAGTCGCTCTGGATAAGAGCGTCTGCTAAATGACTTAAATGTAAATGTAAATGTAAATCTCCAATCCAAAGTTAAATCTAGAATTGGCTTCCTATTTCGCAACAAAGCATCCTTCACTCATGCTGCCAAACATACCCTTGTAAAACTGACCATCCTACCAATCCTCGACTTTGGCGATGTCATTTACAAAATAGCCTCCAATACCCTACTCAACAAATTGGATGCAGTCTATCACAGTGCAATCCGTTTTGTCACCAAAGCCCCATATACTACCCACCATTGCGACCTGTACGCTCTCGTTGGCTGGCCCTCGCTTCATACTCGTCGCCAAACCCACTGGCTCCATGTCATCTACAAGACCCTGCTAGGTAAAGTCCCCCCTTATCTCAGCTCGCTGGTCACCATAGCATCTCCCACCTGTAGCACACGCTCCAGCAGGTATATCTCTCTAGTCACCCCCAAAACCAATTCTTTCTTTGGCCGCCTCTCCTTCCAGTTCTCTGCTGCCAATGACTGGAACGAACTACAAAAATCTCTGAAACTGGAAACACTTATCTCCCTCACTAGCTTTAAGCACCAACTGTCAGAGCATCTTACAGATTACTGCACCTGTACATAGCCCACCTATAATTTAGCCCAAACAACTACCTCTTTCCCAACTGTATTTAATTTATTTATTTATTTTGCTCTTTTGCACCCCATTATTTTTATTTCTACTTTGCACATTCTTCCATTGCAAAACTACCATTCCAGTGTTTTATTGTGCTATATTGTATTTACTTTGCCACCATGGCCTTTTTTGCCTTTACCTCCCTTCTCACCTCATTTGCTCACATTGTATATAGACTTGTTTATACTGTATTATTGACTGTATGTTTGTTTTACTCCATGTGTAACTCTGTGTCGTTGTATCTGTCGAACTGCTTTGCTTTATCTTGGCCAGGTCGCAATTGTAAATGAGAACTTGTTCTCAACTTGCCTACCTGGTTAAATAAAGGTGAAATAAATGTGAGATGAAAGGGCAGTCTACAAACGTCTGAGTAGGACCTCAAAGCAACAATACCTTGTAGGATGACCTCAATGACCTGGCGCTCCTCTCCAACCTCATTGGCTGCTGTGCATTCAAAGTATCCCTCATCCTGATTGGATGGAGAGGAAATTGTCAGAGATCCAGAGGAGAGTAACCTTAAAAAAAAAAGTTTAAAAAAGTCAAAGGCAATACTTCAGAATGAATCCATTTGTATTTATGTCCATTGTGCTATAATTCACACAGGAGAGGTCATTCTGCTTCATTTACTTGTATGTGCCAGGCTGCTGGTTGGGGTCTAGTGGAGTGCCGTTCCTCTTCCAGGTGACTTTAGGGGCTGGTATACCTGTAGTCTCACAGCTCAGTACGGCTCTCACCCCTGTGGTCACCGTCACATTGAAAGGACCAGGGCTGATCGAGGGACCCACTACAGGGACACAACATGGAGTCATAAGGAATGATATACAGATATGTATGGCATACAAACACATTTGACTGTAAGGCGCTGACTGTAATGCAGTGGCTGAAAATCACTCTGGATAATGTCTAAATGTTCATGTAAAAACGTAAATGTACCGTGTTATGGTGTGATTCTGTAATTCTCTGAGTTGTATTTACCTAACACACGCAAGTCCATCCCACTACGATCTGATCCGGCCTGATTGGACACGGTGCAGTAGTAGCGGCCAGCGTCACTTAGCTGAACAGCCTTTACACGCAGAGAGCCTTCAGACAGCATGGTGTACCTGGGACAAACACAATCAATCAGCGAACTGGACTATCTACCCATCTGTATAAAGACAGTATCCCGACAATCTCTATAGCCTAAGTTAAGTAAGCCCTTACTTGTTATTGTCAGGATCTATAGCGATGCCATTTTTCCTCCACATGACCCTAGGTGAGGTTTCCCCCTCTACTTCACAGGGCAGGACTGCATCCTGCCTGATATGTGCAGTGACCTCAGAGCTGCTCTCTCTGATGACTGGTGGCACTGAGGGAAAAAAGAAAAGTAAAACACACGTTCATTAAAACACACGTTCATTAAGGTTTAATCGGATGAGTCCAAATTTGAGATTTTTGGTTCCAACCGGCATTTCTTTGTGAGACGCAGAGTAGGTGAACGGAGTATCTCTGCATGTGTGGTTCCCACCCTGAAGCATGGAGGAGGAGGTGTGACAGTCTGAGGGTGCTTTGCTGGCAACACTGTCTGTGATTTATTTAGAATTCAAGGCACACTTAACCAGCAAGGCTACCACAGCATTCTGCAGCGATACGCCATCCCAACCCATTTGGTTTGCGCTTAGTGGGACTATCATTTGTTTTTCGACAGGACATTGACCC